>NC_134852.1:117764595-118393345 GCF_049852395.1 Peromyscus maniculatus bairdii | reverse complement strand
TCTGCTGGGTCTATTCCTGCTAATTGACAAGTCTCAATTTTCCTTTGCAAATCAATTCAGAGATTTTTTCCACATAAGTTTTTAATTTTTTATTTGGTTTATTTGGTAAAAATATCCATTCCAATATAATATCTTCCCTCTGCATTAATATTCCAGGAGGAGAACGCCTAGAAGGTAAAATAACCAAAATGCAATCCAGCTTTGGGTCAATACGATCCACGTGAACTTCATGCACTTTCTTTTCTACCAAGGCCAATTCTTTCTCAGCTTCAGGTGATAATTCTCTTGGACTATTTGAGTCCTTGTCACCTTCTAAGGTTTTGAACAAATTAGTCAGTTCATCATTTTTTACCACAAAAATAGTTCGTAGATGAGAAATATCTCCAAATAATCTTTGAAAGTAATTAAGAGTCTGTAGTCTATCTCTCCTAATTTGCACCTTTTGGGGTCTAATTTTTTGTAGCTTTATTTTATATCCTAAATAATTAATAGAATCTCCTCTTTGTATCTTTTCAGGTGCAATTTGTAATCCCCAGCAAGGCAAAATTTTCTTTACTTCTTCAAACATTCTTTCTAAAGTATCTGCATTTGAGTCAGCTAGTAAAACATCATCCATATAATGATAAATTATAGATTTAGGAAATTTTTTATGTATCACTTCCAATAGCTGTTGTACAAAATATTGTCACAGAGTTGGACTATTCATCATTCCCTGTGGGAGGACCCTCCATTGAAATCTTTTAACCGGTTGAGAATTATTATAAGTAGGCACTGTAAAAGCAAATCTTTCTCTGTCTTTTTCTTGTAAGGGTATTGAAAAGAAACAGTCTTTTAAATCAATAACTATGAGAGGCCATCCTTTTGGTAACAGAGTAGGCAAAGGCATCCCAGATTGTAGAGAGCCCATTGGCTGAATTACTTTGTTAATTGCTCTAAGGTCTGTTACCATTCTCCATTTACCAGATTTCTTTTTAATAACAAATACAGGAGAATTCCAAGGGCTGGTTGATTCTTCAATATGCTGAGCATTTAACTGTTCTTCTATCAGCTCTTCTAAAGCCTGGAGTTTCTCTGTTGTTAAAGGCCATTCCTGGACCCATACAGGCTTGTCTGTTAACCATTTTAAAGGTAGAGCTGTTGGTGTCTTTGGAAGATCATTAGTTGTTATGCCCTGTTCTTTTATAATATGGATGGCTGGTGACCACTCATTAGAACAATATCTTCTAATATTTCTCTCAGAAACATGTGCTAGTTTATGACTTGTTTCTGAGATTGGAGGGATGTTAATCTGAGTATTCCATTGTTGCAACAAGTCTCAACCCTACAGGTTCATAGTTATGTTAGCCACATATGGTTTTAATTTTCCTCTCTGTCCTTCTGGACCTATACATTCGAGCCATCTTGCACTCTGTTTCACCTGAGATAATGTTCCAATTCCTAACAGTTGAACGTTTACCTCCTGAAGAGGCCAAGTTGGATGCCAAAATTCTTGTGCAATTATGGTAACGTCCGCACCTGTGTCTACCAGACCAGACAACAAAACACCATTTATTTTTATAGTTAATTTTGGTCTTTGTTCATTAATAGAAGTTTGCCAAAAAATTTTCTTTATGTTTTCTCCTGAATTTTCTATTCTCTCTGTTTCATCATCCTGACCAGCATGATTTATTCCAATAGGCATTTGGTTATTTAATTGCTCAGAGCAGGGATTTCCTCTATGGCTGCAGGAAAGGTTTGAACTGGATTTGCAATGGGGGCCTGTGTGAGGCCCCTCTGGGAGTTTCCCAAAGACTGAGGCAAAGGATTACCCTGTCTGTCCTTTGTTGATCTACATTCGTTGGTCCAGTGTTTTCCCTTACCACATCTTCTGCATTCTCCAGAAGGAACGGGCATTCTGTTGACATTGTTCCTTGAAGAAACATTGTTTCTAGGAATGACCTGTTTACAGTCCCTTTTCAAATGTCCTTGCTTTCCACATCCAAAACATCTAACATTCCTCAAACCTTTTGAAATTGCTTCTCCTACCCACATATCATCATGCTCATCAACCTGAACATTAACTGTGTCTCTAATCCAATCTTCCAAAGGTGCAGATCTTGCCCTTAATGGCCTGATTATTCTTTTGCATTCTGCATTCACATTCTCAAAGGCCAA
Source organism: Peromyscus maniculatus bairdii (assembly GCF_049852395.1). NCBI lineage: Eukaryota > Metazoa > Chordata > Mammalia > Rodentia > Cricetidae > Peromyscus > Peromyscus maniculatus. Next base: position 118,391,191 of record NC_134852.1, on the reverse strand, counting down.
AGATTCAATTATTGCCTTACTAGCTTCTGAATCCAAGACCATTCTCTTTACTGCTGATGCCAGTCTTTGTAAAAAAAATCTGTAAAAGATTCTTTTGGGCCTTGCATAACCTTTGTAAATGACTCGGATTTTTTTCCTGGTTCCTCAACTCTGTCCCATGCTTTCAAGGCTGCCGTTCAACATAAAATTAGGGTTTGGACATCATATAAACATTGTGTTTGTACTAAAGCATATTGGCCTTCTCCAATAAGCTGATCCTGGCAAACTTTATTCCTTTATCCCTCCATTGTTTTTCTATGTTTTTTGCCTCATCCTGGAACCATGTTAGAAATTGAAATCTCTGGCTGGCTTTCAGAACAGCCTGTGCAAGGTCCTGCCAGTCCTGTGGTACAATCCTATTATATGTTGACCAAGAGTTTAACATTTGCTTTACATATGGGGAATGCATGCCATAAGATACTATTGCTTCCTTAAACCTTTTTAAATCCAACATTTCAATTGGAGCCCAAATATTTTGTGTAGCCATTTGATCAGGCATCTGCTGTACGGTTACAGGATAAATTAAGGGTGACTGTGTGAAAACAGGCTTTCCTTCTGTAACCTTATGATCCAGACTTGAAACAACTTCGCTGTTAATTTCTTCTGTCTGAATTTTTACAGGTTTAACAAGTTTTTCTAAAGCTGTCATCCTGGCAGTTAAATTGACTATGTTTTTAAACTGCAAAAGGAGGATAAGCATAGTGATAAACTGCATAATTCCAACAATACTAATCTTCTCATATAGTTGTTCCATTGTCAGACTGCCTAAAATTTCGAACAAAACCCAATTTTCTTCCAATGTACACATAAAACCCATTTTTTTTTTTAAAATGTGGAAATAAATTCTCTTTTAAATAGTTTCCTTTAAAATATCTGATAAGTTATGACTTACCAAATCTGGGTAGAACAGTAGAAATCCGAGGAAATTTCAAAACAGCCACCTAGTGTCCGAGGTGTAAATCCAGAGAGAGAGAGAGAGAGAGAGAGAGAGAGAGAGAGAGAGAGAGAGAGAGAGAGAATACACAAGAAAGCGTAGCTGGCTAAAGCTTAAATTCAGCCACATGTTCCCTCTTGAGCCGAATCAAGGCTTGGCTCTGGCTTCCTTAAGCTCCGACCACATGCATTGTCTTTATAGGTGGGGCCCTGTTTGGCAGGGCAGGTCTGTGCTGTGGATATTGCTCTATATAAATAAAACACTGATGTCCAGTGACCAGGCAGGATGTAGGTGGGACAAGGAGAGAAGAATTCTGGGAAGCAGAAGGCTGAGGAGGGAGACACTGCAGCCACCGCCAGGACAAGCAACATGTGAAGACGCTGGTAAGCCACCAGCTACGTGGCAAGGTATAGATTTATAAAAATGGGTTAATTTAAGATATAAGAACAGTTAGCAAGAAGCCTGCCATGGCCATACAGTTTATAAGTGATATAAGCGTCTGTGTGATTATTTTATACGTGGATTGTGGGACTGTGGGGTTTTGGGGAACCTGGAGAGAAGCCCTCCAGCAAAAAGTGGCACCCAACTGCTCGAGTTTCCATCTTAAACCTGAGAATGTTTAATAACCAATTCTCAACAGAGCCAAAACCAGGTTCCTGCTTCTTGTCTCATACGGGCAGCTAGACGCCGCAAAACGCGGGTTTGAACACTGGCGGGTTCCTGGCATTTGTGTTTGACCAGCAGTATGGCGGAAATGAGGTGTCTGCCAGCGGCACATTATGCTGTGTGGTAGATTTAGTCTTTACTAGTATTTAAAAAAAAAAGAGGTTTCTGGGCTACACACTGCTTTGATAAAAGCGTAGACCTACTATTTCTGAGACTTGATGACTCCCAGAGCTGGAAAAAACATACCACCGCCTTGTTGAAAAGCTAAAGGGGGCGGAGCCAGCAGCCACAGTGCTGTTTCAGGCTTAAAAGGCTATAGTCAATAAGACTGATTCAGATAAAATAGTTTATAATACACGTAAAAATGTACGTAGGCTTAAAAGACAAAAAAATAATACCATTATATAAACAAATAGTATCTAAAAATAAATTGTTTTAAAAAAACACTGAAGGTAATAAGCCACATAAAGATGGCTATCACACACAAAATCTGGATTATGTTGTCTTTGATGTTCATAACTGAAGAAAAACATTTGATTACAAAAGCTGTTGAGTTATGCCAAAATGTATATTTTAAAGGTACCTTGACTTCAAAATTTGGATTTAAGGATATGTTGCTTTGGAAAAGAGGTTCTGCTTTTGTTTCCACAAAAAGCCAGAGGCTGTGGATTTGTTCCAGATTAAGATACATCAGGTTTCACCAACCAAGACCCCCTGAAAGGTCTCCGATGACACCATGGCCCAGATGATCCAACATCCAGAGCGGTTTCAAGGCAACTGGTTCACACAATACAGCCTCACGGACTACCCCATAGGCCTAAAATTTTCTTTGCGTCCCCATAAGATACAGCGCCCCCCTCCAGCAGGAAGTAGTAAGAGATGCTACGCCCAAATTCCCAAATATACCAAGCTGGCTTTAGAGGTGGAATTGGCTCACTCCCGCTCTAAACCCAGACATATTGCTTTAAAAAAAAATGGTTAAGAGATTCATGTGTCCCAAATCAGAAGAGCCCTCTGGTGTGGGACAGAGAAAAACCAATATTTTTATTTAAAACAGGTTGATTATAAATGTGATCTCTTTCTAAAAAAGAAAAGGGGATATGATATAGGTATATAGGAGAATATGGAGATGATAATATAAAAGGGTAGATTAATGAACCTACTTTTAAAGAACAACTTGTTTAAAATGTTTTACATTGGTATAGATTTTAGTTTATGTTTTAAATGTTTTACATTGGTATAAATTTTAGTTTAGTGATACAAACTTGAAGTTAATTTTGTTATAATATATATATATATATATATATATATATATATTCTTATTTGAGGTATTATGTTTATGTAACTCATTTAAAATTGTAATGGATAATTAAAAAATAGATTAATAATTAGTCATTTATGATAATCATAACTGTAGCCATGTTAGTTAAGTCTTCTAGGTATACATAGATGTATTTCAGATAGAGAGGTAATCTTCAAACACTTCATAGACCTAGAAAATATGGCATTTAAATAACTTAAAATTCTGTTGACATGAGACACAATTGCTCCTGGCTGCACCAATTGATCCTGAGAGAATGTTGGGCTTCTAAGACATTTCCATTTGGAAGTTTGTCTTTTTTGGCACAAAATGGCCTACTGGGCAAAGAACTGCCCTTGTCTTGATGGCTGACAGTACAAATGCAATGCTGTCCTTTCTGGACAAGCGGGACACAAGGAAAGCGACCACTGTACTCTGCCAAGACAGAGTAAGATGGTCTTTCAGAAATCCTGCTTCTGAAAATGGTCTGTCAGATACTCTAGGCCTGTAGCCAATTTGAATGCACCAACAATCCTGAAAAACATTAGGTGACTGTCCAGGCTGCCAGCTGTCTTGGTCTACTTTTACAAGATTCCCGAAAGTTGCTTGCATCTATCTACCATTTCTCAGGTACCATTATGTTCCTTCTCAGGTCTTTGATGTGGTTGAAAACTAGATAGTTGTAATTTCCTCCGTTATGATAAAAGATAAGTTAGATATAAAACCTTAAACTCACAAATATAAGATAGATAGGACATCTTCTTTAATATTGTAACTGTAATTCTTGCTCGATAATTGTTTTGTTATATGTAATTTTACCATGTTAAAGTTAAAACCTTCCTTTTTAAAAAAAGAAAAAAAGGGGAAGTGCTGTGGATATTGCTCTATATAAATAAAACACTGATGTCCAGTGACCAGGCAGGGAGTAGGTTGCCAGGCAGGAAGTAGGTGGGACAAGGAGAGAGAAGAATTCTGGGAAGCAGAAGGCTGAGGAGGGAGACACTGCAGCCACCGCCAGGACAAGCAACATGTGAAGACACCGGTAAGCCACCAGCCACGTGGCAAGGTATAGATTTATAAAAATGGGTTAATTTAAGATATAAGAACAGTTAGCAAGAAGCCTGCCATGGCCATACAGTTTATAAGTGATATAAGTGTCTGAGTGATTATTTTATACGTGGATTGTGGGACTGCAGGGTTTGGGGAACCTGGAGAGAAGCCCTCCAGCAACAGGTCTGAGTTGTTTTTAGCACCGGCTTTAAGCAAGCAGGCTTTAAGCAAGCAGCTCACAGTTAGTCTGGCCTGAGGCCAAGAAGACCTAGGCCCGGGCTAGGAAGCCAACCGCCCAGCCTGCCGCCCTTGCGGGAAAGCGGACCTGCCACCAAGCCAAGCGGTTTTTAATGGATTCTTGTCATGTTGGGCACCAGATGTAGATGTAACCAACTGTCTTATTAAATAAGAAACACAGAACCAATGTAAAAGAGAAAGCCAAGAGATCAGAGTTTAGAGCTAAAAATCTCACCCTTCCTCCTGCGGTGTTCTTAGCTTCCCAAAAGAGAGCTATTTCCCTGTGTGTAAGTCGTTTCATAGTCATTCTGCCTTCTCATTTGTTGTAAACCCAAACACGTGACTGCCTCGTCACTGTCTGTATGTACAGCCCCCCCCCAGGTCTTAAAGGCATGTGTCTCCAATGCTGGCTGTATCCCTGAACACACAGAGATCTATGGGATTAAAGGCGTGTGCCACCACCGCCACACTCTGTCTATGGCTCTTAGAGCTCTGACCCCCAAGCAACTTTATTTAGTAACATACAATCAAAATCACATTTTAGTACAATTAGAATACCACCACACTTGTATTTGGGGCATAGATATTCAGAATTGAGACTTTATCTTGTCAGATTTTCCCTGTGATAAATATGTAATATCCTTCCAGATCTCTTTCGATTGATTTTAGTTTGAAGTCTATTTTATTAGAGTTTAGGATAGCTACACCAGCGTGCTTCTTAAATCCACTTTATTTCAAAGTCTTTTCCCAGCCTTTTATTATGAGGTAGTGTCTGTTTTTGAAGTTTAGGGGTGTTCCTTGTATGCAACAAATGGATGGATCTTGTTTTCATATCCATTCTGTTAGCCTGTGTCTTTTTATAGGTGAATTGAGACCATGGATATTAAAGACCAATTATTGTTATTTTTTGTTATTTTTTGATGGTAGTGTTGTATGTTTCCCTTCTTTGATATTTGTTGGTGTGGGACTATCTGTTGTCTGCCTTTTCATGTGTGTATCTAACTTCCTTATGTTGGATTTTTCCTTCTAGTGCTTTCTGTAGGCCTGGATATGTAGAAAATACTGTTTAAATCTGGTTTTATCATGGAATGTTTTGTTTACTCCGTCTGTATGGATTGAGAGTTTTGCTGGGTATAATAGTCTGGGTTGGCATCTATGGTCTCTTAATGTCTGCACAATGTCTATCTAGGACCTTCTGGCTTTTAGAGTCTCCATTGAGAAGTCAGGTGTTATTCTTATGGGTCTGCTTTATATGTTACTTGTCCTTTTTCCTTTGCAGCTCTTAATATTTTTTCTTTATTCTATATGTTTAGTGGTTTGATTATCATGTGGCGAGGGTACTTTTTTTTTGTATCCAGTCTATTTGGTGTTCTGTAACCTTTTGTATCTTTATAGGCATTTCCTTCTCTAGGTTGGGAAAGTTTTCTTCTATGATTTTGTTGAATATATTTTCTGTGCCTTTGAGTTGGTATTCTTCTTCTTTTATTCCTATTATTCTTAGGTTTGGTCTTTTCATGGTGTCCTAAATTTTCTGAACATTTTGAGTCTTGATTTTGTTGGCTTTAGTGTTTTCTTTGACTGATGAATCTACTTCCTCTATCATATCTTCAATGCCAGAGATCTGCTCTTCCATCTCTTGTAGTTTGTTGGTTATTTTTGCATCTGTAGTTCCTGTTCATTTACTCAGATTTTCCACTTTCAGCATTCCCTCAGTTTGTGTCTTATTTATTGTCTTGATTTCATATTTCAAATCTTGAACTGTTCTCCACACTTGTTTAATTGCTTTCTCTTGACTTTCTTTAAGGGATTTCCTGATTTCTCCAATTTTTGTTTGACTTTTCCTTGATTTTTGATTTCTTTAAAGAAAATTTTCATTTCCTCTTTAAAGATCTCTATCATCTTCTTAAGGTCATTTTTAAGGTCGATTTCTTCTGTTTCTTCTGTGTTTGGATGTTCAGGTCTTGCTGATGTAGGTTCTGATGGAGCCAATTTGGTTTTTATGTTGTTGACTGTATTTTTGCACTGGTGTCTACCCATCTTTTTCTCCACTTGGTGCAAGCTGTGTCTGTGTCTGAGGGAGGCTCTCTTGGTCTGATTGATACTCTTGGTCCAGTGGGAGTAGCTGCAATCTCCATGTGTGGGTGGGTTGGGAGGGGTGGGGCTTGTGGGTTACAGGGTCTGGTTGGGGATGGTGGTAGTCTGACCTGTCTGCAGTATATCTGCCTCCCGACTGGCCTGAAACTGGGACTGCAATGGGTGGTGTTATAGGGGTACATGGTTGTGCCCCTGGGCCCAAAGCCTAGGGCCTGGGATGTTCAGGGATGAGGATAAAGACTCACCTCCTAGTCCAATCGGGTGCTGGTGAGCTCTGTCTCAGGGAACAGTTGCAGACTGAGAGGGTGGGCAGGATGTGGGGGAGGTGAGGATTTTGGGTTACAGGGTCTGGTGGGGGATAGTGGTAGTTGGACCTGTCTGCAGGAGGCCTGCCTAATGGCTTGAGACTGGGACTGAAATGGGTGGTGGTGTGGGGGCACAGGGTTGTGTTCCTGGGTCCCACCTAGACAAAGGCTCACCTCTTAGTCCAATCAGGTGCTGGCAGGCTCTTAATACATTTTTCTAAAACTTTTATCTTGGCACTCATATTAACCAACTTTTTAAATGATAAAAAATGATTAAACCGATAAAATTTATAATTGACATTACATAAATTCCATTTAAATTAATTATCCTCTCATTTAAATGCTCCATTTTCAAACCATCCAGGGTATTATCATACAGAAACCCAACTCCCTCCATTGTAATAGTGTTTCCCATTTTTTAATGTGGAAAAAACTCTCTCTTTTATCTAATTCCTCCCTTTAAGAATTCCCAGTGTCTCACCAAATCTGCCAATGATGGCAATTCAGATGTGAGGCTGACTGCTTCTGTGTAGAACAATAGAAACCTGAGCAGATTTCAAGGCAGCTACTTAGTGTGGTAGCAGCCTGAGGAGGGGATTCCAGGAAAGCCCACAACCCATCAGAAGAGAAGAAGCCAAAGAGCCAGACATCTGCATGGGGGAATGCATGAAATTGGCTAACTTTTGTGGGTTTGGGGGCCCAAAAGCCTGTGGAATTTGCTGCAGGTAGATTGCAACAGTATCTTAGCCGGTGGGATAGTGATTCTGGCTGTGCACAGCTCTGGCCTGTGCTGGTAGCTATAAAGCCTCAGTCAGGCAAGTGGCTTTTTTTTTGTAAATTCATGCCCCACAAGTTGGACATCAGACATAGAATGAATACTAATTGATCTTAATAATAAAAAATGAGGCCAGATACTGGGGTAAATGCTGAAAGATCAGTGAAGCAGAGCAGCCAGCCACTAGAGAGACTTCTTAACACTACCTCCTCAGCCTGAAATTGCTGAACACCTGTCTCCACCTCGCCTTATCACCTCCTCTCTCTGCCCAGCCATATCACTTCCTGTTTCCTCCTTCCAAGTGCTGAGATTAAAGGTGTATGCCATCACTGCCTAGCCTCTAGTGGCTAGCTCCATACTCTTACCTTTAGGCAAGACTTAGTTAAAGCATAAACAAAATATTACCATACCCAGCTATACCACTCTTGGGCATATACTCAAAGGATGCTCCACCATACCACAAGGACACTTGCTCAACTATGCTTAAAGTAGCTTTATTCATAACAGCCAGAAATTGGAAACAAACTAGATGTTCCTCAACTGAAGAATTGGTAAAAACTTGGTACATTTACTCAAAGGAATATTATTCAGCTGTTAATAAAATAATGTTTTGAAACTTGTAGGCAAATGGATGGAACTGTAAAACATCTTCCTGAGTGAGGTGACCCAGACCCAGAAAGACAAACATTGTATGCACTCACTTATAATTGGATATTAGCTGCAAAGTAAAAGAGAACCATGCTACAATTCATAGACCCAGAGAAGCTAAGTGAAAAGGAGGACTCTAAGGGAATTCATGAATCTCCCTAGGAAGAGGAAATAGAACAGACATTGTGGGTGTATGGATGGGATGGGGTGGGGGTGGGATGGAAATGGGAATGGGAGAGATTCATGTTGGGGGAGAAAAGTGGAAGACAGTATCGGGAAAAACAAGTGGAATTGAGGAGAAACTCAGGGATGAGCTAGAAACCTAGTATAGTGGGAACTCCAGGTATCTATGAGGGTAACCCTAGATAAGACTCCTAGAAATGGGTGATGCAGAACCTGAACTGGCCATCTCTTGTAACCAGGCAGACTTCCAGTGGAGGGATTAGGACACCAACCCAAGCACATAACTTTTGATCTACAATTTGTCTTATCTACAAGATATGTTGTGGTAATGGTGGAGCAGAAATTATGATAATGATCAACCAATGACTGGTCCAGCTTGAGATCCATACCACCCATGAGGCTAGAGGGCACACCTTTAATCTGGGCTACACCTTCTGTTGGTAGTGTGCCATTGTGGGGGTGGGCTTTGAGATATTTTCTCAAGCTTCCCTCAGTGTGACAAGTCAGTCAATTTCCTATTGCCTCTGAGCCAAGATGTAAACACTCTCAGCTTAGCACACATCTGTCTGCATGCATGCTGCCATGCTCCCCACCATGATGGACTGAACCTCTGAAGTATAAGTGAGCCACCACAATTAAATGTTTTCTTTATAAGAGTTACTGTGATCATGATGTCTCTTCACAACATTAGTAAACCCTAACTAAGACACTCAAGTAATAGCATATCCTTCTTAGTTCTTTCTGGTATTGAAGACTAGATAGTTATAGTTACAGATCTCTTTAATCATGGTAGAAAGTAAATTAGGTACTAAACTTAGGGCTCACCAGGAGAGGACAGCTAATGGTGTAAGTTCTCTAAATTTTACAATTACAAATGGACTGGATATTGTAAATGTATTTCTTACTTAATAATTGTTCTTGTATATAGTTTCATTTTTCTTGAGGTTAATACCCTTTCTTTCTATTTATATATTACCTGATAATCATTCTTATTGTATATAGTTTTACTATGTTAGAGTTAGAACCTTTCCTTTTTAATTAGACACAAAAAAGATAATGTTATAGGAATTTTGTCTGTGTTGTTCAATGTCCAAAGAGTAGAGTGTTGGTTCAAGAGGTGGGGTTCACATTCATTTGGCAGGAAAGGAGCATGGAGTTCCTTGGAGGACTTAGGAGAAGGGAAATAGAAGTCGTCAGAAGAGGAAGAAGCAAGGTCAGGAGGTCATGTGGTTGGCTCTTTTGAGCCAGAAAGAGAATGATGGCAGTGTATCATGATCACTTGTGGTTATCTCAGGTTTTTATTAAGATATTTGTTCCCAAGTTTTATTTTATAATAAATGGTAAAAGAAATCACTATACCCCAGGACAACCAGCTCAGGAGTAGAACTACCCACAATGAGCTGTGCCCTCCCACATCAATCACTAATTAAGAAAATGCACCACAGGCCAGTCATGTGGGGACATCTTCTAAATTAGCCAACACAATGACAAAGAACAAGTGCCATCAACTAGCAGTATCATAGGTAAGTTGGAAAGCAAGTATTGATGTTAGAGAAGAGATTAAATGGCTAGTCAGTAAAAGTAGGAAATATCTGCCATTGTAAAACAAACAAAAGCTTGTTTGGAGTTTGCAGTGGTAAAGTGTTTCAAACAGTGATACTTAGAATGACAGAGAACTTCCTTTTTATAGCATTTATTATATTTGTCACCCATTATATTCTGTACATATCCTTAAGTGTTTGTCTTTATCTACCTGTAATGGTATTACACTTCTTTAAAGAAAATAAAAACCTTTGTGAAGCAACTGATATAATTCTGTTTTTTAAAAATATTTATTCATTTATTATATATACAGTATTCTGCTTGCATGTATGCCTGCAGTCCAGAAGAGGACACCAGACCTCATTACAGATGGTGGTGAGCCATCATGCTGTTGGTAGAAATTGAACTCAGGACCTCTGGAAAAGCAGTCAGTGCTCTTAACCACTGAGCCATCTCTCCAGTCCCCAACTGATATAATTATTTAAGATAGAATTTGTGCCATTTATATGAATGCAGTAGTGACAAATATTTTAATGATGATAGTAGCTGTTTGTAGAAACCATGATTAATAAATCAAGTAAAAGGCCGCTATGCATGGAAGACACCCTACCAAGGCAGAAGTGCAAGACTGTATTTAAGGAACAGGTACACAACAGTAAAACCCTACTACGCAGAAGATGTTAATTACCACAGTATTTATTGAATCATCAGTGGAAACTGGGATTCCTTTCATACTCTGATGTCATGTATTTATTGAGGATATAGCCATTACTTTCACATCCTCTATGCTTACTTTCAAACATTTTCCTATTATGTTTGTCATCAGAAGTTACCCCATTATTCTGTCTTTTAATTTTCCCCTTTATTGTTATATATTTATTAGGCAAAATTATTCGTTTCATTCATGCATATCATGTACTTTCACCATATTTATATTCTTATTACATTCTCTTTCTCTTTCCTTATTTTTTTAAAGTTTTCAATGTCTAAGTTATTTTACTAGTTTCAGCTACTATACATTTGTAGCTTCACCCAAAATACATGTGTTATTGGCATTATTGTAACTTCCCCCCATTGTGTCTCAAAATAGATATCCTGCAATTTATAGTCATTCTGCTCTTGCTACATTGGTAGTCACATAGTGTACACTATCACAAGTAATAATTCTTATCACCTAACAGTACAGACCTAAGAAATGAAATCCATTGTCTTAATCAAGCAATACTTCTCAGGCAGCTCATGAACAACTGAATATTCTTCTTGTTTAATGCTCCTACTGTTAGTTGCTAAATTAGTTCATTCACATAACAGAGAATTACTCAGCAGCTAAAAAAAAGTGATATCATGAAATTTCAGGCAGTTAGATGGATCTAGAAAAAAAATTATCCAGAATGAGGTGTCTCATTCCCTGAAGGATAAATATTGTATGTATTCACTTACATGTGGACATTATCTGTTAAATGAATAATAATCATGCTACAATCAATAGAACACAGAGTATAGAGTAATGGACTAGAGGAAACAGGTAGATCTTGTTAAGAAAGGGGAAAATAGTTACACATGGATGGATGGAAGGGGTGGAATGGAAGGGTCAAGTGGGGAGAAGGCACTATGGGAGGGAATACTTAGAAAGAATGCTAAAATTGAGGGACATTTGAGGAGCTGCATGTAAACCTGATATAGTAGAAACTTCCTAAGATATATACATATATGAAGGTGGTCTAAAGGAAGTCACCAAATAATAGGGGAGACAAAATTCCAACTATCCATCTTTTGTCATGCAAAGAAGCTCCCAGTACCAGGATTAGGTTATATATATCTAACGGAGTTGTTAGCCAAAGGGGTCCCATGGGAATCCCCAAAGAACCCAGGCTGTTGACAAGACTGTAAGTTGCTCTCTACAAACTGATAGAAGGCCCCATTGCTGATGACAATATCTATATTGTCCATGGAGATGTCGAGCTGGTTTCCTCATAGAGCCTTCACAACTGTGTTCTAATATTTGGTATGAAGGTATTCTGCATGCTACCAAAAAACTAATGTAAATACCAAGCCAGCCACAAACCCTTTATCTACAATGTTGTACAACTTGCAAGAAATGCTAGGGCAATGGTGACACAAAGCTTGTGGGAGTAACTAATCAATGTCTGATTTGTCTTAAGTTCTTCTCTACGAGATGTACCCCATACATGACACTGCTTGGGTAACCAAGAAACTGAGAGTAGACACCTCAGGGACCTAGTGGGGAAACAAATAATATTGGCTTAAAAATAGAAAAAAAAAAGTAGTGATAAAATGACTCTTAATCATATTCTGTTTTACATATGTAAATCAGTGCCTCGTTCAGTTATTATCAGAGAAGCTTCCTGCTGCAGCAGATAGGAACATAAACAAATAGAGACACACAGTCATAAATTATGCAGAGAGTGACAGACCTTGGAATACTGAGATGGGAATGGAATGTCTTTATCAAATCCCTCCCCTTGGGGCTCAAGAAACCCCACAGAAGAGGAGGCATCTAGAGCATAAGAGTCAGAGTAGGGGCTGGAGAGATGGCTCAGAGGTTAAGAGCACTGACTGCTCTTCCAGAGGTCCTGAGTTCAATTCCCAGCAACCACATGATGGCTCACAACCATCTGTAATGAGATCTGGTGCCCTCTTCTGGCCTGCTGTCATATATGCTGTATACATAAAAAAAAATCTTAAAAAAAAAAAGAGTCAGAAGGGAAGGAGGACACCAAGATAACAAGACCCTGTAGACAATTTTCTAAACAGTCTTATTAAATAAAAAAAACATGGAACCAAATATAGGAGTGAAAGCCTTAGAATTCAGGGAAATAGTGAGAGCCACCAACCTTACCTCACCAGCTTTGCAGCTCCCAAAAAAGTGAGCTATTTCCTGTCTCCTCCCGCCTTTATTGCCTTGTTGTTCTGCTGTATCAAATTGGCTCTTAGCGCAGCTACCTTACTTCCTTGTCACTGCCTATCTGTACAGACCTCCAGGTCTCTATGGTTGGCACTGGGATTAAATGTATGTGTCAACATGCTTGGCTCTGTTCCCTAGCATGGCCTTGAACACACAGAGACCCTGCATGCCAAGTGATCAGATTAAGGGTGTATGCTACCACTGCCTGACTTTTGTGTTAATGGCTTGCTATTTCCTCTCATCTCCAGGCAAACTTATTTATTAACATACAAATAAAATATCACTATATTTCCCCTTTTTTTCTAATAAAAATAAAGAATAATAAAAAAGTTATAACTAATATAAGAAAAACTATATACAATAAGTACAATAACTATATACAATATATACAAGCAATAAATACATCAACAATGTCTAGTCCATTTGACAATTTCAGAGAAAATAATTCCATTATCTACCCTATTTTGGTGAGTCCAAAATGTACCTAATTCATTTTCTATCCTAACTTGTATTATCAACAGAAAACTGTCCTATGATATCTTTCCAATTTATACACTTTACACCACTTAGTGAGTTTCTTTTTTGAAATTTCTTAACAAGGAAAACTGTAGCTACAACTATCTAATCTTCAACTCCCTCAGAGACCCTAGAGGGAAATCATATTATCTAGTAAAACAGGAAATACAAACAAGTGACTTCCAGAAAAAAAATGTGAGTTGACAGAAACAGCCAGCTCCCTGGACAGTCACCAGAGATTTCTCTGCAACATTGGGGTATCATCTTCAGCCTATAAGCTTAGCATATCTGACAGACTCATTTGTGAAGTGGGATGTACACAAGGCCTACAGCCTGACCTCACATTTGGTGCGACTATTCCATGTACCAGATAAACTTGAATTCCACCAGTGTCCTGTCATGATTCAGGATTTTAAATTCTGGAAATTGCTGGTGATTTTAGAATTTGACTGCCTATTCTTCTCAGCTTGTTGATGCCTTCATCGTGGTATCGCATTCTTCTCCACATCCCATTCTTCTCGGCTTGTGGGTGGCTTCATCTCTTTTATTAAATGCCAGTGTACCATTGAGAGGTTAGACTCTGTCAGCCTAGTTACTCTTTTAAGAATAACTGTTTCAGCAAGTGTTCTACTGCACACCAGAAGCCATTGGTCCATTGTCTGTTCAGCTGCCTTTGAAAAAAGGGACACTACTTTTTCCAGATTGCAAAGCCACTTCAGCGATGATGCCATATTGTCCTGGCCTCAGAGGACACCTGTTGCTAAAGTCACAACCACACCTGTGTTGGCAAGAATTGGTAGTCCTTTGTTTTGTGTCCTGTCTGTCCATTTTGTCCTCTTAGTTAGCAGTCGATGAGAGGACATTTTGTTGCCCAGTGGCTAACTTTTGCTACAATGAAAGTTAACTCCATATGGAGTTTTCTTCAGTGCCCATATTTGTAGCTGGAGAATTTCTCTCCAGCTCCTGCCAAGTCCTCCCAGTCCTGGAGCCCACTTGTAAAATAAACACACAGATTCTTACATTATTTAAACTGCTGGCCATTAGCTCAGACCTATCATTGTCTAGCTCTTACTCTTATATTTAGCCCTTTTTTATTAATCTATACTTTACCATGTGGCTTGTGGCTTATTGGTACCTTACACCTTTCTTGTCCTGGCAGCGGCTTCAGGCAGTCTCTCCCTCTGCCTTCCTGTTCCCTCAATTCTCCTCTCTGTTAGTCCTGCCTGTACTTCCTGTCTGGCTATTGGCCAATCAGTGTTTTATTTATTAACACATTTGTCATACAGAACATCCCACAGCACTTCCCCTTTTCTTTTTTTTTTAAAGGAAGGTTATAACTTTTACATAGTAAAATTACAGATAATGAAACAATTATCAAGTATCTTCTCTGTAGTAGATTGGTGCTGCTAGGAGCCGACATGTCTCATAGTCATAAAAAAGGAAACAGTTCTAAGTTGTTAGAACATTTTTAAATGTCATATTCTGTAGATCTCTGAAGGGTTTGAAGATGACCTATCTATCTAAAATATATCTCTGCTTGACCTTGAAAACACCTAATGTGACTACAAGTTCTATTGTAATGTCTAACTACTAACTTTCATTTCTTTATAACCTAATAGTTATTAATAATAACATTTAAGGATTAGCAAATTGCCTTACATTGTCAAATGAACTATATAATTACAATGTCCAGAATAAGAGTAGAAATATACATACAGCATTTTCTAACAATATCAATCTATCTATCTATCTATCTATCTATATATATATATATATATATATAATTTATATACAATAATTCAATCCAATGTAAAGTATTTAAAACTAGTAGTTGCCTTTTAAAAGTAGATTCAATAATCTATCTTTTTAATCTATATCATATCTATATCCTCTTTTTTATTTTCAGAGTAGATTCAATAATCTACCCTCCATTCTATCATTTCTATATACCTTTTTTTTCCCAAACAGGAACCTTAAATCTAATCTCCTTTGTTTAGCCTGTTTCCTGACCATTAACAACAACAACTTGTAGCCAACCCTCTTAAGCAATGAACATTATCCCAAACCTAAAACCCATTGAAAGACCAAAAACCACCCCCACCAATACCAACTCTAAATAAAATAAGAACTATAAAAATAATTTGTTTTCAATATCCAATATCAATTCCCCAATAAAAAAGACAGAGTCACAGAATGTATTTGAAAACAGGATTCATCCTTCTGCTGCATCTAAGAAACATACCTTAACATTAAGGATAAACATTACCTTGGGGTAAAGGATTGAAAAAGATGTTACAAGCAAATGTACCTAAGAAGGAAGTGGTGTATACATTTAAATATCTGACAAATAGAGCTCAAACCAAAGCTAATCAGAAGAGATAGGGAAGGACACTGCATACTAATCAAAGGAAAAATCTAAGATGACATTTTGATTCTTATCATCTATGCTGAAAACACAAGGGCACTCAAGATGGTAAAATAAACAGTGAAGTTACATATTCACCCTCATACACTGTGGTATTTTGAATGTAATTGGCCCGAATAATCTCACAGAGAGTGGCACTCACAGGAGCTGTAGCTTTGTTGGAGTAGGTATGGCATTGTTGGAGGAAGTGTGTCACTGTGGGTGTAGGCTTTGAGATTCATATGCTCGGGATACTACTACCCAGTGTGTCAATGGACTTCCTTTTGCCTATAAGATGTAAGACTTTCAGTTATTTCAGCACCATGTTTGCCTGCATGCTGCCATACTCCCCATCATGATGATAAGGGACTGAACCTCTGAATCTGTAAGCAAGCCCCATCAATTAACTGTTTTCATTATAAGAGTTGCCATGTTCATGATGTCTCTTCACAGCAATGAAAACCTAAACTAGGACACACACTTACAATGGGAGTCCTCAATACAAAATTCTCACCAAATTCTTGAACAAATAGTTTAACCTTCCCATAAACACTGAATCTACAACACTATGGTCAGAATGTTTAATTGTTTCTCATATTTTACATCAAGAACTATCTGAGCTTTGACAATTGAGAAATAAAATGTTAATGACCAGTAAATAACATTAATTTACATAGTCGGGAAGACTCATAGCTCTTTTTTTTTTTTTTTGACAATTTGAGAATGGTTTAGGAAGAAGACAGGGAAAAGGCATCCAAAACCAATGATGTCTGCCTTCATGACCTCAAATTCTTTATAGAATATTGTTTCAGAATTTGAAATTATGAAATTATTTGAAATTACAGGTAGACAGAATAACCATTGAGCAAACCATTACATCTAGATATTGAATATTTATTGTGTTATAGGACCAAGCAGACACTAAAGAACTGTTACTGAATGAAATAATTCTCATGAAATTGTTACTTCAGTAGAAATTACACTAGAGATGAGTCAACTTTTTAAAACTTAGAACACGGTGAAGAAGAATAAATGGAAATGCTATGAGTGGTAAAGGTAGCTATGATGGGGGTGGGTGGTTTTATCTTGGGTAGGATAGCAATGAAATTCTCATAGGGCAAGTGATATTTGATCAGGAAACTGAAAAGGGATTATAATATGGAAAGTGGGCTAAAATTTGCTAAATAGGAAATAGCAAGTACACTGATCCTGATAATCTCTAGAAATAAAAAGAAGTCAGGTTAATACAAGAAGAGAATCATGGAAGATAGAGGAGATTCTGAATTCTATTTTGAATTTCTATTTTAAATGCCATTTAAAATTTGTGAATAATAATAGTCTAATATGACAATATTTATTAATATAGTATGTGATTTATAGATAATTTGTGAAACTTACAAGTGCAACTAACCATCAGCCCAACAAGACATGCCTACTATTGCTATAGTGGCACAAATGTTATGGGAGTAACCAAACACTTACTGACTGGGTCTAAGGTTAGGTCTACAAAATGAAGCCTACAATTAATAGCAGTATCAGGGCCCAAAACTAAGCTAGACATGTCATAGGCTATAGGGAATAACCTGCCACCATTATCCTGCTAAAAAGACACAGTATCAAATCAATTTGCAGTGGCTTGTCACTGTATCAGTAAACTATTTCTTCTCACAATCATTATCAGAGCAGCTTCTTTTTACAGTAGATGGTAATTAACACACAACTTGACAACATGCAGAGAATTAGAGACTGTAGTATACTCAGCTTTAAGTAAAACATCTTTATTACATCCCTTCTCTCTAAGCTCAGAATCATTGTAAAAGAATGAATGGAAAGATTGTTAAGAGCAAGAGGTAGTGGACGACTACATAAAAACATTGTTTACAGGACAAAAAAGAATGATTCTAGATACAAAATCATGGGAACTGTGTCAGAATCTACAATTTCAAACCAGACAAAATTCTAGCATGGAAAGGAATCAAAGGCAAGAAGTCTACCCCTAGCTAAGGTAATATTGACTATTGTGGATACTGCTCTCTGTGCTATGAATGTGTTGCTGGGATTGGTTAATAAATAAAGGGCTGATTGGCCAGTATCCAGGCAGGAAGTATAGGTGGGACAAAGAGAGAGGAGAATGCTGGGAACAGGAAGGCTGAGCCAGGAGTCGCTACCCAGACACAGAGGAAGCAAGATGTGAAGACAGAACTGGGAAAACATACCAGTAAGCATGAGGCACATGGCAATGTATAGAGTTATAGAAATGAGTTAATTTAAGTGTAATATCTAGCTATCAAGAAGCCTGATCCATTAGGCCAAACAGTTTTAATTAATATAAGCATCTGTGTGTTTACTTGGGTCTGAGTGGCTGTGGGCTCAGGTGGGACTGGAGAATACTCCAGCAACAATTGGCAATTGATATCTTCAAGGAAAAGGAGAGTCAATATTCTTTAAGAGTGTGGCCCAAGTAGGCTATCCCTATGTCAATAGATGTCTATATACCTACATGTATACAGAGAGTCCAAGTTGGATTTAACAACAACAAAAAAGCACATCATGTTGGGTGTGTAGGAGATGGAGCTATAGGACTGAGAAGAGTCAGGATGAACATTATTAAAATACATTGTATAAGATTCTCAAAGACACATTAAACTATATGAAAGAGAAATGAAATAAAATATAATAGCTATAAATACTGGGAGAAATAGGGCAAAAGGAGTAATGCGAATAATAATAACCAAACCTGAGATGATGGTCTCATTAGTCTTGCTTATTGCCATTACTATATTAAGATTTACAAAACAACTGATTATTCTTTAAAAATTTTTTCTTATAAATTTGTCTTTTCAGAGCACCCTTAATCTCATTATTCCTGAGGCTGTAGATGAGGGGGTTCAACATGGGGATCACCACCATGTAGAACAAAGACACCACCTTGTTCTGGTCTCTGGAGTAGCTGGACTTGGGCATTACATAGATGAATGCGATGGTCCCATAGTAGAGAGTGACTGCAGTGAGGTGGGATGTGCAGGTGGAGAAGGCTTTCTGGCAGCCCTCAGTGGAGCGCATTTTCAGGATGGTGACAAAGATATAGAAATATGATACTGCTATAATAAACAGTGTAGTTATAATGACTGAGCCAGCAGAAAATGAGATAACAACTCCAGAGACACTGACATTAGAACAGGAGAGTTCCATCAAAGGAGCTAAATCACAGAAAAAGTGATTGATTCTATTTGGTCCACAGAAGAGAAAAGAAAAGAAGGAAATGGTGTAGAAGGAAGCATTAAGAAAACTTCCTATATAAGAGCCTACAATCAACTGACTACAGACTTGAGTGGACATTTTGGTTGAATAAAGCAGTGGGTTGCAGATTGCTATGAAGCGGTCATAAGCCATGGCAGCTAGAAAGAAGCATTCAGCAGATCCAAAGAATGCAGCTGAGCCGAGTTGGATGCCACATCCAAGGTAAGAGATAGTATTTTTACTTACCAGGAAATTGGCAAGCATATTGAGTGTAACAGAAGATGAGATGCCTATGTCAACAGAAGCCAAGTGGCTGAGAAAAAAGTACATGGGGTGATAGAGCTGAGAAGAGACTCTGATGAGAAGGATGGTGCTGAGGTTCCCAGACACAGTCACTAGGTAGAGGCATAGGATGATGATGAAGAGGACGACTCTAAGGACTGGGTCATCTGTCAAGCCCAATAAAATGAACTCTGTCACTGCAGTGTGGTTCCCATCCTCCAAGAAAGCCATGGTACAATGTAGCTGCTGCCAGACCAGGAAGTGATGGATATACTACAGGAAGGGATTTATTAATAGGTCACTTTATTTCATTTAATACAAGCATGGAGAACATTACAAATTCATATATTATTCAGAACATTGGACCAACAATGGATGTTTTACTCCGGGTTTTCATTGTTCATACATTTCTGTGCAGTATGTACTTCAAATTTTTAATCAGAAATTCTAGAAATGTGATACAAATAATGATAACTTTCATTTATATTCATTCATAATAAAATTTTTCCTAATTTGCATTAAAGCTAAAGATTTAAAGCCACAAGACAGCCTGGTTAGATGGCTTGGCAAGTAAATGTTCTTGCCACCAAGCCTGGCATCTGAATACCAGAGTTTGGTTCTTGGTATTCATATGGTAGGAGGAGAGCACCAAATCCTACATGTTATTCTTTGACATCCACACCTATGCTATGTTGCCTGCACTATTCCCTTCACTCCAATAGATATATTAAATAATATGTGTCTTTTGAAATTAACAATGTATTTATTATAAGTGTAACAAAGAATTAAAATGTAAAATAATGCAGTTATGCAATGAAGACTTAAATCATTGCTAAATTTATTGACTATTTCCTAGATCACCAGCACAGGATTTTTAAAAATTGCATGTATTTCTATTTTTTCATGAAATAGCATTTAGTTTTTTATAATTTTTATTGTACAGCACAAAAATGTTTTAAGTTAAGTACCATATATATGAAATAATAATTTCATATATATTATTTCATATATATATATATATATATATATATATATATATGAATGAAATAAAAGAATCATGGGGTTTGAGAGATTGCCCCATGATTAAGTGCACTGGCTGCAATGCAGGGGACCTAGGTTTCATTCCCAGTACCCACATGTTTTCTCATAGCAGTCTGTTTTTACAGTTCTGTGGACCAAATGCCTCTTCTGGTCCTCACAGGCTCTATGCATGCACATGATGCACATACTTGCAGATAGGCAACACACATATACACAAAGTAAAAATAAAACAAGATATGAACACCAGGCAAATTGAACTTAGTCTATTACTTTTAGTGACCACACCATAAATGAATGGTGGTAATGCTGTTATGAGCATACACAAATTAGGGACAGATAGAAGGATAGCATTTCAGCTTTTCTATGGTTGGTACATAGAAAGTTACTTTGTTGGTGATATTATACACAAAGTCTATAAAACTAAATAAAGATCACACTAAATTTACAAATGAAAGTTCCTGTCGTAAGCTCCTTAAATATTTTAAATACTTCAAACTAGATAATTGCTATTTAAAATATCAGTTTTACCATCATGTAAAATGTGAATAATATTTAGCACACTATTATTAAATTTTTATTTAGACACATCTAATTCTTTCCCAATGTCACAGTGTTTTCTAACTGGAGTGTGATGGGATGAGTTCATATGATTTTCAACAGAGGACACCAATCAATAAATAATCAAGCTAAGAAGTTAAGAGGTTCATCAAGGTTCACATAGCATGGCACCATGTGACTCTTATCCCTCACATTCTATATTTACATCCTCATTTGTCCACAGTGATTCCTGTGATGCTGAAACATTTAGGCCACAACAAAGACGGTCTTCCTATATTATATTCCCCTACAGTACACCACCAAAGCATTTCAAAGCTAGTGAACATGTTAGCCTTTTGGCTGAATGCTATTTGTGTACACTTTTGAAGGTCATATTGGTTTCTGGTCTTACCAATGCATGGATAAGTAAGGAATCTCTGAAAACTTATTTTATGCCTGGTCATTCTGAATAATTTATGTATTGAATTATAAGGTGATTTTATGAAATTTGGTTCTTTTTCTCCCTTCTATTATATAATTGCTCAATTCCATCAGAGGTATTTCTTCACCATGATTTATAAATATAGTACATTTCAAAGAATAAAATATCTCCATTTACCAGCAAAGTCAAAATCTTACCTCTGGGTATAAGAATTTATTTCAGAGTAAGAAACTCAATGTTATTATGAATTTATAGCTGCAAAGCTGTCTCCACTGTCATTGTTTGTCACTGGGGATAAGTCCCCTTGAGGCTCTGGATTCAAGTGTGGATTCAAATCACCAAAGATCATTGCATCATTCCCAATGAATATTGAGCAGTTCATTTTACACAAACACAATTAATTTTCAAGGAGTCTGTCAATTTCAAGTGATCTCCTATTTTCCTCTTTATGTGAGTATGAAATTATGGGAGGTACATAATAACCAACTACCTTAGTTAAATCATTCAAGTTGGTATTTGAGTCAGGTTATTTTATGTTTGAATACATTAAACCAATCATTAAGTAGACTATTTGTGTTTCTTTCATTCAAGTGTACCAGTTTTTCTTTTAGCATTTCAGTGATTGATGTGACATGGTCTATTAGGTACTTTGGTAGATATAGGCATGGATGAGATGCAAAGTTGAATGAGTATTTGAGGCACACACAAATTTTATAGGCAAGAATAGAAAATATTGTTGTTACTTAGAAAATAGTGAGTAGAGTAGACTGCACTCTGTCCCTTGTTTCCATATCCCAGGCAACAACTTCAGAAGAAGATAACAACTTTATCAGAGGCCAGGCGAAATCTTACCCCAGGAAAGATATTGCCCACTGCCTGCAAATACTCCATAAACCCAGGCCAACAACCCCAGTTTGCTCCTCCTCCCCAGGCTCCATATTCTGGCCCACAATTTTGGAAGAAGACTTTGGATAAATCAGAGGGCAGGCTGGATCTAGGCACCCTAGGCCCAACAGAAAAATCCTGATACACTGGAGGCCACGTTGTACTAGAAATTCCAGAGGGCAAGAAGGTACTCAGAACCTCAGAAGCACACATTTACTTGGCAATATTGCTACAGGTTTGGTGGCTACCCCAAACCCCAGCAGAGACACCCTACTGGACCTGAAGACTTCCTAGTCAGAAGAACCCTTGACTACTTAGATCAGAAGACCAGAGAAGAAACAGAAACCAAATAATAAAACACTCATCCAAAAAGACAAACACAGGAATCAACACCTAGACCTATAATCATCCCAAACCCAGATGCCTAAATGCTAGTGTAAAAACACAATCAAGAATAGAAAGAGTAATAGGGCACCACCAGAACCCAGCTATCCTATGACAGCAAGACTTGAACAATCCAATGTAGCTAAGGCACATTAAAAGACCTTAAAATGACTTTATGAAGATGATAGAGGTCCTTAAAGAAGAAATGGAAAAAATCTCTTAAAGAAATTGAGGAAAAGACAAGTAAAACACTGGAGAAAATCAATAAATCCCCTAAAGAATAACAAGAAAGCCAAGAAAAAAGCAAACAGGTGAAGGAAACAGTTCAAGACCTCAAAATGGAAACAGAAGAAACAAAAAAACATAAAGTGAGGGAATTATTGAAGTAGGAAATATGGGTAAGCATATAGGAACAGATGCAGGCATCACCATCAGACATGGAATATAAGAGATAGAAAAGAGAATCTCAGACATTGAAGAAGAGATAGAGGAAATAGATTCAACCATCAAAGAAAATGTTAAATCTAAAAATTTTCTAACACAAAACATCCAGGAAATCTAGAACATTATGAAAAGTCCAAACCTAAGAATAATAGGAATAGAAGGAGAAGAATCCCAGCTCAAAAAAACTAGGAAATATATTTAACAAAATAATAGAAGAAAAATTTACCAACCTAAAAGTGGCCATGCCTATAAAAGTATAAGAAGCTTACAGAATAACAAATAGATTGGATAAGAAAAGAAAATCCCTGTACCACAAAATTATCAAAATGCTAAACATACAGAACAAAGAAAGAATATTAAAAGTGTCAAAGGATAAAAGCCAAGGAACATATAAAGGCAGACCTATTAAAATCATATCTGACTTGTCAATAGAGTCCCGAAAATCGAAAAGGGCTCAGACTGATGTCTTCCAGTCCTAAGAGACCACAGATGCCAGCCCACACTACTATACTCAGCAAAACTTTCAATCACCATAGAAAAGGAAAACAAGATATTTCATTATGAAGTCTAATTAAAACTATCTATCCACAAGTCTTGCCATACAGAAGATATTAGAAGGAAAACTCCAACCCAAGGAAGTTAACTACACCAATGAAAACACAGGCAATATATAATCTCATACCAGCAAAACCCAAAGAAGGAAAACACACACACACACACACACACACACACACACACACACACTACCAATAACAATAACAACAAAAAAAACAAGAATTAATAATCAAGGGTCATTAATATACTTTAATATCAATTGTCTCAATTAGCCAATAAAAAGACACAGGCTAGCAGAATGGATATGAAAGCAGGATCTATCTGTATGTTGCATACAGGAAACACATCTCAACATCAAAGATAGGTATTGCTTTAGAGTAAAGGGTTGGAAAAGGTTTTCTAATCAAACAGACCTATGAAGCAAGCTGTTGTAGCTATCCTAATATCTAAAAAGTAGAATTCAAACAAAAATTAACCAAAAGAGATGGGTAAGTCTTCTTCATACTCATCAAAGGAAAAATAAAAGGGCATTCATATTAGTATTTAGTAAGAAACATTACTGAAACTTAAATGCAAAGCCACTCACATTTGTATTTAGTAAGAAACATTGCTAAAGCTTAAATCACATATCAGATCCCGAACTTTAATAGTGTGATTCTTCAACACCCCGCTCTCACCAATGGACAGGTCATTCAGACAGAAATTAAACAGGGAAGTAACAGATGTTATGACTCAAATGGACCTAGCACGTGTCTATAGAACATTTCACCCAAACACCAAAGAATATACCTTCCACTTAGGACCTCATGGAATCCTTTCCAAAATTAACTACATACTAGGCCACAAAATAAGTTTCAACAGATACACGAAAATTAAAATAACCTCCTACATCCTGTTAGACCACCACAGATTAAAGCTAGATTTCAACAACAATAGAAACAACAGAAAGCCTAAAACTCATGGAAATGAAACAATTCAACTGAATTACCACTGGGTTGAGGAAGAAATAAAGACTTTCTAGAATTCAATGAAAATGAGTTCACAACACACTCATACTTATGGGACACAGGGAAAGTGAGCATTTAATAGAGGGATGTAGAAAAGAATGGGATGCTGAGATGAAGCCATATAAACACAGCAGCCAAGAAGAATGGACAGCTCAATTAAAAAACCATCAACAATTTCCAGAATTTAAAATCCTGAATAATGACATGACACTAGTGGAATTCAGGTGTTTCTGGTACATGGACTACTCTCACCCAATGGGAGGTTGAACTATTGACCTCGTGTACATTTGACTTCACAAATGTCAGATACGCTAAGCCTATAGGCTGAAGATGATGCCCCAACACTGCAGAGAAACCTCGGGTGACTGTCCAGGCAGCTGGCTGTTTCTGTCAACTCACAATTTTTTTTGGAAGTTGCTTGCATGTACTTCCTATTTTTATTTTTTATTAGGTAATATTATTTTCCTTCTTGGATCTCTGAGGTAGTTGGAGATTATTTAGTTATAGTTGAAGATTAATTAGGATAGAAAGTGAATTAGATACAATTTGGACTTACCAAAATAGGATAGATAATGTAATTATTTTCTCTGAATTTGTCAAATACAAATGGACTAGATATTGTTTAGGTATTTATTACTTGTATATATTATATATAGTTATTATACTTTTGTATATAGTTTTTCTTATGTTAGTTACAACCTCTGGACACCTGATTTTTGACAAAGAAGCCAATATTATACAATGGAAAAAGAATGCATCTTCAACAAATGGTGCTGGCATAACTGGATGTTGGTATGTAGAAGAATGCAAATAATCTATATCCATCATCCTGCACAAAACTCAAGTTCAAGTAGATGAAAGATCTCAACATAAATCCAAGTACACTGAACCTGATAGAAGAGAAAGTAGGAAATAGCCTTGAACACATTGGTACAGGAGACAACTTCCTGAATAGAATATTAATAGCACAGACACTAAGATTGACAATTAATAAATGGGATCTCCTGAAACTGAAAAGCTTCTGTAAGGTCAAGGACAGTATCAGTACTACAAAATGACAGCCTACAGAATGGGAAAAGATCTTCACTAACCCTACATCTGACAGAGGGTTAACATTCAAAATATATAAATAACTCAAGAAACTAGATGTCAAAAAACCAAATAAGCCAATTAAAAATGGGTTACAGATCTAAGTAGAGAATTCTCAACAGAAGAATCTCAAATAGCAGAGATACACTTAAAGAAATGTTCAACATCCTTAGCCATCAGGGAAATGCAAACCAAAATGACTCTGAGCATTCATCTTACACTTGACAGAATGGCTAAGATCAAAAACACAAGTGACAGCTCCTTCTGTAGAGGATGTCTAAAAAGGGGAACACTCTTCCACTGCTGGTGAGAGTGCAACATTGTACAGTCACTTTGGAAATCAATATGTTGGTGTCTCAGAAAATTGGGAATCAATCTAACTCAAGACCCAGCCATAGCATTCTTGGGCATATATCCAAAACATGCTCCATCATGCAATTTGCATATATCCAAAATATGCACACATCATGCATGTGTGTGTGTATGTATGTATATATATATATATATATATATATATATATATATATATGTGTGTGTGTGTGTGTGTGTGTGTGTATGTATAAATCTTTTATATGTATGTATGTATATATATATATAAAAGATTTTTATACATACATATAAAAGATTTTGGGTGACAATCCTCAAAGGATTACAAATGATTATATGGTTCAAAATCTAAAGGCTACATTCAAAGAACACAGAATTTATGAGAGAGATTTGTGTTCAGAAATGCCGATTCTGGTGTCTGATGAAAGGATAAAGCAAAGGGAATTTTTTTGCACTGTAAAGTTTATAAAATTGGCACAAAACATTGTGGTAATGTTACAATACCAGTTTTAAGAGTTCAGTAACTAATGGGGAACCGATGGGATACATGCAGAACTGTAAAAGCGATCTCACTTAGCCAGCTGTACACGTAGACTGTAAATCTACATTCAGATCGTTTCTGAACTAAAACTATCAGCTCAGTTTATCTGTTGAGGTCAACCAGGAAACCCTAGAATATACCTTGATTTTTGC
This sequence comes from Peromyscus maniculatus bairdii, assembly GCF_049852395.1. Classification (NCBI taxonomy): domain Eukaryota; kingdom Metazoa; phylum Chordata; class Mammalia; order Rodentia; family Cricetidae; genus Peromyscus; species Peromyscus maniculatus. The sequence goes on along the minus strand of NC_134852.1, from coordinate 118,364,646 downwards.
AAAAAACAAAATAGGGGGAGGGGTTTCTTCAGCATTTCAGTCCACGAGTAACAGTATCCTAACAGGCAAAGTGTTCTCTCACTGTCAACATAGAATGAACTGCTGCTGGAGGTCAACTTGGGCTTTAATTTGCATTAGCACTTACATGCATAGTAGTCCAAGGTATTGACCTCATGACTTTAAAAAGTAACTCTAAAAAAGTAAAATAGCCCTTCTTGGAAGACTAAAGAAAGACATCCAGCCACAGTGTTGTAAAAAGTCTCATCAAAACAATGTACCCTTTTATGAATTACACCTCAATTTTTAAAAAAAAAAAGTAGCCCCAAATAAGAAGCAGCTCTGAAAAAGAAAATATAACTTAAGATATTTGAAAAAAAAAACAAGGTGAATACAGGTTCAAAAATAATTAAGATACATTTTCCTGTCTACCTAGAATTAGGCTTTAAAGAATTCTACCATTTCAAGTTTACCACTAGTTACTAGATACCAATTTACAAACAAGATGTTCACTTTTTTTGTTCCTTTATCAAGAGAAAAATCTACCTTCAGACTCTGAGGGTGGTGATGGGGAGGGACTAGAAAACAAGATTCAAACAATCCCATGCAAATATCACATTTTTCAAATGGAAGAACTCCAAACTGCAATAGAAGTTCCAATTACTAAGACACTTTCCATTGAAATGATTTAAGTACAAATACATGGCACCAAGGTTTAGGCCTAATATAGGCCTGACAACCAAGTCCTTGTTTTCTGGAAGAAAGGTCTCAAAAGTCCCACTCAATTCCACAAAACAATGCTTCAAAGATCAATTAGGTTTTCATTTCCTTAATATTTTTGTTTTTGATTTCTAATCTTAAAGACTAGTTTAAAACTTAGCTCAATTCCCAGAAGGCATTGCTTCCCTTTGCTCTATGAAAGAGTCCACCAAGACCTCTTCCTCAAGAGAAAATTTTTAAGTATTGCCATTTTAGTAAAGCTATTTTTTTGCAATGAGGACATTCTTGATAGGCTATAAAGTTTATGTCTAAAATACCCTAAATATAACTGTATAGTTGCATACTGTACTGTCCATTCACCTGTAATATCAGGGCTCATGACACTGTTTAAAATGCCAGATATTTATGGCTACTAGTGAATGGTAGCCATAAATTTTTCATGGCCTCTTTAACACCCTTGTTTCTGATGCTTTAGAGGAGGGAATTTAACATAGGGATCATCATTGTTTAGAACACAGACACCATCTCTTTCTGATCTGTGGAGTAAATGGACTTGGGCTTCACTTATGCCAGGCCCTGTCCGACCTGAATTGGGGAGTGAGGATTGAGAAAAAACAGATATGAAAAATAGAGACATGAAAGAAAAGACAGGGACCCAGAATAGCTTCAGGAGGGCTCTCAGTCAGTACTGCAGAAGCCCTGAGGCAAAAAGACCTCCCCCACTCAAGGACACCATGGTTCAAGGTACAGATAAGCATAAACATCTCCTTAATTCTCAAAACATCTAGTAATCATGCCTTACAGAAAAGCATCCTGTTATATAGCCTTGGGAAGCAAGACATCTAGTAACCACGCCTTTGACCGATCATCTTGTTATTCAGGCCTAAAGAGCAAAGGCAAGCTTGAACTCTCTGACCTTGAGTCAAGAGGAAAACAAGCCACAAGCTGGAGTCATTGTGGGCTCTCACAATTACCCCCTTTTTATTTATTTTTTAAAATGTTCTCTGGACTCCTCAGATGACTATGCCTCTGACCCATTTCAGAGCAAAGGGCTGCCTTTGTTCCATGGGACCTATTCTCCAAACTTTCTGTTGAAGGGAATTTCCCACACACCCCTGTTTTTTGACCCAAGACCTACCACAGTAGATGCATTGTGCTAGGCTTTGGGTCTCTGGGATAGACTTGTGAAATGGACACTTGCCATTCAAAGCCTGATCCCCAAACGCCCCTGCAATGTCTTTTACAAAATCTATTCAAATTGGGGTCATATGATACCATCTGTCCTAATAGCTTGATTTCTCTGAGTACTAAGGCCTGGCCACAGTACACGCTCGATAACCAGTCAAGGTGGCCTCCTGAGAAAACCTTATAATTTTCCACTCTCTGCTATCTTAAAATTTTTTGTTGGTGGTTTTTGAGTTCTGCATTTCCACCTTCCCTACAGAGGCCAAAGTCCCACAGCACTGGTCTTGTTGGCTACGGTCATAGTGCCTCCAGATTTCTGCCCATATGGGAACTGGGATCCTGACAATTCCACTCTGACCATGCTGCCAGGGACACTGGCCCCTCCCCCACTTCCCCCAAACTCTAACTACCCAACCCCCTCCTATGGGGCCACAAATCAAAGACAAAATCCATCCTACTTTCTGTCCTCCCCTCCCCCCACTGCTACCCTCTATCTCCCAATGCCTCAACCTACATCCGGGTTCCCTTTTAGATACTGGCCTAATGCCCCTGAATTTTCCCAGTTTCTTCTCATACTAAGTTTTGCCAGACTCCTGCCCTCCTCTGCCCTCCCTGAGAGGAAGCTGGAGCTGATGTAATTGTTCAAGTCTCCAGAGAAGAGACCTCCTGGTTTGTTGACTCCTCCAAGGTATGGAAATGGTCTCAAAGTTGTTAATTTTGATAAGTCCTGAGAGAGAGATTACACACCTAGTTGGTGAAAACCTGGCTATTTATCTAAACTGGTTACAAGAGACGATGGTTCAATATACTCGTCTTGACCCAGCCTCCCCAGCGGGAGCCATGGTCCTTGCCACTAGTTTCCTATCTCAGTCAGTGCCAGATATTAGAAAAGAATTTAAGAAGGCTGAGGAGGATGCCCAAACTCCCCTACAGGAATTGATGAAAATGGCTTTTAAAGTTTTTGATGACAGCTGAGTCATCCCGATAGACAAGGCTACAACAAAATATGCTCCAAGCCCAAGCCTTAGCAGCTGCCCTGAGGCCACCAGGGCCCCCACAAGAGGGACAAGGGAAGTTGACCATGAGTCTCCATCCCACCGGGGCTCAGCCCAAGTCAACTCTGCTAAAAACCTGCTTCGAATGTGGCAAGCAGGGCCACTGGTCATGATATTGCCCTGACCCCAAGCTGCCCAGGAGGACATCCCCTGTCTGCTGATGTCTGGGCACTGGAGATTGGAATGCCCCATGTGGGCTCCTCCTCTATGCCATGCACAGATATCCAGGCTCACCAACACTGGCATCTGAGACTCTTCCTGCCTTTGAACTCCTAAGCCTGGTGGAGGACTGATACAGCCTAGACTTGGTGACTCCCATTGCCCTGTTTGAGCCTAGGGTGATGCTGCAGGTAGCGAGTAAGTCTACTGACTTTCTTTTGGACATGGGAGCTACCTATTCTGTTTTGACATCTCACTCAGTCCTATATTTCCTTCTCCAATTTCTGTCATGGGGGTGGACAGGACCCCTTCCTTCCCACTTAACATCCTGACACTTCTCTGCATTCTTGCAGGGAGATTTTTTTCTCACACCTTTTTCTAGTCATATCTGCTTGCCCTGTACCTCTGCTTGGTCATGATATTCTCAGCTGCTTTGGAGCCACACTCACCTTGGCCAACACACTCTCCTGAGTATTTCACAGGTCCATTCACAGGGGGCCCTCCAGATATGACAGCCTCTGCACCAGCTTTGAGGACACCAACCTGGCAAGGATTGGCAATATCATGAAGCCCCTATCAGACATCTCCTGAAAGCTCCACATTCCCTATCACCCACAATCCTTGGGAAATGTTGAAAAGGCCAATGGACTCATCAAACAACTCACCAAGATCTCCAATGAATTCAGGTTATCTTGGACCTCTCTTCTCCCCATTATCCTTACCTGTCTCTGGGCCACCCCATGTTCCACTACAGGCCTGAGTTCCTTTATGAAAGGCCCTTCATCCTCAATCACCACCTCCTAACCCAAACTCCCCAATGGCTGGGTACCTCCCCTACTTCTCTCTTCTGAGATCCCTTCTCCATTCACATGTTGACATCTATCTCCCTGCCCCCACACCAATGGACCCAACTGCCCCTGAGCCTGCCCCAATCTCCCCAGGGGATAGAGTACTCCTCAAACAGCTAGCTCCTAAGTCTCTTGAGCCCTGATGGACAGGACCTTATACTATGATCCTCACCACCACCTTGGCTGCCAAGCTCCTGGGATACCCATGCTGAGTATCTCTCTAGGCTCAAGTGGGCACCTATTCATGATACATGGTCTGCCCAGCAGCTGGGACCCTCCACCCTCCAGTTTTTCAAGATTTCCCAATTAAGGGCCTATCTGCTCTTTTGCCCTATGTATTCATATTTACAGGAAACTAGGGCAGATGTTAATAATCTATTTTTTTTTCTAGAAACTTGCGTTCTCTGCTTCCTCAAGAAACAGATGCCTGAGGTCTCCAGGATGACAACCAGATGCTCCTCCACTCACACCTCTTGCTGAATGTGAAACCACCAACTCACAACTCCCTGCTTCCTCATGTCATCCTATGCCTGCAGGAAGTAACCAGACTTGAACTGGCACCCCTATACCCAAAGAGTCTGGAATGTTTGGGTGGGAGCTTCACTTCAGCCCCTGGCACCCTAGCATCCATATACCCAAAGAGTCTGGAATGATCTACCTCAACTCCCCTCCCCCATCTCTTTCCCCAAACCCACCCCTTCAAAGCCCACTAAACTCTCCCCCAGAGAGACTTAAGAGCACTCCCACAGGGTATTTAAGTTGCATCCCAGAAAACAGACTCATGTTTTCCCAGTCTCTTGTTCTAATCTCCTCTGGGGGCAGGGTGGGGGGGCTGGAGAATCACCAGGGAATGCTTTACCCATTTAACCTGGGCTTTTTCAATTCTGTCTAATTCTATCTGATTTGGATTGCTGCATTGGTGGAGAGGCCTATTGGGGTGCAAAAACTTATCCCTAACAACCATACTACTTCAAATAAAGCATTCAGCTTATGCTCCATCAATATCTTTCTGATTTCACAGGGTCACAGATACATTTTGAGACACTTGATTCACACACCCTGCAGTCTGCATAGACTGACAATGCTACTGCAGTGGTAGTGGTGGTAACTATTAAGGAAATTAGGGCAGCAATTCTGGCAATTACCAACCCAGCCATTCTGGAATGTCTACTCTAGGCCTTTCAAATTTCCTGCAGAACCTGAAACCCTTTGTCATCATAGCATGGTTCACTAACATTAATTGATTAATGCCATAATTCTAGTATGATTATCAACAATGGACACACAATTGGTTAAATTACAATTCTCACAAACTTACATCCAATCCAAAGCTACATTTGAACTGTCTAGTCCTTGAGTAACAGATGCCAGCAGCAAAACCTTTATCTTACTCTTACTCATCAGAGGGTTTGATGTGGTGCCTGGGGATAAGGTACTCCCTGTTTTTGAAGCTGGGTAGAAAAACAGACCTCTCCATTCTTACACAGAATAATTCTTGAGTCACCACAGTTGATAAAGAAGATCTATGTAGGTGAAATCGAAATGCCTATTGCCATTGAACCCCTCCTGCCCATCCCATTTCTGAGGTCTGAAAAGTTACACATATATTTTCAAAAAGCCCATTCTGATACCAGTCTTAATGTTTTCCACTGAAGATCAGGGTCTGGTTTGCCAGCTGCCCTGCAGTCCTTGTATGCTGCTCAAGCCATAACGCAAACCATTCCCAGTACCATGAGCATTGTGGTTTTCAGTTTTGGGTTTATCCAAAAATGCATGCATGTGTGGTAATGAATTTAAGGTGAAGTGGGGAGGTGAGCTCTGTTACCTGCTTTCATTGCCAGCTTCCCTACCCAGGGCCCAGGTGTCCTGGGGACTGAAGGCTCTCAACTGTCCTCTCCAGCAGCTGTGGCTCAAGTGGCTGCCCCACTGTTATGAGCTGCAGCTTGGCATCTCCTTGATCCTCTCCATTCAGGACCCCAGATTCCAGAAGAAATGCAGCTGCAGCTGCCACACCCAGGTTCTATTACCTGCTGTATCCATGGCCCTGCATCCTCTGCAGACTCATCTGCTGCTCCGTGGATGAACAGAGGCAGCCCCTCAGTTCTGTGGCTCAGGCCAGTTGGCCTCACCCAGAGCAGCTGCTAGGACCATGCTCTGCCATTGCTGCTGTCTCCTGTCCCTGGCCTCCTCCAGCTACAGGGCTCTTCAAGGTTGCAGAGCACAGCCTCCAGCCATGCTAGTCCAGCTCTCACAAACACCCCAGCTGGCTGCATTCTCTCTGCCATAGCTCCTTCATGGCAGAAGGTGTGCACAGACCCTTGCTATTTGACCTGGTTCTCTTGGCACTGGCTGTTGGTGACTCGATGATGCCTGGTGGGTCTCAGCAATGCTAGGCCGAGGTAGCTGCTGTTGCTGCTGCTGGTGGATTCTGAAGCAGCTACTCATTCTCAGACTGCTGGGTTTGAGGTGGGTGCTTGGCCCAGATGCTGCTTTCTTGTTCTCCTCCTTGTGTCTGCGTCCAAGGTCTCATGCTCAGGGAAACGGAGGGCACACCTGATCTACCCTAAGTTACTTTCTTTTAAGCCTTCACACATTCTTATACTGTAAGCCTATATTTCCTCAGACCTCACAAGACCTTTATGACTTACTTATATCACAACTTTAGACCTAACTTAGGCCTGCATCCTTAGCATATCTAGATCACTCACTCAGATTCACTCCATCACTGATTTAAACCCACACAACATACCCAGACATTCACATTTTCAAACTATTTCTCAGACCTAAAAAAAAAAAATCACAAATTCAAATCTTCACAAATTAGTTACCTGCTGTTGCCCTAACATTTGCTCCTCCGGCTTTTAAAATATCTTTAAACAGCTGTCTACTATTTGCTCTATATTTACAATTTACTCCCAAGTTAATCATCACACTTCCACTTTTGACATTAATCTGAGCACTCCCTTCAACTTGCAGTGGCCTTCATTGGATCCCCTAAATTTAGGTCCACTGTTCAGGAGCCAACTATCTGGTCCTGCCAACCTATCAAACAGTCCTGAATAGGGGAGTGAGGGTTAAGGAAAAAAGAGATAAACATAAAATAAAAGAGAGACACAGAACAGCTTCGGGAGGGCTCTCAGTCAGTGCCACAGAAGCCCTGAGTTTATTACTCACAGCCTTTTTATACCAAAAGCATGGGAGACAAAAAGACACCCCCCCCCCCGTCAAGGACACCATGGTTCAAAGTACAGACAAGCATAAACACCTCCTTAATTCTCAAAACATCTAGTAATCATGCCTTAAGGCAAAGCATCCTGTTAGACAGCCTTGGGGACAAGAGATCTGGTAACCATGGCTTTGGCCAACTATCCTGTTATTCAGGCAAAGACAAGCTTGAACTCTCTGACCTTGAGTCAAGATGGAAACAAGCTACAAGCTGGAGTACTTGTGGGCTCCCACACACATAAATGAATGTAGTGGTCCCATAGAACAGAGTGGCTACAGTGAGATGGAAGGTATAGATGGAGAAGGCCTTGTGGTAGCCCTCAGTTGAATGCATCTTCAGAATGGTGATGAGGATGTAGACATAAGACAGAGCAATGATAAACACAGTGACCACAATGATGGAGCCTGAAGTGATTGCTTCAATGACTTCAGAAGAGAAGTCATGAGAAAAAGAAAGCTTTGAAAATGGTAAATAGTCACAGAAAATATGATTAACTTTATTTGGTCCACAGATGGACAGATTTATGGAACAACCAGTAAATATCCAAGCATTCACACATCCACTTAGGTAGAAAGGTCCCATTAGAAGGATTCGGACTATGTAGGACATCTGTGTGGATTAGAGCAGAGGTGAGCAGATGGTTACATAGCAGTCATAAGCCATGGCATCTAGCAGGAAGTACTTGGCTGACCCAAATATCACAAGACAGAGTTAGGTCACACATCCAGACACAGTGATGATTATTTCCTCCCTGAGAAAGCCCCTCCACATGATAGTTGTGACTGATGAGGAGTAACCAATGTCTACAATGTTTGAGGAAAAGGTACATGGGGGTGTGAAGTTGAGGGTTACTTCTGCTCAGCATGATTACGTGATTATGCTCACATTGACCAGTAAGATGACAGAGTAGATTATTAGAAACATAACAAATAAAGTGGCACAGACTGTAGTATCCTCTGTTACTCCAAAAGAATGAACTCTGTTATGTATTCACCAGGTCCCATATATGTCAAGAACACTGCCTCGAAAGAAAACTTGACAGCTGTTAGAATAGAATACAGTATTGCAATCTATTATATATACAGCAGCTATATAATATAAATGACATAAATACATATACTATGTATAATTTTCAGGAGAAATACTTTCATGTACTACCTCACATAAATCCAAAGTAGTAAGTATCAATTAATGCATGGACACTAAAACTTAGTACTTATTTTTTGTAACGAACATATCATTTGTGCTTCATATTAGTTTATATTCCAATGAGTAATAAAGAACAACTGAAATAGAACAAAGTAGTTGTTATTTTTTTTATTCTTTACTCTTTGGGGGGCCCACCACCCAGCTCCCAAATAACCATAAAGAGACTTATTTTTTATGAATGCCCAGCCTTAGCTTGGGTTATTTCTAGACAGCTTTTTTTAAATTATCCTGTCTATCTTTTGTCTCTGGGCTTTTACTTTTCTATGTCCCTTTCTTTACTTCTTATTCTGTGTCTAGGTGGCTGGCCGCTGGAGTCCTCCTCTTCTTCTCCTTTCACTCCACCATCTTCTCTTCCCAGATTTCTTCTATTTATTTTCCCTGCCTGCCAGCCCTGCCTATCTTTTCTCCTGCCTTGCTATTGGCTGTTCAGCTCTTTATTAGACCAATCAGGTGTTTTAGACAGGCAAAGTAACACAGCTTTGCAGAGTTAAACAAATGCAACATAAAAGAATGCAACACAACTTTGCATCATTAAACAAATATTCCATCACATAACACATCTTCAACTAATATTCCATAACAGAACAACTAATTTCCCCCAAGCATTCAGTGTCAGGAAGACTACATGTTTACATGCACACACACACACACACACACACACACACACACACACACACACACACACACACATTATTAACAGTGTACTTTCATATATCTGAACTCCATTGTATTGCTTTTCTTGTACAGGGCAGAGTTGTGAAATTTACTAGTGAAATTTAACCTTTTACGGAAAATGTATGACTATAACAGTATCAAAGCTGAACTGAGCATTGCATGGCATGGATGAAACATATTATACAGAAATACCATGACTGGTTTAGCCATGCAAGCCAGGGATAAGGGTCTGACTTTGTCACTGACAATTTATGAAACCCTAGATAAGTGACATGCACTATACAACACTCATAATTGCTTTATTTTAAAACATGCCACCACATGATATTCTTAATTTGACTAAGATAGTATACATAATGTCATGAGTTTATAATATAAACACGCAAATGTGGAACTAATTATCAATGTCTTTTAAAAACATGTTTATAATTTCTATCATAAAAAATGAGAAATAAACATCCCTATATTAACAGAAAAAGAAAGTTATTTCCTGTTAGTGTCTATTCCTTAAGGACAAACAACAGAGAACTGCCAATGTAAAGCAAGGCTGTGTTTTATGAGAAATGGTGTCTTATGGGAAATGACCCCTTGAGTAGCTATCTTGCTTGTTAAAATTCTACTGAAAACCCATCGGGACCCAAAATTGCGGACACACAGGTTCATATAAATATGTGTTATCTACTAGCACCTATCAACTAAGCCTTGCGTGCATCAACTTTTTAGATGAAAACTTCATGGATTGATAAACATTCCTCTAACAGTATTGGAAATGTCAGGAGCAAACAAGCCTACAGTGCAGTGGAAAGACTTTTAGCTCAAACTCGAATGCTTTCTGGGGGAAAAAGTGCTTTTCATGTCTGTACATGATACCATCTTTATTTTTTAATTTAGTTTTACATTTTAATTAGTAGGAAGTTTACATGCAATCATGGGAGGTAATACCACAGAGATATTATGTGTACTCAGTTGCATTTCTCCACATCTAGGGCAATGTCACAACCAATATAGTGACACAGAATAGAGGTACAGTCTAGACACAGACCATACCCACCACCATGAGGATTGCTCATGCTGTCAGTTTTAATGATAGGGATCTCCCTCCCTTCCCAATTCTTTCCTTCATCTTTGGTAACATATAATGTCTTCTCCATCTCTTAGTTTTGCCATTCAAAAGCTTTATCAATATATAACACTTTTCTATATACTTACCTATTCTTCTTTGTTTTGAGCTCTACATTGTCAAATATTCATTTGGCAACTCCTATTTTTCTTTAATTAATGTTTACAGTGACATTGTTTCCTTTTTTACCTATAACCCATGTCATTATACTTGTATATCTGATGTATATTTGTGACAGTACTGGGATGAATCATTTGTTTTTCAAAAATGTACATACACATAGTGAGCCATCTCTCCAGGCTCTCTTACTGAGCTAGGAAGAATAGGGAGAAAAAGATATTAAAATGAGGATATTCAACTTTGGGGAAAGGTTGCCATGGAGAGAAAATCCATGGTGTGACAATACAACTTTTTACTAGTACTGAAGAGATCATGGATCCTTAGATTGCTCAGTAGGTAAAAGTGCTTGCCACTCAAATCTGAGAATCCAATCTCACTCCTCCAAACCCACATCAAAGGCTTATTGTAATAGTGTACATCTGTATTTCCAGTGCTTCTGTGATGAAATGAGAGCAGAGAGTAGAGGATTTCCTGGAAGCTTGATTCCAGCTAACCTGGATGATGTATACAATGGGCAAAAAGAAAGAGAAACTGTGACTCAAAACAAGTTGGAAAGAGAACAGTATCCTGGAATGTTGTCCTCTGACATCTACATGTGTTGTACATCCAACCCTATATACACAGACACAGACACACACACACACACACACACACACACACACACACACACACACACAGAGGGAGAGGGAGAGGGAGAGGGAGAGCAAGAGCGAGAGCAAAAAAGATCTATAAGAATAAAACAACTAAAGAGTAACAAAGGAAAGGAAAATGCTATACCCCTCATTTTGACTTGGTTATCAGATTAGAAACCATCTTCTTTATTTTTAAAGTTATTTTACATCCCAGCTGTAGTTTCTCCTCCCTCCTATCTTCCCAATCCCGTCCCCCAACCCCTTGTCCCAGAGAAACCACATTTTAGACTAATTTTACTCTCTAAACGATAAGTCCTTTGTCTTTGGCTACCTCAATATATCTTTGTCTTTAATTTCAAAAGTTTAACCTGAATATGGCTTGCTTTGGGTTTCATTAATCAAAAGTTATACACAGCCTCCATAACTACAAGGACCTGGAGGTTAATCACAGGGTTGGTCTCTGTTTTATCTTAGTTTTCTATTGAATGTTATTAACTGTACTGCTCCACCTGTTCACTGTGTTACAGATTATTGGTTTTCATTTTTTTCCATCAATGTTGGGATGTTTCACACAGAATTTCTTTTACTGCTGGTTCATCATCATGCTGTCATTGTTGTCTCTTTTTGTAGCAACAGTTGCTGTGGTAACACACTGACCAAAAACTAACTCGGATAGGAAAGGATTTATTTGGCTTATACTTTCATGTCACAGTTAATCACTGAAGTAGGAACTCAAAGATGGAACCTGGGAGCTGAACTGAAGCAAGGTCATAGATGAATAGTGCTTACTGGATTCCTTTTCAAGCTTGCTCAGCCTGCCTTCTTATACTACACTTGACCACCTGTCACGGAGTGCCATCAACCACAGTGAGCTGGGCTTTTCCACATCAACCATTAAGCAAGAAATGCCTTACAGAAATACCCACAGGCCATTTTGATGGAAACATTTTTTCAACTGCTGTCTCTTCTTCCAAGATAACTCTAACTGGTTTCATGTTGCCAAAAAAAAAAAAAAAGAAAAAAAAACCAACAAAAACAAAAACAAAAAACCCAACTAAACAACACGCCATCGTATTAGGATTCAGGATGACAGGGGGGCTCATTTCCCCAGTATATTTGCAGGCCCAGGCAGAGAAAGCAGAAAGGAGAATAGGGTGTAGCCAGTTGTTTTTACTCCTTTTGCTTTTTGGGGGGCCTGCCACGTAGCTCCCTAATAAATCACACATGGAGTCTTATTCTTACTTTTGTGTGCTCAGCCTTAGCTTGGCCTGTGTCTAGCCCCAGCTTTTAACTTAAATTATCTAGATTGGCTTCTTTCTTTCTTTCTTTCTTTCTTTCTTTCTTTCTTTCTTTCTTTCTTTCTTTCTTTCTTTCTTTCTTTCTTTTTTGGTTTTTTGAGACGGGGTTTCTCTGTGTAGCTTTGCACCTTTCCTGGAACTCAGTTGGTAGCCCAGGCTGGCCTCAAACTCACAGAGATCCACCTGGCTCTGCCTCCCAAGTGCTGGGATTAAAGGCGTGCACCACCACTGCCCGGCTAGATTGGCTTATTTCTAGCCAGCTTTTCTTAACTTAAATTATCCCATCTACCTTTTACCTCTGGGCTTTTACCTTTCTCTATTTCTGTGTTTCTTTTCTTTCCTTCTTGTTCTGTGTTTGGCTGGGTAGCTGGGTGGCTGGCCCCTTCTTTCCTCATTTCTTCATTTCCTTCCAGATTTTTCCTCCTATTTATTCTCTCTGCCTTCCAGCCCTGTCTATCTTTTCTCCTGCTTCACTATTGGCTGTTCGGCTCTTTATTAGACTAATCAGATGTTTTAGACAGGCAAAGTAGTACAGCTTCACAGAGTTAAACAAATGCAACATAAAAGAATGCAACATATCTTTGCATCACTAAACAAATGTTCCACAGCATAAAAAAATGTAACACATCTTAAAATAGTACCTACAACAATAGGGTGAATCAGCTCTCTACCCCATAGAACCACTGAAAGTGGAGAGAGTGGGAAGGTATTACTTCTTCAGTTGTGTTTGTATGATTTATGGCAAATGTTGCCCAAGGAGCTTCTGTTGGACCAAGGCCAATGTTTAACTGTTACTTCCTTAGGAAGCTCAGGCTTACAGCTTCTTGTCTGTGACTGTCTGGAGTTCTGGTGGAAGCTCCACATTATCTTCAGTAAATGAAAACATGAAACTCAAGAGACTCACTGCTGTGTTATCCCTCTAGTTCTGAGGTACCCAAGAAGTTCATCACCTTCCCTTTGTAATAATCCTAATAGTTTAAAAAAAATGAGCACCAAAAGTGTTTATTCCAACTTTCCTATTCTTTTATACAGAAGATTAGCCAAATATAGTTGAGCATGGCAATTCAGAGGTGGAAGTCTCCATATTTAGGATGGAAGGAACTTACTAAGAGAAATGGGTTAAAACAGTCTCCTTGGGTTGGAGATTTCTACAAATCCAATCATTCCCCTTCTCGAGGAGCAAGCCTTAAAAGATAGAAAATGTTTACGACCATTACCTTTTCTTTAGTCTGTAGAGACTGTTTACATGCTCAGTAACATATCCACAACCAGAAAAACCAATGATTTCAGAGAAAGTGTCTTTTCTCTTGAATTAACTTTTTTCATTCATTGAGGAGGCTTATTATTTATTTAAATTTACAGAATTCCTATAGGTATGTGGAAATTAAAGTCCAGAGAAACAGAAAGACATTTTAAGGACCTAAATTAAACAACTAGTGTTGTGGGAAAACAAGCCATGATTTGTGACAAGCAGTAGACTATGTATTAAGACACACTATGTTACTGTAGTCACCTTAGTGTGGGCTCTGGAATAGTGTCTAATATTTGGATTGTGTCTTCCATCTCAACTTACCCAATCTAGAAACTCCTTCATAGATATGCTCAGAAGTTTACCTCATAGAAGATTCTAGGTCCTATCTAGCTGATGATTGGTATAAACACCAATATGGCAGTTAAGCAATGTAAAAGAAATAGCACATATGTAGATCATTGGAGGCTTTGAGAGAGAAAATAATTTCTTTAGTCTTGTGACTATGGCTGATGCATGGAGAATAAATTGGAAGAAAGTAATGACAGAAGAGGAAAGCTTTTTAGGGTAGCAGTAGGCTTTCCCATATAAAGAGAACACACACACACACACTCACACACACACACAAACACACATAATTACACTCAAATTACACACATTTAAAAAATGTCTCAAAAAATATTTGACATAATTGTGCCTGAAATTTACATACATAGACAAATAAAGAGAGGTAGAGTGGGTAAAGATGTAGCACCAAAAATACGAGAGAGAGAGAGAGAGAGAGAGAGAGAGAGAGAGAGAGAGAGAGAGAGAGAGAGAGAGAGATTATATTATCTTAGGGCCTAAAGACAGAATACGGTCAAAAGTCCTCTTGAAGACCTCAGTCATAAAGGCTTTTGGATGATTGGACCAGGATCATCAAGATTGTGACGAATTCTATGTTTTAGTTAATGAATAGTAAATGCTCATGTTGAACCAATCATGTGGTCACCATATCCTAGTCAGGTCCACAGATAATATTAAAACTCTTAATGGCTCAATTTATTATAAAGTAAATGTGTAAAGGGTCAGTTTGAATATTTGGTCAGTAAAGATGCAGAGGAGTGGTAGGGTCATGCTGACCAGAATGTGCAAAGCCTTTGTTCTACTGTAGGAGTGCAGACAGAAGAGAGAGATAAATTACTCTCAGGCTTCTGAATCAACACAGTGAGTAGATGATGTAGTTTATTACAGAAAAAACTGTTCACATTGAGAAATAACCTTCTTTATTCAGTGATTGGTAGATACTAATTACCTCCCCATGCAATCCAAATTGTATATGCACTGGTATTGTGGCAAATATCTGGGCACCACATCACAATCAAGGTGACACAGTAAATTAGACATCTTATTGGCACCCTTTATTGTAAAAGAGGTCAGCCTGAAGTAGAGACACTGGTCATGAATAGTAGCAGATCAATATTGGTGCTAAATCTACAAACTTTCTGGTAATGTAGAACAAAAGAGAAAGGGAGAGAGAAGATACTCTTATGTTCCTACAGAAATCAACTGATTCAGTAATGGGGTCCTTGCAAGGGAATAAGTTGGGGGAGAAAAATAAATATGGTCGTTATTATCTTATAGAGATGAAGAAAGATTCTCAGGATAGCTGGTGCTATGGTTTACAGTTAGATCACATTGATTCCGCAAGTCTCTGAATTCTACTCTCAAAATTAAAAAAAATATTTCTTAGGCCAGTTTATTAGCCAGCAATATCTCACCCTGCTATGGGACACTCCTCTTAATTTTGGCATCAGAGGACTGGAACACATACCCAATACCTATGAGTGTGAAAGTCACATCAAAATACATGATTCTATTGCAATAAAACACCTCTAACAATTTTACTGTTTGCTGACCTCATCATTTTCTCTCTAAATGTGTTTATTCTAACTATATTTACTATATACAATTAAGGGTAACTGTTATTGAAAATAGAAACAGACTTAAAAAATTACGGACTCAGCAATTTCTTTGTAGCATGGAATTACTTTAAAATATGAATACAATTGAAAAATAATTTCAGCATCTTTTTTGGAAATATTTTTGATTATACATGAAATGTGTAACTTATTATGAACATGTGATTTACCTTCTGATGTATGAATACTTAACCTGTACATTTACTACCAAACTTCAAGTCTGGTTATATTCCATAACACATATTTCAACTATCAATACCCAGTTTTCTTTTTTTTTCTTTTTGATGACTTGACTGATGTATCTTTTTTTTAAATTTTATTTTACAATGAAATTCAGTTCTACATATCAGCCATGGATTCTCTTGTTCTCTCCCCTCCCTCCTTCCTCCCCTTTTCCCCAGCTCACCCCCCATTCCCATTTCCTCCAGGGCAAAGCCTCCCCCGAGGACTGAGATCAACCTGGTAGACTCAGTCCAGGCAGGTCCAGTCCCCTCCTCCCAGGCAGAGCCAAGCGACCCTGCATAAGCCCCAGGTTTCAAACAGCCAACTCATGCAATGAGCACAGGACCCGGTCCCACTGCCTGGATGCCTCCCAAACAGATCAAGCCAATCAACTGTCTCACCCATTCAGAGGGCCTGATCCAGTTGGGGGCCCCTCAGCCATTGGTTCATAGTTCATGTGTTTCCATTCATTTGGCTATTTGTCCCTGTGCTTTATCCAACCTTGGTCTCAACAATTCTCACTCATATAAACCCTCCTCTTTCTCGCTAATTGGACTCCCGGAGCTCCACCCAGGGCCTAGCCGTGGATCTCTGCATCCAGATCCCTCAGTCATTGGATGGGGTTTCTAGCATGACAATTAGGGTATTTGGCCATCCCATCACTAGAGTAGGTCAGCACCCCTTCATGATAAAGGTCTTGGAGTGATCAGGAATACAGGGAACATACCTAAACATAATAAAGGCAATTTACAGCAAACCAACAGCCAACATCAAATTAAATGGAGAGAAACTCAAAGCAATTCCACTAAAATCAGGAATGAGGCAAGGCTGTCCACTGTCCCCATACTTATTCAATATAGTACTTGAAGTTCTAGCCAGAGCAATAAGACAACATAAGGAGATTAAGGGGATACTAGTTGGAAAGGAAGAAGTCAAGCTTTCCCTATTTGCAGATGACATGATAGTATACCAAAGATTCAACCAGTTTCCTTTTAATACTATATCTATGGTATATCATTACAACATAGCATGTGACAAAATAACAAATTAGAGAAATCTCTAGGAAAATGTTTTCTTACCAAGCTGTCTCTTCAGAGCACCATTAATCTCATTATTCCTGAGGTAGTAGATGAGGGGGTTCAACATGGGGATCACCACCATGTAGAACACAGATAACACCTTCTTCTGGTCAGTGGAGCAGCTGGACTTGGGTATCACATAGATGAATGTGATGTCCCCATAGAAGAGAGTGACTACAGTGAGGTGGGATGTGCAGGTGGAAAAGGCTTTCTGGCGACCCTTAGTGGAGCGCATCTTCAGGATGGTGATGAGGATGTAGGTGTAGGAAATGGTTATGACAAACACTGTGATCAAAATGATGAAGCCAGCAGAAAATGAAATCAAGAACTATGAGGACACTGTCATCAGAACAGGAGAGTTCAACTAAAGGAACAAAATCACAGAAAAGGTGATTGATTCTGTTTGGTCCACAGAAGAGAAAAGAAAAGAAGGAAATGGTGAAGGAGGATGCCTTAAGAAAACCACCAACATAGGATCCTACAAGCAACTGGACACAGACTTGTGTGGACATTTTGGTTGAATAAAACAGTGGGTTGTAGAATGCTATAAAACGATCATAAGCCATGGTGGCCAGAATGAAGGACTCAGTTGATCCAAAGAAAGCAGCTGAGCCAAGCTGAATGACACATTCAAGGTAGGTAATGGTACTTCTCTTCACCAGGAAGTTGACAAGCATATTGGATGTGACAGAAGATGAGATGCCTATGTCAACAGAAGCCAAGTGGCTGAGAAAAAAGGACATGGGATGATGTAGGTGAGAAGAGACTCTGATGAGGAGGATGGTGCTGAGGTTCCCATACACAGTCACCAGGTAGACACACAGGATGATGGTGAAGAAGATGATTCTAAGGATCCGGTCATCTGTTAAGCCCAGTTAAATGAACTCTGTTACTGCAGTGTGGTTCCCATCCTCCAGAAAAGCCATGGGACAGTGTAGCTGCTGCCAGATCAAGACTGTGATGGAGACATTACAAGAAGATATTTATAAATATGTGGTTGTATTTTCAGTAACACATAGATACTACAAACAAATATGTCCTTCAAAACATAGATTTGAAGTATTTTCTTGGACTCTCAGTGTTTGTATATTCATGTACATTGATTATTTAATAAATTTCAAAATTAAATGCTAGAAAATTCCTTCAAACAATGTGCCTTTACCTTACATTTATGTATATAATAAAACATACCTAAGTGTATTTAAAACTAAACGTGTAAACCATGAGACTTTTGAAAATAACAAATCAGGATCATATTTACAAGAAAGAATTAAGCTTTACAAACACAATATTATGTAATGAAGCCTTCAGTAATTTCTGACCTTTAAGTATCCTTTCCAAATCACCTGTACTGGATTTAATACATTATATAGTACTCTACTGTCATTTCCGTAGAACAGTAATTGAATGTTATGGTTGATAAGATGTGTGATTTGTAAATGTTAAGTAAGTTAACATTCCATAAGAAGCACTAGAATGAGGACATGAGCTCCAGGCAGAGTGAACTCTGTCTGCTCTCATTATACTATGTGTGAAGAGTGACAATAAAGTGAGGAGCACGTGATAATTTGGAAACAGACAGCAAGTCAGTTTTTCAAACAGAAGGTCCATGGTTTGGGACGTGGGTTGTCAAGTCTATCAGCTACATAATTACCTTAAGGACAGTTTTTATAGAGAGAGATAAAATTTTTTACAAGAACTGGGAAGAACTAAAATTATAATAGGAGGACCTACTGTAAATTTACTATAGTCTTCAATTACTTTCCAATGAAACCACTGCATTATTGTCATTTTCACTATCAGTCTAATCATTCAGTTTTATGTGAATACCCTTTCTAATAATATTAGCAAGTCTTATTCACACACGCACAAAATTCTCTCCTAACATAATGATGTTTTCTAACTGGACAACAATGGAATGAAATAATGAGGTTGCTTACAAAGTACACAGGTAAATATTAAACCTGGAATATTCAGTTTACCCAGGTTTCCTAGCTAGGAGTAGGCTGACTCTCTTGTTTTGAGATTTTTTTCAGCCTTATATTCTTGTGTTTGTCCTCAATGCCTGGAGCCTGTGACCCTAGAGCAGTCAGTTGGTAAACAAAGTCTGTCTTTCCATGAAGTATTGGTCAGGAAATCACAAACCTATGTTAAAGCTAGTGAATTTATTAGCGTTTTTTCTTGAGTTTTAAGCTTACATGCTATTAGAGACCATGTCTGTTTCCAGTCTTCTAAGTGTATAGATAAATAAGAAAGCTATGAAAACTAAATTCTATGCCTAATTATTCACAGGAATTTGACTGAAAATATAAGTTGATTTAGTTGATTTTTTTCTTGATTATATCTAAACTTGTTTCTTGACTACATCTTATCAAAATGTACATATTTTCAAAGAACAAAGTATTCTTAGCTTTTGAAATAAGGATTCATTCTAAAGTAGAAAGTCAAGATAATTATACCGTGATTTTATAGTGTTCTAGCTGTCTCCCACAATCATTATTTACCATTGAGAGTAAGTTTCTGAAGAGTCTGGGGATTCAACCATGAATCCAAATCCCCACGGACCGTTTTCTCAGGTGAAAATAGTTCGTTCAACATGAACACGATTTTCAAAGTGTCAATCTGATTTTTCTTTGTGTGTGTGTGAAAATTAATGCACCTTCATTTGATAATTATCTGAAGTATATGATACCAAATTACCTCAAATAAATGCTGGTTCTAGGTTCATTTTACACTTCATGTTAGTGGATTCTGAGATTAAAAATAGGCAACATTGTCTTCTTTCATTTAATACTTTTTCATATCTGTAAGTGTTTTGTACTGAGTTATGTAATACACTTCATAAAGTAGCTTGAGGAATATGTGAAGGGCAGAGATGTAATTTTTTAAAAAAATCAATTATTTAAGAAAGACATAATTTTCATAGCCAAAGATACAAATTATTATTATATAGAAAACTGAAGAATGAAAACACATGGCCCATCCTCAAATAAGAATTGGTATCTCATAATTCACACGTCAAACAGGAATTTTATCTTTTATTTTGTAATGGAAGATGTTAGAAACAGTGTTCTTCAATTTGAAGACCCATTAGAACTCCTGCTAATCTTAATTTTATGGAGTCTTACACTATATCTTTTATTCCCCCTTCCTGAAGTGGCTGACCACTGAGCACTAATCAACTTTCAAAACTACACCACCCAAGCTCTCTTTTTCACTGTCCAATCTCCTGAGTACAGTGATTCTTCAAACTCTGAACATCCTTGCAAGGACCATGAAAAAAATATCTGACACTGTTAACATATTCTTCTTCCAGAGAGCCATGGGGGCTATTAGCCAGACTGCTCCTCTGTTTTATGGCCATGGAAATACAGTCTGAAAACCAAAGGGGAAATTGCTATTGAAAGAAAAATGTCTACTGTAAGTGTTGGCATGGTGAACATTCCAGTTATGAAACTCTATATTAATTCATCTTTCATTTTCTGTTATTGCATACATTTCAGCTGACCATTACCTGCTAAGTGAATGTTGTGTATGTTAAGTTTTATATCTTAAATCCTAGAGTTTTGTTTCTCTTATACACTGCCATTTGATTCCCTGTTTACTATCCTGTGTTTCCATTCAGTGGATAAATATTTTTCTTTGTGTTTGACAGGGATAATTGAGGCTTGACTAGTCATTTACTCAATTAGTCCTGATATACTACTTTTTCTTGACTATATTAGATCCAAGTTCAAAGACTGAGTTCCCTATACCACTGTGGCTGCAATCTGAGCAACGGTTGTTTGCCTGTGGTTTATCTACTTTTGAGGATATATGTGATGTCTATTGATTATATCTCTCCCAAGGACATGCCTAAGTTTATGATTCTTGCCGCTCTCACACCCATCTCATGTTAAATTTAATTTAAGTTTATAACATTTTCTTCTGAATGTCTAATTCTCTCATTGAAAACAAAAGTGTATTACTTACTGTAGGGAAATCGACTCAGGGAATTTTCTCTCTCCTTATACTCTTATGTGGGTTCCAGGAAATGAATTCAAGTCATCAGGGTTTGGTGGTGGGGCTTTAACCTGCAAACCCATCACACACACACACACACACACACACACACACACACACACACACACATATGTAATTTTAGGTCTATTTCCCTGATTTGTCACTTTCTGGGGATGATAACAGAATACTTAGTTTGTAAGCTATAATTTAATGGTGAAGATATACTTAACATACTTAACATTTTGTCATTTGTTCCTCTTGTATGTACCACAGGACTAATTAAAGTAGACAAACAGCTCTGCCATTATTTGAACAGAAGCCTCTATGTACATGAATGCAATATTGCATTCACACAACTTGCTTACATAGGTACTACAGTATTTGACTCATTCCTCACATTCTGCAGTCCTTTCTCAGCTTTTAGGTTCTCAGTGACACCTGCACCATCAAACCCTTGCCTGTGCCACATCAACCCCTCACACATGACTTTGGCTTTATTGTTGAATTTTGATTTATCAACAGTTCTCAACATATTCTAATAGTCCAAATCACTTACCTTTTAGTTTTATTGTCAAGGTCCTATATTAGAGGATATACTTCACCCTTGCCAGTATTCATTTGTAACCCCATGCAATGGGCTAGACTAACATTGGAAATGTATCACTAGACACCCTTCTAGATTGTTTGAAAATGCAAATGAATGAACAAAAACATCAATGCCTTTTGTTTTATAAGCAAGAAAATTAAATCTGTTTCTGAAACACTAAAGTGGAGGGGGAAAGAAGAGTAAATGTGGACCATATGAGAAAATTGATTGCATTTCTCCTAAAGGTAGTCAAAGTGTTTCAAAGAAGATGTGGCCATATCTGCTCCCATTTGAACATGAGGATGAGGGTCTTGACCATGATGTCTTTTGTCTCACTGTTGGACTTGTAAACTCAGTTCTTTTGTAGGAAACTATTTCTGTTGTTGTTCCTGTTTTGTTTTTCTCTTTTTGATTTCCTTATTCCTTGCAAGCTTAAGAATATGAGTCAACCCGAAGTAGGAATTTAACATTTGAAATTGACAGTTATTCAGGTTAACCAGAGAAGGATTTCCTGTTCTTTTCTGTGGACCTCACAGTACCACAGGCAGAAACCACACATCAGAATTTTATGGATATATATATATGGATATATCTCAGGGGCAACATTTTTATGAAAACATTTCCACCAATTTAGTTGCCCCCTATCGTTTCTTTTGAAAGGTGCAGAGATAACCATAGTTATTAGGTTTATCTCATGATAATCTGGTGTTGAACCAGCCACATTATGAAGTCTTGTGATAGGCATTAGTAAGCTTTCTATTGTCATAACAAGTAGTGGAGCTAATCAATTGGCATTGAAGAGAAAGGCTTATTGTTAACATGAAGTTTTTGAGTTCTTGGTCCCTTATGAATTGACTCCATTGACATGTATCTGTAGATATACATCACCAAAGGAACACATAGTAGAACAAAACTTTCCATTTTATAGTCAATAGCAGACAAAAAAAAATTGTGAGTGTCAAATCTCCTTTATGTCATGCCTCTAGTAACCTAAGGATTGCCCACAAAGCTCAACCTCTTTGATTCTAGCCCTTCTCAACAGCACCAGAGAAGATATATTTCATCAACACATAAGACCTTGGGGACAGGTAAGATGTAGTCTGTAACAAAGTTGACTATCAAATACTTAAAAATATGATAGTAACTGTAGCATGAATCTTAAAAGTTCTTATTAATAAAATCAAACCCATTATTGAGGTCAATGCTGGTAGATCAGAGAGACAACAAGCCACAGCTACCTTACCTCGCCGGATCCTCAGCTGGTCTTGCTTCCTCAGACTGGAGGCCTCTGAGTCCTCATCCAGAATGGGTCTCAGCTGAATTGCTGCTCAAAAGCCTGAATGCTTAACCAGCCAAGTGCTTAACCAGCCAAATGCTTCTAGTTTCTGGTCCTCATGCCTTACATACCTTTCTGCTTTCTACCATCACTCCCTGGGATTAAAGGCTTGCTTTCTGGGATTAAAGGAGTGAGTCACCATGCCTGGCTGTTTCCAATGTGGCCTTGAACTCACAGAGATCCAGAGGGATTTCTGTCTCTGGAATGTTAGGATTAAAGGTATGAGTGCCACCATTTTCTAGCCTTTGTATCAAGTGACTGTTCTGTCTCTGACCCCAGATAAGTTTATAGGATGCACAATATTTTGGAGAACACAATACCACCAAATTAACTTCAAAATATTGCAGAATTTTATGTTTTATATGAATCACTTTTTCTGTTAAATAAAAACTTTATTTGATTTTTTAAAAGTTATTAAAAGTAATTTACTATGACCCTTTTATTTCTTCTGTAATCTGAAAATTGAATTATGATATTTATTGCAATGTCCCTTATTTACTAATAGTATACCAACACACATTTTTCAACCACAGACACTCAACTTTTATTGCTATATCCATAAGGCATCATTGCAATATCAAGTCCTACAATGTAACAAATGTTTCTAAGACAATATTTTCCTGCCAAATTGTCTCTTCAGAGCACCCTTAATCTCGTTATTCCTGAGGCTGTAGATAAGGGGGTTCAACATGGGGATCACCACCATGTAGAACACAGACAACACCTTGTTCTGGTCAGTGGAGTAGCTGGACTTGGGCATCACATAAATGAATGTGACAGTCCCATAGAAGAGAGTGACTGCAGTGAGGTGGGAGGTGCAGGTGGAGAAGGCTTTCTGGCGACCCTCAGTGGAGCGCATCTTCAGGATGGTGATGAGGATGTAGGTATAGGAGACAGCTATGACAAGCACTGTGAACACAATGACAGTGCCAACAGAAATAGTTGCAAGAACAATAGAGACACTGTCATCAGAACAGGAGAGTTCAACTAAAGGAGTAAAATCACAGAAAAAGTGATTGATTCTATTTGGTCCACAGAAGAGAAAAGAAAAGAAGGAAAGGGTGAAGGAGGAGGCATTAAGGAAACCACTTATGTATGCTACTATAAGCAACTGGACACAGACTTGTGTGGACATCTTCATGGAATAAAGCAATGGGCTACAGATTGCCATGAAGCGATCATAAGCCATAGCAGCCAGAACAAAGCACTCAACTGTTCCAAAGAAAGCACCTGATCCAAGCTGAATGGCACATCCAAGGTAGGTAATGGTACTTCTCTTCACCAGGAAGTTGGCAAGCATATTGGGTGTGACAGAAGATGAGTACCCTATGTCAGCAGAAGCCAAGTGGCTGAGAAAAAAGTACATGGGATGATGGAGCTGGGAAGAGACTCTGATGAGAAGAATGGTGCTGAGGTTCCCACACACAGTCACCAGGTAGATGCACAGGATGATGATGAATAGGACGACTCTAAGGACTGGGTCATCTGTTAAGCCCAATAAAATGAACTCTGTCACTGCAGTGTGGTTCCCATCCTCCAAGAAAGCCATGGGACAGTGTAGCTGCTGCCAGAGCAAGGCTGTGATGGAGATATTACAGGAAGGGATTTTTAAAAATGACTTTATTTTCAGCAACTCAGTCTTGGGGTATCACAAATAA
Organism: Peromyscus maniculatus bairdii; assembly: GCF_049852395.1. Taxonomy (NCBI): domain Eukaryota; kingdom Metazoa; phylum Chordata; class Mammalia; order Rodentia; family Cricetidae; genus Peromyscus; species Peromyscus maniculatus. The sequence continues at coordinate 118,340,309 of NC_134852.1, read as the reverse complement.
ATATATCATTCAAAATAAATGGCAGTTTTATCTGACAAAATTTTAGTCAGGACTCGGGGTATACGTATATTTTTGTTCATTTAATGTGGCTTAAAATTTTAAAACAAATGTTAGCAACCTTCCTTCAAATAATGTATCTTGTCTTTTTAGTTATATATAGTAAAATATACCTATGTGGTTTTATAACTAAAGTTTTAAAATGTGAGACTTGTATAAAAAGACAAAAATTATAAATACCACAAGACAGAAAATGTGCAAGCACGGAATTGTGTGATGAAGCCTTAAATAATGTCTAATCTTAATGCAAGCTTACTAAGTACCACAACATGACATAGAATTTTATATATGGTTCTTTAGTTTCCAACAGTTAGTATTAAGAAATATTATTATTTCTATCTTATCAAGACTATTTAATTTGAAAATGGAAAGTAGTTTATGACTACACGAAGTCTAGAATCAGCATATGAACCACCAGCAGGCTGAACTTCATTTAAACCTTTAAGAATTATTATTTATGAAAGAGTCACAATGAAGTTTAGAGCACATACACATTTTGGATGTACAACAGAGTAGTTTTGCAGCTATGTGCTTATTACGAGAAAGGTGAGCTTTCTTAGTACAATGTTTATATAGTCTATTAGTGAAGCAAGACTACATCAAGTTAAATTTTCTTACTTGAACTTGGAAAACTAGAAAGTAATCAGTATTTTCTAATTGGAGTGTGATGGAATGAAATCACATGGTTTTCTACACAGTACAATGGCAAGTAAATATTCCACCTAAGAAATTAAGAATTTTACTCAGGTATATCCAGCAAAAGGCTACATGCACTCTTATCTCATGATTTTTGACATTATATCTTCTGTTGAGCTAACATATTGAGTGCTTATGATACTGGAATATTCTGTCAAGGAAAGCAAGCATTTCTACAAGAGGTTACCAACAGTTTGCCATCAAAGTATTTAAAGATAATGACTTCATTTGCCTGAGTAGTAACTTCCTGTATGCTTATAGATCATGCTAGCTTCTGCTTTTCTCAGTGGTCAGATAAATAAGAAATCTTTAACAATGAAGGTTACCTGAATTTTCAAAGGAGTTTGCATATGGAAATAGAAATTGATTCAGCTATTTTTTTGTTCTAGTTTCTTGCCTTATTTCACCTGATTTGTATATCCACTAAATCATGTATTTCTAAAGAATAAAGTATTTTCCAAAGATAAATTTCAAACCAGTAAACCAAATTTGCCCCAAAATCTCCAAACTTACCTCTTCCAACAAGAATTCATTGCAAAGTAACAAGGTAAAGGTCACTTTGCATTTATTGCTGCCCAGCTGTCTCTTACTGCCATTGTTTGTCATCAAGGATGTGTCCCTGCTGAGCTCTGGATTCAAATGTGAATTCAAATCACTGGGGATTATTATCTCATTTCACACACACACACACACACACACACACACACACACACACACACACACACACACACAAAATACTCTTCAAGGAGTTCGTCAATCTCAAGTGGTATTTTCTTCTTTTGTAAGAATTAAACTGCTTCCATTTGATAGTTATTCAAAGAATATGGTAAATTTATCTCAAGTGAATATTGGTTTTAAGTTTATTTTATAGTTCAAGTTATAGTAGGCTAAACCAAAAATACAAATGTATTACTTTTGCTTCTTTCATTCAATTTTTGTTCAATTTTTATAACTACTTTGTTATGGATGAAATAACACAGTCTTCTGCAATTTTTTTGAACCTTCTGGGATATAAAATAGATGTTTGGTTTTATTTTCATGTGTATCTAAGTATTATTCTATTATGCTATAGAAACAGTCACCTATTCTCATGATCTGTCTGGTTGTCAACATCTGTAGTACACTTCCCATTTGAAAGGAGAATTTTCTTTTTATGCTCAACTGTGAGTGAGAGCATTTATAATCATGGACATGATAACATATGTTTAGAAGGCAATTTGACAGTCATAACATATGTGCTTAACAGAACAATAGCAGTTGCCTTTCCACTGGAGTCTATGGACACACTGCTGTGATCTTTTGACTTGGCTTACAGTAAATATCAGATGTCAGAAAGCAGTTGTTTTCATACATGGCTTTCATGCTTTATTGAACCAGTGTGCACATATTGCCTAGCATAGTGTTACTAGAGTAGCATGCAAAGACCACACCCAACCAGGACAATTAGCGACACTTTCTCCCAGTTCCCTTTATGGCATCTTCCAGCAGCATGAAATCCAATCAGAAAGGAGAAATCACCCAGTTCACTACCAGCCTAAATTTCTCTATGTCATGCTGCTAAGTAAGTGGTATCCTCAGTGATAGAGACTTACCATCTAGCTCTCATAGGCAACTCAATGCAGTAGCCATAGCTTTTCTAGTTTGTAGTGCCTTGGGGGAATCTTCACGGGCCATGAGTTTTAAAGAGGTAGTCCAGTCCTTTACTGATATTTTCACCAAATAACCTTTTGGCTTCTGGGAGTGCCCTGTTGCACTCATGCATAGTGTCTTTGTAAAAACCCCTTAAGTCATGTCTTCACTTTTTTCCAGACAAACTTATAAATCTATAAGAAACTAACCTTATGGAGTTAACCTTATAGAGTAGACTTATTAGTGTTAGGGTCCACAAGAAGTCATATAAAAGACCACTAGATGCATATTTAATCAACAAGATCATTTGATTTCTCAAGAATAGAAATTTCATCACCCTGGGGTCAAACTATCTGACAATGTGGCTAAATTGTGAACCTGAGAGAAGTTTACAGGCTTGTTTTAAGCAAGATTAGGGGAATTTCAGGGAGAGCAGGTTAGTCTGGGACTGAGTGGGGGGTTTAAATAAAAATGTTTATAGGTTGTTAGAGGATTGGTAGGTGGCCCTAGTGGGTAGCGACTTTCCAGTGTCTGGGTGTAGGAGAGCTCTTTAGCTAGCAGAAGGCTGTGGGGTGCCTGCTGCTTGGTTGCCACTGAGTTGTTGTTTTCCTGAGAACTACTTGCTCAGTTCCAGTAAACAGAAAACTGAAGCCAGGTCTCTGGCAGGACTACTAGGAGTCTGTCATGGTTCTTGTCTGTATCCCTGACCCTCTCATTCCCCTTGAGTAGTGTGCCATCTCAAATCCTGAAGATGTATCCTCCAGAAGTATAGGCTTCTATTGTTGCTTTAGAACCATCAGATGGGCCATGGAGCTCTGCCCCTTTACAAACCTGACAATGACATTAATGATGCAATGTCCACAAGTTAAGTCCAATAGTAAGAGGACCAAGAGCCCAGCCAAGGCTGATAGGAGAGTATTTAACTAGGGTGAGCAGTTGAATAGAAATTCATACCATCCTTCATTCTATTGTTTTTCAAGTTTTCTACCATGTAGCTTTTTTACGTTTAGGTTCCTTGAATGGTTAGCATAAAACAGCATTGATCTCCCAGAGCCAAACATAAGACCCCCTATTAAAGGAATAGTAAGTCTAATCCTCTTCTATTATGGAGGACTACCTCAGTTAAAGAGGAGATTGATTCTTCTAGATAGGTGATGGATTTTCTAGGGTGGCTATGTGTTCATCTATGGCTATGCTCAGAATCCTGCAATGTTGGTCTTGGAGGATGAGGGCTGAGGTTACAATGCCTATGTTCTGGCTACGCCTAAGCCTTTGAGGGAGGATATTAAGATTGCTTGGAAAACCTTCTGTTTGGCCCATCCTTGTGGTTGTAACCATTGGAGAATATCTTCCTCAGGGAAATAGACTACCCAAGGGACCAGCTGTACTCAGGCACAGAAGCCCTGAGTGTCACTTAAAATTTGGGCATGTACACAGGGGGTTAAGCCTGTGATACAAGTCCACCAGACATCATCATGGGAAATTAAATATCTCATCCCCATTGGACTCTGAGTTTTATTGCAGAGGTTGACATAAATAGGTGGGGGGTTGGCCCCTGCAGAGGCTATTTCCCATCATAGATTGTAAGATAAGATTTCGTCTGCCTGAGTGTTGCCATCTGCATGACTGCATGTCATAGAAAGTGGTATAACTTCCCATTATTGCAAACCCCTGGTAATAGGAGGGTTTTGTGTCCAGATAGAGCCAATGAATCTTGGTGAGGCTTGGCTTTGAGACATTTGAAATCAAATAAGTGGCTCTCAGTAGGTTAAAGAGGCCTGGATTGGAGGGTAGGTATATGGAGTCAGCCTCAGATGTGAAAGAAAATGTTTTAATTTTCTTAGGCTTTGGTGTGCCCATTATCTTATTGTGACCCAGGGGCTTTTGTGGCTGTAGGGGCTGGATGTCTAACGGGAGGGTGAATAATGCCCCTAGGGCTTTTCCTATTGGTCCTCTGATCTGGCCATATGGCCTTAAACTCCAAGTTTTTCCTGACATCCAACCAGATGTGTTTTTATCAGCATCAGTGAATTGGGTTAATATTGGGTTATATACTCCTTCCCCAGAAAATTTAGACCACAAATAACCCAGAAATTTTGGTTGATTTGCCCTCATTATCTTGATAAAGTCTGTGGTGGTATTCTAATTGTACTGAAATGTGATTTTGATTGTATGTTAATAAATAAAGTTGCCCGGGGGTCAGAGCTATTAGAGCCATAGCAAGAGTGTGACGGTGGTGGCACACGCCTTTAATCCCAGCACTTGGTAGAAGAGCTAGGTAGATCTCTGTGTTCAGGGATACAGCCAGCATTGGAGACATATGCCTTTAAACCCGGGTCGCTGTACATACAGGCAGTGATGAGGCAGTCACATGTTTGGGTTTACAACCAATGAGAAGGCAGAACAAAAAGACTATGAAAAGACATACACACAGGAAGTAGCTCTCTTTCGGGAAGCTAGGAGCACGCAGGAGGAAGGGTAAGATTTTAGCTCTGAGCTCTGACCTCTCGGTTTTCTCTTTTACATTGGTTCTGTGTTTCTTATTTAATAAGACAGTTGGTTACATCTACAAAAGTCTCCATCCTTTGAGGCCTTCCACCATGTGTGACTCATGGAGACACAGCTTCATGAAGTATAGAAATAGTCACTGACTCCCTCACAGGTCTCTGTCTAGGCCTTATCTTTATCATGTCCAGAGCAAGCATAAAAATGGATGACTTCTTGAAAAATAGCACCATCAGGTACCTTAGTCCAACCATAAAGTGTTCCCAAGTCAAAGTATAGATCAGGAAACCAGGTCTCTAAAGGGAACCTTGGGATGATTTCTTCTAGCTGCTTCTTGACTACATCGTAGCCATCTTGTGTAAGTTGGGAAAGACTCAGTATATTCTGAGAAGGTATCTATTAAAACTAACAAATATTTATAGCCATATAGTCATGATTTTACCTTTGAAGTGAATCTCCCAGTTGGCACTGGGCCAGATTCCTTCTTCCCTTTGTCTGGTTCTTATGACTTCACTTTTTGTATTGACGAAACAGCATGTGAGACATCAGTCTACAGCTTCTGTCATTTTAGACTTAAGGTCAAAAACCTTGAGATGTTCTCTTATCAAAAGGACTTATATTTTTCTTTCTCTCATGTTGGTACTATGATGTATTTGTCAGACTAGTTGAGTGGCAAAGACTGATGGGAGGGTGAGACATTCATAGGGGGTCTTGAACCATCCATTCTCTTTTAGGCATTTGTGCATGAATGGATTCTCCAGAGCTCTTGGTCAGTGTAAGATGGAAATTCTGGCAACCTGTTTGTTACCATCTTTGGTGGTGCGACCAGCAGGATGGCTGCCATCTGGAAGGTGGCTTCATTTGTTGCCACATCTGCTCAATTGTTTCCCATTCAAAATTGGGTCCTCTCCTTTCTGGTACCTGGGGCAGTGCATGACAGCTATCCCTTGAGGCAGCCATATGGCCTATAAGAGGTCTAAAATCTCCTATTTGTTTTAACAGTCTTTCCTTCTTTAGTCAGCAATCTCCTCTCTCTTTAGATGGTATCATGGACATGTATTATGGTGAACGCATACTGGCTATCAGTATAGATATTGAGTCTCATTCCCTTTACCAGATTTAGAGCTATCAGCTCAACCCTCTGGGCTGATGTTCCAGGAGGTAGGGCCTCTGTTCATATAATTTCTTTTTTATTTGTAACTGCTTCTCCCATATGTGAAACCATTTTTGATGAAACTACTGCCATCTGTATAATATGTTACTTAGGCCCTTGACAAAAGGACATCCTTGAGGTCTGGTCTGATCCCAGGAAGATGGATCAGGATGTCCAGACAATTATGGAGGGGTTAGTCCAGGTCTGGGCATGGAAGCAGGATAGCGGGGTTCAAAGCACTGCTGCAGATGTATTGGATTCTGGGTGGGTTTAAGAGCAAAGTCTGATAATGAGTCAGCCGAGTGTTATTAAGCCATCTATTGGGAGTGTGTTTAGGAACCCCCTTGATAGCATGGTGGTTTGGTCACTTTAAGAGTTTGTCCCAAAATACTTTAAGTTATTTTGTCTGTGTCTAACTAGTAAAACTGTTGCTGTAATTATGCAGAGGCAAGGAGGTCATCCAGTAGCCACTGGGAGTAGTCTTTTAGACAAGTAGGCCACTGGCCTTTACCATGGACTCAGGGTTTCTGTCAGTACCCCTTTGGCAAGTCCCTTTTTTCTCATCCCCATATAGATGGAGGGGTTTGGTGATGTCTAGTAGTGTCAAAGTAGGTGCATTCATTGAAGGCCTTTTTCCATTTCTGGGGTCTAGTCAAGAGGAGCCTTTACTCCCCTTGTGGCTTTATAAAAAGTCCAGGCTAATTCAGCAAACCCAGAGATCCAGAACTTATAGAACTTGGCAGACTCCAAGAACTCTCTCACCTTTCAGCTGTTGCTTGGTCTGGGGATCCTCAGGATGGTCTCCTTTCTTTCTTTTTTTTTTGATAGCCATTTCTTGCTCCCCTTGAGTATGTACACTAGCTAAATTACCTCAGTCTGGCAGAGTTGAGCCTTCTTTGCTGACACAATACCCCAGTTCTCCAAAAGTTTTGAGTGCCCCTCAGTAGTGGCTTTGCAGGCTTTCAAGGATTCAGTGGCTACTAGGAGATCATCCACATACTGTAATAAACTGACATTAGTGTGGGCTTGTCAGTCTCACTCAAGTACTAATGGAGTGCCCCATCAAAGATGGTAGGAAAGTTCTTGAACACTCGGGGTAATTATGTCACAGTCATCTGTCCATTGAATTCTTCTACAGGATCCATCTACTGGAAAGCAAACATAGGCTGATTGGCTAGGGCCAGTTGTAGGCTGAAGAAATCATCCTTGAGGTCCAGCATAAGCATCCCCTTATTTCTCAAAACATCTAGTAACCATGTCTTATGGCAAAACATCTTGCTACACAGCCTTGGGGAGTAAGACATTTAGAAACCACATCTTTGGCCAAACATCCTGTTATACCACCTTGTAGAGTAAAAAACACTTGGACTCTCTGACCTTGAGTCAAGATGGAAACAAGCCAAGCTGGAGTCATTGTGCACTCCCACACCAACCCTACCTCTTGGGAATGTGAGTGTCATGTTCTTTAGTTGCTTCCTGTTTCTTGTGGGTGATGTCATCTTTATGGGATTTTGAAAAAATTTGAAAAATGATCAAGTCCTGGGAGAACTATTTGTATTATTAATTTTTTAGTCTCTGTGTGATGGGAAAATGTAGAACTTACCTGAAGTCTTGGCTGGAGTAGTCTGTGGGGCTGGACCGTCTCAGCTAGCTTCTTTGAAGGTGTTCTGGATGCCAAATTTTGAGGAAATTGCAACAGAGGAATTCTGAGAGGCTGAACACTTGGACTACTTGTCTTTACTTATGTCTGTTTTTTTTTTCTTAAAATACACAATCTTTTAGAGATAACATATATATCTGTATTAACATAAGTATGGAATGTGCTGTGTGCACAAGTCAACTAAAGATGATTCTTTTGTTCTAAGTTTGAGCAGGTAAAATGCATCTATCAACTTTTTAAGTATGTTTTGACTGCAAAATCAAACTAATATAAATCCCTATCCATGTCATATGAAATGATGGCATGTACTAACAGGTCATGATGACTCTGTAGCCAATAAGATCTATCATGCCTCATGCAGTCTCAGAGCATATATGCCACCTATCTTGTAGGTTTTTTTAATGTTTGTAGTTGAGATTTTGAGGATGTCTCCTAAATCTGATCTTCATTAATTTTGAAGGAATCCATAGCTTTTTGTTTCCTGTGGAAACAAAACACAACCTCTCCCCCAATGCAACACATTTCCTGACTTCCATTCAGAAGCCAAGATATCTTTAAAGTATATTGGCTGGTTTAAATTAGCTGTCTCTTTCATAACATCTCTCAGCAGCTGCCATTCTCTATTCATTAGCATTCAAAAAATTTAAATTAACACAGTTCCATATGGTCCAAACTCTCTGTGCTATAAAATTTTCTTCCTTATGTGGCTTATTTTTTATATTACTTTACTTTCTGTTTAAGGATTGTGCTTTGTTATATTTATACTATTTATTTCTAAGAACTATCTATATAAATTTTTTACTTTAGCACCTAAGCACCTTTTAAAGCCTATTGTACCTTTTTAGAAGATATTTCTGTGTCTGGACATGACTTCTTGTGCATCTATAGTGTTGTCTGACAATGCTATCCCTGCCTTAAAGGGCCAGTCTGTTTGCTGCATGGTTTCACTTAGCACATGGCACTGGCAGCTGGCTCAAGTCCACAGACATTGGCTGGGAGCTGCACCTCTGTTCACTTTGAGCACTGGCCTGCCTAAGAGACTGTGGAACTAAGAAGCCATGTCTGGCTCCTTGTCCAGAACTTGTTTTAGCTTTCTTAGGACCTGTGTTTGGATACTTGAGCCCCATGTTGGTTGCCATATGTAGTCAGACCTGGTTTCCACTGCCCGCCATAAATAATGACATGGGAACTTATCATTAATTAAAAAAGCTTGGTCTTTAGCTTAGGATTATTTCAACTAGCTCTTAAAACTTAAATTAATCTGCTTTTATTAATTTATATTCTGCCATGTGCCTTTTTTAAAACCCCTTCTCCACTTCTGTATGTCCAACTTGTTCCATGTCTCCTGGCATCTCCTCACATCTCTTCTTCCTGGAGTTCTCTCTCTGTCTAAAAGTCCTGCCTATATCTACTACCTAGCTATTGGCCAGTAAGCTTTTTATTACACCAATCACAGCAATACATCTTTGCACAGTGTACAAATATCTCATAACACTCCAATTCAGAGATGAGACTATATCAGTAAGAGACTGGCCTTGCAGAGATAAAATAGTTCGTCCAGATCATTGTAGATTCAAGTCTGTTGATTCTGTGCTCCATGCACTTATCTTACTCTCTCCACCACAATCAGTATAGTGGTTTGGGCACTGATAATGATGTAGGAGACTTGCTTGATGGTACATTGCATTGGTTTTTTGTACAAAATGTGTACAAATATATATGTGTTATAGAAACATGGGGAAAGGATAAAGATGGGAAAATGGAATGATTTCAATTTTAAATTTTGAAAATCTTATTTTTTAGGTCATTAGATCTTGAAATAATGATCAACCATTTGGCTGGAATTTCAGCCATGCTAAAATACACATTAAAAACAAACATATCAATGTACCACAATGTAACTTCCTTATATGTAAAATTTTACAATGGATAAGCTGTGCAGTAAATACCTTTCCACAACTATAGATTCTTAGGCTTGGGTCTATGAAGAGGAACTTATAGACAAAAGATCGACATATTGTCGGAGATCATACTTCGCATTCTTTTTTTTCTTTTTTAGATAGGACCATCTTTCACATGAGTCATCACCAGTATGAGAAACAGCATGGTAAAATTTGCTACTATATAGGACCTCAAACCAAATGCTAAAACAATGCATATTGGCACCATAAACTTAGACCCTGACTCGGACTATCCCTCCTCACTGAGATGGGGTGAAAGCATTAGGGTTTGGAAATGCTTTAAAGTATCTACTGAAATGAAAAATTCATATTTCACTACTATGTATAAAACCATACCTTACTTTTCAATGAAAAACACTAAGCAAGACTGAAAACAAGCAAGGCAAATTAAATGCAAAAAAGTATGCAGTGCTGTTTAGGCATGCTATGTTTTTTTTAATTTTCATAGTTTAATACCTTATTTAAAGTAGATGAACATTGCAAATAAAACTTAGGACAGCAAGATGGCTCACAGAGTAAAAGTGCTTGCCAGCAAGTTTCATTACCTGAATTCTCTCTGTCTGTCTGTCTGTCTGTCTGTCTGTCTGTCTGTCTGTCTCTCTCTCTCTCTCTCTTTCTCTCTCTCTCTCTCTCTCTCTCTCTCTCTCTCTCTCTCTCTCTCTCTCTCTCACACACACACACACACACACACACACACACACCAAAGATGAACACAAAGTTAAAGTGAAAAAACTCAGTATAAAGAAAATTATAAAATATAGGGAGAAAATTAACTCATATTTGCACTCAAATGTCACATCTGCCCCATAGGCAGAACCCTGATGTCCCGATTTCCCCTTTTTGGCCATGAGCAGTAGAGTTATAATCATGTAGAGTCTCTCTCACATGGGAAAGAAAGGTTTCCGTGCTCCAGGCCAGCAGTTTTCACATCACCAAGACACAAGATACTCATGGTGTTCTTTGAGGCAATTTAATTTACCTTGACTGCTTACTGAACATTTATTAAGCAGCAGTAATTTGTAGATACCAAAATAATCAAATCATCACCTGACTCCAAACTATTACAACATCATATAAACCAATGTGTTTCCTTTTCAATAGGTATTTTAGTATCTAAGTTTAAATGTAGTATGTAGAACAAAGAGCAGTAGGTCCATAGAAACTACATTCTCTCAACTGGGATCGTGTAATACTACTTTTCAGAAAATAGAGTGCACGAACAAAATCTTACAGTATGACTAGATAAAAGCAACATTAGAAATATCAGTTTGGAAAGAGTGGAGTATGTGGGGACTGACATTTATGATTTATTGATAATGGATTTATAGTGAGTATAAGGTGTGGATATTTTTTCAATGTGTTATGTGTATGCACGAGATTGTCAAAATTAGGGGCGTTATGTGATATCTGCTCACTAATGAAAAAGATATAAAAGGAGAATTAGGCTGAGAAAGGGAATTGGTGACAGACAGTGCCCACTGGAAGTAGGCTTTAAGAAGCCACAAAGTCCACACAAAGGCAAATTTACACATCCCAGAACTACTGAAAGGCTTCATTCAAGGTAACAGTGGTTAGTTGTGCTTAGATAATTTTAACACCTATCATTCCAGGAGACAGACTAGAAAATGAACTCTACTTCTCCATGAGACAGAGACAATGTAAATCAGTTATGCATAGAAGTTAGAAAAGAGGGACATTACAGACTGGAAGATACTAGGAGACAGAACTTTCAGACTTTTAGGTGGGGATCAATCAAAGAGGAGAGATGCCATGACCCCTATGGCCCAGATGTGTTGAATGGGTACTATGATGTATACTATTTTCCTGTTGAGGTTCCCAGATAAAGTAGGAAAGTAGAAGCTAAAGTATATATCAGTTATATCAGTAAAATTTGTTATTAACACTATGGGCATTGTTACCAAAGGAACAGGCACTGTGAGATTCAATACTCAGGTAAAAGAGAGAGATTCCTTAAGTTCACATAGACAAGCCCTCTCTAGTAACTCATATTTTTCTTTTAAAAATCAATTAATTTCTTTTTATTTTTTATGTGTATAAGTGCTTTAACAGCATAGATGTATACCATGGGCATGCTTATTCCCTACTGAAGGCAGAAAAGTGTGCTGAAAACACTCACTCGACTTGTAATTGTAGGTGTTTGTCAACCATAATGTGGTTTCTGGGAACTAGACTCACGTCCTATTCATGAGAAGTGTGTACTCTTCAACACTAAGCAACCTCTCCACTCCATTCAGTTTCCTATTAATTCTACCCTATATTCCCTTGTCTTGCATTTCTAGTCTGTCTAGACTGCTTCTTTGCTTTTCCTGTTTCATTTAGTGTGTGTGTGTGTGTGTGTGTGTGTGTGTGTGTGTGTGTGTGTGTTTTGAAGAGCACAAATTATATGTGTTGGTTCTTTCCTTCCACCAGGTAGGTCTCTGATCAAAGCCAGATTATCATGCTTGGGTGTAGTGGGTAGCTGTTCCAGCTTTGATGTGGAAGTTCCAACCCCCATTGAGGCTTTGGTAACTGTCACACCTACAAGACAGGGCCGAGAAAGGACCCTGAAGACCTGAGATCTGGATGTGCTGGCTCTCTTGGTTTCTGGACCCTGGACACAGGAGGTAGACCAAGCAAAGTTCTCCAAAGAACACCACTGGACTGTGTTATGCCTTTCCCAGACTCTATAAACTATCCATTCACTTCTAAGTTACACCATAAAATAAACCTCCCTTTTAACTATGTGGAGTGGCCTTAATAATTTCACCAATATCTGCCGCCCAACGTGGTGCACAAACCCATGACCCTGAGATTAAGAGTCTCATGCCCTACCAACTGAGCTGGATGTGTTTCATTTTGCAGAATTTGGAAGATTAAAGTACGTACACCATACCATTGACACCTATTCAGGATTTTAGTGGGCAACTCCTATGAGTTCTGAAAAGGCTGATTCTGTGATTACACACCTATTAGAAGTTATGGCCATCATGGGAATACCTGTACAAATTAAGACAAACAATGCCCCAGCATATGTCTCCAATAAAATGAGACAGTTCTTTGCTTATTACAGTGTAAAGCATGTTACAGGTATACCACACAATCCCACAGGCCAAGCAGTCATAGAAAGATCCAATCGAACTTTAAGGGATATGCTAAATAAACAGCAACAGGTAAAAATGACTCCTAGAAATAGATTGCATAGTACTTTATTAACCTTGAATTTTCTCAATGCTGATGAGAAAGGAACAACAGCTGTGGAGAGACATTGTGCGACAGGCAAAACTCCTGAACTAAACCAACCAGTTTATTTCACAGATGTACTGACCTCAGAATGGAAACCTGGATATGTTCTGCCTTGGGGAAGGGGTTTTGCCTTTGTTTCTGCAGGACAAAAAAAGCTATGGATACCAACAAAATTAATAAAAATTCGATTTGAACAGGAGAAACCCCTTGATGAGAAGTAAAAGATCATCCACCACTGTGACATCTCTTCAAGTTGTAGGAAAAATTTAACAATCAAAGGTTGGGGTAGGGTTCTGTTTTTGTCTTTCCAGGATAATGGAAATACCCATCTTCCAGAAATCATAAGGCCTTGGATATCTGGATGTTTACAGCAAAAAGAAAGAATCTGTTGGTACCAATCTACACAGGGTAAAATCTCACTGTCTAACTCTATATTTCTATCAATCTAAAAAAGTTGTGGTTCTAATTCAATTATAAACCAAACTGGCTTTGGAGATGGAATTGGCTCACTCCTTCTCTAAACCCAAGCATATTGCTAAAAGAAAAGGTTGAGAGATTCTTCAGTCCCATATCAGAAGAGCCCTCTGGTGTGGGACAGAAGGAAACCAAAAAAAAAAGAAACCATTGTCTTCAAGATTCTAATTCTCTTTATGCTTACTCTTGATTTCTCGGAATCCTTTCTTACATGTTATGTCCTCTTTAAATCCAAACTTTGCATTTTGATAAAAAATAAGTTTTTCCAATAGCAATCTCTGAAGTCTCCAGAAGGAAGATGGGGCCCCAACAACAACAATTCTACCCAATCCAGAATGATGCCATGGTAATCATCATCATACTACACTTCTTGCCAGAATTTCAGACAATCTTACCCATTACTCTAAGACTTGCTGCAGAACCTACAGTTAGTCTAACTGAGATTTAAACTATCTAAGCTTTCTCACAGTACCCAACAGAGATACCATCACCCCCTAAACGGCAGGAAGCAATTCTAAGAAAAATATGCCCCTTCTCCCTAAGGTTTCATGTTTCTCAGGGTTATGGATGATGGTTATAGAGTTGGGCTGGAAGAAAATATTAAACTCAGTATTCTCCTTAAGAAAAGAAAAACTGTCTCAAAAAAAAGAGAAAAGAAGAAATGGAATGGATAGGTATAAGATATTATGGTAGATTATTGTATACACTAGTAAACAAATTTAGTAAAATAGCAGCCTTAGATAATTTGCACTGTAATTTACACTATTATGGATTCTTATATGTTGATATAAATGTAAACTATTTTTATATTCCTGTTTAAGATAATTTGTATATTGATACAAATACAGAACTGTATTTTTTATAATGTACATATATTTCTACTCTAATTTGAAACATTTGTATATTGATACAAATGTAAATTTATATCTGTCATACTGTGTGTATGTTCTACCTCTGTTTAGGATATTTTGTATATTGATATATATTTAGGACTATTGTCATATTGCATATTGCACTATACATTCCTACCTCTGTTAAAGATATTTTGTGTATTGTCACAATTTTGAAGTCATCGTCCTTTTATCATACATTTGCTTAAAGACTGTTTACCTTGTTTACATGAAGCCTTAGTCCTTAGGTTATTTGGGTAGATAAGACTTATAGATTTATAGTCACCTATGCTTGTCATCTCTATAGTTTTGCTAGTTAGGTTATCCAGATTTACAGATACATAGGTCAGATGAACAGGTAATCTTCAAACACTTCATGGACCTAGAAAATATGGGATTTAAATAACTTAGAATTCTGTTGACGTGAGACACAATTGCTCCTGACAGCACCAATTTGATCCTGAGAGAATGCTGGGCTTCTAAGACATTTCCATTTGGAAATTTGTCTTCTTGGCACAAAATGGCCTATTGGGCAAAGAACTGCCCCTGCCTCAACTGCCAACGATATGAATGTTGTCATTTCTGGACAAGTGGGACACAAGGAAAAGTGACTTCTGAACTCTGCGAAGACAGGGTAAGATGGTCTTCCAAAATTCCTGCTTCTGAAAATGGTCTGTCAGATACTCTAGGCCTGTAGCCAATTTGAAAGCACCAACAATGCTAAGAAACATTAGGTTTCTGTCCAGGCTGCCAGCTGTCTCTGTCTACTCTTGCAAGACTCCCAAAAGTTGCTTGCATCCATTTCTCCGGCATCATTATATTCCTTCTCAGGTCTTTGATATATATATTAGATAGAACTTATTAAGTATTAGATTTAGGTTCTTTAGGATAGGACACCTTTTGGAATGACCTTTGTAACATGTCATTTACCTATGCTCCAGACTTCTCTAGATTTTAGTATGTGTCTCTTGTTTGATATTGTTTGAGTTGATTGTAGTTCCATCTTATTTAGGTCATTATCCCTTATTACTCCTGGACAATATTTGATAATCATTCCTATTGTATATAGTCTTGTATTAGGTTAGAACCATCTTATTTAAACAAATGGAGGAGATGTAATGAGTAGCTGTTCCAGCTTTGATCTGGAAGTTCCAACCCCCATTGAGGCTTCAGTAACTGTCACGCCTACAAGGTGGGGCTGAGAGAGGACCCTGAAGAACTGAGATCCAGATGTGCAGGCTCTCTTGGTTCCTGGACCCTGGACACAGGAGGTAGACCGTGCAGAGTTCTCCAAAGAACACTACTGGACTGCGCTATGCTTTTCCCAGACTCTGTAAACTATGCATTCACTTGTAAGTTACACCACAAAATAAACCTCCCTTTTAACTACATGGAGTGACCTTAATAATTTCACCAATACTTGGGGGCAATGACTTTTCCCACTGAGCCTCTTCTTTTTCATCTTAACAACTCTCATGTCAGAATCTTTATAACTACATATCCTGACATTCTGTTGCTAGTCTTTATCACTTGACAAACATTCAAAATATCTGGTAAAAGTTTAAGGTGCATCTGACTACATGATTTCTTTGAATTTTAGTCATGTAAAACTCCAAATTCCTGAACATAAAGATTAGCCTGCCCATAAACACTGAATCTGCTTTTCTGAGGTCAAAATGTTCAACTGTTTTCTCTGTTTTGCATTAGGTATTAACTAACCACAGATATTTGAGAAATAATAAATTAATGAACAGCTAGAAACATTAATTTACATATCAATGATGATTTCAAGCTTATTCTTTACACATTTGAGGATAATTTAGGAAGAAACCAGAGAGAAGGCATCAAATACCAGTAGTATCTTTCTTAATGACCTAAAATTATTTCTCCAACATTGTATCAGAACTTTGGAATTATTTTTCAGGTAGTTACAGGATAACTATTGAGACATCAATTGCACCTAGATATTTTTGTTGAGTATTTATTGTATTGTAGAATCAAGTAGATATTAAATATATGTTACTGACTAAAAAATTCTCATGAAATTTATACTTCAATGGAGAGTAGATTAGAGAATTAACCTTTTAAACTTAGAAGGATAAATGAAGCTCATCTGAAAGGTAAAGGTAGCTATAGCAGAACTCAGTGGTGTTAGGTTGTATAGCCTAGCAATGAAATCTCCATGAGGCAAGTGATATTTAAACAGGAAATTAAGAAGGGCTTAAGTTATGGAGAGGGCACAAAAAGCCACCAGACAAAAAATAGCAAGTGCCCTCAGCCTGAGAATCTCAAGAATTAAAGGGAAGTCAGAGTAATCAAAGGAGGGACTCATGGAAGATAAATAATATTTAGATTCAGTCCTAAAGAGCATTCGGATTCTATTCTATTCTAAAGTGAATAGAATTAATTAAAACTTTAAAAAAAGGAGTAGCCTAATATAACCATGTTTGAAAATATGTGATGTATAGACAATTACTGTTGTCAACATTTCAAGAAAAAGGAGGCCTGGCAAGATATGCCTTCTGGTGCTATAGTGGCACAATTAACATGGGAGTTAACAAACACTTTTTGACTGGATGTAAATCTAACTCCACAAGATGAAATTCACACCTAACACCACTATCAGGGCCAAATCCTAAGTTGAACAGGTCATAGGTCCCAGGGAAGAACCCACCATCATTATTCTCCTAAATGGACATAGTATGAAACCAAATTGCAATTACCTATCATTATACCTACAGATTAGTTCATCTCCCAACTCTCATTAGCACAGCTTCTTTTTGCAGTAGATGGTAATTAACACAGAACTTGTGAACATGGAGAGAATTATAGATTGTGGAAGGCTCAGCACTATATTTGCATTATACCAACTTCCCTCTAAGCTCAGGGATTATTATGAAATGTGGGAGGAAATATTGTAAGAGTCTGAGCTGGTGGATGGCTACAAATAAACAATGTTTTCTTAATGCCACAGAATGATTGCAGATCTGAACTCATGTTAGCTATGCCAGCAAGCACAAGGTCATGCCAAACAAAATCCCAGCACGGAGAGAGGACATAAGTATGAAGACCACCCATAGCTGAGGAGTTATTGGGAATTGATATCTTGTAGCAGAAGGAGAATCAGTTTCCTTTAAAAAAAAATGGCATCTGGTAGGTGAACTGTGCTTCACTAGAAGCCCAAACTTCTAAGTATGTACAGGTAGCACAAGTTGGATTTGATTACAAAGAAAGCTTTGTTTGTAGGAGAGGGAGTTACATTGATGGGAGTTGTGAGAGGGGTTGTATAAGATCAGAATATATTGTGTAATATTTCAAAGACACATTTGAAAATACGAAAAGAGAAATACAATAAATACAATAGCTACATATACTGGGAGAAAAAGGAGATGAACACAACAGGGATAACAAGAAGCCCAATAACCAAACGTGAGATGAATGTCCCATTGATTTTGGGTAATTGCCATTATTATATTAAGTTTTATAAAACAATAGATTGCCCTAAGAAAATATTTTCTTACCAAGCTGTCTCTTTAGTGCACCTTTAATCTCATTATTCCTGACACTGTAGATGAGGGGATTTAACATGGGGATCACCACCATGTAGAACACAGACACCACCTTGTTCTGGTCGGTGGAGTAGCTGGACTTGGGCATCACATAGATGAATGTGATGGTCCCATAGAACAGAGTGACTGTAGTGAGGTGGGATGTGCAGGTGGAGAAGGCCTTTTGGCGGCCCTCAGTGGAGCGCATCTTCAGAATGGTGACAAGGATGTAGGCATAGGAGACAGCTATGACAAACACTGTGATCATGACTACTGATGCAGCAAAAAAAGAGGTAACAACTATGGAGACACTGACATCAGAACAGGAGAGTTCCATCAAAGGAGCAAAATCACAGAAAAAGTGATTGACTCTGTTTGGTCCACAGAAGAGAAAAGAAAAAAGGGAAAGTGTGAAGGAGGAAGAATTAATAAAACTTCCTATATAAGATCCTACAACTAGCTGGATACAGACTTGTGCAGACATTTTGGTTGAATAAAGCAGTGGGCTACAAATTGCTACAAAGCGATCATAAGCCATGGCAGCCAGAAGGAAACATTCAAGTGCCCCCAAAAAAGCACCTAAGCCAAGCTGTACAGAACATCCAAGATATGAGATGGTAGTTTGATTAACCAGGAAGTTGACAAGCATATTGGGTGTAACAGAAGATGAATAGCCTATGTCAACAGAAGCCAAGTGACTGAGAAAAAAGTACATGGGATGATGGAGCTGAGAAGAGACTCTGATGAGAAGGATGGTGCTGAGGTTCCCACACACAGTCACCAGGTAGATGCACAGGATGATGATGAAGAGGATGACTCTAAGGACCGGGTCATCTGTTAAGCCCAATAAAATGAACTCTGTCACTGCAGTGTGGTTCCCATCCTCCAGCAAAGCCATGGGACAGTGTAGCTGCTGCCAGATCAAGGCTGTGATGGAGACATTACAGGAAGGGATTTATAAATAAGTCATTTCATTTCATTTTATACATATATGAAGAGCATTACAAACTAATATATTTTTCAAAAATATTGTACCAACAGTGTATGGTTTACTTGGGTTGTCGTTAGTTATACATTCCTTCAAAGTTATCAAGCAATAATTTTAGAAATTTTTTACAAATAATAAATAATTTTTATTTATTTTTACTCATAATAAAACATTCCTAATTTTCATCAAGGCTAAAGTTGAAAATTATGAGACTTAGCCTGGTGAGATGGCTTAGTTTGTTAAGACTCTTGCCACCAAGCCTGACACCTGACATTCAGAATTTGATTCCTGGATTCCACAAGATGGGAGAAAGAACCAACTCCTGAGTGTTGCCCTTTGTTATCCACACATATGCTATGTTACCTGCACCACTTCTTCATACAAATAAATAGACAAATAAATAAATAAGTAAAATGTTAAACATAAGAAAATATTAATTTATTTATTATAATAAAAGATCAAAATGTAAGAGCATAGAATTATGTAACAAAGAATTAAATAATTGCTAACTTTTATTAAATACTACATTACAAGACATGATTCTAAAAATTTGAATGTCTTTCTATTTTTATTTCTACTAAACAGCATTAAGTTATTTTATTGTTTCCATTTTACAGCAGAAAAACATTTTAAACTATGTAACACACACACACACACACACACACACACACACACAGTAACCGAATTATGGGGTTTCAGAGATGTTCAGTGATTAAGATCACTTGTTTCACTTGTAAAGGACCTAAGATTAATCCCTGGCACCTATATGGCTTCACACAGCAGTCTTGGTTCTAGTTCTGGGGATCTTATCCCTCTTCTGGTCTTCACAGGCATCAGGCATGCACATGATGTACATATGTATATGCAGGCAAGATTCATCCTCAAAAAAATAAATATTACAAATGGAATATCCTTTTCTAAGCTCATTAAATACTTCTACATAGATCATCACTCTTTAAAGTACTTGAAAGATTAATTTCATCATCAACAGAGGACAGTGATCTATAAATATTCAAACTAAGAAATTAAGAGATTTATCAAGTTTCCTCCAGCGGGGGCTGATTAACTCATCTCTCTGACATTCTATATTTACATCTTCACTTGTTCACAGTAATGCCTGTGATGCTGGAACAAACCGTCTTTGCACATGATATTCACTGACAGTTAATCACAAGGCATTTCAAAGCTAGTGAACTTGCTAGCCTTTTGGTTGAATGCTATGTGTGTCCTCATTTGAAGGTCATGGTTTCTGGTCTTACCAATGGGTGGATGAATCAGGAATCTTTGAAAATGCAGCTTTATTCCCGATCATTCTGAATAGTTTGCCTATGAAAATATAAGGTGATTCCATAAATGTGTGTTTATTTTCCTTCTGCTATATGATTGCTTGATTCCATCTGACTTGTTTGTACCATCATTTGTAAACACAGTACATTTTCAAAGAATAAAGTATCTCCATTTAGCAACAAAGTCACAATCTTACCTCTTGAAATAAGAATTCATTTCAAAGTAGGAAGTTCAGAGTCACTATAAAGTATCTCCATTTAGCAACAAAGTCACAATCTTACCTCTTGAAATAAGAATTCATTTCAAAGTAGGAAGTTCAAAGTCACTATGATTTTATAGCTGCAAAGCTGTTTCCACTGTCACTGTCTGTCACCAAGGTTAAGTCCCTGGTGAGGCTCTAGATTCCAATGTGAATTTAAATCACCAAAGATCATAATTACCTCATTCCCAGTGAGTGTTGAGAAGTTCATTTCACACAAACACAATTAATTTTGAAGGAGTCTATCCCTATTTCAAGCAATCACTCATTTTCCTATTTATGTGAGTATTGGTTCACTTTCACTTAAAAATTATGGGATGTACATGATAACCAATTATCTTGGTTATGATTTTCAACAGAGGACAGTGATCTATAAATATTCAAACTAAGAAATTAAGAGATTTATCAAGGTTCCCCCAGCAGGGAAGTTTATATTTGATTCAGGCTAGTTCATGTTAGAACATATTAAACCAATCATTTAATGGACTATTTTTGTTTCTTTCATTCATGTCCACCAATTCTCTTTTAGTATTTTAGTGGTTGATGTAATATACTCTATTAGGCACTTTGGTGATTATAGGGAGGGATGAGATGCAAAGTTGAATAATTATTTGAGGCATACACAATTTTTATAGGCAAGTGTATAAAATGTCATTGTTACTTAAAAATAGTGCCCAGGATGGGGCATGTATGATTACCAGTAAGAATTAACATTCCATAATTCATACGTGAAACACATGACTGCTGGCCTCAGCCTATATGTTATAAATTATAATGGAGGATAGAAGGCACAAGAGTCTGCTCAACTCTCTCATGAATCTTAATTTCATTAAGTCCTACACTGCACCCCTGATATCACCTTGATAAAAGTCTCTCTCTAATCTTACTTTCATTAAGTCATTTACTGTATCCATGATATCACCCAGATAAAGTGATTACCACTGAGAATCAATTAACTTTTTTTTACCCAAGTGTTTCCTGTCCCTACTGGCAGATGAGAGGCAGAGAGACAATCATCACTGGGGGTTCTGGGGTCCACTAGATGGAGAAAGGAGCAGTGAATGACAAAAAAGACCCTGTATCAAAAATGGTGGAAGAACAGAACTGATAGCAACATTGTCTTCTGACCTTCATAGGCATACCATGGCATGCATGCACCAGGACTCACACCCACACACCCACATGCCATGCATACACGTATCACACACATAACATGTATAAATTACAATCAAAGTTCCCTTTTCTCAACTGTATACTTAATGTATGATATCAATTATCTCTCTCATTTTAACATGGCCTCATGTAATCCAGATTGACTTTGAATGTGTTAGGTAGCTAAGGAAGACCTTGAACTCCTGATACTCCTGTCTCCATCTCCTCAGCACTTAATTTACAAGCATCCAATACTTGGTTTATATGGTATTTGGGATCTAGTACAGAACTTTATGCATACCAAGCAAGAATTCCACCAATTAGGCTACATTCACAGGCCATTATCTTAGTTTAGTTTAATGTTTTGTACACACACACATATAAACACACTCACATACACACACATACACAATGTTCTACTTTACAGATGAGAGTGAGCAGAGGTTGAGTTTAAACTACTTTTATAAATATATTCATGGGTCTTATCAGAATTAACATAGGACTTTGACTCATCTCAGATTAGATGTTAGAGCATATATTTTGAACAACTGTCACAAATGAGGCTTCACAACAAGATGTGGGAAAATCATTCATTCATTGCTTTTAAAGGTATATGTTGAATATTTGTGGTATTCTAGAAACTGGGTAAACAATGAAGATACATTAAGTAGACTTCTTAGAAAATTTCAATTTCACTGGATAAGCCATTAGAGAAAAATTGGACACATTAAATACTGAACATGGCAAGTAGGGTGGAAGAAATTTCCCCCAGAGTACGTTGGCACGTCACTCAGGAGCCTCAGATACAATATCATCCCTAAACCAAGACTGATTGCATCATGCTATTGATGATCATGTTCAGACATGCTGATTATCATTAAGCACAGTCCCTTTGATATGAGGTCATGTGAACTAAAGAAGCAAATCTTTTGCTCTATCCTTTCCTGATAGGTGCTGTTGAGATGGATGAGGAAGTTGCACTCACTGCTCTCATTTATTATTGTAACACAAATTCTAAAATGGTTTTATAATAAAAACCCAGAGCCAGATATCCAGGTAAATGCGGAAAGATCAAAGAGACAAAGGAATAAGCCACTGCCACATCTCACCTTGCCAGCTCCACGAATCCTTTTACTTAATGCCTCTGAGTCCTCAGCTGAGAGGATTTTAGTTCCTGTCTTGCATAACTTTCTCCATCCAGCCTAATGACTTCCTTCCTATTGCTGGGATGAAAGGCATGTGTGTTTCCCTAATACTGGTACAAAGGCATGAGATTCCCATGTGCTGGGATTAAAGGTGTGTGCCACCACTGCCTGGCTCTGTTTCTCTCCTAGACTGAATCAATTTCCGATAATCCAGGGTGTCTTTGAACTCACAGAGATGGAGACAAGTCTCTGCCTCCAGAGTGCTAGGATTAAAGGTATGTTCCACCACTGCCTAGCATCTGTTTAATCTAGCAGCTTGTTCTGTTCTCTGATCTTCAGGCAAATTTTATTAGGGTACACAATATATCACCACATATTATTAATTTTGTGTTTTATGTCACATTTTCTCAGTATATTTTTACTTTAATTAAAATACAATTATATCACTTCTCTCTTCTTCCTCTCTCCAGTTCCTTACGTGCCCTTTGCACTCCCTCTCACACTGATGGCCTGTTTCTTTAATTTTTGTTGTTAGATAATTTAGGAACATAAATATATAAATATCACTTCCCAAGTTCACTTAGTATTGCTTCTGTGTACATGATTGCAATGACCTTGGAGAGAAATGTAGCAAATTTCTAATCTTTGATGGAGGCCAGAAAGCCTTCTAAATTGCAAACGGAGGTAACTGGGTAGTTGTGGTGTCATTCTCTAAATAAAATGAGAGGAGGATTAGTTGAAGAAGATGTAGGAGAAGATTAGATGTGAGGTGTGTCTGGCGTTTCAATGTGTCATTGAGCATGATGAGAATTCGAATACATTACTGGAACTGTATCTGGACCTTTGGAAACACTTCTGCCTATAACAGAAGACTGGACAAGCACTATCAACAGATACCACATGAAGTGTCAGAGAGTGAAGCTCAAACATCCTTATTTTATGCAAAGAGATAAAACCCCCAACACTGAAGAAACATTGTAAGTACACTTTGGGATATAGAAGACCTGAGTGAGTCTGGGGCATAATCATATACAAACAGAAATGTACTACCACCAGCCAGCTGAGTTGTTCTTAATGACTGCCATGACCTGTGACCTCTATGTGTTTATTTTCTTAACCCTACTCTACTCCATACATATATCTCCCAAATGTGCTTTTTCTTAGTTGGGCTTCTTATGTCAGTTGCTATGTGAATGCTTGGACATTTAACAGTTAAGTCTGTCCCTCTGTGTAGCAAATCATATAGATCACTTCTGTGACTTCTCCCCTTTGTTGAAAGTTTCTGCTCAGATGTCTCCATTATTACAATCATCTTCTCCATCTCTGCTGGACCCATCATCAGTGGGAGCCGGTGTATCTCTGACTCTTTTGCCTGCTCTTGAGAATCTTTCCTTCCTACTGAGTTGCCTTGTCTAGCTTCAATACGAGGGCTTTCACTTTGTCTTAGTGTCTGTTTTTGCCATACCTGGTTGCTGTGGATATCGCTCTGTATAAATAAAACACTGATTGGCCAGTAGCCAGACAGGAAGTATAGGTGGGACTAACAGAGAGGAGAATTGAGGGAACAGGAAGGCAGAGGGAGAGACTGCCTGCAGCCCCCCCAGGACAAGGAAGATGTAAGGTACCAGTAAGCCATGAGCCATGTGGCAAAGTATAGATTAATAGAAATGGGTTAAATATAAGAGTAAGAGCTAGACAATGATAGGCCTGAGGTAATGGCCAAACAGTTAAATAATATAAGCGTCTGTATGTTTATTTTATAAGTGGGCTAAGGGACAGCCAGGGATTGGCAGGACCCGAGAGAATTAACTCCAGCCACACCTGGTTGCTGTCTCTTGGAGGCCTGCTCTTTTCTGAAGAGGAAATGGAGGAGGGGGAGTGGATCTTGGGGAGAGGGGAAGTGTGGGGCAGAGCTAGGAGGAGTCACAGGAGAGGAAACTGTGATTGGGATATATTATATGAAAGAAGAATCTTTCCAATTTTTAACAAAGGAAAAAAAGATTGACATTTTGTCACAGATTGCACTACAGATTTTTTTTTTTGTGAAATGGTCGTCTTTCATCTGTGTCATCATTGTTACGAGTCAGGAAAGAGCAAGGCAAAATTTGATATAATATGGGACCTCAAACCAAATGCTGTGTAACATTGGGTTATGGCACCAGAAAGCCATACTCAAATTCCAAATGTCCTTCCTTAGTGTGATGGAGAAAAAGACATTAGGGTTGGAGATGCTTTGAAGTACCCACCTTAAATGGAAAGTATTCATGCTTCACAATCAAGTGAAAAAAACGCAATACTTTTCAATGAAAGTTACTAAGCAAGGCTGAAAGGAAACAAGGTAAATTAAAGGCAGAAGAGTATGAGGTATTGCATAGGCTTGATATGTTTTTAATTTCTCATAGTTTAAAGCCTTATTTAAATTAGATAAATATTGAAAATAAAAGTAGGCCAGAAAGATGGTTCACTGAGTAAAAATGCTTGCCACCAAATTTTATGACTTGGATACATACATACACACACACACACACACACACACACACACACACACACACACACACAGTGAAAGTGAAACAAGTAAATATAAAGAAAATTGTAAAATATAGGGAAATAACTGACATATGCTGGTGCTCAAATCTCACATCTGCCCCAACAGGCATATCAAAAAGCATAGTACCCTTTTGAGTACTGACATGAAATTCCACTTCTTGCTGACAGAAGAGAGAGCTGTAGTCAAATAGAAGCCAGTCTCACCTGGGAAAGAAATGGTATAAAAGTGATGGATATTTTCTCAGCATTTTATGTGCATGCATGAGATTGTCAAAAACATGAGCCATTTTGTGATATCCATTCGGTAGTGAAAAAGATATGAAAAGAGAATTGGGTTGAGGATTGGATTGGGATGTGTTAACAGATGGTGTACATTAGAAATAGGTTTTAAGAAGCCACAAATTCCATGAAAAGAAATATTTATTTATCCCAGTACTACTGAAAGGCTGCACACAAGATAATAAAGTAGTTAGATGTGTTTAGATGATTTTATCACCTATCATTCCATGAGACTGACTAAGAAGCAAACTCTAGGTCTTCAGGAGACAGAGACTATGTAAATCAGTCATGTAAAGAAGTTAGAAAATAAGGAAACTATATATTGAAAAATGTTATGAGACAGATAAAAACCTGAGTAAAGAAGAGAAATTTCTTGAGTTCCCGTAGGCCAGCTGTCTCCAAAATCTTTTTTCTTTTTAAAAAGAATTATTTATTTTTACTTTTTATGTGTATGAGTACTTTTCATGCATGGGTGTACACCATTATTGCAGTCTGGGGAACCAGCCCTGGGCTGCACTGGAGCTCAAAGAGAATGCCCAGAGTCATGAAACTAAACTTTATCTGTCTGAGGGCTTTAGGAAGAAACACACACATTCTGGTGGTAATTGTCCTATTCTCTCATGTTGCTATCTTTTCTCACGTTGTTGACTTCCCTGGCTATTTTCTCATGTTGTCTCCCACTTTTCTTTTTTCTTACAGCAATATATACTCAATAGCCTCTTTCATGTAGAATATGGAGTTACATTTTAAGGTCACATTTTATTAAACGATAAGAAACAGAGTCATCTCAATACATAGAAGAAATAAATCTCAGCTTCCTAATTGGCTGCAAATGCAGCTGCAAATAAAGAATCAGTTATTATGTTATTTAACATTTTGTGATTAGCAGACATGTCAGGCTTTCTAAAAGTGTTTACAGAAAGAGAGCTGTGTCGTAAATGCTTTGGTAGGAACTCAGGTTTGTCTTAATTTTCTTAATATGAGCTCGCTAGGACATTCTCCAAGAGCACAGTTACCATAAAAGCATTTTAAAATCTTGAAATATATTTTCCTATTCTGTGTGTAAGTTCTGATTATCTAAGAACACCTGTAGCCCTCGTTAAGGGCCAGAGTCAAGTTATTTTCTGTAGCCTTGACTAGTCAGAATATATTCTTACAAATTGAGGTCAGGAATGGGTGCAAGGAGTAAATCATTTGCTAGCTAGTGATAATTGGGCTGTCTTTGTATTTACAACCTAGCCAGGCAGCTCAGCTGTGTGACTTTGTGATAGCAAGGCACCTGGTCTAATCTAAAGCTCTTTAGAAGCCTTGTGTCACCTAATGATGTACAAGAAACCTGTAGCTGTAATTCTCAGCATAAAGATTAAAGGAATTTGAGCCAATCTGTACTCAACTGTTTTCCTGTGTCAGCCTGAGCAATGATATAAGACTGTTCTCAGGGATTTATAATTCCAGACTTGTGTGGTATTTCTTTGTATGCGTATTTATTCATCAAACTCTGTGTAAGCTAACAATATAGATATCAAATGGACAGTACAGCTTAATGAGGAGTCATCTTTTAGACTGTCTACAGAATAAATGCTCATAAGATTGAGATATAATCATAATATGGACATATTACAGCATGGGTAGTGGGGAGATTCCACAACTGTTTTTGCACAAGTGAAATTACAGACAGAAGCAAACAACATTTGGAGTCATAAGCAACAGATCTTTTGACTTACATTTTGAAGTTAAGACATTTTTAAAATATATAGATTGATTTAGCTCAACAGCTTTCATAATCCAATGCGTTTAGCAGCTATCACTCCTACCTCAACAGTCAAAAAAGTAAAAGACAACACAATAACATACACTATCTAGACTCTCTGTGTATTTCTATCTTTATGTGACTTTTTCTATTATATTACTCTACTCCATTTTTAAAGGCCTTATTTTATGATTTTAAAACTGTATTTTTAAATCTATGATCATATGTGCTTTTTCTTTTTTCTCTCCCAAGCCTATGTATATATTTGAACACACTGTAAACCGTTTAGAGGTTTGTTTGTTTGTTTGTTTGTTTTTCTGTCTGGATCTGTTTTACTGAGCATTTGTATTTTTTTTAATCGCATGAGGTGAATCTTAAACTGCTATATCAACTACATTGGGCACCATTGTAAGTGGAGTTTTCTTGTCCTATATATATTACCCTTGCCATAAACAGTGAATCCACATCTCTAAAGTCAGAATGTTCAACTGTTTCATGTATTTTATATTACATATTAATGGAGCTTGAATAATTGAGGAAATAATCAGTTTATAACCAATAAGAAACATTAACTTACATAAAATGATGATTTCAGGCTTTTTTTTTTGACATGTTTGGTGATAATTTAGGAAGGCAGAGAAAAGGCATAAAAAAACCAGTGGTACCTGCCTTTACAATTTAAAATTCTTTCTGGAACGTTGTGTCAGATGGGATTTGTTTTACAGGTAGATACAGGATAACCATTGAACCATTCATTCCATCTAGATGTATTTATTAAGCATTTATTGTATCCTAGAACCAAGAAGATACCAAAGATATATTACTGAATGAAATAATTCTCATGAAATTGATTCTTCAGTGGAGAACATACTAAAGAAGTATCAACCTTTTAAAATTTAGAATGTGGTAGAAAAAAATAAATGAAACTGATATGAGTGGTACTGTGGCAAGGATAGGTGGGTAGGCTAGTGTTGAAATCCCCATGGGCAAGTAATATTTGAGCAGGAAACTGAGAGGTGTTTTTAGGCATGGAGAGCAGTCAAAAAGCAGCCAAATGGAAAATAGCAAGTGCACTTTTCCTGATAACCTCAAAAATAAATGGCAAGTTGAGTAATCCAAGGAGAGACTCATGGAACATAGAATTTTATCTGAATTCTATTCTGAATTGAATAGAAGGAATTAAAATATTTCAATATGTATAACCTGATATGACCATGCTTTTAAATATAATGTGTGTTGTACAGACAACTTGTCTTGTGAACACTACGTACTGCAATAACCACTAGCCTGGCATGACATACCTACAGGTGCTATAGTGAAACAAACATCATGAGAGCAACCAAGCACTTTCTGACTGGATATAAAGCTAGCTCTTAAAGATGAAACCCACACCTAATACCATCATCTGGCCCAAAACCTGTGGTAGATAGGTCAAAGGCTCTAGCAAACTAGAACTTACCACCATTATACTTCTAAATGGACATAATATTAAGCTAATTTGCAATGACTTATCATTATACTCATAGTTTAGTGCATTTCCCAGTCCTCATCAGGAAAGCTTCTTTTTGCAGTAGTTGATAATTAACACACAAGTTGTCAATATGCAGAGAATTAGGGACTGTGGAATTCTCAGCACTATATGAGACATCTGTATTGTACCTCCTTCTCTCCAAGCTCAGGAATTGTAAAAGAGTGGGTAGAAAAATTGTAAGAGCCAGAGCTGGTGGATGGTCACAAAGAAACCTTGTTTTCAGATACAACACAATGGTTGTAGATATGAACTCATGGAAGCTGTATCAGCATGTGTAAGATCAAATCAGACAAAATCCCAGCATGGAGATGGGAGATGAGGTGAAGTCCATCCATACCTGAGAAGTTATTGGCAATTAATATGTGGCAGGGGAAGGAGAGTCAATGTCCATTAAGAGTTTGGTTTTTGGTAGAATAACCATGTTTCAGTGGATGCCTATACACCAGGGTGTATACAGAAGCAGACCAAATATTTGACAAAAAAAAATGGAGTTGGGTGTGTAAAAGAAGGAGGTAAAGAACTGGAAAACATTGGAGAGAAATGGAGACAATGATCTAATTGCAATGTATAAAATTCTCAAAGACACATTTAAAAGCACACAGACACACAAAGGGAAATGCAATAAAATAAAATGCCTGTATATATTTCGAGGAAAAGGAGATTGAGGGGAACAGGAGGAATGAGAAGGCTAATAACCAAACCTGAGACAATGGTCACATTGGTCTTGCATGACAGCCATTATTACATTAAGTTTTACAAAACAACCAATTACTCTAAGAAAGTGTTTTCTTACCAAGCTGTCTTTTCAGAGCACCCTTAATCTCATTGTTCCTGAGGCTGTAGATGAGTGGGTTCAACATGGGGATCACCACCATGTAGAACAAAGAGACCACCTTGTTCTGGTCAGTGGAGTAGCTGGACTTGGGCATCACATAAATGAATGTGATTGTCCCATAGTAGAGTATGACTGCAGTGAGGTGGGAGGTGCAGGTGGTGAAGGCCTTCTCACGGCCCTCAGTTGAATTCATCTTCAGGATGGTGATGAGGATACAGGAATAAGAGATGGCTATGACAAACACTGTGATCACAATAACTGATCCAGCTGAAAATGAGGTAACAACTGCAAAGACACTAACATCCGAACAGGTGAGTTCTATCAAAGGAGCAATATCACAGAAAAAGTGATTGATTCTATTTGGCCCACAGAATTGAAAAGAGAAAAAGTAAACTATAGCAAAGGAAGCATTAAGAAAACCCCCTATATAAGATCCCACAACCAACTGGATACAGACTTGTGTGGACAATTTGGTTGAATATAGCAGTGGGTTGCTGATTGCCATGAAGCGATCATAAGCCATGGCAGCCAGAAGGAAACATTCAACTGACCCAAAGAAATCAGCTGAGCTGAGCTGGATGCCACATCCAAGGTAGGAGATGGTACTTTGACTTACCAAGAAATTGATAAGCATGTTGGGTGTGACAGAAGATGAGATCCCTATGTCAACAGAAGCCAAATGACTGAGAAAAAAGTACATGGGATGGTGGAGTTGAGAAGAGACTCTGATGAGGAGGATGGTGCTGAGGTTCCCAGACACGGTCACCAGGTAGATACACAGGATGATGGTGAAGAGGACGACTCTAAGGACTGGGTCATCAGTTAAGCCCAATAAAATGAATTCTGTCACTGCAGTGTGGTTCCCATCCTCCAGGAAAGCCATGGTACAGTGTAGCTGCTGCCAGATCAAGGCTGTATTGGAGACATTACAAGAAGGGATTTATAAATATGTGGCTGCATTTCCATTAACACATAGATAGAAATTGTTACAAAAATGTATACCGGTGGGAAGAATTTCACTCATAAATCACTGGGAATTTCTAAGTGTGGTGGATTCCAGAGGACAAGCACAACTCTGCCCCAAGTCTCTAGCCCTCAGCAGGAAGAATTTCACCCACAAAAAAACTGGGTGTTTCTAGGCCTGGCAGACTCTGTAGGATAAGTGCAGCTTCCCCTCGCTCATATTCCATGAGATGGCAAGGGTAAAGGGAAATAAATCCTTCCCTATCCCTTGCCACTTGTGAAAGGCAGGAGAGCTGATCTCAGGGGCATAAGAATGGAAGAGCTGGCCCTGAACCTCACCAAGTGCACCAATCCTGTACCTCACCAAGTGCAACAATCTGGAGAATATTCCCTGTACCTCACCTGGGCAAAGCAGTAGAGCTGGCCTGATTATATGAATGCAGATGAGCTGGACTGGAGGCTGTGAGAGCAGAAGAACCTGCCCAATTCTTCACTGTCTGCTACATTGGGTAAGCTGGGCAGAGAAGTGCTGGAGAGGTTGCCCAGGTGGTGACAATGAAGGAAAGCTAGTAGGCTAACCAACCCAGCTACCATTCAGGCCCAGAACCAGTACTAGAAGATAGCCCACCACAACACCCACTTCATCTTTGAAGGGATGGAGCACATGAAGGGGCTTGACCTGCAGATCCAAAGCTACAGGATCTCCATGACACAAGGCAACAATATTATATCCAAGAGGAGTCCTAGTGAGGGCCCAGCATTGAGGGTGTAGTAGAAACCAGAGGCCTCAAACCAGACCAATGACTCCTTGCACTGAATACTTACAAGTAAAGATGTTTGGACGAAAGGGTATATTGTGTGACTCACTGCCACAGTACAGCTTCCATGCTGAGATTTTTTTTTTAAACTTGATCTTTGTTTGTCTGTTTTGTTTTGGGTTTTTTTTTTTTTTACTTTTAGGTTGTACTTTAAAAGTTTGTTTTGTGAAGGAGGTTGCAAGAGCAGAGAGCATAAGCTAGGGGACAGGAAAATGATTGAGATTGGGATGCATGATGTGAAATGCACAAAGAATCAATAAAAAGTTAAAATATATATCATTCAAAACATATAACTGGACTTCTAGTCCTTATGTACTCATACATATTGAATCTTTCACAAATTTCAAAGTGAAATGTTAGAAATTTCCTTTAAATAATGTACTTTTATTTTACATTTAATGTATATAATAACACATACCTATGGATTTAAAACTAAATATGTTAGCATGAGTGAGGCTTATGAAAGTAACAAAAGTTATCATATGTACAAGAAAAATAAATTTTACAAATGTAAAATTTGTAGTCAAGTTATGACCTTTAAAAATCCTTTCCTAAAACATACAGAGCCCTACACTTTTATAATAACGAACACTTGAAGTTTTCAGTGACAAAGATGACAGTTTCTAGCTGATGGGAATGATAAAACCAAGAAGATAACTCCTACTGTGTAATAATTTGAGTGAAACCACCCCAACTTTGCCTTTCAGTGAATTGTGGTAAGTATGCCATCTTAGTTGTATTCTTTCAATTTTGTGACATAGTTTCATTACTCCAACTATGTCAATTTTTTTCATGTTATCTGGCCTTTTACTTTTTGGTTATACCCAGAAGCAAAGAAAATTAAATGTACCCTGATGCCATTGTGAATAAGGTATCAAATGGGCTCAGTATTGGCAAATATCTCTCATCTTATTTCTTGTTTCTCTCCTCCACATGCATGATTACTTTGTTTTTATTTTTCAATTGACAAAATTACTTATCTGTATTTCTATTAGAGAATCCAAAATGAGTAAATCAAACATTCTATCTATGTAAATTCAGAGGCAAAAGTATACATATATCTTTGGTAAAAAGATATCAAGACCTAGATATAGAGATACATACATCTTCTTATTAAACACAAGATAAGATAGCTATGAGTCCTAGCTGTGGGGTCCTGAGAAAGTTTAAGAACAGGGTTATATGGGTGATCTAGCAGCCAACTCACAACTCAAGGACAGTGGGAAATGCATAAAAACTTGAGAGAAATAAAATAAAATTTTCAAAAGCTTGAAAATTCAAAGGATATTTTTGTTTAGTTCCAGAAACTTTTTTGTCCTTGTTGCTGTACATGAATAATGATTAGGAGTTGGTGATTAATAAGGGTATATTTCAGCTTCTTCACACCAGTGCAGATATTGTAGGCATTAAAATGCCAAAATAATGTGATTTCACTTAGTAAATAGTTGTAAATTACACCTAGAACATCAGGGCCTCTTCCTAACCAGCTCTAGAAGCTCCCATAGGATTTACATTAACTTTCTAGAATCTAATGATGAAAGCCAGACTCTCTCTGCACCAAGAAGTCAAAGAGGACTCTGCAGATTAAATATTCTGGTTTTAAATTTTATCAACCCATGTCTTTAAAGTGGTGATAATTATGTACTTTTAATTTGACTTTCTGTGCATGGATATAGAATGGAAAATAAATGAAAGAAAGAACATGAGAATGTTATTGAATGTTCTTGACTGTGGTGATCAGGATTGGGAGACTGTTCTATGAGAGTTAGTGGAAGTGATCAAATACTACAATAAAACATTTAAAGATTTAAAAATAAAAGTCCTTTCTAAATCACCTGTACTGAATTTAATACAATAAATGCTGCTTTATTGCCATTTCCATGGAATAGTATTAGGATTCCTATTTATTAAGTTTTATGGTTGAAAATAGTGTGATTTGAAATGTTAAGTAATAATGTTACATAAGAAACATAATGAGGACACGAAGTACAGACAGAGTGAACTCAGTCTGCTCTCATTACACTGTGTTTGAAGAGTGAGGAGCATGTGATAATTTGGGAAGAGACAGAAGGTCAGCTTTTCAAACAGAAGGTCCAAGGTTAGGGACGTGGGTCATCAAGTCTTTCAGCTACCTGATTACCTTAAGCCCAATTTTTATAGTGAGAGATAAAATTTCTTCCAAGAAGTGAGAACTAAAACTATAAATGGGAGAAACTACTATAAATTTACTAAATACTTTAAACACTTAACTAATTAAAACCAATGCTTTATCAAGACATTTGCATTATCAGTCTAATTACTTGCAAATATATGAATACTATTTCAAATTATATTAGTATGTACTTATCTATACACTCACCAAATCCTTCCCTAACATAATGATGCTGGAGTACAATGGAATGAAGTAATGTGATTATCAACAGAGTACACATGTAAATATTCAACCTGGAATATTCAGTTTACCCAGGTTCCCTAGCTAGAAGCAGGTTAACGCTCATGTTTTGAGACTTTTCAGCCTTATATTCTTGTGTTTGTCCCCAGTACCTGGAACCTGTGACCCTAGAGCAGTCAGTCAGTAAACAAAGTTTGTCTTTCTGTGGGATATTTATCAGGAAATCGCCAATGTCAAAGCTAGTGAATTTATTAGCATTTTCTTTCTTTGAGCACTAAGCTTACATATCATGAGAGACCACATGAATTTCCAGTCTTCTACATGTTTGGATAAATAAGAAATCTTTAAAAACTATTATTCACAGGAATTGGACTATAACAATTAGTTGATTCAGTTAAATTTTTTGTGTGTGGTTACACCTGACTGGTTTCTCAACTACAGCTTATAAACATATACATTTTCAAAGAATAAAGTATTATCTAATGGTAGAATACACTCACCTTTTGAAATAAGGATTAATTCTAAAGTAGAAAGTCAAGACAATTATAACACGTTTTTATAGTGTCCTAGCTGTCTCCTACAGTCATTGTTTACGGTTGAGAGTAAGTCTGTAAAGAGTCCGGGGATTCAACTGTGAATCCAAATCCCCAGAGACCATTATCTCAGGTGAAAATGAGCCCTTCATTACACATGAACACAATCTCCCAATATTCAATCTGGATTTTTTTCATGGGAATTGGTGTATTTAATAATTATTGGAAGTATATGATAACAATTATGTCTGGTAAATGTTGGTTCTAAGTTAATTTTTATTTCATTTTACCAGATATTAAGCTAAAAACAAACATTTTCTTCTTTTATTCCATACCTTTTCATTTGTGTACTTTGTAGTGAGTGATGTAATACACTTCTTTAGGTACCTTGAGAAATATTGTGAGAGAGGAGATGTAAAGGTAATTTTCAAATAACAATTATTTAAAACACACACAAATCTTACAGTTAAAGTATAAAATACTGTTATATAGAAAATTGTGAGTAAAAAGACTTGGTTGGTCCTCAAGTGAGATTTGGTATCAGACAATTTATACCTCAAAAAGGCTTTAGCTTTTATTTTGTGATGGAAGATAACAGAAACAATGTTCTTCAGCTTGAAGACCCCGTACAACCCCTGTTAGTCCTAATTTTATGGAGTCGTTCACTCCATCTTTGATGCCCTTGATGTAGGTGGTTGACCACTGAGCAATGACCAACTTTCAAACCTCCTTCACACAAGCTCTGTTATACACTGATTCCCTGAGTATAGCAATTATTAAAGATCTAAACAGTCCTTACAGGGATCATTTTAACATATCCTACTCCAGAGAGGCATGGGACTCTTAGCCAGACTGCTCCTTGGATTGTACTACCACTGTGAATATAGACTAAAAATAAGAGGAAAGTACTCTTCAAAGAGAAATGTCTGATGTAAGTGCTGGCATAGTGAACTTTTCACTTATGATGCTTTATATTAATTCAGTTTTTATTCTCTGTTACTGTATACATTTCAATTGTTCCTTAACTTTTCAGGGAAAATAATACTACTGTGTATGTTGATTAAGTTTTATACATTAAGTCTTAGTGGTCTTGTTTCTGTTGTACACTGTCTTTTGGTTCTCTTTTTACCAACCTGGGATTCCTATCAGCGGGTCAATAATTTTTCTCTGTGCTTGACAGGAATAATAGAGGCTTGTCTATTTATTGACTCAATTAGTTCTAACATATCATTAGTTCTTAATTATATTAGATCCAAGTTGAAGGACTGGGCTTCCCTATCCCACTATGACCAAGATCTGTATAAGGCTTTTTGCCTGTAGTTTCTGTATATCCTGAGGCTATATCAGTGTCTATTGATCAGATCTCTCCCAAGAACAAGCTTCAGTTTCTGATACTTGCCTCTCCCATCGCTCATCTCATATTAAATTTAACTTAAAATTTTAGCATTTTCTTCTGAATTTTCAAATTCTCTCATTGATAAAAAGAGTATATTTCTTACTATGTGTGGGTAAGGAAGGGTTTCTTTCCTTCTTTTTAATTATTTTATTTTATTTTACAATACTATTCAGTTCTACATAACAGCCACAGATTCCCTTGTTCTCCCCCTTCCTGCCCCTCTCCCCTTCCCCCCAGCCTACCCCCCATTTCCACCTCCTCCAGAGCAAGGTCTTGCCCGAGGACTGAGATCAACCTGATAGACTCAGTCCAGGCAGGTCCAGTCCCCTCCTCCCAGATTGAGCCAAGTGTCCCTGCATAAGTCCCAGGTTTCAAACAGCTAACTCATGCAATGAGCCCAGGACCTGGTACCACTGCCTAGATGCCTCCTCGACATGAGTGGGAGCAATGAAGGGTGAGGGTCTAGGGAAAGAGAGCGGGAGATCCCAGCTGGATCAAGAACAGAGAGGGAGAACAAGGAATAGGAGACCATGGTAAATGAAGACCACACGAGAAAAGGAAGAAACAAAGTGCTAGGGAGGCCCACAGAAATCCACAAAGATACCCCCACAAAAGACTGCTGGCAATGGCCAAGAGACAGCCGGGACTGACCTACTCTGGTGATGGGATGGCCAAACACCCTAATAGTTGTGCCAAAAACCCCATGCAAGGACTGAGGAATCTGGATGCAGACATCCACGGCTAGGCCCAGGGTGGAGCGCTGGGAGTCTAATTAGTGAGAAAGAGGAGGGTTTATATGAGCGAGAATTGTTGAAACCAAGGTTGGATAAAGCACAGGGACAAATAACCAAACGAATGGAAACACATGAACTATGTACCCAAAGTGAGGGGCCCCCACCTGGATCAGGCCCTCTGAATAGGTGAGACAGCTGATTGGGTTTCTTTCCTTCTACTTTTAAGTGAATACCAGGAAATGAATTCAAGTCATCAGACTTGTAATAAGGACTTTAACCTGCTGATCCAACTCACTGACGTATAGATACACAATTTTAGGCTTGCTTCCCTGATTTGTTACACTTTCTGTACATGCTTACAGTAACTTTATTCTGTAATCTATAATTTTATCATTGAAGATATAATTAACATTTCATCATTTGTTCCAGTGTGCATACCATAGTGTTGATTAAAATGAACAACTCTTCCATTTTTTCACTGGAAGCCTCAATGCACTCAATGCACATGAATGCAATATTGCACTCTCACAACTAACTCATATAGATAGTGCCTTATTTTACATGAGTATCCTCACATCCTGCAATTTTTTTAAATCAGGTATTAGATTCTCAGTGAGACCTGTACCTTGCCTGTGGCGCATCAATCTTCCACACATGATGGTGGTTTCTGTATTTAATTTTTGTTTTATTAATCGTGCTCAACCTCTTTTGATAGTCTGTCACTTACCTTTTAGTTTTATTGTCAAGATCCTATATTAGAGGATTAATTCTACCCTTGCCAGTTTTCATTTGCAACTTCACCCAATGGGCTAGACTAACATTTGAAATGTATCACTGGACACCATTCTGGTTTTTATGATAATGTAAGTGAATGAATAAAACATCGGTGCCTTTGGTTCTATTGGTAAGAAGGTGGAATTTGTTTATGAAGCACTAAAGTAAAAGGGGAAAGAGGAGTAAATGAGATCATCATCCACATGTGAAGATAGTTTGCATCTATTCTAAAGGTAGACAGAATTTCAAAAGAGATATAGCCCTTGAACACAGGAGGATGAGAGTCTTGAACATGAAGTCTTTCTAAAAATTTCCTCTTCATGGTCTCACTATAAAAATTATAAATTTTACTCTCTTCTGGGAAACCATTTGCATTGTTATTCTTATTGTTTGTTTGTTTCCCTTGGTCCTGGCAATCTCAAGAATTTGACTCAATCTAACATAGGAACTGAACTTTTTCATCTGAGAGGAATTCAGATTAATGAGAGATGGGTTTTCTGTTCTTCTCAACTATGAGTGACAGTAGTTATAATCTTGGGCATGTGCACATAGGTTTAGAAGAGTATTTGATAATTATAACATATTACTTAACAGAACAATAGCAGTTGCTTCTCCTCTGGGGCCTATACTCACAACAACTGTGGTATTTCAACTTGGCTTATAGTAACCAGATGTCAGAAAGCAGTTAATTGCACACATCTGTCATGCCACTATTGTACCAGTTTGCATATTTTGTCTGGCAAGCTGATAATACAGTAGCACACAGGGACCATAGCCAACCAGGACTATTAGTCACAATTTTTCCCAGAACCCTTTATGGCATCTTCCATCAGTATAAAACCCTATCAGAAAGGAGGGATCATCCAGTTCATTACCAAGCACAATTTTTCTATGTCATGTTGCCAAGTAAGTAGTGTCCTCAGCAATAGGATCTTACCATCCAGCTCTCACATGCAACTCAATGGAGTAGTAATATCCTTTATAGTTGATAGTGGCTTGGGGACTCTTCACTGACCATAACTCTTAGGAAAATAACCCAATCCTTTTACTGATATTTTTACCAATTCTTCTGCTTTTGGAAGTGCCCTTTTTCACTAACATATGGTACTTTTATATAAACTCTTTAACTCATCTTCATTTTGTTTCAAGATGATCTTACAAATCTGTAAGAAACTCAAAAGTTAATTATGGAGAAGACTTATTACAAATGGGGGACAGGACCTTTAAATCTTCCAATGATCCATTCCAAGTATGTACTCATTGATCTTGGGCAGCTAAGGATATACAAAACAAAGCAAAAAACAACAACAACAACAAACAAACAAAAAATAAAAAAGAGAAATGTTTTCATGATCTAATACTGTATGGAAAGATTTCATATTAATTCTATTAATCACTCTATCAAAAGATTGATATTGAGTGAAGCAGCATGCAAGGCAAACCCTATCCCATTTAATCCTCTTTTTAAAATTAAATTAAATTTTATTTTATTTTATAATTTAATTTGATTTTACATATCAGCCACAGATTCCCTTGTTCTACCACCACCACCACCACCCCCGCCTCCCCCCCCTCCCGCACATCTCCCATTCACACCTCCTCCAGGGCAAAGACTCCCCTAAGGATTGAGTTCAACCTGGTAGACTCAGTCCAGGCAGGTCCAGTCCCCTCCTCCTAGGCTGAGCCAAGCGTCCCTTATATAAGCCCCAGGTTTCAAACAGCCAACTCATGCACTGAGGTCAGGACCCTGTCTCACTGCCTGGATGCCTCCCAAACAGATCAAGCTAATCAACTGTCTCACTTATCCAGAGGGCCTGATCAAGTTGCGGGCTCCTCAGCTACTGGTTCATAGTTCATGTGTTTCCATTCATTTGGCTATTTGTCCCTGTGCTTTATCCAACCTTAGTCTCAACAATTCTCACTCCTACAAACCCTCCTCTTTCTCGCCAATTGGACTCCTAGAGCTCCACCTGGGGCCTGGCCATGGAGCTCTGCATCCTGTTCCCTCAGTCATTGGATGGGGTTTCTAGCATGGCAATTAGGGTGTTTGGCCATCCTATCACCAGAGTAGGTCAGTTCAGGCTGTCTCTCGACCATTGCCAGTAGTCTATTGTGGGGGCATCTTTGTGGATTTCTGTGGGCCTCTCTAGCACTTTGCTTCTTCCTATTCTCATGTGGTCTTCATTTATCATGGTCTTTTATTCCTTGTTCTCCCTCTCTGTTCTTGATCCAGCTGGGATCTCCCACTCCTCTAAGCTCTCTTTCCCTCGATCCTTGCCGTTCATTATCCCCACTCACGTCCATGTTGTTAATGTAGATCTCATCCATTTCTCTGTCACT
Source organism: Peromyscus maniculatus bairdii (assembly GCF_049852395.1). Lineage (NCBI taxonomy): Eukaryota > Metazoa > Chordata > Mammalia > Rodentia > Cricetidae > Peromyscus > Peromyscus maniculatus. Next base: position 118,300,770 of record NC_134852.1, on the reverse strand, counting down.
GGGTGATCCCTGTGTCTTTCTTGGGGTCCTGTTTTCTAAGTAGCCTCCCTAAAGTTGTGAGTAGCAGTCTAGTCATCTTTGTTTTACACCTACTATCCTCCTATGAGTGAGTACATACCATGTTTGTCTTTCTGAGTCTGGGTTACCTCACTCAGGATGACATTTTCTCAATTCATCCATTTGCCTTCAAACCTCATGATATCATTGTTTTTCTCTGCTGAGTAGTATTCCATTGTGTATATGTACCACATTTTATTTATCCATTTTTCAGTTGAAGGGCATCTAGGTTGTTTCCAGGTTCTGGCTACTACAAACAATGCTGTTAAGAACATAGCTGAGCAAGTGCCCTTGTGGTATGATTGAGCATTCCTTGGGTATATGCCCAAGAGTGGTATAGCTGGATCTTGGGAGAGATTGATACCCAATTTTCTAAGAAAGCGCTATAATGATTTCCAAAGTGGTTGTACAAGTTTGCATTTCCACCAGCAGTGAAGGAGAGTTCCCCTAGCTCAATATCCTCTCCAGCATAAGCTGTCTTCAGTGTTTTTAATCTTAGCCATTCTGACAGGTGTAAGGTGATATCTCAGAGTCGTTTTGATTTGCATTTCCCTGATAATTAGGGATGTTGAGCAATTCCTTAAATGTCTTTCAGCCATTTTAGTTTCCTCTTTGAGAATTCTCTGTTTAGTTCTATAGCCCATTTCTTAATTGGACTTTTGGGCATTTTGATGTCTAATTTCTTGAGTTCTTTATATATTCTGAATATAAGTCCTCTGTCAGATGTGGGGTTGGTGAAGAACTTTTCCCATTCTGTAGGCTGTCACTTTGCTTGTTGACCATATCCTTTGCTCTACAAAAGGTTCTCAGTTTCAAGAGGTCCCATTGATTGACTGTTGCTCTCGGTGTCTGTGCTAGTGGTGTTATATTTAGGAAGTGATCTCCTTTGCCAATGCGTTCAAGGGTACTTCCTATTTTCCCTTCTAGCAGGTTCAGAGTAGCTGGATTTATGTTGAGGTCTTTGATCCACTTGGACCTAAGTTTTGTGCATGGTGACAGATATGGATCTATTTGCAGCCTTCTACACGTTGATATCCAGTTATGCCAGCACCATTTGTTGAAGATGCTTTCTTTTTTCCATTGTACACTTTTGGCTTCTTTGTCAAAAATTATATGTTCATAGGTGTGTGGATTAATGTCAGGGTCTTCAATTCAATTCCATTGGTCCACATGTTGGTTTTTATGCCAGTACCAAGCTGTTTTCATTACTTTAGCTTTATAGTAGAACTTGAGGTCAGGGATCATGATGCCTCCAGAGGTTGTTTTATTGTACAGGATTCTTTTGGCTATCCTGGGTTTTTTGTTTTTCCATATGAAGTTGAGTATTATTTTTTCCAGGTCTGTGAAGAATTGTGTTGGTATTTGGATGGGGATTACATTGAATCTGTAGATTGCTTTTGGTAAGATTGCCATTTTTGCTATGTTAATCCTGCCTATCCATGAGCATGGGAGATCTTTCCATTTTTTTGACATCTTCTTCAAATTCTTTTTTCAGGGACTTAAATTCTTGTCATATATGTCTTTCACTTGCTTGGTTAGTATTACCCCAAGGTATTTTATATCATTTGTGGCTATTGTAAAGGGTGATGTATCTCTGATTTTTTTCTCAGCCTGTTTGTCAATTGTATAGAGGAGGGCTACTGATTTTTTTTAGTTGATCTTGTATCCTGCTATGTTGCTGAAGGTGTTTATAAGCTGTATCTGTTCCTTGGTTGAATCTTTGGGGTCACTCAAGTATACTATCATGTCATCTGCAAATAGGGAAAGCTTGACTTCTTCCTTTCCAATTTTATCCCCTTAATCTCCTTATGTTGTCTTATTGCTCTGGCTAAAACTTCAATTACTATATTGAATAAGTATTGGGACAGTGGACAGCCTTGCCTCATTCCTGATTTTAGTGGAATTGCTTTGAGTTTCTCTCCATTTAATTTGATGTTGGCTGTTGGCTTACTGTAAAATAAATTGCCTTTATTATGTTTAGGTATGTTCCCTGTATTCCTGATCGTTCCAAGACCTTTATCATGAAGGGGTGTTGGATTTTGTCAAATGCCTTTTCTGCATCTAGTGAGATTATCATGTGTTTTTTTTTCTTTGAATTTTTTATATGGTGTATTACATTGGTGGACTTTTGTATGTTGAACCACCCTTGCATCCCTGGGATGAAGCCAACTTGATCATGGTGGATAATTGTTTTGACGTGTTCTTGGAGTCTGTTTGCCAGTATTTTATTGAGTATTTTGCATCAATGTTCATGAGGCAGATCAGTCTGTAATTCTGTTTCTTCGCTGTATCCTTGTTTGGTTTAGGAATCAGGGTAATTGTAGCCTCATAGAAGGAGTTTGGTAATGTTCCTTCTGTTTCTACTGTGTGGAACAATTTAAAGAGTATTGGTGTTAACTCTTCTTTGAAGATCTGGTAGAATTCTGTGTTGAAACCATCTGATTTTGCAGTTTTTTTTTTGGTTGGGAGACTTTCAATGACTGTTTCTATTTCCTTAGGGATTATTGGACTATTTAAACAGTTTATCTGGTTTTGATTTAACTTAGGTATGTGGTACCTATCCAGAAAAGTATACATTTCTTTTAGATTTTCCAGTTTTGTGGAGTAGAGGTTTTTGAAGTATGACCTGATGATTCTCTGGATTTCCTCAATGTCTGTTGTTATGTCCCCCTTTTCATTTCTAATTTTGTTAATTTGGATGCTCTCTATCTTTTGGTTAGTTTGGATGAAAGCTTGTCTATCTTGTTGATTTTTCTCAAAGAACCAACTCTTTGTTTCATTAATTTTTTTGTATTTTCTTTGTATCTATTTTATTGATTTCAGCTCTCACTTTGATAATTTCCTGGCATCTATTTTACCTGGGAGACTTTGCTTCTTCTTGTTCTAGAGCTTTCAGGTGTGCTGTTAAGTCACTAGTGTGAGATTTCGCCAACTTCTTTATGTGGGAATTTAGTGCTATGAATTTCCCTCTTAGCACCACTTTCATAGTGTCCCATAAGTTTGGGTATGTGGTGTCTTCATTTTCTTTGATCTCTAGGAAGTCTTTAATTTCTTTCTTTATTTCTTTCTTAACCCATTGGTGATTCAGTTTAGTATTATTCAGTTTCCATGAGATTGTAGATTTTCTGTAGTTTTTGTTGTTGTTGAAATCTAACTTCAAACCATGGTGGTCTGATAGAACACAGGAGGTTATTCCAATTGCTTTGTATCTGTTGAGATTTGCTTTGTGGTCAAGTATGTGATTGATTTTAGAGAAGGTTCCATAGGGTGCTAAGAAGAAGGTATATTCTTTTTTTGTTAGGATGGAATGTTCTGTAGATATCAATTAAGTCCATTTGAGTCATAACATCAGTTAAGTCCTTTATTTCTCTCTTAAGTTTTGATTTGGCAGATCTGTCCAGTATTGAAAGTGGGGTGTTGAGGTCTCCCACTATTAATGTGTGGGATTTTATATGCTGTTTAAGCTTTAGTAATGTTTCTTTTCCATATGTGGGGGCCCTTGTGTTTGGGGCATAAATGTTGAGAACTGAAACTTCATCTTGGTGGATCTTTCCTGTGATGAGCATGTAATGCCCTTCTTGATCTCTTTTGATTGATTTTAGTTTGAAGTCTATTTTGCTGGATATCAGGATGGCTACACCCACTTGTTTCTTAAGACCGTTTGATTGGAAAGTCTTTTCCCAGCCTTTTATTCTTAGGTAGTGTCTATCTTTGGATTTGAGGTGTATTTCTTGTATGCAGCAGAAAGATGGGCCCTGCTTTCGTATCCATTCATGTCCATTCTGTAAGGCTGTGTCTTTTTGTAGGTTAATTAAGTCCATTGATATTAAGGGATATTAATGACCAGTGATTGTTCATTCCTGTTATTTTTTGGTGGTAGTGTGTGTACTTCTCTTCTTTGGGGTTTACTGCTGTAATATTATCTATTACCTGTGTTTTCGAGGGTGTATCTGACTTCCTTAGGTTGGAATTTTCCTTCTAGTGCTTTCTGTAGGGCTGGGTTTGTGGATAACTATTGTTTAAATCTGACTTTGTCTTGGAATGTCTTGTTCACTCCATCTATGATGATTGAAAGTTTTGCTGGGTATATTAGGCTAGGCTGGCTTCCATGGCCTCTTAGTGTCTGCATTACATCTGTCCAGGTCTTTCTGGCTTTCAAAGTCTCCATTGAGAAATTGAGTGTTATTCTGATGGGTTTGCCTTTATAAGTCACTTGGCCTTTTTCCTTTGCTGCTCTTAATATTCTTTCTTTATTCTGTACATTTAGTTGTTTAATTATTATGTGGTGAGGGGACGTTTTTGGGGGGTCTAGTCTGTTTGGTGTTCTATAGGCTTCTTGTATCTTTAAGTATTTCCTTCTTTAAGTTGGAAAAGTTTTCTTCTATGATCTTGTTGAATATATTTTCTGTGCCTTTGAGTTGGTATTCTTGTCCTTCCTCTATCCCTATTATTCATAGGTTTGGTCTTTTTTCATGGTGTCCCAAATTTCTTGGACATTTTGGGTCATGACTTTGTTGGCTTTAGTGTTTTCTTTGACTGATGAATCTATTTCTTCTACTGTATCTCCAATGCCAGAGATCCTCTTTTCCATCTCTTGTATTCTTTTGGTTATACTTGCATCTGAAGTTCCCATTCGTTTACTCAGATTTTCTATTTCCAGCATTCCCTCTGTTTGTGTCTTCTTCACTTTTTCTATTTCCCTTTTCAAGTTTTGAACTGTTTCCTTCATCTGTTTCATTGCTTTTTCATGATTTTCTTTCAATGCTTTATTGTTTTCTTCTGTTTTATTTGTCCTTTTCTCTAGTTTTTTTTTTAATAGCATTCTTCCCATTTTTTGTTTGTCTTTTCCTCAATTTCATCTGTGATTCCTTCTATATAAGCCTCTACCTTCTTCATGATGTTATTCATAAGGCTGGTTTCTTCTGCTTCTTCCATTTTTTGATGTTCAGGTCTAGATGTTGGAGGAGGGCTAGGTTCTGGTGATGCTGTACTGCTCTTCATTTTGTTTTATGTACTTCTGCCTTGCTGTCTGCCCATCTCCTTGTGGTTTTGTTGTTGGTCTTATCAGCACACTTGGTCCAGACAGATTCAGGAAGTCTCTCTCTCTTGTCCAGATGGGAGCTCCAGGGCGGGATGGGAGCTCTTGTCCAGATGGGATGTCCAGGGCAGGATGGAAGCTGGGGGCTGGTCTCTAAGTCTCAGGAGGTGGCTGGAGTCTTGGGCAGATGGGTGTGGGGGCAGGGCATGGAGATTACAGGGTCTGCCGGGGGTCTTGGAGAAGGGGAGCCTTCCCACTGGGGGTGGAGGTGATCCTGCCCAATGGCCAGAACCTGAGATCAAGTTAGGAAAGTCTTCCCCCAGAATGGCTGGTGCCCAGGGATGGGATATAGACTGAGCCCAGGCACTCACCTCTTGTCCAGATGGGAGGTCCAGGGCAGAATCCATTTAACCCTCTTTAATCCACAATTAATTTTCATGTGCTGTATTGTCTCTTCATCCTGTGGTGGTGATGCTGTTGCTCATCTTCGCATCTCCAAGGGTCTTAGTAAGGTTAGCTCAGGTTACTCAGTCTGGCTCAGGCTCCAGGGGAGCAGGGTCATGCCCTAGACTGCATTGTGGAATATTTGATGACACTGTATTAAAATATTTTACCTTGTCTGCCTAAGCACCTTCTGATTGGTTTAATAAAGAGCTGAATGGCCAATAGCCAGGCAGGAGAGGCTAGGCAGGACTTCCTGAAAGAGATAGGAACTCTGAGAAGAAGAGAGGTGAGATTTGCCAGCCAGACTTGGAGGAAATGAGACATACTGTACTGAGGAGAGGAAATAGACCATGTGGCAGAATGTAGATTAATATAAACAGGTTTTAATTGTTATAAGAGCAAGCTGGGAATGAGCCTAAGTTCCAGCCAAACTTTCATAATAATAAGAATTCTCCATGTCATTATTTGGGAGCTGGTAGTCCAAAGAAAGTCTGACTATAAGCTTGATGGGCACATCTTTGAAACCAGTTTCCTGCACTTCTGACATGTTCTCTAAAAGCACCAAAGCTCTTGTCTTTTCATTTACCATTCCTGAATGCTGAAAATTCACCCATGGTGGGTTAATGATCTCTCCTACTACTATACTTTTTTGCAGGGGAGAAATGCACACTGCATTCTCAGCTGAGGTAATTACCTACCTCAGGACCAACTTATTCCTCTGCATTTACACTGGATTGACTTCTCTGAACTGTAGCTCAGTCTTTAGGTTTTTAAAAGTTTCTATAAGGACTGAAGAAGCAAAGAATTCTGAGTATTTTTAAATATCTGCCCTCATAAAACTATAACATATTGCTCAATTGTCAATGAACCTCTTCTTAAATACAACGTGCAGCATTTGTTCTTGTGGTTTTAATGAAAAATCATTATTCTTTGATTATTGTGAACTTAAAGGAAAGGTGTAGACATGTAATGTATATTCCTAGGAGACAGTCAATAAACATCAATTGAATTAGAGAATGTGTGCTCTGTATTGGTCACTGTTCTTTGAATCAAAGATAATTTGGCCAACTTCCCATGACACTATTGTCACCTACTCACCATTGTTTCTGCAGTTAGATTTCTTAATGCTGATAACCAGTTCCCTTCTGCATTTTCTTTTGTCTGTTTATTTTATTTCATTTTTATTGAAAATAAAGTTATTTTCATAAATGTAGTCTGCATGTTCTTGATGTTTATCTTTCAGGTTCTCCCTACCTTGCAACCCTCCCAACTACATGCCTTCTTTTTCTCTGTCCCTTAAGAAAAAAAAAGGCAAATAAAAATGACAAACAATCAATTATAAAACAAAAGAAACAAAGAAAGAGCATAAAAATTCATAATGCATGCACACACACACACCACAAAAACACAAAGTTGGAAATCATAATATTTAAGAAGACCAGTAAGATTTATTTTAAAAATGTTCAACAAATCAATATAAAAGAAAAAATAAATTCAAAAACATTTAACATTTGAGTTCGAGTTGGCACCATCTATTACTGGGCATAGGGCCTGGCCTGATAGTGGGAGTTATGTAACTTCTTTGGGGATCAAGGCCTGAGAATAGCATGAACAGCTCTCCTTGTGGAAAGAACCTGGAGACCGTGACCAACTTGGCAAGAATCTGTGGACAGTTTACTGCATATTTCTGGGCATGACTCTGGGAACATGTGTGCTATGTGCTCTCCTTGCTTTCACCATGTTAGTCATGTTGCTGATCTGCTACAGTGACTGTATTGTGAAGTTTAATATCACTTATTTGCATAAATGTTCTGGAAAGAATGATTTTTAACCACATGTGTTTTAAGGAAATGTGATTAAATAGATGATCAGGAGTTGATGGAAATATTCTAGGAACAGGTAATGAAGCAGAATCAGAAATCTACAGTACTCTCATTTCTCATAGCTGTGCCAATATTGTAACAAGTTAAAAGAGATAGACATAAGGACAAGGGATAAGCAGTGCCAACTATTAAGACTGGATCTGCCTGGACTGAGTCTACCAGGTTGATCTCAATCCTCAGGGGGGAGTCTTTGCTTCGGAGGAGATGGGAATGGGGGGTGGGCTGGGGAGAAGGGGAGGGGGAGGGAGAGGGGAGAACAAGGGAATCCGTGGCAGATATGTAGAACTAAATTATATTTTAAAATAAAATTAAATTAAATTTAAAAAAAGAAAAACTAAAAGGGAGAAAAAAGAAAAAGAGAAGAAACATGTAACCAAGAATGAATATACTAATATTTAAATCAAATAAATTAAAATCCAAATTTAAAAATAATGAGTAAGTTTTTATGTTGTGTTGTTTATTGGATAAAATGGAAAATCCTGGTATGCACTTAGAGGAGACAGAGTGGTCCAAATCGTACAGTGGATTGATCCAGCTTTGGTTGGTGAGTTCATTGTAAGAACCCAGACCCTGCCAGATGGTCCAGATATAACATTAACCACAAGAGACAAAGTTGTCTCTCACTTTACATGACACTGTAGCCACATGTGCCCCAAATGGGCACATTGTTCTACCTGTAGGTGTGTGTAGTTAGAAAAGTTCCTTTGTAGCTTGCAAAACTGCTTATGCTTCTATTGGTAGTGGTATAGACAAAAAAGGTAAATGAGTTTGGAGGTAGGGGGAGAAAGAGGCAAGGAATAAACTGTTAATCATTGTAACCATTTTTAGAAACTTAGAAAGTAAAAGCTTGTAAAACTGTTGAGGCAAACCACTGAAACTGTATAAATAGCTCAGGCTATCCAGGGCCACTTGCTTGAACATCAGCAGGTGGTCACAATTTCTTCATGGTGCCCACTCCACACATCCTTCCCAAGTTAACTCATCCAGAGGAAAAACTCTAACAGCCTGAAGTGTGGTTTATATACCTAGTGAGACTCCTTTGAGGAACTAATTTTTCCCTTTCAAGCGGTTATTAATTGGATATAACTTCTTGGTTGGAGATGAGAGCTCATGTCTATTTCCTAATATCAGAATAAGACTTCTTCTAGTTTAGACCTGTTGAAGCCTTGTTCATGCTTCCACAGTCTCTGTGGATTAATATGTGCACTAGTCTGTCAGTGTCTGCAAGACACTGTATTCTTGGTTTCAACCTCATTTTCTGCATAGTTCTCAGATTCTTGAGGGGAAGCATTTGACTGAGACATCCAGTTTTCAGACTGTGTGTTCCAAGGTTTCTTACTTTCTGCACATTGCTTATTTTGGGGGTTTTGTATTAGTTCACTTCTACCAAAGGAAGAAGCTTCCCTGATGGTACCTGAATGAGACATTGATTTATGGATATAATAAAAGGTCATTAGAAGTAATTTTATTGATACATTTCTTCAGCAGAAGAATAGTATTTGGTTTTTGCTTAGGTCCATGGCCTGTCTAGTTTTAGGTCCTTGACACCCAGTGCCGAGCATGTGTTCTGTCTCATTGAGTGGGCCACAAATCCCATAAGATAATGGTTGGTTGGTCCCATAATGTCTGTGCCACTATTGCACCAGCCTGTCCTACAGCCCTGTCACCATTATAGATTTGAAGTGTTTGTAGCTGGGTTCATATCTACCTTTCTTCTCTGGTGTTCAGAGTAGCATCCAGTACCATTAACACTAGTCACTAGGAGTGAAAACTCTAGTTAAGCACCAGCTTGACTTCTTCTTGTTCAATGACATATATGAGTGTTGTCTTAAGCAATATGGCCTTACCATCAGTTTGTGAAAAGCAACCAATAGTCTTGGTTGCTTCGGGGTTTCCATGAAGACCTTTTGGGCAGCACTTCAATTAGATATAATCCATTTCTGGCACTGGATATTTCACTTCATTGTGAGAGATATCTAGTTGGGGCTTTATCTCCCTGTTATTTGGTAACTCCATTTAGATTTCTTTCATATATGTATATTTTTGAAGAAGCTTCTACTGTAGTGGGTTTCCATATGACCTTTCAAATGACCCTTTGTGTTAGTTGCCCCTCCTTCATTTCTACCCTTAGTTTCCTTTCTTCCTTCTTCATCCCCATTTCATCTTTCCATTCTAGTCTCCCCTATTTCTTCCTAACTATGAATTCTATTTCCCTTTCCTTGGGAGATCCTTCCCTCCTCCACTAGTTCCTTACCATGTATGTAACCTCTGTGGTTATTCAGAGAGTAGCAAACATATTGAAGACTTAAAATCTAACATTCACAAGTAAGAGGATACACAGCATAGTTGCCTGTTTGGATCTGAGTTACTTCATTCATGGTGATTTTTTCTATCCTCATCTACTTACAGGTGAACTTCATGATTTTTTTATTAAAGAGAATAATATTGTATTGTATAAATATACCAAATTTTCCTGATCCACGTGTTCCCTGATTCATCTGTTGATCGATACCTAGGCTGTTTCCAATTTCCAGGTATTATAAATAGGCAATGGACATGAATGAGCAAGTGTCTCTGCAGTAGAATGCAGAGTTTTTTGAGTATATGTTCAAAAACAGTATAGATAGATTTTGAGGTAGCAATATTTCCACCTTCCTGAGGAACTGCCACACTTATTTCCATAGTGGCTGTACAAATATTCATATCCACCAACAATGAGTGAATGTTACCCTACTCCACATCCTCGCAGCATGAGTTATTTGTTTTATTCATTTTGACCATTTTGACAGGTATAAGATGAAATCTCAAAGTACTTTTGATTTACACTTCCCTGATGACTAAAAATGTTGAACATTCTTTAAATGTTTCTCATCCAATTGTGTTTCATCTTTTGGAAACTCTCTATTTAGTTCTGTACTCTATTTTTAAATTGGTTTTTCTCTTCTTGATGTCCAGCTTTTTTAGTTCTTTAGATATTTTAGATATTAACCCTCTAAAAGATGTATAATTGGTGAAGATCTTTTCTCTTTCTGTGGGCTACCTCTTTGTTTGAATAATGATGCTCTTTATTGTACAGAAACTTTTCAGTTTCAAAGGATTCCATTTATTAATTGTTGGTCTTAGCTCCTGTGCCATCAGTTCTCTATTCAGAGTCTTTTCCTGTGCCAATGAGTTCAAGGCTACGCCCCATTTCTACCAAGGAAACCTTGAGGAGAATGAAGAGGAAAAATTGTAAGGGCCAGAAGGGATGGAGAACATCAAGAAGAATGGCCTTCTAAATCAACAGGATTGATGCAGAGATAAATTTCCAGAGACTGAAGCATTGTGCATAGGGCCTACATGGGTGTGCAAAAGATGGGGTCCTAGAACTGGTAGGAGAATTTGATACATACACCAATCCTTAACTCAGAAGCAATATCCAATTGATAACCATGCGCAAATGAAAATTTAGTTTCCTCCAAAGGAGTCTCACTAGAGAAACAAACAACTCTTAATGGTAGGCTGCATGCCCAGCAATAGATGCCAACCTAAAACAAATTCAGTGGTATCTTTGGGGACTTTTGCCTCATAGTATCATCTCAATAATTTTCCTTTTTAAAAATTTTATCTTATTTTTAATTATTTTTTAAATATGTATTCTCTTCTTAACCTACAGGCCCTTTGCATATATATTATAACTTCCAGTTTAGAGTTTTTATGGTAATCCTGAGTGTGTGAATGAGTGGGTTTATGTGTCTATATCTGTTTCTTGTTCCATCTGGACTTTTTTCCTTCTGGTTGTTTGTTTTGTCCTATTCCAGTGTGTTAGTTTTTGTTTTATGTTATTTTATTTAGTCACTGTCTTTTACAAACCTGTTTGTTTTCTAATGAGAACATCAAGCTGGTAGAACTAGATTGGAGGGGAGGTGGGGAAGAATGGAAGAGTGAGGGGAAACCATAATCAGAATATATTATGTGAGAAAAAAATCTATTTTACATAAAGGGGAAAATCACACCCTAAGGATAAATATAATGCTGAAATCTGCATGAAAAATAGACATATGGGCAAAGAGTCTATTGACAAATGTGTCACTCACAGGTTCTCAAATATAGGAGCTGGAATCTCTTGGAGTGAGTATTTTTCCAATGTTGGTATGTCTTTTCAAATTAGGAGGTTATATAAATGTATTTTTTCTAATTTCTAACTTCATTAAAAATACATTCAAAGGAATTTACATAGAAGATGCAGAAAGAATGAAGGTGCCATAAGATGAGATTTTTCAGCAGAAACATGTTGTCTGGACTGGTCATTAGACATTGTATCCATGATCTCACTGCAGTTGTGGTTACCTGCATGAGACCTGTCCACTGATGGGAAGGGGTTAAAGATTCTCCACAACTTCATTGGGGATTATTGGCAATTTGTGGTTGTTGGATGTGATTTTCTTCAGTAGTATAGCCACTGAGTAATTGGCTTTTCTCCAGTATATAACCACTCACCAATGTTCAAACAAGAAAATCTAATTAAATTCACTGGGCCACTGTGCTTGTTGGTTTTTGTTAATTTGACACAAACCTAGACATATCTGGGAGTGGGGAGTCTTCATTAGGAAAATGCCTCTATGGGACTGACCTGGTGGTAAGTCTGTGAGGTATTATCTTGATTAATGATCGATGTGAGAGTGTCCAGCTCACTGTGGAAGGTGACACCACTGAGAAGGCAGTCCTTGGTTGTTTAAGAAATCAGACTGAGCAAGTCATAGAAGGCAAGCTACTAGATCCCTAGCTGGTGAAGCTATTTAAGAAGGTTATGATTCTTCAGGAGGTGGAGCCGAGCAGTAAGAAGTATGCCAGGGAAGTATCTGAGATATTGCTTGCCCTACTTCCTGTTCATGCTCTTTCTCGGTGTAGATGAAATGGCATCAGTCAGTTTTCTGCTCCTGCCCCATGCCTACCTGTGTCTTGCCATACCTTCCCTGCGAAGATAGGCTGTCTCTGTGGAATTGTAAGCCAAAATAAACCCTTTCAGAATAAGGAGGAGAAGGGAAAAAAAGAAGCAGAAGCAGAGGCAGAGGCATGAGCAGAAGCAGAAGAGAAGGAGGATGAGGAAGAAGAGGAGGAAGAAAGAGGAGAAAATGGTATATGAAAGTATAAGCTGTGAACTTCACTATACAGTGGACACAGCAGTCATCTCTGTGGTTGAACACCTTCTTCATGAATTTTTCAATAGTGTTGCATTGGCAGTATGGACAGGATAAGCCTACTTAGAATCCCTGTGTCCCTTTGATTCAGTACATGTTGAAATACATCACATGTGCTTTCAAGGTCCCTTCAAGGATTATTTAGAGTTATAGAAGTCAGTGTGCTAGTAAAGTATATGGCATTACACAGGATGTTGGATCTTCCCACTCCTGATGCATTGTATCATTAAAGAATAATTTTATTTTGGTCATAAAGACATCACACTGGATAAAGTCACTTGCCATCAAGCCTGATAACCTGCTTTCAATGCCCAAGACCACATGGTAGAAGGAAAGAACTAACTACCCCAAGTTGTCCTTGGAATTCTACCTCTGTGCTGTGATGTGTCCTGGAGATGATAAAGGAATAAATGTAATAAAAAGAATTATTTTCATTGTAAAACAATGTTCAACACAGAAGAGCTGACATATCCATTTACTGCAGAAAATACTGTTTTTATCCATGCTCAAACTATGTCACAATATTTTATTAACTCTTAACTCTATAGACTATAATACAGATCATTTGGGACCATTTTTGAATCATCCTTTCTGTTCCATTGATGTACATATCTGTCCTTTCACCAATATCATACTGTCCACATTAATTTAATTTTTGGTATGTATTAAATTTATATGAAGCAAATTATTTGATTTTGCTGTTTTATTCATTTTTATCACAAATTCTGATTACTTTGTACATCACTGCAAAATCACCTTGTTATTTTGCACAAATTATGCATGTTGATTTATAACCTAAGTGCCCTAAAATAGAGCAAGTTTGGAGAATTGGCACTTTGATAATATTGGGGTTTAAAGTCCATAAACATGGTATATCTCTTTGTACTTAATCAAATGTTATTTAATTTCTCTTCACAATTTTGTTAAGGAATTTCAAAAATGCTCATACATTTATTCTTAAACAGGTTTTATATCTTTTTTCTGTGTTCACAGTTACAGGTACACAAAACTAAACTACTTCTATATGTCTTGTATTTGTATCCTAATATTTTTTTTTTTTTTTTTTTTTTTTTTGGTTTTTCGAGACAGGGTTTCTCTGCGTAGTTTTGCGCCTTTCCTGGAGCTCACTTGGTAGCCCAGGCTGGCCTCGAACTCACAGCGATCCGCCTGGCTCTGCCTCCCGAGTGCTGGGATTAAAGGCGTGCGCCACCACCGCCCGGCTTTGTATCCTAATATTGTAATAAAGTATTTTGTAGGTTTCTTACTATTTACTACACGTAAAGCAACACAAAAATAATGAGTTTTACTTTTTTCCACATTTTTCATTATTCTTTATTATTTTTTATGAATCTTGGGACTTAGCTTTAATGTTTCGTGAAAGCAGCAAGAATGAGTCACATGACCTTTACCTCAAACACTCATGGACATGATTCACTACTTTGCCACTAGACATGATGCTGCTTCTCTGTATAAGACTTTTTAATTTTATCATGTTTTATCACTTCTTATGAATTACTTATTGAATTTTTGAGTTTATTCTAATTTCTCTATCAACATTTTAGGCATAAATCTTTGCATTGAGTTTAAAATGCTTTTTCTCAGTATTATAATATTTATTCATAGATTGTCATACTTATCTCCAGCGGTAATGTAGTAATTTATACAGAATATGAAGATACCCAAGACCTTAGATGTTTACTGTCTTAAGAATGCTTCAATATTTTAATTAGTCTGTGTCTTATATGTAGTTATATACAGGGACCATCAGGAAATTTTATCATTTGTTTATGGACTTCAAATTGAAATTAATATATATTTATTTATATTAAATTTCTTTCATGCATTCTTGAAAGTAAGACATTCCCATCTTTCCCCTAATGTCCATCTTTCTGATTGTATAATTCAGGTCACTGTTGGAGCATGAGCAACCAAATTCTACTGGGACATGTTGGAATCTAAGAGAGTACATTCTAGACTTTCTATCTGGAAGTTAAGAGAAAAATGAATATGCACAGAATTCCAGCTTCTCTTATTTGAGCCTGCTTCCCTGTGCTTGCATATGAGGTGAACACATGTGTGCTTCCCAGAGAACCTTTGTCATCAAGAACGATTCATCATTAATGAGGAGAGTTTAGTGGGCAGCAGTGGAAGTGGGGAAATCACTGTTCTTTCATGTGAAAAAAATGAAAATAATAAAAGCACCTATATCCTAAAATTGCTTTTAAGATTCAATATGTATAAAATGCTTTGCACAATTATCAGCATAAAGGGAGGTGCGAAGGGATATTACTCCCAACTACTGTAGTGGTTTTAAACACACTCCTTCAGGTGTGAGGACAAAAGAGCTTCTGAATTAGGATTAGCAAGAGAAGAGAATAATACTGAGCTTTGGGTTGAAGAGTTGATGTTCTGTCAAGATCTACTTACACTGAAGGCACTGCTCATGAGGTGACACTCTGACACTGTTTCCATTCTAGAAGACATTCTAGCCTCATGGAATTTTAGATTTTATTTATTCATGTTTTTCATACTGATATGATAATAGGAATGTCTTTTTAAAAAGTTTTGTTACATAAAACTCAACTTGCACACAACTTCCCTTTATGTTTTCCCAAGATACATAGTGGTATGTGTTACAGATGGCAATATAAAATATTTATCCTTTAACACATATTGAAGGGTTGGAACTAGAGTCAATGTAAGCATGGAACTTATTTTCCTAAGAAAATTTGTTACATTTTGCTTTAGTAAATATTAAACAAGTCCTAGAGAGAGGCTTTAATAAGCCACCTGGTTCCATAAGTCATTTACGTACAAGCCCATGGACTTTATCTCAAAGGGACAAATAGCAGTAGCCCCAGAGGCTTTGTCATGTTGACATTTACCTTCTCTTCTCCTACCATTGCAAAGGTTGCTAACATCATCCTCACCACATCTGTGTAACTATGTTCCTTCACCAGATGGTGCAGTCAGTGGTTCCTATTGCAGAGTTTTCCACTATAAGAATAAATGGGATGCATCTACTTTATAGATTCTTATTTGAAATTCAGCATCAAGAATTCTGCCTCTAAAAGGTAAGTGTAAGATGCATGGATCTTATTAGTTCAAGAAGAATTTGAAAGTAGCAGAATTGTTTCACTAGTTTTAGCGGACTCCCGTGGAAAGCTTATTTATGCAAGACTCATTGTGCAATGGTCAGCCGGGCACACTTGGACCATTCTTCCCTGGTTACCCAGCATAATGCGAATGGTCTGTGACAAAACCTTGGCTAAGTTTGAGCAGAAGAGACTATGAAAAGGAAATCAGAGGGAAAAAAAATAGATATACGGTTGGATTTGGTTCATACTTCTATACTCTTTATTTATCTACACAAGTGGCTGATGGATCCAGGGGAAGGATAGAGGGTCACAGTTTGCTGACCCAAGTCAATCAGCAAGTGTGCCAGTGAGAGCTTTAGACTTTCATTTTCCAATAGAGAGGAAAAAAGGGGGCAAAACCCAGTTGGGGTTCATGCATATGAATGGTTTAGTCAGGAACAGAAGAGATAGCAGACTCTGTGCTTGCTGCTTTCCTTTAGATTGGTGGTTGGAGAAAACTCCTCTGAAAGTGTTGAATGAAAAATAATACATCTCACTAAAATATTGGGTAATTAAAAGCCCATCAATATTTTATTTCTAAATTTAGAAGTTGCTTAATCATGGCATGTGATCAAATACCTCTGGAAATTTTATAGATCATGTTTCTTTTAACTTTATAAAACATTTCTTTTAATTTTACAACAAAATTACATTGTGTAGATAGCAATCTTATTATAAAAGAACAAAAACTAAGAGTAAAAAAAATAGTGTGATGGGTCCAGCATCTGCTTGTCTGACTCTAGCCCCCAGATGCTGCAGTCAGCACAAACGGACTCTTAGAGAATCACAACAGAAGAAGGAGTTCCCCTACTGAACTCAGCTGAGGCAGAAGGCAAAGAGCAGGAATGGCCTCATTCCTTAAGATCCAACTGTGTTCAGGGTTAGACAAAGAGAATTTCAAAATTCTGGAATGCACATCACAGTGGAAGGGACAACAGGAACTGTGGATGCTTAAATTTAGAAATGGTAAGACAGGAGAGATAGGACAGCTCTAGTCAAACATTTAAGGCCTTTGTAGGGAAAATAGATAACTTGTACCATGAAAATCATGGCACAAAATGGATAGGATTTAAAACAGCTCTTCAAAAGAATAAGTAAGGTGCCTGTTGTTACAGTAACTTGAACACACCAAAGAGGTATCAATGAAGAAATAGAATACATTCTAGAATGGGCTACAGCTGTTGATTCACTGCATTTTACAATTCCCTAGCTGAAGACCTCAGTCCAACCTTCAAAGGAACAATGTTATTACTAACTATAAAGAAAACATTTTAAAACATTTAAGGATTAATATATTCTCATGCCACATGATAACCATGTTTGCTATTTCTGGTAAATGTTTTAAAAATCTTAAGAACTGCAATTTTGTTGTTATTTAGAAGAAAGTTATGTCTCTATGAATGCTATAACTATTAGCCTTGGGTAGAAACTGAGCATCACAGTAACATAATTCAGTTTTTTAATTCTTCACTCATACATTACATCCCCACCAGTTTCTCCTCCCTCCACTTCTCCCTGTCTCCCCGACATTCCCCAGATCCACTCCTCTTCCATTTCCCTTAAAAAAAATCAGGCCTCTCACAATTTTTGAAGGAAATATAACTGTGAGAGAGCATACATAGCAATGTAGCAGTGAGATGCATTTTAAAATGTAACTGAGGATGGATTATGGAGTTCTCAGTTTGATTTTTTAATTCAGTATTTCTGCTGTGAAGCTGACAGAAGATGGAAAGCATTTTACTAATAATATTAACTTGAATGTAATAATCTAAATGGAAATATTATTATTTATGGCACCAAATTAAAAATGACTGAATGGACTGTGAGATGTTTTGAAAAATTAAGGATTCAACATTGCATCCAACCTCTTCACCCAATCAAGTCCTGCACATCTATCTCCAGGGTTTAGTCTGGCGAGTCTGCCTGGCCCTCCCCATGGAATAGACTTTTCTTTAGCTAAAAGAAAACACAAGCTGATAGAATTTGTAATCAATAGATTTTACTAAAAAGTTATATTATGTAGTTGGACTAAGTACAATGATATGTGAATAAATTAAAAAAATTCCTAATTAAAATAATTTAATTAAAAGTTTAAAGATTTATACTATTTTATGTGTATGAATATTTTTTCTGCATGTGTGTATTGCATCACATGAGGTCAGAAGAAGGCCTTGGAGTCCATGGAATAGGATTTATGGATGGTTTTGAGCCGTGTGAGTGCTAGGAATGGAACACAGGTCCTCTGAAAGAGCAATAAACTGTTCTTAACCCCCAAGCCACATATTTGACTGAAATGGTTTAGAATTATATTTCATTCTGTGAATTTTCATATCAATATTAGGTTTTTTTAATATTCACTGAGGTTTTAGTATGGCTGATGTAGCATTTTTTTTCTTTTCTTACTAGTGATAACTGTTATTTATGCTGTCTTATAACTGCCTCAAAACACAAGAATTTTGTGTTTGTCACAATGAAGTGGCTAAACCGAAAAGACATGAAATTCTTTAATGAAAATCAATCAAAGTACACACACAAAACAATGAGCAATAGGGAACAAATTGGCTTAGTATTTTCATTACTCCATGTCACAAGGGTAAACTTATCTTTGAACATACATGTACTTACCTCTTTTGAATTATTGTCTTAAGAAAAGCAAGTGACAATAATGTTATTATTTAAACTGAAAATTCCTTAATATATGTTCCCTGAGGCTTCTTTTATATAATAGTGTTCCTAGTTGTGAGAGTAAAGGGCTGAGAGCAGGTGAAGATCCAAAAGGAATTGATCACCATTCATTAAATTAACATTTATCAAATTAAATTAAATTATCCTCACAAAACTAATGTCTACATAGTGCTCCATCAGACCATTCTCAAAACTTGTTTACAATTAATTATTATATCACGGAATTTTTACATGAAAATGTAAAGTAAAAATCCTCCTATCAAATTATTTACTCATAATGCTAATGTCATTTTAAACTGTATCTAGAAAGAATAGACCTTGGAGAAAAATTTGGCAAATTCCTAATCTTTCATACAAGCAAGAAAGTCTCCCAAATTGCAAATACAGCTGACTGGGTGGATGTGGTGCCATTCCCTAAATACAAATCAGAGGAGAAGTAGTTGAAGGGAAGGATGGATGAAAAGAAAGGTAGTGAGGTGTGTCTAGGAATTCAATGTGTCATTGAGCATAATGAGAATCCCAGTACATCACTGGAACTGGATCTGGACCTTGGGAAACAGTTCTGCCTGTAACAGAAGGCTAGAGAAGCACCTTCACTATATATCACATGACATGTCAGAGAGTGAGGCTCAATCTTCTTATTTTATGCAAAGAGGTAAAACCTTCAATATTGAAGAACCTTGGTAAGTGCATGTTGGGATACAGAAGACCTGACTGAGTTTGGGAAATAATCATATGCAACCAGGACTGTGTGGAATGAGTATGTTAAACAAATGTATTCCTCTTTTTCCTCAGGGAGAATTCACACAGAAGATGGAACCTAAAAACTACACAACTGTGCCAGAGATCATCCTTTTGGGGTTAACAGATGATCCTATACTTTGTGTCATCTTCTTTGTGCTTTTTCTTGGAATATACATTGTCACTTTAGTAGGAAATATCAGCATAATCAATTTAGTAAGAAGCTGTCCCCAGCTCCATACCCCCATGTACCTGTTCCTTAGCCATCTGGCTTTCGTGGACATTGGCTATTCCACATCAGTCACACCTATAATGCTGCTAGGATTTATTGTGCATGGAACAGCCCTTCCTCTGCATGGCTGTGAAGCCCAACTCTGTTCTGTTGTCACTTTTGGAACAGCTGAGTGCTTTCTGCTGGCTGCCATGGCCTACGACCGATATGTAGCTATCTGCTCACCCTTACTCTACTCTACACATATGTCTCCCCAGATCTGCTTCCTCTTAGTTGGGGCTTCCTATGTGGGTGGCTGTGTGAATGCTTGGACATTTACAGGTTGTTTGTTAAGTCTGTCCTTCTGTGGACCAAATCAGATAGATCACTTCTTCTGTGACTTCTCCCCTTTGTTGAAACTTTCCTGCTCAGATGTCTCCATTATTGGAATAATCCCCTCTATCTCTGCTGGATCCATCATTGTAGTGACAGTGTTCATCATAGCTGTCTCCTACATCTACATCCTCATCACCATCCTGAAGATGCGCTCCACTGAGGGCCGCCAAAAGGCCTTCTCCACCTGCACCTCCCACCTCACTGCAGTCACTCTCTACTATGGAACCATTACTTTTATTTATGTGATGCCCAAGTCCAGCTACTCAACTAAGCAGAATAAGGTAGTATCTCTGTTCTACACAGTGGTGATCCCCATGTTGAACCCCCTTATCTACAGTCTGAGGAACAGAGATGTAAAGGAGGCCCTGAGGAAGACAATTGTCAAAGTATATTCATAGAATCTGTTCTTTGAAGAGCATAAAAATTTCATTTATACATGTCACTCTCAGTAGCTATCACATAGTGTTTAAGTTAACATCTTGTTTTTCTGTCCTAAACCCCACTTTCAATCTGTGTTCATTTGGAGGCTGTCTTGAAATCTCCAAAAATGGCTTTGTATTAAGTATAGAATTCCAGCAGATGTCAAGAAATTTTCCTTTTTAAAATTCATGTACCAAACAACAGTTTGCCCTATGCCATATCACTCCAAACTCATTTAATATACAAATACAACAACCTGGTACAGTGATATCAGTAGTTTTATTTTACAAAATATCTTGTCTGAGGAGGTAAATTATCATACTCATGTACATAAGTAGTTATAAGGTTAACATTGAGAAACTGTTTCTGCAGTCTCTACTTCCACAATTAATTTCCACAATCAATCTGCTGACCTGGCATTAAAATCTTCCCCCAGTTCACAGATGAGAAATATCAATGAGAGACTTGTCTTACAGAGATCAAATAGTTTGTCCAAATCAATGTGTATTCAAGTCTCTCAATTCTATCTTCCATGCACTATGTATATACTCTCTCATCACAATCAGCAAAGTGATTTGGACACTGAAAATGATGTAAGGGACTTGCTCAATGATACACTGCATTAGTCTTTTGAAGAAACTGTGTGCAGACATAGTCTATTTTGTACTCAAACTGGGGGAAGTGTAAGTCTGGGAAAACAGGATTTATTCCCATTATAAATTCATTTTTATGTTTAGGTAATTAGATCTTGAAGTTGTGATCAACCATTTGGCTGGAATGCCATCTGTGCTGAAATAAACATTTAAAACAGACAGCTACATATTACGCACTGTTACTTCATTATATGTAGAGATTTACAAGGGCTAAGCTCTTCAGTAAATGCCTCCCACAATTATATGTTCTTAGGCCTGGAACTATAAAGTAGAACCTCCAGGCAATAGATTGAAATTTTGTCACAGGTCCTACTACACATTTATTTGCTTGTGGAAAGGACCAGATTTTGTGTATGTGTGATTTTTATGAATCAAGAAAGAGTGAGACAAATTTGATACAATATGGGACTTCACATCAAATGCTGTAACAACTGATTATGACACCAGAAAGCTAGACTCAGGCCCCAACTGTCCTTCCTCAGTGAGAAAGGGTGAAAGACATTAGGGCTTGCAGATACTTTAAAGTATCTACTCATATGTAAATTATTCATCCTTCTCTATTAAGTGAAAGATTCTAAATAAAGGAAAACATAGTAAATTAAATGCAGAAAAATATGAGGTGTTTCATAGGCAAGTCATGTTTTTAATTTCTCATAGTTTAATGCCTTATTTAAGTTATAGAAATGCTGAAAATAAAATCAGGCCATCAAGATGGATTACTGAGTAAAAGTGCTTACCACCAAGTTTGATGATCTGAATTCCCACACACAGATAAACACAAAGTTAAAGTGAAAAAAAAGCAAACATAAAGAAAATAGAAAAATACAGGGAAAGAATTGACACATATTGGTGCTCAAATATCACAACTACCCTAACTGGCAAAGCACAAAAGTCTGTTTTTCCCCTTTGGGTGACTGGCATGAAATTCCACTTCTTGGCCATGGAGAGGAGAGCCATAGTCATCTAGAAGTGTGTGACTTGGGAAAGATAGGCTTCTCTCTTCAGGCAAGCATCTTGTACTTCACTGAGACACAGGTTCTCATGGTGTTGCTTGAGATAGCTCAATTCAGCTTAACTGTTTACTGAGATTAAGCAATAGAGGTTCTGTGGATACCAACATGCCCAAATCTTCATATGATTCCAAACTATTACAACATCATATAAACCCACGTTTCCTTTTCTAGAAGAATTTTGGTACTTAAGTTTAAATGTAGAAGGTAAAACAAAAAGAAGTAGGCCCAAGGGACCTGCATTTTTCTCAAGCAGGATTGTAGATAAGGACTTTTCAGAAAACTGAGTACACAAACAAAATCTTACAATATGAGTAGATGAAAGCAATATTAGGGCAATGAAATTATAAGAAATCACATTAGAAATAGCAG
This sequence comes from Peromyscus maniculatus bairdii, assembly GCF_049852395.1. Lineage (NCBI taxonomy): Eukaryota > Metazoa > Chordata > Mammalia > Rodentia > Cricetidae > Peromyscus > Peromyscus maniculatus. The sequence goes on along the minus strand of NC_134852.1, from coordinate 118,278,543 downwards.
ATTGGTACAGAAAACATGGGAAGCCAACCAATGACTGGTCCAGCTTGACACCCATATAATGAGGGGAAGAAGTCCCCTACCACTGCCTGAAAGACTGGAAACCAGAGGCTGGACATCCCAGAGACCTGGGATAGAACTAAACATGACTGGCAAAAATGTCAATAAAATGATTCCTAATTATATTCTGCTATAGTCATAGAATGTTGCCAAGCCCAGTTGTCATCAGAGAGACTTTACTCAGCAATTGATGGAAACAGATACAGAGACCTACATCCAAACAATAGGTAGAACTTGAGGAATCCTGTGGAAGAGAGGTAGGAATGATTATGGGAGCCAGAGGAGCCACAGACACCACAAGAAAACCCACATAATCATGTAACCTGGGCTCATAGATTCTCACAGAGACTGAACCACCAACCAGAGAGCTTGGCTAGGACTAACCTAGCACATATGTTACAGTGTGTAGCTTGGCACAGTGGGAGCAGAGGCTGTCTCTGACTGTTCCCTGTTTGGGGGACCCTTTTCTCTTACTTGGTTGCCTTATCCAGCTTTAATAGGAGAGGAGATACCTAGTCTTATTGCAAATTGATATACCATGGCTGGCTGATATATATGGAAGACCTGCTCTTTTCTGAAGAGAGAAGAGGAGTGAATGGGGCAGAGGAAGAGTAGAGATTGGGAAGAGTGACTGGGTGGAAAGGAGGGAAAGAGAGAAAACAGTGATCAGATTGGGAAAATTGATTATTTAATTAATTAATTAAATAAAAAAGAGACAGCATATGGAAAGAGCAGGGTGTGTGGGGAGTGACAATTACAAAGTATTAAGAATAGGGTGATTGTGGGTAACAGGGATGACTATTTTCTCAATGTGTTATATTCATATATGTAATTGTCAAAATGATAGCCATTCTAGCCGGGCGGTGGTGGCGCACGCCTTTAATCCCAGCACTTGGGAGGCAGAGCCAGGCGGATCTCTGTGAGTTCGAGGCCAGCCTGGTCTACCAAGTGAGCTCCAGGAAAGGCGCAAAGCTACACAGAGAAACCCTGTCTCGAAAAACCAAAAAAAAAAAAAAAAAAAAAAAAAAAAAAAAAAAAAAAATGATAGCCATTCTATGATCTCTACTCACTAATGAAAAATACATAAAAAGAGAATTGGCTTCAGGATGGAAAGTGGTGACAGATGGTGACCATAGATAGATAGAGGTTTAGAAAAGCTACAAATGCCTCACAAAGGCATATATCCTTTCAGGACCACTGAAAGGCTGCTCGCAAAATAAAGTGGTTAGATGTGTTTAGATAATTTCAACATCAATAATCCCAGGAGACTGACTAGAAAGTGAACTCTAGGTATCCAGGAGACAGAGACCATGAAAATCAGTTATGTAGAGAAGTTAGAAAATAAGGAAACTGTAGAATGAAAAATATTAGGAGACAGAACTGTTAGATGGGGATCAATCAAAGAAGAGGGGTTACCATGACACCCATGACCCAGATGTGTTGAATAGGTTCTGTGATCCTCAATATTCTCCTGTTGAGGTTCCAAGATTAAATAGAAATCAGAGGCTATGTATGTATCAATAAAATCTGCTACTAGTGCTATAACCATTACTATCATAGGAAAGGCATTGTGAGATTCAATACCCAGGTGAAGGAGAGAAATTCCTTGAGTTCCCATAGACCAGCTCTCTCCAATGTCTGCTTTTATTATTTTTTTTAAAGAATTGTTTATTTTTACATTTTATGTGTATGACTTTTTACATGCATGGATGTACAACATGTGCATGCCTGTTCCCTGCAAAAGGCAAAGGAGTCTGCTGAATTCCCTAGACTTGAAATTGTAGATGATTGTGAGACATAGTGTGGGTTCAGAGGACTGAACGCAGGTCCTATGGCAAGAGTAGTATGTGATCTTATTCACTGAGCCATCTCTCAGGTCCATCCAATCTGAGAGAGAGAGAGAGAGAGAGAGAGAGAGAGAGAGAGAGAGAGAGAGAGAGAGAGAGAGAGAACAACTTATGTGAGTTGATTCTTTCTTTTGACCATGTAGATCATAGGGATCAAAGTCAGATTATCAGACATGGTGGTATTGATTTTTCCCACTGAGCCTCACAACTCTAATGTTGAAAGCCTTATACCCACCTCTCCTGACAGCTTGTTGCTAGTCTTTATCACCTGGCAAACATCTAAAAGCATCTGCTAAAATTTTAAGGTGCATCTGACTACAATGAGACCTTAGAACTTTAGACATTTGCATCCCAAATCTCTGAACATAAAGACTGACCTCCACATAAACACTGAATTCATATCTCTGAGATCATAATGTTAACCATTTTCTGAATTTTACATTAGTACTGGCAGAGCTTGAATAATTTGGAAATGATAGGTTAATGACAAATAAGAATCATTAATTTACATATCAGTGAAGTTTTCTAGCTCTTTCTCAACATGTTTGAGGATAGTTTAGGAAGAAGGCAGGGAAAAGACACCAAAAAATCAATGGTCTCTGCCTTAATGACCTCAAATTCTTTCTGAAATGTTGTGTGAGATAACCATTGAAGCATTCATTCTTTCTTCTATATGTTGAATACTTATTGTAACATAAAAGCAAATAGATACTATAGATGTGCTACCAAATAAAATAATTCTGATGAAATTGATAGTTTGGTAGATAGTATACTAGAAAAAAATCAACCTTTTAAATATTATAATGTGCTGGAGAAGCATAAACAGAACTGACATGAGTGACAAAGGTAGGTGGGGTGAGGGTGGGTACTATTAATTGAGTAGGCTAGCAATTAAATCCCAATGGGCAACAAAGAACAGAATTATGCCCCAAGACTGGAAAAGAATTGGCTACAGCAATATTGGAAGCTGATCCTCAGTTATAATGACAAACATGGTGGAAAGATGAAGTTAGGGCCATAGAACAATGAAATAGGACTAGAGACGTTAGTATTTCTCAAGATCAGTCTCTAGAAGAAGGCAAATATGCTGAATCAACAAGGCAGCTTGAATTTGGTAACCACACCTTGGTGCTAGGTCATTCAGCGGCATTAAATGCATGAGACAAGGTTAAAGAATCAAGAAAGAGGTCTGAGTCATATACTAAAATTGTAAAAGGCCCAAAGAAGGCTTCTCTGATTTTTTGCAAAGATTGAATTAAGCAGTAAATAGGGAAGTATCAGATCCAGAATTCAGACAATTATTAGTTGAATATTTGGCTTTTGAATGTATTAATTCAGAATTCAAAAGAGTGATTAGGCCTTTATTTTTTTCAGTGTGCTTTTCTTTTTTTATTAAGAGATTTCTATTCATTTTACATACAAACCACAGATTCCCCTGTCTTCTCTCTTCCTGCTTCACAGACTCCCCCACCCCAACCCATCCCTCATTCCTACCTCCTTCAAAGCAAGGTCTCCCATGGGGAGTCAGCAGAGCCTGGTACATTCAGTTGAGGCAGGTCCAAGCCCCTCCTCCCAGCACCAATGCTGTGCAAAGTGTCTCATCATAGGCACTAGGCTCCAAAAAGCCAGTTCATGCATTAGGGACAGGTCCTGATCCTACTGCCTGGGGGTCCCCTATACAGGTCAAGCTAAACAACTGTCTCACTTATCCAAAGGGCCTAGTCTAGTAGCATGGGACTCCAGCTATTGGTCTACAGTTCATGTGTTTCCACTTGTTTGGCTAGTTGTCCCTGTACTTTTTCCAATTATGGTTTTGATATCCCTTAATCATAGAATCCCTCCTCTCTCTTATTGATTGGACTCTTGGAGCTCAGGCTGGGGCCTGGCTGTGGATCTCTGCATCTACTTCCCTCGTCACTGGATGAGGGTTCTATGATGACAGTTAGGGTATTCAGCCATCTGATCACCAGAGTAGGCCAGCTGAGGCACCATCTCAACTATTGCCAGTAGTCTATGGTGGAGTCATCCTTGTGGATTCCTGGGAACATCCCTAGCACTCTGCTTCTCCCTATTCCCATGGTGTCTTCATTTATCATGGTATCTCTTTCCTTGCTCTCCCACTCTGTTCCCGTTCCAGCTTGAACCTCCCACTCTCCTAAGTTCTCACTCCTGCTCCTTGCCCTCAATTACCCCCACTAACTCCCAGTTTGCTCATGTAGATCTCATCCATTTCTCCATTGATAGGTGATCCATGTGTCCTTCCTAGGGTCATCCTTACTAGCTAGCCTCCTTGGAGCTGTGGATTGCAGTCTGATTATCCTTTGCTTTATATCTAGTATCCACTTATGAATGAGTACATACCATGTCTGTCCCTCTGAGTCTGGGTTACCTCACTCAGGATGATTTTTTCTAGTTCCATCCATTTGCCTGCAAACCTCATGATGTCATTGTTTTTCTCTGCTGAGTAGTACTCCATTGTGTATATATGTACCACATTTTCTTTATCCATTCTTCAGTTGAGGGACATCTAGGTTGTTTCTAGGTTCTGGCTATTATAAATAATGCTGCTATGAACATAGTTGAGCATGTGTCCTTGTGGTATGATTGAGCATTCCTTGGTTATATGCTCAAGAGTGGTATAGGTAGGTCTTGAGGAAGATTAGTAGGAAGTAGTCTTGAACACATTGGCACCAAAGATCACTTCTTAAATATAACACCAGAAGCACAGACACAGAGCAACAATTAATAAATGGGATGTCTTGAAACTGAGAAGCTTTTGTAGGGCAAAGTTCATGGTCAATAAGACAAAACAACAGCCTACAGAATGGGAAAAGATCTTCACCAACCCCACATCTGACAGAGGTCTGATCTCCAGAATATATAAAGAACCCAAAAACTAGACATCAAAATACCTAACAATCCAATTTAAAAAATGGACAATAGAACTAAACACAGAATTCTCAACAGAAGAATCTCAAATGGCTGAAAGACATTTAAGGAATTGCTCAACATCCTTAGTCATCAGGAAAATGCAAATCAAAATGACTCTAACACCAGTCAGAATGGCTAAGATCAAAAACACTGAAGACAGCTTATGTTGGAGAGGATGTGGAGCAAGGGGAACACTCCACTATTGGTGGGAATGCAAACTTGTACAACCACTGTGGAAATCAGTGTGGTGGTTTCTCAGAAAATTGTGATTAGGTCTTTAAAAGCAAGATCTACACAAATGGATGGATGGATTAGAAATAAAGCTAATATTGGAGCTGATGCTTATGATGCTACTCTGCTAGGAGAAGAAATTTCTAAAAGTTTTAAGAAAAATCAAAATGTCAGATGTTTAGGCAGGACCAAGCCCCTCCCCCTTCATCAAGTCTCAGCAAGGCATCTCACCATAGGTAATGGGCTCTGAAAAGCCAGCTCATGCACCAGGCATAGATCGTCATCCCACTGCCAGGGACCCCTCAAACAGACCAAGCTACACAATTGTCTCCAGTATGCACAGGGCCTAGTAAGGTCCCATGCAGATTACACAGCTATCAGTCTAAGTTTGTGAGTTCCCATGAGCTTGATTCAGATGTCTCTGTAGATTTTCCCATCATGATCTTGATCCCCATTGATCATATAATCCCTCTTCCCTCTCTTCCACTGGACTCCCAGCACTCAGCCTGATGCTTGGCTGAGGATCTCTGCATCTGCTTCCATCAGATACTAGATGAAGACTCTATGATGACAGTTAGGGTATTCACCAATCTGGTTACTGGGGTAGGCCAGTTCAAGCACCCTCTCCACTACTGCTAGCAGTCTAAGCTGGGGTCATCCTTGTGGATTCCTGGGAATTTTTCTAGCACAAGGTTTCTCCCTAACCCTGTAATGTCTCCCTCTACCAAGATACCTCTTTTATTGCTCTCCCACTATGTCCCACCCCCAGCTCGATCAACCCATTCCCTCATGTTCTCATGCCCCATCTTATCCTCTCTATTACCCCCACTTGACCCAGTTTACTCAGGAGATCTTTTAGCTGAAGTTTTCCTGTGTCCCGCCTGACCTGTGGTCAGGACAAATCTCTCTCACCTGCCAGTCCTGTAGCCGCTGGGACCCAAGTAAACACACAGAAGCTTATATTATTTACAAACTGTATGGCAATTAGCTCAAGCTTATTACTGACTAGCCATTACACTGAAATTAACCCATAATTCTTATTTATGTTTAGCCATGTGGCTTAGTACCTTTTCTCAGTTCTGCCTTCACGTCTTGCTTCCTTTATGTCTAGCTGGTGACTCCTGACTCTGATCTTTCTCTTCCTAGCATTTCTTTAATCTGTTCATCCTGCCTATAATTCCTGCCTGGCTACTGGCCAATCAGTGCTTTATTAAACCAGTGTACAAGGGCATTATCCCACAGCATTATTTTATCTATTTCCCCATCCCAGGGTGATCCATGTGTCCCTCTTAGGGTCCTCCTTGTTAGCTAGCTTCTCTGCAGCTGTGGGTTGTAGTCTGGTTATTCTTTGCTTCACATCTAGTATCCACCTATGAGTGAGTATATACCATGTTTGCCTTTCTGAGTCTGAGCTACCTCACTCAGGATATTTTCTAGTTCCATTCATTTACCTGCAAATTTAAGGATATCATTGCTTTTTACATCTGAGTAATACTCCATTGTATATATGTAACATATTTTCTTTATCCTTCCTTTTGTTGAGGGGCATCTAGGTTGATTCCAGGATTCCAGGTTCTGGTTATTATGAATAATGCTGCTATGAAAATAGTTGAACAAGTGACCTTGTGGTATGATTGAGCATGCCTTGAGTTATGCCCAAGAGAGCTATCATGGGGTCTTGAGGTAGATTGATTCCCAATATTCTGAGAAGTTGCCGTACTTACTTTCAAAGTGGCTATACAAGTTTGCACTCCCACCAACAGTGGAGTATTCCCCTTGTTCCACATTCTCTGATGTCATAAGCACTCATCAGTGTTCTTTTTTTAAACCTTAGTCATTTTGACAGGTGTAAGATGGTATCTCAGAGTCATTTTGATTTGCATTTCCCTGATGACTAGGGATGTTGAGCAACTCCTTAAACATCTTTCAGCCATTTGAGATCCTTCTGTTGAGACTTCTCTGTTTAGCTCTGTAGCCAATTTTTTATATGGGCTGTTTGGTACTTTGATGTCTAGTTTCTTGTGTTCTTTATATATTTTGGAGATCAGCCCTCTGTCAGATGTGGAGTAGGTGAAGATCTTTCCCATTCTGTAGACTGTCATTTTGTCTTATTTATCATGTCCTTTACCTTACAGAAGCATCTCAGCTTCAGGAGGTCCCATGTATTAATTGTTGCTCTCAGTATCTATGCTTCTGGTGTTATATTTAGGAAGTGGTCTCCTGTGCCAGAGCATTCAAGACTACTTCCCACTTTCTCTTCTGTCAAGTTCAGTGTAACTGGATTTATATTGATGTAGATGTAACCAATCATATTATTAAAATAAGAAACACAGAGCCAAGGTAAAAGAGAAAAGCCGAGAGGTCAGAGCTCAGAGATAAAGTCTTACCTCCTGCAGTGCTCCTAGCTTCCCCGAGAGAGGGAGGTACTTCCTGTGTCCCTGTTTAAATAATCTTTCTGTTCTGCCTTCTCATTGGTTGTAAACCCAACCACATGACTGCCTCATCACTGCCTGTAAGTACCGCCCTCCAGGTCTTAAAGGCGTATGTCTCCAATACTGGCTGTATCCCTGAACACACAGAAATCTACCTAGCTCTTCTAACCACCACGCTCTCACTATGGCTCTAATAGCTCTGACCCCAGGGCAACTTTATTTATTAACATAAAATTAAAATAACATTTCAGTACAAATAAAATATCACCACATTTCCCCTTTTCTATTTTAATAAAAAGAAAAAAGGCAAAAGGTTATAACTAACAAAAGAAAAACTATATACAAAAGTACAATAACTATATACAATATATACAAGTAACAAATACCTAAATGATGTCTAGTCCATTTGTATTTGACAAATCAGAGAAAATAATTCCCTTATCTATCCTATTTTAGTAAGTCCAAAATGTATCTAATTCACTTTCTATCCTAATTAATCTTCAACTATAACTAACTAATCTTCAACTCCCTCAGAGACCCAAGAAGGAAATAATATTAGCTAACAAAAATAAAAACAGGAAGTGCACAAAAGCAACTTCCAAAAATTTTGTGAGTTGACAGAAACAGCCAGCTGCCTGGACAGTCACCTGAGGTTTCTCCACAGTGTTGGGGCATCATCTTCAGCCTATAGGCTTAGCGTATCTGACAGACTCATTTGTGAAGTAGGTTGTACACAAGGTCAACAGTTCAACCTCACACTGGGTGAGAGCAGTCCATGTACCAGAAACACCTGAATTCCACTAGTGTCATGTCATGATTCAGGATTTTAAATTCTGGAAATTGTTGATGGTTTTTGAATTCAGCTGTCCATTCTTCTTGGCTGTGTATATATGGCTTCATCTAAGCATGCCCTTCTCCACATCCCTCTATTAAATGCCAGTCTACTATTGAGAGGCGTGAGCTTTCAGTTGCTGTTCCATTGCACAACAGAAGCCATCGGCCCACTGCCTGTTCGGCTGCCTTCAAAGAAAAGGGCACTGTACCTTTTCCAGATTGTGAAGGCCACTTCAGGGATGGTGCCATATTGTCCTGGCCTCAGAAGATGCCGTCTGATAAAGCCATAACCATACTTGTTTTGGCAGGAATCGGTAGTCCTTTGTTTCGTGTTCTGTCTGTCCATTTTGTCCTGTTGATTTGAGGATACTTTGTTGTCCAGTGGCTAACTTTTGCCACAATGAAAATTAACTCCATATGCAGTTTCTTCAATGCCCATATTTTCTCTGAAGTAGATTGGTACTGCCAGGAGCTGACATGTCTCAAAAAAGAAAAATTTCTAAGTTATTAAAATATTTTAAATGCCATATTCGTTAGATCTCTGAAGGGTTTGAAGATGACCTGTCTAAAATATATCTGCTCAATTTTTAAAACATATCTAATATGACTACAATTTCTATTGTAATGTCTAACTACTAACTTTCATTTCTTTATATCCTAATAGTTGGTAATAATGTAAAGTATTTAAAACTAGTAATTGTCTTTTTCTTTTCTTTTCTTTCTTTCTTTTTTTTTTTTAAAAAAAAACAAGAACCTTAAATCTAATCTCCTTTGCTTAGCCTTTTTCCTAACCCTTGACAACTTGTAACCTACCCCCCTAAATAATGAAAATTATCCCAGACCCAAAACCCATTAAAAGAACCAAAAAAAAACCACCCGCCCCACACCACCTCTTTGGGAATGTGGGCGTCATTCTTAAAATTGCTTCCTGCTGGGTATGGGCGAAGTTATCTTTATCCTGAAAGAAAAATTTTAGGTTAATTGTCAAATTCTAGGAAAGGTAACTATATCCTTCATTATTATCCAGTCTGTGTATAAAGCCAAAGTTCAGGGTTTATCTCAAGTCCTTATTCAAGTAGTCTTTGAGACTGGATCATCTCAGCTAGTCATCTCAAAATTGCTCTGAGCACCTTGTAGTTCAAAGCTGATCTATAGATGATGTTTGTCAGTTCAGTGATATTATTATTGTCCACGTGGAATTGTTGTTGTTGTTGTTGTTGTGGGGCCCCATCTTCTTTCCGGAGACTTCAGTTGATGTTAGGCCTGGCCATGATTTCCTGCAGAAAACTGATAAGAGACTCGAACACAAAGACATATATATGCAGCTAACTGAAGCCTTTTTTCTAGAATTAGTTAATACTCTATATGACCATTCATATCTTAACAAAGTTTAAAATGTATATATATATTAATCTTGTAAATTTTGATATAAAATTTATACTTTAAGAAAAGTTTAAAGAATCAGAATAGAATCAAAGAGTTGAGATTAGTAATAGAATAGTCCCTTAATTAATTTGGCTTTTGTCCTGTCCCATAGCAGAAAATGGCTCTTTTATTCTGTCATGATACAGGGAGTTTGTATTTTCATTTTAACAACATGCTTGAGTTTAAAGAAGGAGAGAGCCATTCTCCTTCCAACTCCAAAAGTCAGCTTTAAATTTTAATTGAACTGGGACTATTAGAAAACCAATAGTGTTAAATCTTTAGAGAAAAGCAGAAACAAACATTTAAGAAGACATAAAATTTTTTAGATAATATATACCCATATGCCATATACTCCAATATACTCTGTTTCCTGGGATAGATGATTTGTCCCTTTTCTTCAGTTGTCTCATTTGTCTTGTGTCCTTCAGATTCCTTAACCTTCATTCTCCTAAAAGACAAAAACAAAAACCTTCCCCCAAGACTAATTTTGGGGATGTTCCTTTTTGGCAAGTTATTATCTGATTAAATGAAAAGACATGTGTTACAGGTACAAGTTAGTTTAAATTGGATGTTCATGCTGGTTGATGAACTATCACCTCCTCTAATTAAGAGGTTTCTCTTGTTCAAATCGAACCTTTATCAATTTTGATGGTACCCACAGCTTATCTTCTCCTATAGAAACAAAAGCAAAACCTCGTCCCCAACGTAATACATACCCTGGCTTCCATTCTGAGGTCAGCACATCCTTAAAGTATATAGGCTGATTTAATTCTGTAGTTTTTTCTATTACCCAATGTCTCTCTGCAGCTGTTGTTCCTTTCTCATTGGCATTCAGAAAATTCAAAGTTAATAGAGCATTATGCAGTCTATTTCTGGGGATTTTTGTTACTCCTTTCTGTTTATTTAGCATATCCTTTAGAGTTCTGTTTGACCTTTCTATAACTGCTTGACCTGTAGGATTATGTGGTATACCTGTAATATGCTTTATATTGTAATAAGCAAAAAACTGTTTCATTTTAACAGAGACATATGATGGAGCATTGTCAGTTTTGATTTGTGCAGGTATACCCATGATGGCCATAACTTCTAGCAAATGAGTGATTACAGAATCAGCTTTTTCAGAACTCAAAGCAGTTGCCCATTGAAATCCTGAATAAGTATCAATGGTGTGGTGTACATATTTCAGTTTTCCAAATTCTGCAAAGTGAAACACGTCCATCTGCCAGATTTCATTCCTCTGAGTACCCTTTGGGTTACATCCTGCTGGTAATGGTGTTTGATTATAGAAGGAACAAGTAGGACATTTCTTTACTATTTCTTTGGCTTGTTGCCAGGTTATGGGAAAATCCTTTTTTAAACCTTTACTATTGACGTGATGTTTTTTATGAAAGTCTGAGGCCTCCAGCACATTTCCTATCAATAATTTATCAATCTCATCATTGCCTTGTGCTAGAGGGCCTGGCAGACCAGTATGAGATCGGATGTGAGTTATATATAAAGGATGACTCCTTTTCCTGATTGTATCTTGTAATTGAATAAATAGTGAAGTTAATTCTGAAGCATCAGGGATAAATTCTGCAGTCTCAATATGTAACACCACTCTTTCAGCATACTGAGAGTCAGTTACTATGTTGAGAGGTTCTGAAAAATCCATTAATACCAACAGAATAGCATACAATTCTGATTTTTGCACTGAATTATAAGGACTTTGTACCACTTTACTTAAATTTTCTGATTTGTAACCTGCCTTTCCTTGTTTGTTGGCATCTGTATAAAATGTACGAACTCCAGATATGGGTTTTTGCCGTACAATTCGAGGCAAGATCCAATCAGCTCTCTTTATAAAATCAATTCTGTTGCTTTTGGGATATTTGCTGTTAATTTCTCCCAAAAAATTACTGCAAGCTCTTTGCCAAGGTTCACTTTCTGTCCATAATTTTTCAATGTCCTCCTTAGTTAAAGGTACGACAATTTCTGCTGGGTCTATTCCTGCTAATTGACGAAGTCTCAATTTTCCTTTCCAAATCAAGTCAGAGATTTTTTCCCCATAAGTTTTTAATTTTTTATTTGGTTTATTTGGTAAAAATATCCATTCCAATATAATATCTTCCCTCTGCATTAATATTCCAGTAGGGGAATGCCTAGAGGGTAAAATAACCAAAATGCAATCCAGCTTTGGATCAATATGATCCACGTGCCCTTCATGTACTTTCTTTTCTACCAAGGCCAATTCTTTCTCAGCTTCAGGTGATAATTCTCTTGGACTATTTAAGTCCTTGTCACCTTCTAAGGTTTTGAACAAATTAGTCAGTTCATCATTTTTTACCCCAACAATAGTTCGTAGATGAGAAATATCTCCAAATAATCTTTGAAAGTCATTAAGAGTCTGTAGTCTATCTCTCCTAATTTGCACCTTTTGGGGTCTAATTTTTTGTAGCTCTATTTTATATCCTAAATAATTAATAGAATCTCCTCTTTGTATCTTTTCAGGAGCAATTTGTAATCCCCAGCAAGGCAAAATTTTCTTTACTTCTTCAAACATTTTTTCTAAAGTTTCTGCATTTGAGTCAGCTAGTAAAATATCATCCATATAATGATAAATTATAGATTTAGGAAATTTTTTACGTATCACTTCCAATGGCTGTTGTACAAAATATTGGCACAGAGTTGGGCTATTTAACATTCCCTGTGGGAGGACCCTCCATTGAAATCTTTTAACCGGTTGAGAATTATTATAAGTAGGCACTGTGAAAGCAAATCTTTCTCTGTCTTTTTCTTGTAAGGGTATTGAAAAGAAACAGTCTTTTAAATCAATAACTATGAGAGGCCATCCTTTTGGTAACAGAGTAGGCAAAGGAATTCCAGATTGTAGAGAGCCCATCGGCTGAATTACTTTGTTAATTGCTCTAAGGTCTGTTACCATTCTCCATTTACCAGATTTCTTTTTAATAACAAATACAGGAGAATTCCAAGGGCTGGTTGACTGTTCAATATGCTGAGCATTTAACTGTTCTTCTACCAGCTCTTCTAAAGCCTGGAGTTTCTCTGTTGTTAAAGGCCATTGCTGAACCCATACAGGCTTGTCTGTTAACCATTTTAAAGGTAGAGCTGTTGGTATTTTTGGAAGATTATCAGTTGTTGTGCCCTGTTCCTGTATAATATGGATGGCTGGTGACCACTCAAAATAATGCCTTCTAATATTTCTCTCAGAAACATGTGCTAGTTTATGATTTGTTTCTGAGATTGGAGGGATTTTAATCTGAGTATTCCATTGTTGCAACAAGTCTCGACCCCACAGGTTCATAGCTATGTTAGCGACATATGGTTTTAATTTTCCTCTCTGTCCTTCTGGACCTATACATTCCAGCCATCTTGCACTCTGTTTCACTCCAGATAATGTCCCAATTCCTAACAGTTGAACGTTTACCTCCTGAAGAGGCCAAGCTGGATGCCAAAATTCTGGTGCAATTATGGTAATGTCCGCACCTGTGTCTACCAGACCAGACAACAAAACACCATTTATTTTTATCGTTAATTTTGGTCTCTGTTCATTAATAGAAGTTTGCCAAAAAATTTTCTTTATGTTTTCTCCTGAATTTTCTATTCTCTCTTTTTCATCATCCTGACCAGCCTGATTTATTCCAATAGTCATTTGGTTATTTAATCGCTCAGAGCAGGGATTTCCTCTACAGCTGCAGGAAAGGTTTGAACTGGTTTTGCTATGGGGGCCTGCATGAGGCCCCTCCGGGAGTTTCCCGAAAACTGAGGCAAAGGATTACCCTGTCTGTCCTTTGTTGATCTACATTCGTTGGTCCAGTGTTTTCCCTTACCACACCTTCTGCATACTCCAGAAGGAAGGGGCATTCTGTTGCCATTGTTCCTTGAAGAAACATTGCTTCTAGGATTGACCTGTTTACAGTCCCTTTTAAAATGTCCTTGCTTTCCACACCCAAAACATCTAACACTCCTCAAACCTTTTGAAATTACTTCTCCTACCCACGTATCATGCTCATCAACCTCAACATTAATTGTTTCTCTAATCCAATCTTCCAAAGGTGCAGATCTTGCCCTTAACGGCCTGATTATTCTTTTGCATGCTGCATTCGCATTCTCAAATGCCAAAGCTTCAATTATTGCCTTACTAGCTTCTGATCCTGAGACCATTCTGTTTACTGCTGAAGCCAGTCTTTCTAAAAAATCTGTGAAAGATTCTTTAGGGCCTTGCATAACCTTTGTGAATGACTCATGTTTTTTTCCTGGTTCATCAACTCTGTCCCATGCATTCAAGGCTGCCATTCGACATAAAATTACGGTTTGAACATCATATAAACATTGTGTTTGTATTGAAGCATATTGGCCTTCTCCAATAAGCTGATCCTGACAAACTTGTATTCCTTTATCCCTCCATTGTGTTTCTACGTTTCTAGCTTCCTCCTTAAACCAAGTCAGAAATTGAATTCTCTGGCTGGGTTCCAGAACAGCTTGTGCAAGGTCCCGCCAGTCCTGTGGTATAATCCTATTATATGTTGACCAAGAGTTTAACATTTGCTTTACATATGGGGAATGCAGGCCATAAGATACTATTGCCTCCTTAAACCTTTTAAAATCCATCAGTTCAATTGGAGCCCAGATATTTTGTGTAGCCATTTGATCAGGCATCTGCTGTACGGTTACAGGATAAATTAAGGACGACTGTGTGAAAACAGGCTTTCTTTCTGTAACCTTATGATCCAAACTTGAACCAACTTCCCTGTTAAAATTAACAGGTTTTTCTAAAGCTGTTATCCAGGCACTTAAATCGACTATCTTTTTAAATAGTAAAATGAGAATAAGCATGGTGATTAACTGCATAATTCCCATAATACTAATCTTTTCATATAGTTGTTCCATTGTCAGACTGCCTAAAATTTCAAACAAAACCCAATTTTCTTCCAATGTACACAGGAAACCCATTTTTTTAAATGTGGAAAAAATTTGTCTTTTAAATAGTTTCCTTTATGACTTACCAAATCTGCGTAGAACAGTAGAAATCCGAGCGAATTTCAAAACAGCCACCTAGAGTCCTAGGTGTAAATCCAGAGAGAGAGAGAGAGAGAGAGAGAGAGAGAGAGAGAGAGAGAGACAGAGAGAGAGAGACAGAGAGACAGAGAGAAAGCAAGAGAGAAAGCGAAAGCGAAAGTGAAAGCGAAAGTGAAAGTGAAAGTGAAGGGGTAGCCGGCTAAAGCTTAAAGCCAGCCACTTGTTCCCTCTGAGCCGAGTCAAGGCTTGGCTTTACAGCCAGGGGCCCTGTTTAGCAGGGCAGGCCTGAGCTGTTTGTAGCACTGGCTTTAAGCAAGCAGCTCACAGTCCGGCCTGAGCCCAAGCAGACCTGGGCTGGGGCTAGGGAGCCGGCTGCTCCGGCTAGGGAGCCGGCCCCAAGCAGTTTTTAATGGATTCTTGTCACGTTGGGTGCCAGATGTAGATGTAACCAATCGTATTATTAAAATAAGAAACACAGAGCCAAGGTAAAAGAGAAAAGCCGAGAGGTCAGAGCTCAGAGATAAAATCTTACCTCCTGCAGTGCTCCTAGCTTCCCCGAGAGAGGGAGGTACTTCCTGTGTCCCTGTTTAAATAATCTTTCTGTTCTGCCTTCTCATTGGTTGTAAACCCAACCACATGACTGCCTCATCACTGCCTGTAAGTACCGCCCTCCAGGTCTTAAAGGCGTATGTCTCCAATACTGGCTGTATCCCTGAACACACAGAAATCTACCTAGCTCTTCTAACCACCACTATGGCTCTAATAGCTCTGACCCCAGGGCAACTTTATTTATTAACATAAAATTAAAATAACATTTCAGTACAAATAAAATATCACTACATATTGAGATCTTTGATCCAACTGGACTTGAGTTTTGTGCATGGCGACAGATATGGATCTATTTGCAATCTTCTATATGTTGACATCCAGTTATGCCAGCACCATTTGTTGAAGATGCTTTCTTTTTTCCATTGTACAGTTTTGGCTTCTTTGTCAAAAATCAGGTGTTCATAGGTGTCTTCAATTTGATTCTATTGGTCCACATGTCAGTTTTTATGCCAATACCAAATTGTTTTTATTATTATAGCTCTGTAGTAGAGCTTGAAGTCAGGGATGATGATGCCTCCAAAAGTTGCTTTATTGTACAGGATTGTTTTAGCTCTCCCAGTTTTTTTGTTTGTTTTTCTATATGAAGTTTAGTATTGTTCTTTCCAAGTCTGTGAAAAATTGTGTTGGGATTTTGATGGGGATTGCATTGAATCTGTAGACTGCTTTTTGGTAAGATTGCCATTTTTACTATGGTAATCCTACCTATCTGTGAGCATGGGAGCTCTTTCCATTTTCTGATATCTTCTTCAATTTCTTTCTTCAAAGACTTAAAGTACTTGTCATACAGGTCTGTCACTTGCTTGCTTAGAGTTACCCCAAGGTATTTTATATTATTTGTGACTATGGTAAAGGGTGGTGTTTCTTTGTTTTTTTTCTCAGCCCATTAATCATTTGTATATAGGAGGCCTAGTGATTTTTTTAGTTAATCTTGTGTCCTGCCACATTACTGAAGGTGTTTATCAGCTGTAGTTCTGTGGTAGAATTTTTGGTGTCACTTATGTATACTATCATATCATCTGCAAATCATGAAAGTTTGACTTCTTCCTTTCCAATTTGTATCTCCTTGATCTCCTTTTGTTGTCTTATTGCTCTAGCTAGAACTTCAAGAACTATATTGAATAGAGTGGACATCCTTGTCTTGTTCCTGATTTTATTCTAATTGCTTTGATCTTTCTCACCATTTAATTTGATGTTGGTTGTCAGCTTGCTGCAAATTTTATTATGTTTAGGTATGTTCTTTGTATTCCTGATCTCTCCAAGACCTTTATCATGAAGGGGTGTTGGTTTTGTCAAAGGCTTTTTCATCATCTAATGAGATGATCATGTGTGGTTTTTTTCTTTCAGTTTGTTTATATAGTGTATTACATTGACAGATTTTTGTATGTTGAACCATTCCTGCATTTCTGGAAGGACGACTAGATGATCATGGTTGTTGATGTTTTTATGTGCTCTTGGATTCAGTTTGCCAGTATTTTATTGAGTAATTTTGTATCAATATTCATGAGGGAAGCTGGTCAGTAATTCTCTTTCTTTGTTGCATCCTTGTGTGGTTTGCGTATCTGGGTAACTATAGCCTCATCAAATGAGTTTGTCAATGTTCCTTCTATTTCTATTATATGGGAGAATTTGAGGAGTATTGGTATTAGCTCCTCTTTGAAATTCTGGTAGAATTCTATGCTGAAACCATCTAGCCTTGGACTTTTTTTGGTTAAGAGATTTTAATGACTGCTTCTATTTCCTTAGGGGTTATAGGTCTATTTAAATCTATAAGTGTTTTTAAATTTATCTGGTCTTGATTTAATTTTGGTATGTGGTAACTATCAAGAAAATTGCTCATTTCTTTTACATTTTCCAATTTTGTGGAGTACAGTTTTTGAAGAATGACCTGATGATTCCATGGATTTCCTCATTGTCTGTTTTTATGGCTCCCTTTTCATTTCTAATTTTGTTAATTTGTATATTATCTCTCTCTGCTTTTTGGTTATGTTGGATAAGGGTTTGCCTATCTTATTAATTTTCACAAAGAATCAACTCTTTGTTCCATTGATTCTTTGTATTGTTTTCTTTGTTTCAATTTTATTGCATTCAGCCCTCCATTTGATTATTTCCTGACATCTATTCCTCCTGGTAAGTTTGCTTCTTTTTGTTCTAGAGCTTTCAGGTGTTCTGTTAATTCACTAATATGAGATTTCTCCAACTTCTTTATATAGTCATTTAGTGCTATGAACTTTCCTCTTAGTATTGCTTGCATAGTTTCTCATAAGTTTGTGTATGTTGTGGATTCATTTTCATTGAATTCTAGGAAGTCCTTAATTTCTTCTCTTTCTTTCTTTCTTTCTTTCTTTCTTTCTTTCTTTCTTTCTTTCTTTCTTTCTTCTTCCCTCCTTCCTTCCTTCTTTCTCTCTTTCTTTCTTTCTTTCTTTCTTTCTTTCTTTCTTTCTTTCTTTCTTTCTTTCTTCTTTCTTTCTTTCTTTCTTTCTTTCTTTCTTTCTTTCTTTCTTTCTTTCTTTCGTGACTCACTGGTGATTCATTTGAGCATTATTCAGTTTCCATGAGTTTGTAGGCTTTCTGTAATTTGTGTTGTTGTTGAATTCTAACTTTAAGCAATGGCTATCTAATCAAACACAGAGGGTTATTCCAATTTTTTTTTGTATCTGTTAAGATTTGCTTTGTGTGCCAGGCAGTGGTGGCTCACACCTTTAATCCCAGCACTTGGGAGGCACAGCCAGGCAGATTTCTGTGAGTTCAAAGCCAGCCTGGGCTACCAAGTGAGTTCTAGGAAAGGCACAAAGCTACACAGAGAAACTCTGTCTCGAAAAACCAAAAAAAGAAAAGAAGAAAAAAAGAAAGAAAAAAAAAAGAAAAAGGATTTGCTTTGTGAACTGAGTAGGTGGTCAATTTTAGAGAAGGTTCCATGGGGTGCTGAGAAGAAGGTATATTATTTTGTGTTTAGGTGGAATGTTCTGTAGTCTATTAAGTCATAACATGTGTTAGTTCCCTTATTTTTGTGTTAAGTTTCTGTTTGGCAAACTTGTCCAGTGGTGAGTGTGGGGTGTTGAAGTCTCCCACTATTAGTTTGTGGGGTTTGATGTGTGGTTTAAACTTTAGTAATTTTTCTTTTACATATGTGGGTGTCCCTGTATTTAGGGCATAATGTTCAGAATTGAGACTTCATCTTGATGGATTTTTACTGTGATGAATATGTAATGTCCTTCTTGATGTGTTTTGATTAATTTTAGCTTGAAGTCTATATTGTTATATATTAGGATAGCTACACCAGCTTACTTCTTAAGTCCATTTGATTAGAAGGTCTTTTCTCAACCCTTTACTCTGAGGTAGTATCTATCTTTAAAGTTGAAGTGTGTTTCTTATATTCATCAGAAGGACAGATCCTGTTTTCATGTCCATTCTGTTAGCCTATGTCTTTTTATAGGCAAATTGAGTCTACTGATATTAAGGTATATTAATGACCAGTGGTTGTTAATTTCTGTTATTTTTCAGTTGTAGTTTGTGTATGCTTTCCTTCCTTAGTATTTGCTGCTGTGGAATTATCTATTTTCTATATTTTTGTGGGTGCATCTAACTTCCTTAGGTTGGATTTTTTCTTCTAGTGCTTTCTGTAGGGCTGGATTTGTGGATAGGTAGTGTTTAAATCTGGTTTTGTCATGGAGTATCTTGTTTATTCTGTCTATGGTGATTGAAAGTTTTGCTGGGCATAGTAGTCTGGGCTGGCATTCATGGTCTCTTAGTGTCTGCATAATGTCTGTTCAGAACTTCTGGTTTTCAGAGTCCCATTGAGTGTCTGAGTGTTATTCTGATGCATCTGCCTTTATAAGTTACTTGGCCTTTTTCCTTTGCAGCTCTCAATATTTTTTCTTTATTCTGTATGTTCAGTGGTTTGATTATTATGTGAAGAGGGGACTTTTTGGGGGCCCAGTCTATTTGATATTCTGTAAGCTTCTTGTATCTTCATAGGCATGTCCTTTAGATTAGCAAAGTTTTCTTCTATGATTTTATTGAATATATTTTCTGTCCCTATTATTCTTAGGTTTGGTCTTTTCATGGTATCCCATAATTCCTGGACATTTTTTGTTATGACTTTGTTGACTTTAATGTTTTCTTTGACAAACAAATTTTCCTTCTGCAACAGATGGGAATAAATATCAGTATAGGAGGAGCACAGCCAGCTAGCCTGATAAAACCACAGCTGCCTTGTTCTGGGTAGTGCACATAGGCATGCCTGCTAGCTACTTCCTGCTGAGCCAACTTGGAGTCTGCCACTGCACCTGGTGATTGATGACACATGACCATCAGAACTCTGGGGGCCAATGAGAAAGAGACAACACAGCTAAGAGAGTCCCTGGCTGCCAATGGGAAATTGGAAGGGGGTATATAGGTTCACCTCATATCCTCAATAAAGGAATATGCTGCTTGCTTCTCACCTGACTCACAGTGTCTGTGTTGTTGATGCTGCATCTTCTCACCCCCTTCCTCAAGGGGTTTCCAGATAGAGTGACCTGCAACATACCAATAGCCACAGCAAACATTACATAGCTCTAAATGATCCCATCAAATCTCTAGTCTCCATCTAGTCTCCTCACAAAGCTCAGAGAACCCCACAGAAGAGGAGGCAGAAGGAGTGTAGTAGTGTGGGAACCAGAGGGGGAGGGAGGATACAAGGAGAACAAGGCCTTCTAAACCAACTGAACAAAGCTCATATGAACTCACAGAGACTGTAGCAGTAATCATAGGACCTGTATGGGTATGAAACAGGTTCTCTGCATATATATTATAGCATTCAGTTTAATATTTCTATGGAACTTCTGAGTGTAATAAAATATAGGTTTTTGATTCTTGTGCTTTCTCTTGGGGCTCTTTGCTTTCCATTGGTTTGTATTACCCAAAATTAATGTGATAGATTTTGTTTTATCTTATTATATTTCACTTGTTATGTTTTGTTTGTATATTTTAGAAGCCTATTCATTTTGAATGAGAGACACAAAAGGAATGGATCTGGATAGGCAAGGAGGTGGGGAGGAACCAGAAGGAGTAGAAGGGGAAACTCTAATCAGAACATATTGTATGAGTAAATAATCTGTTTTTAATAACAAGGGGAAAAGGAAATTACAGTTTCAGAGGCACCAAAGAAATAAGGTGTTCAAAAGATACAGCAGAAGTACATAGTAAATCTCATGACTGAAACAACCCAAGAAAACTGAACTCCTATATCTTCATCTTCACAGGAGTGAAATCACTCTCCCCCGCCCCCAATTATCCCTAGTAGGATGTCCTTAAGGGTTCCTTAAGGCATTGAGCTCAATGGATTGCTAAAAAGAAAGGATTAGTAGAAAAAAGTATTTGAGTGATCTCTTGAGTTGAATGGATAAGATATCAAAAGTGGAATCCTGTTGATAATACAGCTTCCCAACCACCCACACTTCTGCCTTTAATACTTAGATTTCTATAGAGCAGGAGGTCATTTCTTTCAGGTTAAGATAATGGGTGGCAATATTATTTTCATTCAAAGGATTCCAGATAATTCTACAGTTTCCATTCTAAAGGCTATATGCAAAGAACACAGAACTTATGTGAGAGACTTGTGTTCATACATGCATAAAATTATGGTGATACTTTATTTGTGCTGAAATGTGGTGATATTTTATTTGTGCTTTAATAAATGAAGTTTGCCTGGAGATCAGAGGAAAAAGGCCAGACATTATACATAAACAAAGAAGTCAGGCAGTGGTAGCACACACCCTTGGCAGACAGGATTTTTGTGTGTTCAAGGCCATACTAGGGAACAGAGCCAAGTGAGTTAACACATGCCTTTAAACCTAGTACCACCCCTGGAATTCTTGAGGTCTGTACAGACAGACAGAAAGATACAGAGCTGTGTAGGAAGAAGAAGTGATGGCTAAGAGAACCAATGAGAGAACAGAACAGAAAAACCATATAAACATGAGTATACAGGAAGAAGCTCTCTTTGGAAGCTGCAGAGTTGGTGAGGTGAGGTTAGCGTGTGGTTTGTCCTCTTACTCTGGTCTCTCTCTATGGCTTTAACTCAAATTTCTGGCTCCATGCTTTTATTTATTAAGACCATTTAGAAATTTGTCTACAGAAAATCATGGCTAATGAAGGGATAAAACAAAGAGAAAATTGCTAAATATTGCTATCTCAGTGAACCAATTGTTTTTATGATGATATGTTCTTGATAGTAAGATGATAACATTTATGTCAAAATATAATCAATATAATTATAAATTTCCATAGCATATTAACCATTCCATTGGAAAGATCAAAATTCATCATACTGCTTAAATTCCAGATATTTATGAATACCAGTGAGTATGTGTCATCAATATTCTCATGGCTTCTTTAACATCTGTGTTTCTGAGACTGTAGATAAGGGACTTAAACATGGGAATCACCACTCTATAGAACACAGATACCACATAGTTCTGGTCTATGGAATATCTGGATTTAGGTATCACATAAATGAATGCAATGGTCCAACAGAACAGAGAGACTGTAGTAAGGTAGGAGGTGCAAGTTGAGAAGACCTTCTGATAGCTTCCTAAGAGATGTGAAGTGATCTAACACACAGATAATTGAAATGGGAAGCCATGAGGTAGAAGACATGTTTGAAAGCAGTCACCAATAAATATCAAAATTAGAGAAAGAACATGAGCTGAGAATTTTTTTTAAAGTCTGAAAAAATCCAAACATGGTAAGTATGAGAACAGTTTACATTTAGAAAAATTATGAAAAAAAAACTACAGAAAACCAAAAAGTGACTGCGGGCAGAGGTTATAGTTCAGTGGTAGAATGCTTGCTTAGCAGTTGAATTTGATTCTCAGTGTTATAAGAAAGAGGTGGGGGAAAGAGACAGAGACAGCAACAGAGAGAGAGACAGACAGACAGAAAGAAGATAGTAGAAGATAAAATATGTACTCCCTTTAAGAAGCAAAAATTAGAAAATGACAGGTTACACTGTTTTGCTGGCTGGGGGACCAGCCCCCAGAAAGCCCAGGACTTGAAAGTAAGCCACAGCATTGGCATGTGGTAGACTTTTTTTTTTTTATCAGAGTGGGTTGAGGGAAAAAGACACTCACACACTCTCTTGATGGTTTCCTTTAGACCTTTCCTCTATTCTAGTTTTGCATTCTCTATACTTTATTTTCCTGGTGATTTCCTATTCTCATCTTGATGTTTTCCTTCTAACTCTATCTTTATTCTTGATGTTTCCCTTATAGTTCCTTCTAACTCTCATTCTTAATGTTTTCCTTCTAACTCATTATTGATGTTTTCCTTCTAGCTCATTTTAACTCTGACTAACTCTATCTCTATTGTTTCCCTTACAGCTTATACACCCCAGCAAAATCTTTCAGGCAACATAAAAATTAGTGTTATTGCATTCTTTTTTCAAGTGAATGACTGCAATGAATACAAAATGAACAGTTAAAAAAGCATGTTTTCCATATCCTTTATATGATCAAGCATTTTACATATTACAGGTGAAAAACAAATTATCCCAAGAAGCCACATACATTCATTCCTAAGCACCTTGTTATAGATTAACCGTGTAGGCAAGCAAGATATTTTTCACAGTCAGATCTTTTACTGGCAAGCTTCAGTTTTGCAGTTACAAAGAAAGGGCCAATTACTTTATTACTTATCTTTAAAGGTAATCTTATAAGGAATCTTAAAGGAATTGCAAACCTAAACTTTTATATATGAAAAAGAATCAGTTAGCTCTACTTTAAATCTTTGGGATGTATACCAACTCATCAATAGATTTTTATATCAGGAGATCGAGGGCAAAAATGGGCACAAGCAATTATTCATCACCTTTGGTCATCAACCAATCCTAACAAGAAAACTGCATCAGCTATTAATAATTGGGCTGCTTTATTCTCGTTCCCTGACCTTAAAGAGTTCCACATTAACTATGTGTCTTTCTAAAACTTATCTTCTTGGGTTTTTCACCTCAAAGCTATTTGACAATAACATCTTAGTCTAACTTTATTTTCAAAGCTTTGTTTCAACTGTAATGCCCTCTGAAGCCTATGAACACATCTACCAACACTAAGGTTAAAAGAATTTAAACTACCTGGGCTAACTGGGACTCAACTGATTTCCTTAATCATTAACCTAAGCCACAGTCTGTACAGCTCCTCAATAGAAACTCATGTGTTCTAGTTGTATGACACTTCCTTGTTTATATTTTTATCATCAAAACTCTATTTAAATTAGCATTATTATTATCAATTAGACAATACAGCTTAGGAAAGAATCATCTTCATACTAATCTACGGGTAAACATGCCCAGTAGAATGTGATGTTTCCATGACACAAACACACTACATTAGAGGCAGTGGGAATCTCCTCGCACCCATTCATACCATGCTGGATACCAGAGGAAGATGGCAGCAGCAAACATGAAAAGGCACAGCAGACACAAAAGACATTCTGGGACCTTAGGTCTGGGGACTTGCCTGTCCGAGATTGGCCCATCAGAGAGTTTCCTCCTGGTGGACTGACACCTTGAACTTCAGTTGCCACCTACTGCTCCTCTGACATGGCCACTGGCAACATTGAAAAGAAATTATAGAAACTATACTCGAGTGAAATTTTGTGTGAAAATATTTTTAACTGTTAACTCAGATTTCTATCCCAAACAAAATATCACTCAAAATTGAAGGTGCAAAAAGGAATTTTTTGACAAAAAGTAATCGGTTAAAAAATCATTATCAATTAACTTACATTATTTTTTAAATTAAACTTACAATATTTTTAAATTAAAATCAATTGAAGAAAGCAATGGATTGTAAAGTCTAGAATCCATGTATAGTAAACTAGGTGATGTTTGAGAGAGACTAGGCAGTAGTTTTGAGAAATAATTAGCAGTTTTGGCTTGTGTGGGTTAGTAGCTGATGTCTTTGTCACCAAGCTTGTAGAACCAGGTTAAAATGAGAAAAAAAAACAGCTCTCATAAATAATTTCATTTTTAAAGAAGGCATCTTTTAGCATACATTCGTGGTATCCTTCAAGCCTCTATTCTCCTCTCTTCCAGGAGTAAACTAGCTGATAGTGAGACTTGAGGGTGAACTAACATGCAATTGTATTCATTTGCTAGGGCTACTATAGCCAAGTGCCATAAGCTAGATGTCTTATATAGATGCAGTTAGTTCATCTTGTATTTCTGGATGCTTAGAGTCCAAGAATGAGGCATTATTAGGGCTGGTTGTTCTCAGGGTTCTGAAGGAGAATCTGTTCCATGCCTTTCCCCTAACTTTTTGAATTTTAAGGTAAATGCTTGGCTTTCATTGGCTTATAGCAGCAGCATCCATATCTGTGTCTTCTTTTTAACATAGTTTTGTCCTTTGTAATGTTTACATCCAAAACCAGGTCCTTAGTCAAACTGGATGGGGAGCCCAGTTTAATCCAGCAGTTATCTTCCTAAAAAATTATATCTGCAATGAATCTGTTCTTAAATAAAGTAACATTCAATGATCCTGAGAATTATAAGTCCTCCATGCATATTTTAGAAAGACACAATTCATCCCTAAACTGCACCCTAATCCATCATTCCCTTTCTCTTAGGAGTGTCCACACCCTCAGCACTCTTGGCTGATTTTGGCCATATGGTAAGGTAATGGGTAAAGACATAGCTTCTTTGGTAAGGCCTGAATGTCTGCCCATCAGTAGAAAGTAAGGATCAAACTTTAGATCTCAGTGTGTAAAAACAGGATTGGGGGTTTGGCTAAGTAGTAGACAGCTTACCTAGCATCCACAAGACTTTCGGCTCTATGTCCAGCACCAAACCAAAACCAAACCAAAACTAAACATGAAAGCACGTGGCCATCTACACAAACTGCAATTTCTAGCATTGGTTCTTTTTTTTCCCCCCACAGGTACTGTCTTCCTCTTTCATGTTTATTCAGAACAAGGGAGAAGAACATGAATCTACCTCATTCCCAATGCCAGATCTACCCTTTACAGCTGGGTGAGTTTCAACTTAGAGCTGAAACACATGAGACATATCTCTGTATGAAATCATAATAAGCAGTTGCAGAAATTTTAAAATTCTAAACAAAAAAGGCTCAGATAAAGATGTAATAAATATGTAGCATATCTTCCTTTTGAATGAAGAAAAAGGACAGAGGTAGATTGACCATTTAAATGGGCATGCAGTGAGGTCCATTCATGTCTGTGAGAATATACTTTTATAGTTTGTATATAAAATTCTATGTTCCATTTCCCCCCAACCTTCTCAGCTTATGTGTTTGAATATTTACTCCCCAGCTGGTGGAACTGTTTCAGGGAGAAGGCTGTGGAATCCTTGGGGTTCTGGCCTAGCCCTTTTTTTAAAAAATTTAATTTAATTTTATTTTACAATACTATTCAGTTCTACATAACAGCCACAGATTCCCTTGTTCTCCCCCTTCCTGTCCCCCTCCCCGTCCCCCCAGCCCATCTCCCATTCACACCTCTTCCAGGGCAAAGACTCCCCTAAGGATTGAGTTCAACCTGGTAGATTCAGTCCAGGCAGGTCCAGTCCCCTCCTCCTAGGCTGAGCCAAGCATCCCTTGTATAAGCCCCAGGTTTCAAACAGCCAACTCATGCACTGAGGTTAGGACCCGGTCCCACTGCCTGGATGCCTCCCAAACAGATCAAGCTAATCAACTGTCTCACTTATCCAGAGGGCCTGATCCAGTTGCGGGCTCCTCAGCTATTGGTTCATAGTTCATGTGTTTCCATTCGTTTGGCTATTTGTCCCTGTGCTTTATCCAACCTTGGTTTCAACAGTTCTCGCTCATATAAACCCTCCTCTTTCTCACTAATTAGACTCCCGGCTCTCCACTCGGGGCTGAGCCATGGATGTCTGCATCCAGATTCCTCAGTCCATGGATGGGGTTTCTGGCACAACTATTAGGGTGTTTGGCCATCCCATCACCAGAGTAGGTCAGTCCCGGCTTTCTCTCGACCATTGCCAGCAGTCTTTTGTGGGGGTATCTTTGTGGATTTCTGTGGGCCTCTTTAGCACTTTGTTTCTTCCTTTTCTCATGTGGTCTTCATTTACCATGGTCTCCTATTCCTTGTTCTCCCTCTCTGTTCTTAATCCAGCTGGGATCTCCTGCTCTCTTGCCCTCAACCCTCGCCCTTCATTGTTCCCATTCATGTCCAGGTTGTTCATGAAGATCTCAGCCATTTCTCTGTCATTGGGCGATTCTCGAGTCTTTCTTGGGGTCCTGTTTTCCAGGTAGCCTCACTGGTGATGTGAGTAGCAGTCTAGGCTGTAGAATCCTTGGGGTTCTGGCCTAGCTTTTGTTGGGGGCATGTCTTGAAGGTGACATTAGCTTCTGCCTGTGCCCTAAGATTTCTGCTTCCAGTCTCACCGGAATGTGATAGGCACCACAGGCCAGACATTCCAGGGGCCATGCTTTCCCACTATGATCGATTTATAATCCAAAATAACTGTTCCTCCCTTCAGTTGCTTCTATCAGCTACTAGGTCACAGAAATGAGGAAAAAAAATGACATTTTACAAAGAGGTGGTATGTATTAAGAAAGGAGATGAAAAGGGAAAATTAGTGAGAAATACAGCCAATTCAGTAAGATACACTGGGTTTGAGAGTTTTGGAGCAAACACCAATGAAGAAGTTTGTCCTCTAAGGAAGATTACTTTTGGGGACAGAAATACTATTGCCTTCCTCAAGAACAAAGTGTGAAAGACAAGATAAAGATGACCAGAAACAGACAATTAAAATCTTCAACCAATAGAGTTCCCAGCATGATGCTGAAAGTCTTTTCCCAGGCGAAAGTTAAACCCTGGAGTGCTACCAGCCGTGTATGTCTGTGCATGCTTCCATCTTAGAATTACTGCATTGGTGAAAATCTAGTTCCACAATGATATAGGCAGGGAGGTATAGATGAACAAATTTCAGAACCATAAGTGAAGAAATCCCAAGGCAGCTTCCAGGAGAAGAGGACATTTGTTCAATCTGACCAGTGAAAAGTTCAAGGATGAGAAATCAGCTTGTGAAATGGTGTCTCCATACCTTCACAGTTTTTGTCCAACACTACAACTGTGTTAATAAAAATGCATTCACCAAAGTTTTAATCAGAAATCACTGTTAGAAGAGCTACAGGGAGAAACTGCCACAGAAAGACTGATCATGAGTGGGGTAATCAGTGACCACAGATACATCCTTGAGTGGTTAGAAGAGAGTGGTAAGGGCATTCTCTGATTGAGCCACAATTTCCTGCCTATTTGCTATCATACAAAGACAACCATCCTGTTGTCATCCTACAGAATAATGTTTGCTACTAAATTACACTCTAATAAATACCTATGTATGCAGACCTCAGTCAGCAGATGGACAAGATTCATTCAATTTCCTCTGTTATCGGGTTTGTATCTTGCAATGGCAAAATACAGGGATCATGATTTTTTTCATTCTGAATCAAATTAAAAGAAAATAAACAGATTTTTTTTCTGAGAGACTATTATCACTGTTTCCAGAAGTTAACAGTCATTTACCATGTAAGAGCAATACCTTTAGAGAGGGAAGACTTGAATCCCTAACTTGTCAGACATACCATTTGTTACACATCTACTGGAAATTTCATTCCTAAGTGTTACTTTAAATAGGAGATTGAAAGACATTTAAGCTTTGAAAGACTTCTATTCAAATAACATTACAAAATTGGCAAATGGGGAATATTTAAAGTTATGAACTATCCTCTGAAGTTTTCTTACCTTAAAAAAAATCCACATTTCACTTTGATGCAGCAGGTGTCCATGTAAATGATATTTTTAAAATTATAAATGGAAATAAACATCAAATTTTGTATGCATAGGAGCTTCTCACTATGTAAGTGTTCTGAGTATGGATAAATAACATGGAAATATCAATCACCATTGTTGCTCAATGTCACTGAATTTACTAGCTTTGTCTGATTTACTTCAAGGGAGCCAAAGTGTTCTGGCCATCAATTTTTTCATAGCCTCTTTCACCTCCTTGTTCCTCAGACTGTAGATAAGAGGATTCAACATGGGGATCACCACTGTGTAGATCACAGAAGCCACTTTGACCTGATCAGCTGAATAGCTAGACTTGGGCATTACATACACAAATAAAACTGTTCCATAAAACAAAGTGACTGCAGTGAGATGGGAAGTGCAGGTGGAGAAGGCCTTGTTCCTTCCCTCAGTAGAGCGCATCCTTATGATTGAGAGTAGGATGTAAATGTATGACACAATGATCGTAGATAATGTGCTCACAAGGACAGATGCTGAAGAAATGGATGGGGATATTTCAGCAATATAAGCATGGCCACAAGAGAGTTTCACAAGTGGGAAGAGGTCACAGAAAAAATGGTTGATTTTGTTTGGGCCACAGAAGTTTAGGTTCACAAAACAGCCTGTGAATGATGAGGCATTCATGCATCCACCTAAGTAGGATGCCCCCAGCAGGAATAAGCAGACTGATGGGGACATCTGAGTGGAGTAGAGCAGGGGTGAACAGATGGCCACGTAGCGGTCATAAGCCATGGTGGCCAGCAGGAAGCATTCTGTAGTTCCAAAAGCTACATCAGAGCCAAGCTGGGCTGCACAGCCAGAGAGAGGGATAGTAGTTTTTTCTTTTAAGAAACTGATGAGCATAATGGGTGTGACCGATGTGGAGTATCCAATATCCACAAAGGCTAGATGGCTGAGGAACAGATACATGGGAGTGTGAAGTTGTGGGCTGCTTCGAATTAAAAGGATTATACTGATATTTCCCAATACAGTCACTATGTAAACTGGTAGAAAAAACACAAATAAGATGGCACGTAGTGTAGGACTATCTGTTAGTCCCAAAATAATAAATTCTGTCACCATGGTGTCATTTTCAGTCTCCATTCATTTACCCAATGGTGCCCACTGGAACCAGAACCAGAGGAGAGTCATTAGCTGAAATGGGATCTGCAATTAATATATGCACCTAAATATAATTTTATAATAAATATATAATTAAATTAAATTTTAAAATGGCAATTTTAAAATTCTTAATTTCTTAGTCATAAAATGCTTTGTAAATTTTCTTTTCAAATTCCATAAGATATTATAACAAGAAATTCAATTATTTTAGGATCCAACTATGTAGTTCCTACTAGCATATGATACAAGTTTATTCCATGTATATGCAAGAAATACATACATGGGGATCCACAGAAACATTTATTTTTATAGCACAAACTGATTAACCTAAATATTCATGCCAATGTTAACTCTTAGTTTTCCCATCCCCAATCACAAACATGCCTCTGCCCCAGTGTTCTCTCCTCCAGTAAATACAGCCTCCAATTTTTTAATTGTCTGGCTAATAACAATAGAACTAATTTGGACATTTTTATTTTTATGACCTGCTAGAATAAAAGAAGCCAAATTCTTCGTAAAAATGTGTTGAAGATAGAAAGACTCATCACAATTCTTATTATCACTCTGTTATAAACATAGTAGACATTTTGCAAAGTGTCTCAAGACTACTCCTTTATGGGATTGTAGGAAGTGATAAGAGTCTAGCTATTGCTATATCTTAACATCAAATAAATAAACAGAAGTGCTTGGAAGCTTCCATTAGATATATTTTCATATCACCAGTTCTACAAAGCAATGGTTAGGAAAGGAAAGGGGGTGCATTTGGCATAGAGTAAAAGAGCTAGAGTGGTCTGGATGGAAGTGGGAAGCTATAATAACTAACAAATTATAATAAAGAAAAGGCCAATTCACATTTCAAAATAATGAGCCCTTCATTCAAGATGCAGAGCATGAACCAGGACAGGGAAAATGTTAGTCCTATCCACCCATTTTCACAATTCTAAAGACCAGCAGAATCTTTAGAATTATTTGCTTTTCTTCAAAAACTTCTACCTGAAGTCTAAGAAACAACACATATATAGCAATCAGCAATGCATATATAGCTATTGAAAACTGCATTTTTATTGAAATTTACCAAGCTGTATTAGGTCCAAGTTTCTCTAGTACTGTGAGTCACAATTCGCCAATTATTGTGGCTTCTAGACAAAGATATACAGAGACGAACTTTCTTAAAGAAAATAAATGTATGAAAGATAGAAATGTTTTCAAAGTGGGATGTGGCTGTCTGCAAGAAGACAAAGCAATATACAGAAATACAATGGAGCCACACAAACTGAGGGCCAATTTGTACCCCACCCCACAGTGCATGGAAACACAGGC
Organism: Peromyscus maniculatus bairdii; assembly: GCF_049852395.1. NCBI lineage: Eukaryota > Metazoa > Chordata > Mammalia > Rodentia > Cricetidae > Peromyscus > Peromyscus maniculatus. The sequence goes on along the minus strand of NC_134852.1, from coordinate 118,247,912 downwards.
AAATGACAAGGACTTTTAACCTCCTGTTTTTGACCTGTACAAAGGAGAACATACATACCACACTTGATTCCTTTGTTTATTTATAAGTGTAAATAAAGACACTGTTCAAACCATAAAGAAATAGCAAGAATGTCTCAATCTCATACACTTTACTCAAGACAAATAGCTTCCATGACACTTAGGAAATTCAAGTATTCCTCTATCCTTGAAAGGCTAGAAGTCTAAGTCAGTAACACATCTATTACAACACCCAGAAGGGGCTCCAAGGAATTCTTATTGCATAGCAAAATGACTTTTAAGTGAGTTTTTGATCATTTGGGACACAGCCCCAAGTAACTTTCTTCCCTTAAAATTACAAGTTAATTGCTTCATTTATTTGGGAAATTATACTGACAATCCAGTGGGACAAAGAACTTACAAGTATTACCTACTTGTCCAGTGGGACAGAAAGAATGAAATGTGCATGTGATTATATACAACTGTATGGATTAAATATTTTTAATTACCCATGGGTTTAATTTATTTTTAATGGAATGATTTGCAAAAGGAAATGACATCATTTGGCTGTAATTTAACTGTGGTACTTCCAAAATATGGCTGTATTCTGTGGTCCAGGTTTCATGTTACCTATTCAGAGATGAGTTGGATTCACCAGAAGACTTTAGTTTACAGCCATGCATCCAACAGATCTGAAATATCATTTTCAATAATGAAATCATGTTCATTTTCAACATATTATAAGTTTGTTATAAGAGACTTGAGATGTAAACTACACCTATGGGCAGACACGCTCTGCATTCTCCATTGCCTATTAACATTTATGATTTACAGTAGAATAATCAAATACACTAGCATTTTAATAACCCTGCCATGGACACTAACAAAGTGACTGTCAGATTGTCCTAGCCATGATGGACATTTGCAGTGATCTTAAATTGGGACTTCATTTTCCCTAGGCTAAAGTTAGTCTCTTTTCATTGAGTTTTCATTTTTCTTGAGTTTAAGGAGTCCATTGGTCATGCCTCTAGTAAAATGCTAAGCATGACAGCCCACACTCAGAAGATGTAAAACTTTAAATGAACCAGGTCCAGCTAACTAAGAAATAGACTGCAAAGCCTCATCTATTCTATAAACACACAGTTCATTTAGGTTGTAAGAAAGTGCAGAGGCTGAAGAATGGTGTAAACCGCTGGCCAACAATTAAGTTAAAACATTCCAAACTGCATGAGAGAATGAAATTAATTTCATATCTGTCTTTCCACTAACATTTTGTTCACATCAGTTGATCCACATGTCTACTATCTGTGACTTTTTATATGCATATTTAATGATCCAATTCTAGAATACATGAAGAGTTAAATAGATGTTTGTTGAATTCATGTTAATTTGCTTAAAAATCTTTCACATATGTCATGGTTAAATGATGATATAAACTTCTACAGCTTTATTCTTATCCAAGTGTAAATCATACTATAAGTATGTTCTTCCCCATGACTTTTCTCATGGATAACTAACTGTAATCAACTTATATTGCAGATTTAAATAACTTTGTCATTGATGATTTTCCTGACATCTTGGACTAAGACATTCTCTACTAATGAGCAGTTTCAGAGAAACTTGAAAAATGCTTGGCTCTTACCACATCTTGTAGTGTTCTAAAACTACTCTAAGGAAGGGATCTCATCTGCCTAGTTCTTAGAACACAGCAGATTCCCATGCGCATAGTATTATTAATATCAAATGAATGTATTACAAATCTTTTTAGTGTTCTTATCTTATCATGGTAAAACCATCATATGTTGTATACCCTCTTAACAAAACTTAAGTGTATAAGAAAGCATAGCTAACTATAGATACAAGGCTATGTAGTGGATCTATAAAATTCATCAATTCTTCCTCATTGAAACTTTATGCTAGTAAGGGAAATATAAATACTTTCCCTCCCCTGAAGCTCACAATCCACAATTCCACTTTCTGGGCTTGTGAACTCTATAGTTTTAAAGAACTCATATTATTTGGAATCAGGCAATACCTACTCTACTAGAACGGTCTCCTATGTATAATTCTAGGATCTTGATGGTTTCAGTGATATTACTCCATTACAGTCAATTTCTTGTATGGTGTAAGATTTGGACTGAATTTCATTCTTTTGCATTTACCTATTTAGTTTTCCCAACCATTTGTTAATGAGAAATTCTATTATCTGCTGTGTAACAGTCTTCAAAGCAAAAATATACTTTTGAAATGATAATTATGATACTTCAGCTATGTTGTTTCTTAAGATAATTTTGACTATTTTGAGTGTTTTATGAGTGAATATGAATATTTGAGTTTACATTTCTATTTATATAGAGAATGTCTTTAAGATTATGATACAACTCAGGTGGCTCTATAATCACATTGTATACTGTGCATATTTTAACAATATTAAGTCTTCCAGGGCATGAACCAAAGATGTCACTTCATTTATTTACATTATTTTCAGTTTTATTCATCACCCTCTTGAAGCTGTCAATGCAACAACTTCCTATATTGTTAATTTTCTCTGTTTCATTTTTGTTTATGCTTTAGAGATGGGCTTATTTTCTGATTTCCTAACTCTGTTGGTTGGTTACATTGCTGTGATGGGGCTACCCACCACCTGCACATTTCCCCAGAGTGCTCTTGAGTAGGAGTAGCAGGAAATATTAGATAGAAGGATTTAGAGTGGGAAGAAACAGATAGAAAACACAGGATAGCCTTGAGAGGGCCTGGAACCCATTCCAACGGGCCCCGACTGTCTATGCCTAGGGTATTTATAGAAATGCCACAGGGTGGAGCAAAAGACCTCCCCCTAGCAGAGCCCAGTGCAGACCATCTCATACAGCTGCACTCAGGCACATGGTTCATTCATCCTCTCTATGCAGACCTGCTGGGTAAAGCCACTAGGAAACCTGAAAATGGTCTCCTACACATTGCATATATCTTTGATGATATATTTTGGTTATTTGGACACATTTTTGTGATTTTATATAAAAAATATATCATAGATAACCATAGAAACAACTTCTTATCTGTTTGTTGTCTTTTACTATATTTTGTCTAATTGACCAAGTTAGGACTTTTAGCACTATTCTGAATTAAAGTATCACAAGTAGGCACACTTTTTCCCCCTGATCTTGCAGGGTGGGGGGTATCAGTTTTTCATCACTGAATATAATGTTCATTTTGAGGTGATGATATACAACTTTTATTCTAGTGGACTAACTTCTTTACAAATCTTATTGCTTGAAAATTTGAATTATAAAAGTGCTCTGTATTGTGTCAGAGACTTCTTGTGGATTTATTGAGGTAATTCAATAATTTTTATTTTTAATTTTGTATCGCATTGCTTTGTATATGTTAGGGCATTCTTGCATGTCATAGATAAACTTTAGAATATCTAGTCTTAAAAAATGTTGTTGAATTCATTTTGCTAATATTTTATGGAAGAGTTTTGCATCTGTATTCAACAAAAGTAGTTACCTTTGATTTTATTCCCTCATAAATCTGTCAAGTTTAGTATTATCACAGCAAGCTTGAAGTATTCCCACTTCCTTTCTTCAGAATAGCTTTAGGATAGTGTACTAATATCCGACACATAGACATTATAGTAAAGATTACTAGAGATATAGTTGAATTCTGTTTAGTGCTTAATTTTTTAAAGGACAAAACTAAGAAATGGAGAACATGTTATATGTTATCAGAAATTTAAGAGAGAACCAGGTCTAAAGGGAATTTCTTAAGGTTATAGATGGTAGCATGAGCATTCCCAATGATGATAAAAAATGATCTACATCTTGTTGGGCAGCGGTTGTACAAAGCTTTAATCCCAGTACTCGGGAGGCAGAGGCAGGCATATCTTTGTGAATTGAAGGCCAACCTAGTCTACAGAGCTAGTTCCAGGATAGGCAGGGCTACACAGAGAACCCCCCTCTCTCTTTCTCTCTCTCTCTCTCTCTCTCTCTCTCTCTCTCTCTCACACACACACACACACACACACACACACACACACACACACACACACACACACACATATATATATATATATATATATATATATATATATATATATATATATATATATATATAATGTTCTCCATCTTGACTATACCCAAGTGTAGTGTTAGTATACTGATTGTGAACTGTATTGAAGTTTGGCAACATGTTATAAGCTCTCCATGTTATTTCCTACAATTGCATATGAATTTCCAGCTACAATTTTTAAAAGATTTGTTCATTTTTATTTTGTGTGTATGAGTGATTGGCCTTCATGTGTTTGTGTGTCACAAATAAGCAGTGCCAACAGAGGTCATAAGAGGATGCCAGCTGCTCTAGTTCTGGAATTACCGGCCTTGTGAGCCATCATGTGAGTGCTGGGAACCAAACCTGCATCTTCTCCAAGAATGGCAAGTGCTCTTAATCGCTGACCCATCTCTCCAACCACAATTTCCAACTATGTAAAAATAAAAAATTTAATTAAAAACCAAAGATGGTGCCACCCAGAGATGTATAAAAAGCATTTATTTCCTTAAGGTTTTCAATTTTGAGTTGAAACAGTCTGCATACTGTACCCTTGCTCACTCCTGCAACTTCCAAGAGAGTTAGAATAGTTTTAGCAATCCATGGAAAGTTTTTATCAAAGTATTTAATGTGGGCCTGGATAGATGGCTCAGGGGTTAAGAGCACTGGTTGTTCTTCCATGGGTCCTGAGTTCAATTACTAGCAATTACATGGTGGCTCACAACCATCTTATAGTGGGATCTGATGCCCTATTCTGGCATAAAGGCATACATGCAGACTCATATACATAAAACAAATCATTTTAAAAAGTTAATGCACACAAAAATAACGAATAGATGCTAACAGATGACATATATTTATGTGAACACAAATATCTGTAATTTTCATAGTCCTGATGGATTTTTGGTATAATTTTAACAATCAAGTCAGGTGCTCAAGGCATTGTATCCCAAAATGTACCATTTCTCATGAACACAGCCTTGCTTTACATTGGCAATTCTTTGCCGTTTTTCCATTGTTGAGGCACAGGTACTGACAGGTATTTTTTTTGTCTGCTGATACAGTGATGCTTATTTCTTATTTTGCTTTACAGTCAAAGGATAGGTTATATTAAGGTGCTGATAATTTGTCCTACATCCACCTGCATCTATACTCAATGTATAGTATTATATATGTTATATATATATATATAACATATTATATATGTATTCATCTTATTGAAAGTAAGAATATTATGAGGTACATGGTGAAGTACCTTTAGATGGCATAGTGGTGGGTATTGTGTTTGGTATGTCAATTGTCTAAAACTCCACAGGTTGTCAGTAACAAAGCCAAGTCCTGAGCTCATCCCCCTTGACACTGAGATCTAGACAGAAGAGATGTTTTCCCCATTTCAGTGGGTCTTTGTTGCTCATTGAAACTTAACATACCAACATGATTAAATTATAATTTAAGTGTGTCAAATACAAACTTTCTAAACATCATTGACCATGCATCAGTGAATTTTATCGACTGAAGTTCTCCCATGAGCTATTATATGACACCATGTCCCTTCACATGTGTAACTATCTATGTTTTGTCATTCATATTGTGAAAACAATGTTTAAGGCAATTAGATTCCATTTTAATACCTTCTCATTTTTCTTTCAGTGGCAGTATTCCTGATATAGATGGAACCTGGATACTACACAGTTGTAACAGAGTTCATACTTTGGCGGTTAACAGAGGATAGAACAGTATGTGCCATTTTATTTGTCATGTTTCTAATAAGCTCTGTTACCCTAATGGGTAATTTAAACATAATTGTGCTAATCAGGACCAGCCCTCAACTTCACACTTCCATGTACCTTTTTCTCAGCCATTTGGCCTTTCTAGACATTGGGTACTCCAGCTCAGTCACTCCCATCATGCTGAGGGGTTTTCTTAGGAAGGGAACATTTATTCTTGTGCCTGGTTGTATAGCTCAACTCTTTTCTGTGGTGACATTTGGGACATCTGAGTCTTTCTTGCTAGCTTCCATGATGTATGACCACCATGTGGCCATCTGCTCACCTCTGCTCTACTCCACACAGATGTCCTCCACAGTCTACATCCTCCTAGTGGGAGCTTCCTAATTAGGTGGAATTGTGAATGCTTGAATACTTACTGATTGTTATTAAATCTGTCCTTTTGTGGACCAAAGAAAGTTAATTACTTTTTTTGGTCACTATCCACTACTTTTGAACCTTTCTTGTTCTCATGACTTTTCTTTGGAAGCCATTTCCACATTCTCTTCAGGCTCCACCATTGTGGTCACTGTGTTTATCATTTCCCTGTTGTATGTCTACATCCTTGAGTTAATCCTGAAGATGCACTCTACAGAAGGCCACCAGAAGGCCTTCTCCACCTGCATATCCAACTTCACTGCAGTCACTCTGTTCTTTGAGACCATCACATTCATTTATCTGATGCACCAGTCCAGCTACTCCATGGACCAGAAATAAGGTGGTGTCTGTGTTCTACACAGTGGTGCTCCCAATGTTGAAGCCCCTCATCTACAGTCTCTGAAACAAGAAGGTTAAAGAAGCCATGAAAAAACTGATAGCTAAAGCACATTGGTGGTCCTGAAATATTTGAATTTATAAACAGTATAATGAAGTCTGCTCTTGCAAGTGAAGGACAATGTTCTACGTAAATTTGAGATTATATTTATAATATTCTAGACTCATTTTTATCATCTCATTATCAAGAGACTTTTCAGCATAAAAATAATAAAGATAAACTACAAAGATAGTGATTTTTTTCTTTATCCTTTCATTGGCCACCATTTTTTGCATCTGTAAGCACAAATATTTTCACCCCAATTCTGTGTTCTTTGAATGCAGCCCTTAGAATTAAAATGGCAGAAGCTTCTGGAATCCACTGAATGAGGATAACATTGCCATCCATTATCAGTCTGAAAGATGGCCTCCAGCTTTACAGATATCTAAATGGGGCTGGTGTTGGAAGGATGCTGTGGTGGTTTGAAAGAAAGTAACCTTCAAAGAGAGATGCACTGTTAGGACCTGTGGCCTTGCTGGGGGAAGTGTGTGACTGTGAGGGTGGGCTTTGAGGTTTCTTATGCTCAGGATACCTCCTAGTGAGTCAGTTGACTTCCTTTTGCCTGCAAAATGTAGCACTCTCAGCTCCAGCACCAAATCTTCCTGCATGCTGCCATGTTCCCCTTCAAGATCTTAATGTACTGAATCTCTGAAACTTTAAGCAAGTCACCCTCAAATGTTTTCTTTATAAGAGTTACCATGGTTGTGGTATCTCTTCACAGTAATAAAAACCCTAACTAAGACAGATGCTGTTCCCAACAGGATTCCTCTTGTGGTTCCTCTGTTAGTGAACTATAGCCCAACCAACTTGGAAGATAACCTAAATTCTCTCTTAGTTGATGGCTGTTATCTTTTAGTAATCTGTTAATAAGAACACCCTACTGAGGATAATTGGGATGACCTTACTCCTGTAGAGACGAAGCACTCAATGTACTCTTGGGCAGTTTCACTATTGAGAACTATATGATGCATAATTCTATAGTGTTTTTGAACAATTTATTTATTGACTCTAGAGATGATTTTTTTGTTTTCTTTTTTAAGATTTGTTTATTTTTATATGGATGAGTGTTTTGTGTGCATGTATGCCTGTCCACTGTATACTTGTCTGGTGTCCAGGAAAGTCAGAGGTGGGGTGTCATATACCCTGACACCGGGGCTACCACTGGTTGTGAGCAACCATGTAGGGGCTGAAAATCAAACCCTGGCTATCCTCAAAATCAAACCCTGGTCATCTGCAAGAGCAACAAATGTTCTTAACCTTTGAGTCATATCTCCAGCCCTGTATTTTCACTGTTTTATGCATAATTTCATTAGAAAAACAATAGTTTTGGAATTCTTTCTCTGAATCAGACTGTTTTGTTTTTAGAATTTAAAATTATTTGTGTTATAATCAACCCCTTTTGGTGCTCACACATCATTTGTCTTTTGTGAAAAATGCATTTAAAGAAAAAGTATAACGTTTGAAGAACTGACTTTTTTCTTTAGTAAAAATGTGAATATTTGATTAATCTTAATACATCTTATATTACACAATGTGCAGTGATTTCATGGTCTTCAATATCAAATCCAATTTTTCTGAGTGCTGGGAGAACAATCACTTGTGGCAGTAAGGCTTTGAAATTGAAAATTTGATGGAAGCCTCATAAATTCTATTTCTTCAGATTTTCCAGTAATGTTTTAATATCACATAATACAAATTAAATTATTTTCTGCTCTAAATAATGAGGGACAAATGTTCTCTACACAGATGCTAACTCTCTGGATAAAGTACCCCTATAGGTTTATTTAGGGCTAAGCACTACATACATAATCGGTACTGGATACCATGGTGCTGTCTACAACTACTTCCTATGTAGCATAATAAGAAAACAGAAAGTCACACTGGACCTAAGAGAATCATTCTGTCCTCACAGGCATTTAGTGACTACATTATGTGAATGCACATGATAAAATTTTATTTCCACTGGGGTTTAGGAATGAAGAAACAAGCAATATAATTATTAAATATTTATTCTTTGTAATTATATAAAAGTAAGCAGAGGAGGATTCTTTGCATATGTAGCCTTCCCATATTTCATTTAAGATTGTCCTTAGTATGTATTTTGAAACCTCCTATGATACAAAACAAAATGGCCTAAGGTGCTTCTTAATGTAGCTACAGCTGGTATATTTAAGTTGACAAGGAATGAGCTAGGTATATTGAGTATTAAGTCCATGAAAGTTTTAGTTTTTCCTCCATCATCTAGTACATGCTTTTATTGTATTCCTCATCACCCCTAACTCTACCTATATTTTTCAGTTGGAATTGGGAATGTCTATTCAGTGTGATTGTTCCTTCTTCTCTATATAAGTAGCTGCTTATTTACTTATAGAGTATTAAGATTTTTTCCAGTAGAATAGGATAAAATAAAGGATCAGGAGTTCCGGGGTATAGCTAGATAAATGATGGTTATGGGAAAGTATGGAATCTCATCTAATATGAAGGAATATGTGAATATGAGGGGAGTACACTGTGAGATCAAGAGATCAGAGTTCCCAGTGTGACAAACAAATGTCTGCATAGGGTCACTAAAGCTATTAATTCAAGTTACTTGAGGTTTCTCAGATTAAATGTGTCATGAACTCTATCCATCCTATACAATTCCTGTACACTGTCTAACTGTCTTTAATGTCTTAGATCTTGAGAATATAGATTTTCAGTGTCTAAGAATTCTGTTCTAGGAAGCTCATCCATCCTTGTGCCCACCCATCCACCTGATATTCATGGTTTGATTAAGTCTAAAATGTTATCAAGGACTAGATGTTAAATAAGTGAATGTTCTAGCCCTAGTCCTCAAAGTGATGACCATGAAGTCATGAGAGACAGATAAAAAGAATTGAAGTTTAGATTACCAAGTGATAAAGTGTAGGTCTTTAGAAGATGCTATGGAAACACACAAGGAGAAATAGACTTATCTGAGAAGGCAGCATGTTGGTAGACTCAATAAGGGTCTTAGATGGGATCTTCCATTTTTAAATGAAGTCTATTCTGGGCTTCAGCTCACCAAAACCAGTCTGGATACCACCATTTCTGACTATCCACCTGCCAAGAAAGTATTTCAATTAGATCCTAGCCCAGCTCCACTCTCACAGATTCACCTGGTCATCTGGTGGCAAGTTGATCTAGCCTGAGGAAGACTTGGCTATGGCACCAGTTGAAAGATAACCTTGCCAGTTTGGATTGTTATCTTGAAGAATTATAAAAATGCCTTAAGTAAAAGTGTAAGACAGGCCAGGCAGTGGTGGCACACAGCTTTAATCCCAGCAGTCGGGAGGCAGAGGCAGAGGCAGGCAGATCTCTGTGAATAGAAGGCCAGCCTGGTCTCCAAAGTGAGTTCCAGGAAAGGCACAAAGCTACACAGAGAAACCCTTTCTCGAAAAAAAAAGTGTAAGACAGTATGTGTGGTTTCAGTTTTCAAGCAGTAAAGGAAGAAGTGGACTGCTACATTAAACCATAAGAAGTTACTATAGTTTAGTGGCTTAAAGAAATACAAAATTGTTATCTTATACTTCTGAATATATAATATGATTCTTACTGATATGCAGCCAAGGAGTCAAAAGCACAAATCTGCTCTAGAAGCTTAAGAGACAATCTATTTCCTTAGTCTTATGAGATCCTAGAAGCCACTCTCTTCATGGTTTCTAGCTTTCTTTCTCTGTAGTCCACACCAGCATGGTTACATATATATATATATATATATATATATATATATATATATATATTTGTTTTTAAGTCAATGCTTTACTAACATTTTTTTCAGCTAGCCTTCTAGTTTTAAGAAGTTTTATCTTTGAGCCGGGCGGTGGTGGCGCACGCCTTTAATCCCAGCACTTGGGAGGCAGAGGCAGGCGGATCTCAGTGAGTTCGAGGCCAGCCTGGGCTACCAAGTGAGTTCCAGGAAAGGCACAAAGCTACACAGGGAAACCCTGTCTTGAAAAACCAAAAAAAAAAAAAAAAAAAAAAAAAGAAGTTTTATCTTTGTAATATGTCCATTTTTGTAAGATTATTTATCAACTGACCAGTTAATTTAATTTATCTTAGAAATTTAGCATATTGCTGGTTGGTAGAATTTGTTCCTGGGCACATTTGAGAAGCCATTACTATGCCTACCACATTAAGTAGTGAAAGACATTTTGTTTTCAAGAAATTGTGTGTAGCTGAAGTTTTCCTGCCTTGCCCACAATTAGGACAAATCTTTTTCACCCACCAGTCCTACAGCCGCTCAGACCCAACCAAGTAAACATAGAGACTTATATTGCATACAAACTGTATGGCCATGGCAGGCTTCTTGATAACTGTTCTTATAGCTTAAATTAATCCATTTCTATAAATGTATACCTTGCCACGTGGCTTGTGGCTTACTGGCATCTTTACATGCTGCTTGTCCTGGTGGTGGCTGGCAGTGACTCCTTCTTCCTTCCTATTCTTTCTTTTCTCCTCTCTGTTAATCCCGCCTGCACTTCTTGCCTAGCCACTGGCCAATCAGTGTTTTATTTATTGACCAATCAGAATAATTTGACATATAGACCATCCCACAGCAATTGTGACCATCAGAAACATTTTCTCTAATTACTCCTGCAATAACTAATACCTAAGATTCAACAATCTTAATGTTTTATGTAAAATTTACACAAAATAAGTAAATATTAAGTGCACAGAAAAGATCTTTCTTGACATATGTGTGCTGTGTAAATCTAATTAACTTTATTAATAAAAACCAGGAGTCAGATATCAGGATATATAATGAAGTATTTTCTCTGAATTTATTGTTAATGGACTAGATATTGCTAATGTAATTATTGCCTTATATATTTGTATATAGTTATTGTACTTATTGTATATAGTTTCTCTGTGTAAGTTAAAACCTTTACTTTTTATTTAGACAAAAAGAGAAATATTTTCTGATATTTTGCTTGTGTTCTCTCCAAATTGCTTGGAGTCAGAGGACAGAGCTAGCAACTAGTTAACCAAAGAGGTCTGGAGATATGTACAGAGAGGAGACAAGAAGTGATAAGATATGGTGTATACAAGATCTCAGCCTTTTTGGTCAGAGGAACGAAAGAGGTAGGAAGTCACTGGTGGCTGCTCCACTACTTCTCTGATAGTTGAAGGAGAAAAATAATGTTATGTGATAGAAATAGGCTAAAACTGTTCCTTTCCAACAAACCAGCCCTTTGGACTGAGGAAAGGAAGACACTCCAGAAATAAAAAGGAATAAATCTATACTTACTGAAACACAAAATACAGCTTAAAACATAGAGCAAAACCGAAAATGACTTCAAATAAAACACACTTTTCAACATTAACTTTAAAGTTTTGTTTGTTTGTTTGTTTTTCAAGACATGGTTTGCTGTGCAGCTTTGCACCTTTCCTGGATCTCACTCTGTAGACCAGGCTGGCCTTGAACTCACAAAGATCCACCTGCCTCTGCCTCCCAAGTGCTGGGATTAAAGGAGTACACCACCATCGCCCAGCAACTTTAAATATTAATGTCCTCAACTCTCTGATTAAAAGACACAGGTTAACTGAATGGATCAAGAAACAAAATCCATTGTTGCAAGACATTTGATTGCACTATGAATCTCTGAGACTGTTAATAAAATTGACCACGGATCGGGGCACAAAAGCAGCAACTAGTTGAAAAGAAATAGCCATAAAGAGTATGGAGGACCCAGGGAGATAGATAGATAGATGCACAGGAAGGAATGGGAAGGGACTTAGAGATTCAAAGTCTTCTCTTTTTAGAGGAAGGGGTCTGGGAAGTAGGGACAGACATGCTTGCTGGGTCTCCAGTAAAAAAAAAAAGGAAGGTCAGCTGGCTGTTCCTCTGTTATTTCTTTGATTTGTCAGGTTTTCACATCAATATCTGACTCCCGAGTCTTTATTGGGAATAGAACAATTTAGATAGAAATAACAATAGGCATCCAGCACATGGCATGAGATCACTCTAACCCACAGTGGCTTCTGCCTCTTCATGCCCATGGGACACTCTGTAGTCATAGTACTTACAGTAGCCACCAGCCACTGCCCACCCCAGTCTCAGACACCACCATTGCAGCCACTGCTGCTGTGGACAAACTGAAAAGTTAGCAGATTTGATCAGACACCAAGGAAATATTTGAGGAAAGAGTTAAGCAATATTAAAAAAGAAAAATCTTTCCCATATTAAGAATGGAAAATATCACAAGGCAGAGTGTTACGACTCTGTATAGTGCAACAATGGATGGCTTGAAAATGAAAAAAATAAAGGAAGGGATCACAGACTTGGCTGGGATTGACATAATGCCAATTATAATTATCATCAGTTTGGTAAATTTTATTTTATCCTTAAAATGGGGGTTTGATAACTGTACCAAATATGAAAATTTCACTTGTAAGATATAAGCCTTAAAAAGACCTACTAATGAAAGTAAGGAAAATATTCAGACACAGACAGAGGAATTTAGACAAGCGTCTACCATATCATTACATGATGAGACTGAAGAGAGTGGCCCCAAGGATATTAGAAAACCAACCTTAGTTTATCCAGTTACTATACAAGAACAAGCAGCAGACAATGGGCACCCCAAAGGGTATGCAAAAGTTAAATATAATCCTATAGAAATATTAGATTTGAAGAGGGTTTAAAAAGTGGTCATTTCAAATGATATGAATTCACTCTGTGTGAAACAGGTATTAAATTCATGGGCAACTCAGAATAGGATTATCCCCTAAGACTGGAAATATTTAGATACAGCAATATTGAAAATTGGCCCTCAGTTACAAAGGAGAACATGGTGGAAAGAGGAAGCTAGTGTCATAGAAAAATGCAATAGTCCTAGAGGTATTGATATCAACAAGTACCAGTTTCTGGGTGAATGCCAATATGATGAATTGCAAAGAAAGTGTGAATGTGGTGATCACATTTTGGCTTTATGTTGTTTAGCAGCTTTGAATGTTTGGGACAAGGTTGAAGAATCAGAAACGAGGTCTGAGTCATTTACTAAAATTATACAAGGCCCAAAAGAAGCCTTCCCTGATTTTTTACAAAGATTGATTTCAGCTGTAAATAGAATGATACCAGATCCAGAAGTCAGACAAATATTAATTGAATCTTGTGGAAGCCCACAAAGGTTTTCTAGTGAGATCTGAGCTTGCTTTACACAGCAGAGCTGCATTAGGGGATGGCTTGAACACGTGCAAGGTCACCAGGTGTTTGGAATGGTCTACACCTGGCTGTGCTGGGGGGAGGTCTTTTGCTCCACCCCTTGGCATTCCTTTAAAAAGTCTTTTAGTAGAGACAGAAGGGGCCTGTGGATTAGGATCCAGGCCCTCCCAAGCTGTCCTATGTTTTCTAACTGCCTCTCTATATATACTTTTATCTACAAATTTCTCACTTCTCCCTACTCAAGAGTACCCTGGGTCATAAAAGTGGTGGCTAGTCTGCCACAGAATCTTCAACATTTGAAAATGCTAATTCAGAATGCAAAATGGTGGTTAGGCCTTTAAAATAAAGATCAGCACCAACAGATGAATGGATTAGAAATAAAGCTGATATTTAATCTCACACTTAGGATGCTACCTTGTTAGAAGTAATTTCTAAAAATTTTAAGAAAAACAAAATGTCAGATGTTTTAATTGGGGTAAACAAGGTCATCTGAAAATGAACTATAAGCAGGGCATTCTTAGAAACAATGTTTTTTGTAGGGATAATTCAAGCAGATGGCCCAGCCTTATGGAGTATGCAGAAGGTGTGGCAAAGGCCAGCATTGAACCAATGAATGAAGATCAACCAGGGACAGGTATAGTAACTCTTAGCCCTTTGGAAATACCTTAGGGGGCCTCCAACAGTCACCAATATCAAATGCAATTCAGTCATTCCCTGTCAGCATTGGAAAAACTCATTCACAAAGCAATTAAAAGACTTGATACCTGTTATTAAAAATCATACCATTCCAGATGTGATCAAGTACAGAACAGCTTCAGTTGCTAAAACAAAACAAAACAAAAATCAGGAGAGACAATTCAACAGATATTTTGGCAAACTTCTATAAATGATCAAAGGCCAAAACTAAAAATACAAATAAATGACATTGTAATTCAAGGATTACTAGACATAGGTAGAGATGTAACAATAATTTCACCAAAATCTTGGCATCCAGATTGGCCTCTTCAGGACATAAATATTCAGCTTTTAGGATTGGAACTTTATATCAGGTAAAACAAAGTAAAAGGTGGGTCAAATGTATGGGGCCAGAAGGACAAATAGGAAAATTAAAACCATATGTGGCTAACACAGCAATAAATTCATTGGGGCATGATTTGTTACAGCAGTGGAAAACACAGATTAGCATTTCTCCAATCTCAGAAACAAACCATAAAATAAATAATGCTTCTGAGAGAAATTTTAAAGATATTACCAAGAAGAATCACAGACTCTTCAGGTTGTACATAAGTGGGACAAAGAAGCTGTTGGTCTTTCAAGGGTACCGAAGCCCTACCTTTAAAATGATTAACAAACCTGTGTGAATAAATCTGTGGCGATATTGTGTTCCCCAAAATATTGTGCATCCTAATAAACTTTTCTGGGGTCAGAGAATAGAACAGCCACAATATTAAACATAGAGGATAGGCAGTGGTAGCACACACCTTCAATCCCAGCATTCCAGAGGCAGAAATCCCCCTGGATCTCTGTGAGTTTAAGGCCACATTGGAAACAGCCAGGCATGATGACACATGCCTTTAATCCCAAGAAGTGAGCCTTTAATCCCAGGGAGTGATGACAAAAACATAAAGATATATAAGGCATGGAGATCAGAAACTGGAAGCATTTGGCTGGCTAAGCATTTGGCTGGTTAAACATTCAGGCTTTCAAGAAGCAGTTCAGCTGACATTCATTCTGGATGAGGACTCAGAAGCTCCCAGTCTGAGGAAACAGGATCAGCTGAGGAACTGGCGAGGTGAGGTAGCAGTGGCTTGTTCTGCTTCTCTGATCTTCCAGCATTCACCCCAATAACTGGCCTCAGGTGTGATTTTATTAATAAGACTCTTTTAAGTCAGGCTAAATAAATCAATAGCCTTTGACATCAGAAAATTACAGGCACTGGAACAGCTGGTACAGGAGCAGCTAAATGTTCAACATATTGAAAAATCAACCAGTCCTTGGAATATTCCTATATTTGTCATTAAAAAGAAATACAGAAAATGGAGAATGGTAACAGATCTATAAGCTATAAATATGGTGATCCAGCCAATAGGTTCTTTAAAACCTGGAATTCCCTTGCCTTCCTTATGACCTAAAGGGTAGTCTATTACAGTGATGGATTTAAACGCTGCTTTTATAATATACCTTTAAAAAACAAGATAGAGAAAAATTTCCATTCACAGTGCCTACTTTTATTAATGACCAGCATATTGAAAGGTACCATTGGAAAGTTCTTCAACAAGGATGTTAAACAATTCCACTTGTTTCAATATTTTGTAGAATAGTTACTAGAAATAATTTGTAAACAGTTCCCTCAATCTATAATTTACTATTATATGTATGATATCTTATTGCTGATTCAGATACATATACCTTAGAAAAGATGTTTGATGAAGTAAGTAGAATTTTGCCTTGTTGGGAATTATAAACAGTTCCTGAAAAAATGCAAAAAGGATAGTCTATGAATTTCCTAGGATATAGGATAGTTTTACAGAAATCTAACCAAAGAAAGTACAAATCAAGAGAGATCAATTACAAACTCTTAATGGTTTTCAAAAATTGCTGGGAGATATTAACTGACTCTGGCCCACAATTGGATTAACTACTCAAGACATAAGTAATTTATTTCAAACATTACAAGGTGATAAGAACTTAAATAGTCCAAGAAAATTATCATCTGAGGTTGAGAGAATTGACTCTGGTAGAAAAGAAATTACAGGATGCATATGTGGATTGCTTAGATCTGGAGCATGATTATATTCCGATTATTTTACCTTCTACACATTCTTCCACAGGAATTCTTATGCAAAGAGAAGATAATATCTTAGAATTGATATTTTAGCATACAAACAGAATTAAAAATTAAAGGCCTATGTAGAAAATTTTCCTAAATTGATTCTGAAAGGGAAATGAGACTTCACCAGTCAACAGGAGTAGACCCAGCTGAAATTGTGGTACCTTTTTACTAATGCTGAAATTACCTCATTATGGGCAGAAAATGAACATTGGCAAAGAGCTTGCATTATTTCTTGGAAGAGATGAGCAACAAAAATCCCAAAAGCAAGAGGCTGCAGTTTATAAAAAGAACTAATTAGATCCTCCCTCATATAGTAAAATGAATACCAA
The DNA here is from genome assembly GCF_049852395.1 of Peromyscus maniculatus bairdii. Classification (NCBI taxonomy): domain Eukaryota; kingdom Metazoa; phylum Chordata; class Mammalia; order Rodentia; family Cricetidae; genus Peromyscus; species Peromyscus maniculatus. Next base: position 118,230,943 of record NC_134852.1, on the reverse strand, counting down.
TTTCTACAGCTCCATGTTCTATACTGATAGAAATAAATCAGGAAGGGAGGATTATAGTCAGGAAAAATAAGTGAATGTTAAAAAGCTCAGTTCAAAAATCAGAATTACATGCTATTGTCCTGGTGTTATTAGATTTTCCAAAACTTCCTAATGTAGTTACTGAATCTCGATATGCATAAAAAATTATTTTACATATCAAAATTGCTGAAATTATCCCAGATGATTCAGAATTAACTTTATTGATTCAATTACAATAAATAATTAGAAATAGAAATTACCCCTTGTATATAACACATATCAGATGACATATGGATCTAACAGGCCCTCTAGCACAAGGTAATAATAAAATTGATAGCTATTGGTAGGAAATGTGCTTAAAGTTTCAGTGTTTCTTAAGAAACATTATGTTAATGCAAAGCTTTTAAGAAAGATTTTTCTATAACTTGGCAACGAGCCAAGGAAATTATAAGGTAAAGTTCTACTTGTTCTTTGTATAACCAAACTCCATTATATGCAGGTAGTAACCCTAAAGGTACTCAAATAAATAAAATTTGGCAAATTGATATGTTTCATTTGCAGAGTTTGCAAAATTGAAGAATGTGTACCATATCATAAATACTTATTCAGGATTTCAATAGGCAACTGCTTAAAGTTCAGAAAAGGCTAATTACATAATTACATATTTATTAGAAGTCATGGCCATTATGTGGATACCTGTACAAATTAAGACTGACAAGTTTCAGCATATGCCTCTAGTAAAATGAAAACAATTTTGTATTTATTGAAATTTTTCCATTTTACATACCAACCCCAATTCCCCTCCCTCCCCTTCTCTGGCTCTCCCCACACCTCTCCCATCCCCATGCCCTCCTCATATGGGGTAAGGCCTCCCTTGGGGAGTCAACACAGGCTGGCATACCATGTTGGGGCAGGACCAAGCCCCTAACTCCTATAGCAAGGCTGAGCAAGGTTTCCCACCTTAGGAAATAGGCTCTAAAAAGCCAGTTCATGTACCTGGGATAAGTCCTGGTCACACTTGCGGGGGCTCCAAAAACAGATAAATCTATACAATAGTCACCTAGATTCAGAGGGCCTAGTTCAGTCCCATGCAGGTTCTCCAGCTATCAGTCTAGTGTCTGTGAGCTCTCACTCGCTCAGGTCAGCTGTCTCTGTGGTTTTCCCCATCATGACCTTGACCTCCCTTGCTCTTATCATCCTTCCTCCCTCTCTTCTACTGGACTCCAGGAGCTCTATCTAGTGCTTGGCTGTGGGGCTCTGCATCTGCTTGCATCTGTTACTGGATGTAAGTTCTATGATGACAATTATGGTAGTCACCAATTTGATTATAGGGGAAGGCTAGTTCAGGCATCCTACTATTGCTAGGAGTCTTAGCTGGGGTCATCCTTGTGGGTTCCTGGGGTTTTCCCAACAACAGATTTCTCCCTAACCCCATAATGGATCCCTATGTCATGATATCTTTTACTGCTCTGCCTCTCTGTTCCTCCCCCAAAGTGGCAATCTTGATCCCTCATGTTCCCATCCCCTATGCCATCCACTCTAGCACCTCCCAGTTTACCCAGAAGATTTCCCCTTCCTGGGACAATCCATGCCTGTCCTTCTTAAGGTCTTCCATTTTACCTAACTTCTCTGGAGTGGTGGATTGTAGCCTGTTTATCCTTTGCTTTGCATCTAATATCCACTTATGAGTGAGAGCATACTGTGTTTGTCTTTCTGGATCTGGATTACCTCACTCAGGATGATTTTTTTCTAGTTCCATCCATTTGCCTGCAAATTTTATGATGTCATTGTATAAATGTTTGACATTTTCTTTATCCATTCTTTGGTTGAAAGGCATCTAGGTTGTTTCCAGGTTCTGGCTATTACAAATAATGCTGCTATGAACATAACTGAGCATGTACCATTGTGGTATGGCTGAGCATCTTTTGGATATATGCCCAACAGTGGTATTTCTGGGTCTTGAGATAGGTTAATTCCCAATTTTCTAATAAGTTACCATACCAATTTCCAGAGTGGCTGTACAATTTTGTACTCCTACTAACAGCGTTTGATTGGAAAGTCTTTTCCCAGTCTTTTATTCTTAGGTAGTGTCTATCTTTAAATTTGAGATGTGTTTCTTGTATGCAGCAGAATGATGGGTCCTGCTTTCATATCCATTCTGTTAGCCTGTGTCTTTTTATAGGTGATTAAGTCCATTGATATTAAGGGATATTAATGACCAGTGATTGTTCATTCCTGTTATTTTTTGGTGGTAGTGTGTGTGTATTTCTCTTCTTTGGGGTTTACTGCTGTGGTGTTATCTATTCCCTGTATTTTTGAGGGTGTATCTGACTTCCTTAGGTTGGAATTTTCCTTCTAGTCCTTTCTGTAGGGCTGGGTTTGTGGATAACTATTGTTTAAATCTGACTTTGTCTTGGCATGTCTTGTTCACTCCATCTATGATGATTGAAAGTTTTGCTGGGTATATTAGTCTAGGCTGGCATCCATGGTCTCTTAGTGTCTGCATTACATCTGTCCAGGTCCTTCTGGCTTTTAAAGTCTCCATTCAGAAATCGAGTGTTATTCTGATGGGTTTGCCTTTATAAGTCACTTGGCCTTTTTCCTTTGCTGCTCATAATATTCTTTCTTTATTCTGTACATTAAGTTGTTTAATTATTATGTGGCAAGGGGACTTTTTTGGGGGTCCAGTCTGTTTGGTGTTTTATAGGCTTCTTGTATCTTCATTGGCATTTCCTTCTTTAAGTTGGGAAAGTTTTCTTCTATGATCTTGTTGAAAATATTTTCTGTGCCTTTGTGTTGGTATTCTTGTCCTTCCTCTCTCCCTATTATTTGTAGATTTGGTCTTTTCATGGTGTCCCAGATTTCTTGGACATTTTGTGTTATAATTTTTTTGTCATTGGTATTTTCTTTGACTGACAAATTCATTTCCTCTATTGTATTCTCTACACCAGAGATCCTCTCTTCCATCTCTTGTATTCTGTTGGTTATGCTTGCATCTGTATTTCCTCTTCGTTTACTCAGATTTTCTATTTCTAGCATTCCCTCTGTTTGTGTCTTCTTCATTTTTTCTATTTCTCTTTTCAGGTCTTGGACTGTTTCCCTCATCTGTTTCATTGCTTTTTCATGGTTTTCTTTCAAGGATTTATTGTTTTCTTCTGCTTTATTTGTCTTTTCCTCTAGTTTTTTTTATAGCATTCTTCCCATTCTTTGTTTGACTTTTCATGTTCTTTATTGATTTCCTCCACTTTTTTGTTTGTCTTTTCCTCCATTTCATTTTTGATTTCTTCTTTAAAAGCCTCTAGAATCTTCATGCTGTTTTTCTTAAGGTTGCTCTCTTCTAATTCTTCCATTTTGTGATGTTCAGGTCTTACTGTTGGAAGAGAGCTAGGTTCTGGTGATGCTGTATTGCTCTTTAATTTGTTGTATGTACTTCTGCCTTGACATCTGCTCATCTCCTCGTGGATTCATTCTTGATCTTATCAGCACCGAGCTGACAGATTCAGTGTATCAGAAAGCGTCTCTTGGTCCAATGAGAGGTGGTGGATTCTGTTTCTCAGAAAGCCACTCTTGGTCTAATCAGGGCTGGCAGATTCTCTGTCTCCTGAGTTTACTCTTGGTCTAATGATAGCTCTTTGTCCAATGAGAACTCTCTCTTTCTCTGGGCTAGATGGGACTTCTCTGGGCCTGATGAGAGTTCTCTGAGCCAGGTGGGAGCTCTCTGGGTCAGATGGGAGCTCTCTGGGTAAGAGGGGAGCTGGGGGCTGTTCACCAAGTCTCAGGAAGTGGCGAGGGTCTTGGGTGGATGGGTGTGGGGGCAGGTCATGTCGATTGCAGGGCCTGGGGGTGGTCTTAGAGAAGGGGAACGTTCCCACAGGGGCCCCACCCAGTGGCCAGAAACTGGAGCCAAGTTGTGCAGGTCTTCCTCAGGAAATGCTGGTGCCCAGGGATGGATCCTGGGGGCAGGCCTCCCTGGGTATGACCCCAGACACTCTCCTCTGGTCTGGATGGGAGCTCTGGGCCCGATGGGAGCTCTGGGCCCAATGGGAGCCAGGGACTGGTCTCCAATTCTCAGGAAGTAGAGGGGGGGCTCTTCAGGTGGATGGGTGTGGGGGCAGGGTGTGTAGATTGTAGGGTCCACTGGGGGGGATCTCTGGTCTGGATTGGAGCTCTGGGGCAGATGGGAGCTAGGGGCTGGTCTCCAATTCTCAGGAAGTGAGGGAGGTCTCGGGCAGATGGGTGTGGGGGGCAGGGCATGTAGATTGTTGGGTCTGCTGGGGGGGGGGTCTCTGGTCCAGATTGTAGCTCTGGGCTCAATGGGAGCTGAGCACATCTCACTTTTCATGGTGGCAGCTGGCAGCGTCTCTCTGCCTTAGCCTTCCACTTCCTAGAATTCTCCTCTCTGCTTGTCCCATCTATACTTCCTGCCTGGCTACTGGCCAATCAGCATTTTATTTACGTAGAGTGATATCCACAGCAGTTTTACTTCTTCCTTTCTAATTTGTATCCCCTTGATCTCCTTTTGTTTTCTTACTGCTCTAGCTAGACTTTGAGTACTATAGTGAAAATATATGTGGAGAATGAACAGCCTTGTCTTGTTCCAGATTTTAGTAGAATCGCTTTGAGTTTCTCTCCATTTAGTTTGATGTTGGCTGTTGACTTGATGTATACTGCCTTTATTATCTTTAGGAATGTTTCTCTTATCCCTGATCTGTCTAAGACCTTTATCATGAAGGGGTGTTGTATTTTGTCAATGTCTTTTTCAGCATCTAATGAAATGATCTTTTTTTTCTTTCCATTTGTTCATATGGTGGAATACATTGACAGATTTTTGTGTGTTGAACCATTCTTGGATCTCTGGGATGAAGTCTACTTGGTTATGGTGGATGATTATTTTTATGTGTTCTTAGATTCAGTTTTCTAGTAGTTTATTGAGTATTTTTGCATGTATCAATGTCCCTGAAGGAGGGATATTGGTCTGTAGTTCTTTTTTGTTGTTGTTGTGTCTTTGTGTTGTTTGGGTATCAGGCTAATTGTAGCCTCATAAAAAGTGTTTGTCAATGTTCCTTCTGTTTCTATTGTGCAGATGAATTTGAGGAATATTGGTATTAGCTCTTCTTTGAAGTTCTGGTAGAATTCTGAGCTGAAACTTGTGGCGATATTTTATTTGTGCTGAAATGTGGTGATATTTTATTTGTATGTTAATAAATAAGGTTTGCCTGAAGATCAGAGAACATAGATAGTTAGCCATAAACAAAAGTCAGGTGGTGGCAGCACATGCCCTTATTCTGATCACATGGCAGGCAGAGTCTCTGTGTGTTCAAGGACATAGACAAGCATGGTGACACATGCCTTTAATCCCAGTACCAACCATAAGGACCTGGAGGTCTGTACAGACAGGCAGTGACAAGGAAGTGAGGTGGTTGTGATAAGAGCCAATGATAAAGCAGAATAGCAAAGCAAAAAAGGCACAGATTAGACAGGAAGAAGCAAGCGCTCTTGGGAAGCTATGGTGGTGTGGTGAGCTAAGGTTACCTGGTAGCTATTCCTATTTCTCTGATCTCTATGGCTTTCACCCCTGAATTTGGCTCTGTGATTCTTATTTAATAAGACTGTTTAGAAATTCATCTACAGAAACCATCTAGCCCTAAGCTTAGTTTGAATAAGGGTTTATCTTTTTGATTTCTCAAAGAACCAGCTCTTTGTTTCATTGATTCTTTGTATTGTTTTCTTTGCGTCTATTTTATTGATTTCAGCCCTCAATTTGATTAGTTCCTGTCTCCTTCTCCTCCTGGGTGAGTTTGATTCTTTTTGTTCCAGCACTTTCATGTGTGCTTTAAGCCTCTGGTATGAGATCTCTCTAAATTATTCATGTAAATTCTTTATGTGGGTATTTAGTGCTATGAACTTTCCTCTTAGCACTGCTTTTATGGTGTCCCATAAGTTTGGGTATGTTGTGCTGTCATTTTCATTGAATTCTAGGAAGACTTTAATTTCTTTCTTAATTTCTTCCTTGACCAAGCAGAGATTCAGATGAGCATTGTTCAGTTTCCATGAGTTTACAGACTTTCTGTAATTTGTGTTGTTGTTAACTTCTAATTTTAAACCATGGTAAGATACAAGGATTTATTCCAATTCTTTGTATCTGTTGAGATTTGCTTTGTGACAGATTATGTGGTCAATTTTGGAGAAAGTTCCATGAGGTGCTGAGAAGAATGTGTATTCTTTTGTGTTTGGGTGTAATGTTAAATAGAAGTTTGTTAAGCCCATTTAAGTCATAACATCTGTTATTTCCCTTATTTCTCTGTTAAGTTTCTGTCTGGCGAACCTGTCCTTGTGTGGGGTTTGATGTATGATTTAAGCTTTATTAATGTTTCTTTTACAAATGTGGTTGCCCTTGTATTTGGGGCATAGTATTCATGATTGAGACTTCATCTTGATGGATTTTTTTCCCTGTGATAAATATGAAATGTGATTCTCAATCTCTTCTGATTAATTTTAGTTTGAAGTTTATTTCATTAGATATTAGGATAGCTACACCAGCTTGCTTCTTAAGTTCATTTTATTGGAATAAAAAAATCTTTTCCCAAGGCTTGGCTCTGAGATAATGTCTGTCTTTGAAGTTGAGGTGTGTTTCTTGCATGCAACAGAAGGATAGATCCTGTTTTCATACCCATTTTGTTATCTTTTGTCTTTTTATAGGTGAATTGAGTCCATTGATATTAAGAGATATTAATGACCAGTGATTCTTAATTCCCATTATATTATGGTTTTGTGGTGTTGGTCAGTGTGTGTGTGTGTGTGTGTGTGTGTGTGTGTGTGTGTGTGTGTGTGTGTGTGTGTGTGTTTCCCTTCTTTGTGGTTTACTGGTATGGATTATCTATTGTCTGTGTTTTTGTGGGTGAAGCTAACTTCCTTGTGTTGGAGGGAGTTTCCCTTCTTGTACTTTCTATAGGGCTGGTTTTGTGGATAGGTATTGTTTAAATTTGTTTTTTTTTTTTCATGGAATATCTTGTTTTCTCCATCTATTGTGACTGAAAGTTTTGCTGGGTATAGAAGTCTGGACTGGCTTCCTTGGTCTCTTAGTGCCTACAAAACATCTGTCCAGGACCTTCTGACTTTCAGTTTCCAATGAGAATTTGGGTATAATTCTGATAGGTCTGCCTTTATATATTACTTGGCCCTTTTTCCTTTGCAGCTCTTAATATTCTTTTTTATTCTGTATGTTTAGTGTTTTGATTATTATGTGGCAAGGAGACCTTTTTTTTTGGTTCAGTCATAGTTGGTCTGTACACTTCTTTTTTAAGGAATTTTTTATTCATTTTAGATACCAACCACAGATCCCTCTCTCTTCCCTCCTCTTGCCCCTCCAGCGTCCCTCCCTAACCCACCTCCCATTCTCTCTTCCAACAAGGTAAAGCCTCCAATAAGGAGTCAGCAGAGCCTGGTCCATTCAGTAGGGGCAGGTCCAAGCCCTTCCTCCTGCATCAAGGTTGTGTAAGGTGTCCCACCATTGGTAGCGTGCTCCCAAAAGCCAGCTCATGTACCAGGGATGGATCCCAATTTCATTGCTTGGGAACCCTCAAGCAGATCAAGCTACACAACTGTCTGGCTTATTTAGAGGGTCTAGTCCACTTCCATGGAGACTCCACAGCTATTGGTCCAAACGTCATGAGTTCCCACTAGTTTGGTTTGGTTGTCTCTGTAGGTTTCCCCATCATGAACTTTTGATGCCCCTTGCTCATAGAAGCCCTCTTCCCTCTCTTTGACTGGACTCCTGGAGCTTCACCTAGTGCCTGGCTGTGGATCTCTGCATCTGCTTCCATTAGTTACTGGATGAAGGCTCTATGATTAGTTAGGGTATTCATTAATCTGATTTCTGGGGTAAGCCAGTTCAGGCACCCTCTCCACTATTGCTAATAGTCTAAGCTGGAGTAATCCTTGTGGATTCCTGGGGACTCCCCTAGCACCCAGTTTCTAGCTATCCATATGATCTATCTATCTATCTATCTATCTATCTATCTATCTATCTATCTATCTATCTATCATCTATCTATCTCTTTCATTGCTCTCCCACTCTGTCCCTGTTCCAGCTCAACCATCTCATTTCCTTATGTTCTAATCCCCCATCCCCTACCCTCCATTACTCCACTTATCTCCAGTTTACTCAAGGAGATCTCATCTATTTCCCCATCCCAGGGCAATTCATACATCCCTCTTAGGGTCCTCCTTGTTAGCTAGTTTCTCTGGAGCTTTGGGTTGTAGTCTATAGATCTTTGCTTTACATCTAGTCTCCACTTATGAGAGAGTACATACCATGTTTGTCCTTCTCAGTCTGTGTTACATCACTCAAGAAGATATTTTCTAGTTCCACCCATTTGCCTGCAAATTTCATAATGTTTTTTTGTTTTGTTTTGCTGCTGAGTAGTACTCCATTGTGTATATGTACCACATTTTCTTTATCCATTCTTTGGTTGTGGGGCATCTAGATTGTTTCCAGGTTCCGGCTATTACAAATAATGCTGCTATGAATATAGTTAAGCAAGTGTCCTTGTGGTATGGTTGAGCTTTCCTTGGGTATATGCCCAAGATTGGTGTAGCTGGTTCTTGAGGAAGACTGATTCTCAATTTTCTGAGAAGTTGCCATACAGATTTCCAAAGTAGCTGTAAAGTTTATACTCCCACCAACAATTGAAGAGTGCTCCCCTTACTCCATATCCTCTCCAACATAAGCTGTTATCAGTGTGTTTGATCTTAGTCATTCTGACAGGTCTAAGATGGTATCTCAGAGTCATTTTGAATTGAATTTCCCTGGTTACTAAGAATACTTAACAATTCCTTAAATATCTTTCAGCCATTTGAAGTTCTTCTATTGAGAATTTTCTTCTTTGATATTCTGGTGGAATTCTGCACTGAAATCATCTGGTCCTCAACTTTTTTTCCCTTGGGAGACTTTTAAAGATTGTTTCTATTTCCTTAGGGGTTATGGATCTGTTTAAACTGTATATCTGGTCTTGATTTAATTTTGGTATGTTGTACCTATCCAAAAATTGTCCATTTCTTTTAGATTTTCCAATTTTTGTAGAGTACAGGTTTTTGAAGTATGACCTGATGATTCTCTGGATTTCCTCATTGTCTATTACTATGTCTCCCTTTTCAATTTTGATTTTGTTAATTTGGGTGTTCTCTGCCTTGTGGTTAGTTTGGATAGGGGTTTGTCTGTCTTATTGATTTTCTCATAAGAACCAACTCTTCATTTCATTTATTCTTTTTATTTTTCTTCGTTTCTATTTTATTGATTTCAGTCCTCAATTTGATTATTTCCTGGTGTTTATTCCTCATGAGTGAGTTTGCTTCCTTTTGTTCTAGAGCTTTCAGGTGTGCTGTTAAGTTGCTAGTATGAGGTTAGAAATTGTAGAACAACTTTTTTATGTGGGCATTTAGTGCTGTGAATTTTCCTCTTAGCAGTGCTTTCATAGTGTCTCATAAGTTTGGGTATGTTGTGCATTCACTTTCTTTGAATTTTGGGAGGCTTTAATTTTTTTATTTCTTCCTTGACCCATTGGTGATTCAGTTGAACATTATTCATATTTCCATGAGATTGTAGGCTTTCTGTAATTTTTGTTGCTGTTGAAATCTAACTTTAAGCCATGGTGATCTGATAAAAACAAAGGAGGTTATTCCATTTTTTTCTGTATTCTCCTTGTACCTTTATGGGCATGTCATTCTTTAGGCTAGGAAAGTTTTCTTCTATGATTTTGTTGAATATATTTTCTGTGCCTTTGAGCTGGAATTCTTCTCCTTCTTCTATCATTATTCTTAAGGTTGGTTTTTTCATTGTGTCCAAGATTTCCTGGATGTTTTGTGTTAAGAATCTGTTCAATTTAACATTTTCTTTGACCAACCTATTTCCTCTAATGTATCTTCAATGCCTGAGATTCTCTCTTCTATCTCTTGTGTTCTGTTGATTATGCTTGTATCTGTACTTTCAGTTCATTTACCCCAATTTTCCATTTCAAGAATTTCCTTGGTTTGTGTTTCCTTTATTGCCTCTCTTTCAATTTTCAAGTCTTGAACTGTTTCCTTCACCTGTTAGATTGTTTTTTTTTCTTGGCTTTCTGTAAGTGACTTATTGATGTCTTACAATTTTTTGTTTGTCTTTTCCTCCATTTCTTTAAGGCATTTTTTCTTTTTCTCTTTAATGGCATCTATCATCTTCACAAAGTTATTTTATGAAGGTCATTTTCTTCTGCTTCTTCTATGTTGGGATGTTCAGGACTTGCTGTTGTAGAATGATTTGATTCTGGTGTTGCTGTATTGCTCTTTATGTTGTTGAATGTATTCTTACACTTCAGTCTACACAATTGGGTTGAGGTAACTGTAGGTACAGATGATGATTCTTCTTCCAGTTGGTGCAGGTGGTGCCGGTGTCTCTGGGCTGCTCTTTCTCCAATTAGTGCAGATAGTGTGCCTCCAGTGGCCTTTGATGTCCTGGGGGATGGTAAGTTTGCTGATCAGCTGCTGGGGCTCTTTCTCCAATCAGTGTTGGTGGAGTCTGTGCCTCTGGTGGCCTCTGGTTCCATGACAGATGGTAGGACTGATGACTGTCTGCTGGGGCTGTGATGCATGGAAGAGGAGCTCAGAATGTGTCCCAGAGCCTTGGGCCTAGAGAGTAGGGTTGTCCAGCCAGGAGGCTAGCCACTCACCTCTTCCTCCAATTGGTGTTGGAGTCTGTCCCCACTTGGGACATTTATGTATCAATATAAAAGAAAGATTGAATGTTACCTGATCATCAAATATTACCAGAACAAGCTCTAGGAATCATCTTCCCATAGCAGGGCTTCCTTATGTAGGACTCGAGACCATTTTTGAAGTAAGACCATAAGTATCTGACCACTAGACACACTCATCTTTATTAGCATACCATTGAAAATACTGTGAAGAAAATCCAATGAGGTGAGAAAATTGGGTGTGTCTGTGTTTTCATATATATATATTGTGCTGGCTGTGATATTCCATAAAATCCCAAGGGCTTCATTCTCTTCATTATTAACAGACAGTATTACAACTGCAACGATCCAATTGGTTTTGGATAACTGTAATTAGCATGGGCTAGACTGTGATCATCAGTGACATCTCTGAGAAGCAGGTGCTTGGAACTACTGTCCTGATCATCATTGTGTAATTGTAGTTATGCCTTCAAGTGCTACATGTACAAATGCAATATTTGCCTCTCTGTGACAATATTCTACATTCTAATTCAGTATTAATGTTTTTGTATGTATGTTTTTACTCCAAACACTGGGCTCCTAAGTTTAACAGCAAAGCAGTTATTAAAGACACTTCTTTCCAAAGCCAGCATTATGTCTAAGCTAATGCTCCATTTTAGATGAACCAAAAGTTCCTTCCTTGTTCCTAAATTTCATATGATGTCCAACGTGTGATGTTATTTTTAGATTGTTCTGAACTATGTTAATTATGAATGTTTTTGAGATAATGCCATGAAAATGTTAATTTCCTTCATGCTTTAAAGTGATTCATATAAAAATTTTTATAATTATTCAGCTATACTGTTCCCAATGCTTCACTACATCATCGTTTCTTTTAAATGTAGACCAAGAAATAGAAATATAAGTCAAAATGTTTCAGCATGAATTCAAAATAAATACCTCTTTAAACAAAGCCAATATTATTTGACATACAATTTACATTATTAGACACAAATTCTGTTTTACCCGATGCCCTCATTTTTTACTTTTTATAGTTAGCATACAAAGCAATGGGTTTCATTATGCATTTTCACACACATGCATATGTGGAACTGGGTAGTAACTGATTTGTTCAGTCTAGGCCACTGGGACTGCCCCCTCAGGTGAGGGACAAAGCCAGCTCTTCTACATCCATGCCACCAGGCTACAGGTCTTCCACACCAGCAGTGAGGAGTCGGACCATCTCTCCTGTGTGTGGGACCAGTTGTCTCATGAGGGGCAGGGCCAGCTCTTTTGCTGCACTGGCCAGTGAGGGCCAGGCCCAGCTCTCCCAGGGCCAGGAAAAGGAGGTACCAGCTCAGCACAGCTCTCAGATTTCAACATGCATGGTTCCTATGGACCCCTATGGTAACATGGGCCACAGAGATCAACACAGACCCTAGCTGTAGCAGGATCCAAGATACAGGCATTGTATTTGGCAGCAGCTTGGATCTGGATGTTACCGCGGCCCCAGTAGCAGCACTGGCACCCAGATCAGTATGGCTCTAGTGGCAGCATGGCGCTAGGACACCAACATGGTCGCAGGTGGCTGACCAGACCCTGGGCATCTCCACAGCCTTCAGTGGTAATTGAAGCTATGGAGATCAACATAGACCCTGGATCTGATAGGGACATAGACCCAGACATGGCCCTCAGCAGCAGCTCAGTCATGGATATCACCACGGCCCTAGGTAGCAGGACAGCCCACCCAAATCAGCGAGGCAGCAGCATAGTTCTTAGGCACCAATATGGACTCAGGTACCTGTCCATACCACAGGCATCCACTTGAGGTAACTGAAGCTACAGATATCAACACAGACCCTGGCTGGTGTAGGATCACTGATCTAGACAAGATCCTTGGCAGCAGGTCAGGAGTAGATGTTGTCATGGCTCCTAGTGACAGTCTAGGCCACTCAACTCAGAGGGGCCTCAGCAGAATGGCCCTTGGACACCAACATGGCCACAAGTGGAAGCTCAGACACTGGGCATTTGTGTGGACTTTGGTGGCAACATGAGCCATGGATGTCAACACAGACTTCAGCTGAGGTAAGACCATAGACCCAGACATGGCCCTTGACAGCAGCCTGAGCTCAGATGTCACTGTGGTCCTGGGTGGCAAGCAGGCCACCCTCATCAGTCTGTTCCTCACCACATTTACTTTTCCAGGTCTGTCTCTTTCCATAGCACATGAACAGGTCTGCCTCTCTTTCTCTCTCATTTCTCCACCATATATTTGCTCCTCCTAATGGTGTCTACCCACCCTACCCTTGCAGTAGGGTAGGGCCTCCACAGGGAGGACCTGTGGAGTCTTCAGCCAGCCTGGGCCATGAACTACATTTCCTCTTTCATCTTCTCTTTCCATGATCCCCTTTCTAGATTCATTACACATGCAGAGAATTTTAAATCTAGGTCCTATATGAGAGTGAAAATATAAAATTTTTCTTAATGAATTCTAGTTCTATCCATTTCTTGTGGATGTTAAGGTTTCTTAATGGCTGAACAAGGTTCCACTGTTTATATTATATTATATTATATTATATTATATTATATTATATTATATTATATTATATTATATTATATTATATTATATTATTTATAGTATGTTATATTATATATATTATATTATATTATATTGTATTGTATTGTATTATATTATATTATATTAATTATATTAATTATATTATATTCCAATTTATCTTTGTCATGTTCAACTGCTAATTGAAAGGATGATAATCAGCACTGCTGGTGGTGCTGCTTACCAGTTGAGAAGTCATGAGCCACAGCCACAATTACCAGAGTTACAGAGAGCTTTATTGGAAGGAGGGAGGGGATAGGAGAGAGAAGAGCCAGACCTGGAGAGAGAGAGAAAGATAACAGGAGCAGAGCAGAGCAGGGAGCAGAGAGAGAGCAAAGAGAGAGGGTGGAGTTTTTAAGGTGCAGATTGCATGACCATGCCATGCATATGTAGTCACCAGTGCCCCTTGATGTTGTAAGATGCAAGACCCTGAGCTGTGCATGTGCAGAAATGAGGGCAGGATCCTAACACTGATGAACATCTTGGTTAGTTCTCTTGTGTAGATGAATTTCTAAAGTGGTTTTATTAAATAAAGAACATGGAAACAAATATAAGGGTGAAAGCCTTAGAAACCAGGGAAATAGTGAGAGCCACCAACCACCTTACCTTATCAGCTCTGTAGCTTCCAAAACGGGAGCTACTTCCTGTTAACCTGCGCCTTTATTGCCTTGCTTTTCTGCCCTCTCATTGGCTCTTAACCTAGATACTTCACTTCCCTGTCACTGCCTGTCTGTACAGACCTCGAGATCCCTATGATTGGTACTGGGGTTAAAGGCACATGTCGCCATGTTTGACTTTCTTCCCTAGTATGACCTTGAATACACAGAGACCCTGTCTGCCAAGTGATCAGATTAAGGGTGTGTGTTATCACTGCCTGACTTTTGTGTTAATGGCTTGCTATTTTCTCTGATCTCCAGGCAAACTTTATTTATTAACATACAAATAAAATGTCATCACATTTCAGCACAAATAAAATATCACCACACTATGGCCTCACTATTGAGATTAGTACAGCATTAACATGGATATCCAAGTGTCTTTCCAGTATGTTAATGTCAAGAGCAATTGTAGTTGTCATGAGCTACTATGGGCCATGACACAATTACAGCTTATAGTAATTGATAATTCAGATGCTAGCCCATCAGATGAAAGTTTATCTGATGGAAGAACCCTGTCTGGCAGGGCCTGCAGGGCTTGCAGGGCCATGGACTCTGAAAAACTGGTTGTTGTTATCTGCAATTTAACTTGTGCAGAACAGCCATGACATCACCCCATTTATCATGCATTTTCATGTAATTGTACATGTAATCTCACAATTATATCTTAATCTTATGGACACATGCCCTGCCTGCAGGGCTTCAACGGGTTTTTGACCACCCTAAGGAGGGAATGTAGGGACAGGAGATACAAAGGAAAAGACACCAAGTCTAGATTCTGATCAAAGTGTCCTTTATTTCTCTTCCAGAAAGGTTTATATAGTTCCGCAGGGTGGGGGGAGCAAGAAGCTGTCATCTGCATAAGGTGGGGGCAAGCTAACAGGATGTTTGTATAGGATGTTTACAGGGTGACAGGGTCAAGGGCTCTGACTCAATGTCCTGTTGCTAGGCAACCTGACTGTAAGCTGATCTAGTTCCCTGGGGGTACTGTATTTTTCCACTAACTAGAGATTCTGTCCTTGTCCCTGACAGACACATATTTGTGGATAGTCAGAAAGATGATTTAGCTGTATAATTTTTGATTAATAGAAACATACTAAAATATGCTTCATAACTAGACCTGTTTAATCTATGTGACTGTTAGACACTTAGAGGTCTATTCTCCATCCTTGGCTTACTGACAGGGCAAACACTCCAAATGAAGTGTCCTTAGAAGAGATTACAGGCAGAACTTTCACAGATTTTATTCATGAGCAAAATTGCAGGTGTTTCACCTTGTTTGGTTCAAAGTCCTTCAGAAGACTTATGACAAGCTAGAGTGATAGTGCAGGTGTCTAACCAAGGTTATTAACACAAACAACCTAAAAAAGTCATGCCTGTGGTGGTATTGTGTTCCCCAAAATATTGTGCACGCTAATAAACTTATCTGGGGTCAGAGATAGAATAGCCACAATATTGAATGTAGAGGATAGGCAGTGGTAGCACATGCCTTTAATCCTAGCCTTCCAGAGGCAGAAATCCATGTGTTCAAGGATACAGCCAAGCATGGTGATTCATACCTTTAATCCCAGAGAGCAAGCCTTTAATCCCAGGGAGTGGTGGTAGAAAGCAGAAAGGTATATAAAGCATGAGGACCAGAAACTAGAAGCATTTGGCTGGTTAAGCTTTTAGGCTTTGAGCAGCACAGTTCAGCTGAGTTTCATTCTGGATGAGGACTCTGAAGCTTCTGGTCTGAGGAAACAGGATCAGCTAAGGAATTGGTGAGGTAGGTAGCTGTGGCTTGTTCTGTTTCTCTGATCTTCCAGTATTCACCCCAATAATTGGCCTCAGGTTTGTTTTCATTAATAAGAACTTTTTAAGATTCACGCTACACATACCAATTCTTACTTGCCAAGTCTAGCCTATAAAGGACCTATGTCTCAAGTTTATTTAACTAGGCACTACACCACTGGACTCTGATCAGTCTTACTCTTTAAACCTTCAAACCTTGTGTTGCCAAGGTAGTGGCTCAGCTCCTTGTTGCTTACCTTAGGGATGTGCTTTTGACCAATGAGAGGTAACTCTTGTAAATTTTTTGTTGCTTCAAGCCTCCTAAAAACATTGAATTTTTAGGATAGATTAGGAGAAGAAGGAGGATTAGAACAGATAATTGGAGCTAAGAAATGATATACAATTAGGACAAGAAAATTAGAATAATAGAAGAGATATAACTGGAACAGCACACACATGTGAGCTTTTTTTCTGTAAACCCTCAGATTAGAAATATCCTAAATTACCTTCACTACAGTGCATCATCTGACTTAAACTCTGAAAGAAATCTTGGGGCTGGACCCCAAAGGCCCCCATTATATTAATATAAAAGCTTTGAGTGTATACCCAAGGGAGATGGTAGGTAATATGATGTACCTCTGGCTGGCATGAGCAGCCTGTGTCTAGCTAGATAGTATGTTCCTTTCCATGGGTTAATCAGGACATTCTCACAGCCCTTCAAGGAGACTCTGGGGACTAATCAGGACTTTCTCACAGCCCTGGAGCAAGCAAGCTTGAACTCTATTGACTCAGAATAGATTTCAGATTCAAACTGGGAAATTGAGTCAGTTGTGGGCTCCCACAATTTATTGCCTTTTGAGACAGGATTTCTTTGTCTATTCTTGGCTGTCCTGAAGCTATCTCTGTAGAACAGGCTGGCCTTGAATTTACAGAGATCTCTCTGCCTCTGGTTCCTGAGTACTGGGATTAAAAGGATACACTTCCACTGTCTGGCAATACATTTTACTTTTAGTATTTAAATTTTACAGTTCTCTATAAATTCTGGATAAAATTCACTCTCTAACATGCAGTTACCACACTATTGATTTTTTTCTTTTTTTTAAGTTATGTGGGCTATCTCTTGGCTCTGATGTCAATTCCTCTGTTAAGCAGAAGCTTTAGATTTCCCTTAATCCTATTGGTCAGTTATTGAGATTCCTATGTCTTTATCTTGAGGACTTGCTTTTGAAGGTTCTATCAGGGGAGTGCAGCTATACATGTATCCTTGACTAAAGAATGCTCTATTGGGGAGGTCATCCTCTCACTGAACAGCTTTGGAGGCATGAACATGGACTGGTGAGGGAGGAAGGCAACACCTGTTAGCTAGACAGATCAGTAGAATCAACCTTGGTGAGCTCTGGAGTGACAGATGTTACAGCACAGATTGCCCTTATATCCTATGCCTATATCTTAAAATGTCTTGCTTATGTCTTCTTCTAACCATTTTGAAGAAGTAGATGTAAGAGTCTTATTAAATTAGAAACACCGAGCCAAATACAGAGTTAAAAGCCCAAGAAGTCAGAGCAGTAGCTAAGAGATGAGATTAAAACCGCCTTCTTACCCTTCCTGCTGCTGCCGTCCTTCCCCCTCAGAAAGAGGCCTACATCCTGTGTGTCTGTCTTTTTCTTGACTTTCTGTTCTGCCTTCTTACTGGTTGTAAACTCAACAACATGACCTCCTCATCACTGCCTGTCTATACAGACCTCTAGATCTCTATGATTGGTATTGAGATTAAAGGCATGTGTCCCCATGCTGGCTGTATCCTTGAACACAAAGAGATCTACCTGTCATGTGATCAGGATTAAAGGTGTATGCCACTCCTACCCAGCTTCTGCTATTGCTTACTATTAGCTCTAATCCCCAGGCACTATATTTACAATACAAATAAAATCACATTTCATTACAAATAAAATATCACCATATGAAGTTTCAGATTTACATTAAGGTTTTTGATCCATTATGAATTTACTTTAGTGGGGGGTAAGAGATATGGATCTAGCTTCATTCTTCATTATGTGGAAATCCAATTAGGCCAGCACCACTTGCTAAAGAGCCTGTCTTTTCTCTAATGTATGCTTTTGATATCTTTATTAAAAGTTATGCTGAGCTGTATAGATTTATAACTGGGTCTCTATTCTAATCCATGGCTCTTCATGTCTGTTTTTGTACAGCCACTAAACCTGAAGCTCTGCTTTGGCTGATGTTTCTGGCCCTGGGATCCTCCTGTCTTAGTTCACCCTAACAAGTGCTGGGGCTATCCATGTGCACAGCTGATCCTGATCTTACACAGGGGCTGCGACTTCCAATTCATATCCCTCTACTTCCACCACAAAGAATCCATCCACTGAGCTACTTCCCAACCCATTCTCTAGCACTTTGGGGCAAATTTCTTGAATAATTTTCCAAACCATACCTATTAACTGCTAGGGGTATTCAGGAAATATTATCTAGACAAATGCTATACTTTTGGAAGTTTATAGACCTTATAGTAATTGTTCTCACAACTGTACCAATAATTAGAGGTTAACCCTTAAGGTTAGAAAAAAATAAATAAAAAGAAACACTAAAGTAAAGGTCTTCAAAAGTGTTCATGATTAGGAACTGAGAAAATATTTAAAAGGATAGATAATTAACTTGATTCAAACTTGTTATAAAATGTTTGAATCACCTACTCCAACATATGTATATTTAAAATACATAGCCTCAGAAATGAGCTAAGATACAAAATCAACACAGAAAATTCAGTAGCCTTTCTTTTTTATCATATTTTTTTATTTATTTATTTTACAATACTATTCAGTTCTACATAATAGCCACAGATTCCCTTGTTGTCTCCCTTCCTGCCCCCCTCCCCTTGCCCTCAGCCCACCTCCCATTCCCAACTCCTCCAGATCAAGGTCTCCCCTGAGGACTGGGATCGACCTGATAGACTCAGTCCAAGCAGGTACAGTCCCCTCCTCCCAGATTGAGCCAAGAGTCACTGCATAAGTCACAGGTTTCAAACAGCTAACTCATGCAACAAGCCCAGGACCTGGTACCACTGCCTAGATGCCTCCCAAACAGATCAAGCCGATCGACTGTCTTACCTATTCAGAGGGCCTGATCCACTTGGGGGCCCCTCAGCCTTTGGTTCATAGTTCATGTGTTTGCATTCATTTGGTTATTTGTCCCTGTGCTTTATCCAACCTTGGTTTCAACAATTCTCGCTCATATAAACCCTCCTCTTTCTCACTAATTAGACTCCACCAGGGGCCTAGCCGTGGATGTCTGCATCCAGATTCCTCAGTCCTTGGATGGGGTTCATGGCACAACTATTAGGGTGTTTGGCCATCCCATCACCAGAGTAGGTCAGTCCCGGCTGTCTCTCGACCATTGCCAGCAGTCTTTTGTGGGGGTATCTTTGTGGATTTCTGTGGGCCTCTTTAGCTCTTTGTTTCTTCCTTTTCTCATGTGGTCTTCATTTACCATGGTCTCCTATTCCTTGTTCTCCCTCTCTGTTCTTAATCCAGCTAGGATCTCCTGCTCTCTTTCCCTTGACCCTCGCCCTTCATTGCTCCCACTCATGTCCAGGCTGTTCATGTATATCTCATCCTTATTCTCCGTCTCTTTCTTGGGGTCCCGTTTTCCAGGTAGCCTCACTGGTGATGTGAGTAGCAGTCCAGTCATCCTTGTTCCACATCTAGCATCTTCCTATGAGTGAGTACATACCATATTTGTCTTTCTGAGTCTGGGTTACCTCACTCAGGATGATTTTTTCTAGATCCATCCATTTGCCTGCAAACCGTATGATGTCATTGTTTTTCTCTGCTGAGTAGTATTCCATTGTGTATATGTGCCACAATTTATTTATCCATTCTTCAGTTGAAGGGCATCTAGGTTGTTTCCAGGTTTTGGCTATTACAAACAATGCTGATATGAACATAGCTGAGCAAGTGCTCTTGTGGTATGATTGAGCATTTCTTGGGTATATGCCCAGGAGTGGTATAGCTGGATCTTGGGGGAGATTGATTCCCAATTTTCTAAGAAAGCGCCATATTGATTTCCAAAGTGGTTGTACAAGCTTGCATTCCCACCAGCAGTAGAGGAGAGTTCCTCTAGTTCCACATCCTCTCCAGCATAAAGTGTCTTCAGTGTTTTTGATCTTAGCCATTCTGACAGGCGTAAGGTGGTATCTCAGAGTTGTTTTGATTTACATTTCCCTGATGATTAGGGATGTTGAGCAATTCCTTAAATGTCTTTCAGGCATTTGAGTTTCCTCTGTTGAGAAATCTCTGTTTAGTTCTAAAGCCCATGTCTCAATTGGACTGTTGGTCATTTTGATGTCTTATTTCTTGAGTTCCTTATATGTTCTGGATATCAGTCCTCTGTCAGATGTGGGGTTGGTGAAGATCTTTTCCCATTCTGTAGGCTGTTGCTTTGCCTTGTTGACCATATCCTTTGCTCTACAAAAGGTTCTCAGTTTCAAGAGGTCCCATTGATTGACTGCTTGTCTCAGTGTCTGTGCTACTGGTGTTATATTTAGGAAGACATCTCCTATGCCAATGCGTTCAAGACTACTTCCTACTTTCTCTTCTAGCAGGTTCAGAGTAGCTGGATTTATGTTGAGGTCCTTGATCCTCTTGGACTTAAGTTTTGTGCACTGTGACAGATATGGATCTATTTGCAGCCTTCTACACATTGATATCCAGTTATGCCAGCACCATTTGTTGAAGATGCTTTCTTTTTTCCATTGTACACTTTTGGCTTCTTTGTCAAAAATTATATCTTCATAGGTGTGTGGGTTAATGTCAGGGTCTTCAATTCGATTCCATTTGTCCACATGTCACTTTTTATGCCAATACCAAGCTGTTTTTATTACTGTAGCTCTATAGTAGAGCTTGAAGTCAGGGATTGTGGTGCCTCCAGAGGTTGTTTTATTGTACAGGATTCTTTTGGCTATCCTGGGTTTTTTGTTTTTCCATATGAAGTTGAGTATTATTCTTTCCAGGTCTGTGAAGAATTGTGTTGGTATTTTGATGGGGATTGCATTGAATCTGTAGATTGCTTTTGGTAAGATTGCCATTTTTACTATGTTAACCCTGCCCATCCATGAGCATGGGAGATCTTTCCATTTTCTGACATCTTCTTCAATTTCTTTTTTCAGGGACTTAAAGTTCTTGTCATATAGGTCCTTCACTTGCTTGGTTAGTGTTACCCCAAGGTATTTTATGTCATTTGTGGCTATTGTAAAGGGTGATGTATCTCTAATTGCTTTCTCAGCTTCTTTGTCCATTGTATATAGGAGGGCTACTGATTTTTTTGAGTTGATCTTGTATTCTGCTATATTGCTAAAGGTGTTTATAAGCTTTATCAGTTCCTGGGTGGAATCTTTGGGGTCACTCAAGTATACGATCATATCATCTGCAAATAGGGAAAGCTTGACTTCTTCCATTCCAATTTGTATCCCCTTAATCTCCTTATGTTGTCTTATTGCTCTGGTTAGAACTTCAAGTACTATATTGAATAAGTATGGGGAGAGTGGACAGCCTTGCCTCGTTCCTGATTTTAGTGGAATTGCTTTGAGTTTCTCTCCATTTAATTTGATGTTGGCTGTTGGCTTGCTGTAAATTGCCTTTATTATGTTTAGGTATGTTCCCAGTATTCCTGATCGCTCCAAGACTTTTATTATGAAGGGGTGTTGGATTTTGTCAAATGCCTTCTCTGCATCTAGTGAGATGATCATGTGTTTTTTTTCTTTGAGTATGTTTATATGGTGTATTACATTGATGGACTTTCGTAAGTTGAACCACCCTTGCATCCCTGGGATGAAGCCTACTTGATCATGGTGGATAATTGTTCTGATGTGTTCTTGGAGTCTGTTTGCCAGTATTTTATTGAGTATTTTTGCATCAATGTTCATGAGGGAGATCGGTCTGTAGTTCTCTTTCTTTGTTGCAGCCTTGTTTGGTATAGGAATCAGGCTAATTGTAGCCTTATAGAAGGAGTTTGGTAATGTTCCTTCTGTTTCTATTATGTGGAACAATTTAGAAAGTATTGGTATTAACTCTTCTTTGAAGATCTGGTAGAATTCTGCGCTGAAACCATCTGGTCCTGGGCTTTTTTTTGTTGGGAGACTTTTAATGACTGTTTCTATTTCCTTAGGGGTTATTGGAATAATTAAATAGTTTATCTGGTCTTGATTTAACTTAGGTATGTGGTACCTATCCAGAAAAATGTCCATTTCTTTTTGGTTTAAAAATATGGAACGCTTCACGAATTTGCGTGTCATCCTTACGCAGGGGCCATGCTAATCTTCTCTGTATCGTTCCAATTTTAGTATATGTGCTGCCGAAGCGAGCACTCAGTAGCCTTTCTATATATCAAGCGTGAGCTAATGGATAAAGAACTTAGGAAAAAGAGAAAAAACACTCCAAAACAAACCTAATTAAAGTATTCAAAGACCTACATAAAGAAATGTTAAAACACTGACATAATTAAAAGAAGACACTTGAAGATCAACAGAATAAATACTGCAAAATTAGCTTATGTTTCTAAAAGTAATCTACAGAGTCAACATAATTCCCCAAGATATTTTTCAGATATAGGAAAAACAATGCTAAAGATTAAGAAGATGAACAAAAGCCTACATAATCCTGAGCAGAAAGACAAATCTGGGTGGTATCACTGTACTTGATTTTAAATTATATGACAAGGTCATAGTACCAGTATTGTGCTGGCACAGAAACAGACTTATAGACCGTTGTGATAAAATGGAGAATACAGAAACAAATGTGCACAGCTATTACCATTCAATTTTGACAAAAGCCTCAAAAAATAGACTGGCAAAAGCAATCTTCTTTCAACAAATCATGCTGGATAAATGGGATTTCCACAAAAGAAGAAGGTAACCCTATTTTCACCCTGTACAAAAATCAAGTTAAAATGATTCAAAGACCCAAACATAAGACCTGAAACCTGCAAATGCTGGAGGACAACATGAGTGAATAAGAATGGCCGGGCGGTGGTGGCGCACGCCTTTAATCCCAGCACTTGGGAGGCAGAGCCAGGCGGAACTCCGTGAGTTCGAGGCCAGCCTGGGCTACCAAGTGAGTTCCAGGAAAGGCGCGAAGCTACACAGAGAAACCCTGTCTCGAAAAACCAAAAAAAAAAAAAAGAATGCATGCTTATTTTAATATACATGGTGTATGCATGTATGCATACACACACACACACACACACACACACACACACACACACACACACACACACAGAGGTTGGACTCCAAAGAGATGATGAGTCTGTTACATTTCCTTAGGGTCCATGGGAATGCTCCAAAATGGAAGACTGAGAAGTCTTTGGGCAATCAGAACTGACAATGTATGGTGGGAGATGCTTAAAATGTATCATATCATAGTTTTAGTGAATTGTTGAGATGAAACTAAGGTCTTTAGGTCTGCCTTTATGGTCACAAGTACCTTTACTCATGCAGGCAGTAGGTCTTATATTGTACTTGACAGAAGTTGGAGCTGCCTTACAGGGTCATTTCAAGATCCACAGTGAGGCCTTAATTTGATCTGTAGGAAAAGAAAAATACTTTGATAGCTTTGTGTTGAAGAATGTACATGTGAACAAATAATCCTAGAAGAGGTATAAAATAAGTGCATGGTGCAGAATAAGAGGATAGACAATGATAGCTATGTGTAGCACAGTAAATCACTTTTAGATGCTCTGCATTCTGGTATTTGTCAAAGACTTTTAGAAATGATGTATGCCTACATTAAATGCTTAAAACACAAAGGAATACAGAGTATTTAGATGAATTGAGTTAAATATTTAATGCACTCAGCTTATTGCCTGCCGTGTAATGTGGATACTCAGCTGCCTCAGAAGGCCTTCCTATATTGTTGCATTGAGGGGTGGGAAGAAATAGGCTCAAGATACCTAAAAAATAGTGAATCTTATATACAGAATTCTATCATCATCTTAACATTTCTTCAGGAAAATGAACAATGTTCATTATATACTATTTTATCTTTCATTTTGAACAGAGATTTTCAATTTGATTTAAAGTTTAACTGATAAGTTCTCTTACATCCCCACACCAGCAAGCATCAAATAATAAAATAAGTAATTTTTTATGAATGTCCTGTATTCTTCTGGGAGAACACAAATCATTTCACTGGCTTTCGGTAAACAATGAAGAAGAATTCCAAAGAACACCATAGCATGTAGATGCCCCCCTAGAGAGAGCCAGCCAGGCCTTAATGAGTCACCTGGCTCCAGAAATCATTTCTGTAGAAAAAAACATCCTAGAGCCCCACCTCTCAAAGGGACAAGCAGGAATATCCCCAAGGGTTCACTACCGTTGCTGGGAGCCTCTTTAATCTCCCATCATGGTCAGACATCCATCATAATCCCCACTGCATGTGTATCCTTGGCCAGTGAGTGTATTCAATAGTTCACATTGTATTCATCCTCCAACAATTTATAAAAGTAAATGGAACACATCTTCCTAAAGTCCCTACTGGAATTCAGTATCAAAACTCTATTTCTAAATGGTAAGTGCAATAGTCATGGGTTTATTTAAGATGGATTTTCATTGGTATAAGAAGGTGAGCAAGAGAAGCCCGTGGTTTTCCTGATATAGTTATACTAGTTGGACCTGGGTACCCAAGAAAATATGGGTCTAACACAGCCAGAACCACTGCTAACCTTGAGAGCTGAGAATATGAAAAAAGAAATCTGGAAGAAAGCCTCATACTAGGATTGGATTAGGTTTCTAGTCTTATGTTCTTTATTTACCATCTCAAGTGACTGATCCAATAATGAGAGAGGATATTAGAGTGGTGAGAGCCCCTGGCCTATGGTGACAAGAATAAATGCCAGTCTAGAGGTCAGGAACTTAAGTGTGTATAGGGAAGAAGAGAAAGGAAAGGAGTGGTCAGCATAGTACATGTAAAAATATCCTAGTCCAGACATGGACAGGTGTCAGAGATTGTACTTACTTGGAGATGTGTCATAGGAATTATGGCATGTAGAAAGGAAAGTTATGCTCTTCAAAACATGGAACATCTGAAACTACCATATTTGACTTTTATTTAATTCCAGCAAATCTCTTCCTTCAGGGTTCGGGGAACCCTGCAAAAAAGAAAGCAAAAAGATGTAAGAGCCAGAGGGGATGGATGACACCAAGAAAGTGAGACCCACTAAATCAGCATGACCAAAGTTCATATGAATTCAGAGACTGAGGCTACATGCACCGGGCCTGTATGAGTCTGTACCCGCTCCTCTGCATATATACTATAGCTTCAAGTTTAGTGTTTTAATGAGATTCCTGAGTGTTCAAATGAGTGGGTCACTGATTCTTCTCTTGGGCTCTTTTCCTTCTCTTTGTTTTTGTCCAATTCCTATGTGTTAGTTTTTTGTCTTGTCTTATCTCTTGTATTACATTATATTATATTATTTCATATTCCCTTAGACACCTGTTTTTCTCTAATGAGAGACAGAATACAAGTAGATCCAGATGGGAGGAGAAGTGGGGAGAAACTGAGAGGAATAGAGGAAAGGGAAACTATAATCAGAATATATTATATGAGAAAAAATCTATTTTCAATAAAAGGGAGAAAGAAATTCTTAGCACAGCTATGTGACAAAATACTTCTGCAGGTTTATGAATACCATTTCTTTTAATTTCAAAACAAAGCTGCAGTATATGGACAAATGGCATCACTGAACAAACACGAAAATGAGAGCCAAAGAGATTGCCATGTGCAGGTTAACCCTGCTGACAAAATGCTTTGTATGTCAAGGCCTGTTCCACAGTAATCTGCAGCCAGCACAGAGTGACTCTTAACACTGTCATAATGAAAGCAGGATTGCCACTATTGAACTGAGATCAAGGCAGGAAGCACAGAGTATAAATGCTATACTGAGCATAGCCTTGTTCTTCAGACCAAAGTATTTTCAGAGTCTGCAAAGAACAATTTTAAAGGACCATGTAAGCTTGGTAGAGTTAGAATGAACTTTCTAAGAAATTATGAATATTAATTTTATAATAAAGAAAGCAGTAGAGGCATGATAGCTTTATTTAAGTATTTTAATAATTTTATGTATAAAATAGTTTGTACCATTGCAATATTAACAATTAATACAATGAAAAACACATATTTAATGGTAGAGCTGATGTTGAGGAAGTAATCTGTCTGTTGTTAGTGTCATTTGAATACAATCCAAAATCATCAGAGAAAAGATAGAAGATATTCTTGAATGGGCTACAGATAGTCAACTCTGGAGCCATTGCCCTTCATAGTTAACATATTGAAAGAATGCAGGCTCACCATCAGAGAAACTAAATGTTTATTTTCACTAAAGAAAAAACAACTGGAAACATTAAGGAACTGATATATTTGAAAGATAGTTAATACTGATATTACTGTTATAGTAAATGTTTAAATACCTAAGAGCTGCACAAACATTGTTAGCAGAAAGTTGTATAGTATGCATATTATATTTAATAAGAATGAGAGGACAATCACAGCATCCTATAACATTACCCTTGAAAAGTATACAATTAGAAGAGAGTATATGTTATAGGGAGATAAATTTAGAGAAGTGACAGAATGTAAACAACAGCGTTCTGAGTATCAAGCCAAAGAAGATGGTATAGGTTCTATGAACTATTTCACATCCCAAATATTAATCAGGGATATGTAGTACCCTAAACTCTTCAATCAACAAAGGAAGCCACAAATCAATGAACTATAGGGAACAATTTGGCTTAATGTTTTTTTGTTACTAAAATTTAAGTAGATAAACCTACCTTGGATCCCAAACGATAATTAATTGTTTTGGATTACTGCCCTAAGAAAACCAAGTAAGAATTGGAAAATTATGATATTTTGTCATATTTTTCATGTGAGTATCATGGTAAATGAGGTATTTCTGAGATTCCTAGGTGTGTCAGTTAACAATTGTACAGGATAAATATCTGAAAAAAATGATAATCAATTAAGTTATGTTCTATTCCTTCAGAGCTTATGTGTATCTCAAAAATTATGTGGGTAAATATTCACAATGTAAACCAAATTCTTTTATTGCAACAACTTTAACTAAATACAGCACTATTAAAATGTACCTAATTTGGACATAGTGACACATACTTGTAGTTGTATACATAGCTTTTACAAAGCTGAGGTAGGAAGACTGAAGTTCAAAGACCGCAAGACACTGTGCATGTGCGTATGTATGTACATGCATGTGTAATATATATGCAAACAAATATATATTAATGGAAAGAGAATATTTATACATGTACCAAATTTCTTATTGTTGATGTGTATGATGCTTATTTTGAATTTTCAAGTTTTCCCCATTATTGCTATATAGGTTTGTAAAAATCAGAACTAAAGAGCCATCATTTGTGGTACCAAGGCAGCACTTTCCATGAAGTGAAAGTTCATTGGCTCTTTCTCTTTCTGAAGCCTGTTTTTCTTTTTCTTTTATGGCAAGAGACATGAATTATATTTTAATCTTGATATTCAGAGCCTATTCAGTTCACTGTTCATGCATGCATTCCTCACTTTTACATTCAATTTTATGCCCAAGCACTGGATATTTGTAAGAGAAGCGTAAAACCATTATTGATGCAACTGTGTTGTTTAAGAAGGAGGGACCATGAACAAAAGGCCAGTGTCCTCACTGGGGGTGGAGACATATACAGGACAAAAAAAGATAATTTGATCTATTCTAGGAGTCAGAATAGGCTTTGAAGAGAAAATGATGTTGTAAGATGAGGATAAATCACCTGAAAATGATAAACAGCTGGTTTGATGTCAGTAGTGGGCAAAAACACCCTGAGAGACAAGATCATATTCAAGGATATATGTGATGTGCATTGTTTTCATGAGGTTATGTTATATCATGGAGATTTGAGAAGTTACTCAAAGAATTTAATAAATAAGAGGTTACCATTTTATATTATTGTGAAACATAGAAGAAAAATAATGAAAGAAGTGAGGCAAATGTAACAAAATACAAAAAAAAGAATGAGCAGAGCCTTGACAGCAGAGGTAAGAAACAAGAGATGAGGAGGTGAACTGGAAAAAAAACTTACATTTAACATTCTTGGGCTATTTTATTCTCATTTATAAATAACCATTCATTGCTCAACTTGTGACTATTATATGAAGTCTTTTGGAATGTATCCTTAGGCTTCCAGGCTCTACCAACACCAAAGCTAAGGGTGTAATCAGTCAGGATATGAGACCTATAACAGAGATTTCCCCACTATTGCTATAATTTACTTACCTGATAATTCCATAAATATAGTTGTAAAGTGACTTGAGTTAGGGCTTTCTTTTGTCCTGTAACTACAAAAGCCTTATAAAACTGTTATCACATAGGATAATGGTAGTTGTGGCAAGCTGACTCCATGTTCCTGAGCCATGATCACTCAGTTGACTAGAGAAAAAACTAGTTCTATGACCTTTGAGGTGATAGCTATATTTTTGAGTTAACAAAGTGATAAAATTGGGTAATAAATGGTCTATAATTACTTTTTCTTATATGTGGTACAATAAGAAAAAGGCAAGGAAGCTTCCCAAGTTGCAGACAGGAGATGCTGGATAGTATCAGCACTCAGATATGAAATATAGGTGGAGTGGTTGAAGAAAAGGATTATTTTGGTATGGGAACCCATTGTGAGAGGTATTGATGAGATTTCAAATAGACAATGAGCATCATGAAAATAAATAGATATTGAAATTAAGAACCTGGACCTTTGAAGAGAGATCCTAACAGTCAAGTGTTGAGTAGTGACGTTTAAGAAATAGTACATGCAAAAATAATGACAGAAAATGAGGTTCATCATTCTCATTTATTCAGAAAAAAATACAAAACAACAATTCCAAAGAAGGCAGTATTTACATGTGAGGCAGAGATGATAAGCAAGAATAAATATGAGAATAATTAAAAAAAATCAGCAGTGTGAAAAATCAGGACATTTTAAAAACATTTTTTTCCATTTTCCTCAACAGGAACAATTCACACAAAAGAACGAGGCTGGAAACCACACCATTGTGACAGAGATAATCATTTTGGGACTAACAGAGGATCCTACACTGAGTATAGTCTTTTTTGTGATATTTCTAGGAGTGTACATTGTCACTATAGTAGGAAATATCAGCATCATCACGTTGATAAGAATTTCTCCCCAGTTGCACACACCCATGTACCTATTCCTCAGCCATCTGGCTTTTGTAGACATTGTATATTCAACTTCAGTCTCAGTTATAATGCTGATGGAACTCCTTGGACATGGGCTGGCCCTACCCATAGCTGCCTGTGAAGCCCAGCTCTGTATTATAGTGTCACTTGGATCAGCTGAGTGCTTCCTACTGGCTGCCATGGCCTATGATCGCTATGTAGCAATCTGTTCACCTCTCCTCTACTCCATGCTCATGTCCCCCAGACTCTGTTTTCTACTGCTGGGAGCTGCCTATGTTGGTGGCTGCATGAATGGTTGGACATTTACTGGCTGTTTGTTAAATCTGTCCTTCTGTGGACCAAATCAGATAGATCACTTTTTCTGTGACTTCTCCCCTTTGCTGAAACTGTCCTGTTCAGATGTCTCTGTTATTGGAATCATCCCCTCTATCTCTTCTGCCTCCGTTCTTGTGGTGACACTGCTTGTCATTGCTGTCTCCTACATCTACATCCTCATCACCATCCTGAAGATGCGCTCCACTGAGGGCCGACAAAAGGCCTTCTCCACCTGCACATCCCACCTCACTGCAGTCACTGTCTACTATGGGACCATCACCTTCATTTATGTAATGCCCAAGTCCAATTACTCTACTGAACAGAACAAGGTGCTGTCTGTATTCTACACAGTGGTGATCCCTATGCTTAACCCCCTCATCTACAGTCTGAGGAACAGAGATGTGAAGGATGCTCTGAGGAAGGCAACTGTCAGAGTATATTCATAGAACTTCAAATTTAAGAAATGGATTAATACCTTTAGCCATGTCACACTTAGTATCTATCACATGGTGCTTAACTGATTGTTTAATATTAAATCCTGTTTCTCTGCACAAACTCTTACCTTTATACACTCATATATCATTTGTGGGGCCACTTGAAGTCAGTAAAGTGATAGGAATAACCATTGCTACTATACAACATCTGCATGATGTCAAAATTTTTGCCTTGCTTGTGTTATTTATGTAGCAAGCAATAATTTGTGCCCTCTGTCTGTCAAGATAAATTTTAGTTGCATATATGAATTTACCTATTTCTCACAATAACCTAAGCAAGTAGCACTATTGTTTTATTTTGTGGAAAATTTCCTGGGGAAAGACAGAAAGTAGTCTGCCCATATACTCATGAAGAATAATTGAGGTCATTCATATCTAAGGAGTTGGTCTCTAAAATCATATGGCTTCTACATTTAATTTCCCAATTATCTATGAGTTAGGTCATTATAAATCCGAAAAGGGAGCCTTGTTCACAGATGAGAAGAGTGAGCCTTGGAGAAACAGAATAGTTTTTACAGAGGAGTGTGGATTCAGTGACTCATGGCACTGACTATCATGCACTTAACATGCACTCTGCCACAATGGCACTTATCTTTTGGTAAACACCTCTAATAGTCTATGGGAACATCAGAGGTGCATTTTGACTCCATGGGATCATGAAACTTTAGTTTTGTGACTTCCACATTTCCAGACATAAAAACTATCACAGAATTAGCGAAGGATGTAAACAGTCTCTGTACTGAAAACTGTAAGGCATTAATGAAAGAATGTGAGATTAATAACTGATGAAGCGACAGGCATTGCTATACATGAGCTGGACGAATTCAAACTGTTAAAATAGCCATATTCTGTAGAGCACACTTCAGATTCAGTGTAACTCCTACAAAAATGTCAATGTTTTCCCTAAAGAAGTGATTTAAAAAAAATCCTTAAATTACAGAGTCAGAAAAGATTCTGGGTAGGGGAAGAAATCTTAAGTGAGGGGTAAAACTGGGGTCATCATCTTTTCTGAGTGCAAAAGGCTTTATTGATTCATGACTTAATGAACCATGGATACTCAGATGTCTCAGGGGAGATTCTTAAGTTTTTCTACTAAGCAACAGTGAGGAAGAAGTCCAAACACCTTTTTCTAAATGTCAGTTTTATATCTACAAAGCACTAGAATGATTTTTCTATTTCTCCAGCAAAATGGGCAATGAACCCAAGTAGCAATTTAATTTACTACTATTCTAGCCTGCTACCTTAACACTCCTTTTAAATTTGATTCAAAGTTTATTGTAAATGGAGAGTAATATTATCACAATACCCCAAACTAACCAGACAAATTATTACTTTCAAGGTCAAATATTGTTCTGGGAAGCCACGTGCTATCTCTTTCTGTAAACAAGTAACAAAAGAATTCCATTGGATGCTATGGCATCTGGGTGTCACCTGGGGACATTAATGAATCACCTGTTTCCATAAGCTATTTCTTTCCAAGAAACACATATACCTTTCTTTTAAGAGGCAATCAGCAATAATCCCTGAAGGTTTATTAATCCCTCGTTCGATTACAGCCTTTCTTCCCCTCTCTTGAAATGCACACAAAGACACTCAACCTTATATTTTCTGCATGTGTGTGGCTATGATTTTTGACCAGTGATTGCATTAATGGTTCACATTGCAGTGTCCAGAACCCAATTCTCTCTAAAAATAAAATACATCTACTTCATAAAATCTTCTTGGATTTTCAGTGATTTCAGTGTCAATATTAACTCTGAATGGTAAATGAAAGATTGATGGACTTTATTAGATGGATTTAAAAAAAACAAGAATAAATTGAAATTTATCAAGCACGTTTGAGCTCTTGACATCTGTGGTAGCCATGACCTCACCAAGAGGCACTGTGCAGTGGATTTCTGGCATGCATAGAGCAGTATTCCTAAAGCATGTGAGTACTGCATCGATGGTGTGTGGCAACCATTATTGTTACTGGACTTCAGGAACTGAGATAAGGAGAGGAAATCAGAAGCAACAGCCTGATTTCAACTAGGTAAGATTTACTGTCCTATCCCCTCTATTTCCCCTCCACAGTGACTGATCCTCTGAGGGAGAAGATATTTGAGTGGTCAGCATCCCCGATCTAGGCTGATAAACATGAAATCCTGTGGAGAATTCCAGATATTAAGTGTCCAATGGAGAGGAAAAGAGAAGCAAAAAATTAGTCTATGTATTGTACATTTAAAGAGCAGAATTCAGAACTGAGGACACATAAGTACTGCACCTCTTGTCTTGTTTTTGGATTTATGTTAAATCTACCTGACATTTTAAAAGCAGAACTACAGTCATCAAAACACTAAATCATTGTAAAACTATCCAAACTTCATTTCATAAATAAATAAAGAGATGCTTAACCCCTATATGTGACCAGGTCCTCTGGTATTTCACAGATATCACTTCCTTTATTCCCACAACAAAGCTGCACTTTAGGGTCAGTTCTCCCATTGTTCAAGTTAAAAAATATGTTGAGTACCAAAGAGTTTAAGTGTCATGTGTAATTTAATATAGATGACCTGTGTTTCTGCCTTCTCTGCTTCCACTTACAACTCTGCAGTCAGTGCAGAATGACTAGTGTGAGTCAGAATGAGATCAAAGTTACCACTTTGAACTCTGCTTGAGTCAAAAGGCAAAGAGCAGGAAGGCTGGGTGTTTGGTCTGTTCTTCAGCCCTGAGTATGTTCAGTCTGAAGAAGACCTCAATTACTCTACAGAACAAAACAAAGTAGTGTCTGTGTTCTACACAGTGGTGATCCCCATGCTTAACCCCCTCATCTACAGTCTGAGGAAGAGAGATGTAAAGGAGGCCTGAGAAAGGCCACCATCAGAGTATATTCATAGGGTGTAAGGATTTTACTTGTGCATGCCTCTGTAAGTCCTTACCATCTGCTGATCAACTGGTTGTGTAAGTTGAAATCCTATTCCTTTGCAACAACTCTCACCTTTCTAACACTTCTATAGTAAGAAGACACCTTGAAATCTGTCAAGTTATAATAATACAGCAATAATTATTACTATTATGGAACTCTGTATATATCAAGATATGTTTATTTGTCTACTTTATGTAGCAAACAATAATTAATGCTTGGCATTTTAAACCCCTGTTATAAATAAATTATATATGAACTGATTTATCCTGATAGAAACCAAATAAAGTGGCATCATTAATTTTTATTTTGCAAAAAAAAATTGTCTGAACATAGGAAAATGAATGTTGATCAACGATAAATTCATGAAAGAGCAGAGATGTGAGATCGATACTAAAATTGAGAGACAGTCACTAATAGTCTTTGGCTTTGCATTTAGTTTTTATAATGAATCTATGAGGCTGGCATTTTAAATTATACTAAATTTACATATGAGAAAATCAAGCGTTGGAGAAATCAAGCAGTTTCTCCAGAGAAGTGAAGAGCCATTCCCTCTGATTCTATGCTCTATGCAACACAGGTGTTGATTTAATTTCTCTGGTTCTGTTTTCCACACACCTGACCTATATCATACCATGATAAATTTAATGTGAGCACTGTTGTGACAAGATTTGTCCATGGTAATAAGGCCTCAGTTAGTACATCAATCTTTGGGGACAAATGGCCTTGTAAAGAAGGTCAATTTAATGCACTCCATAACGAGGTTAGAACTGGGAAAACTAATTTGATTCCCATTTGGGGGAAAACAAAGATCTTTTTTTGAGACAGGGTTTCTTTATGTGTAGCCCTGGCTATCCTGGAACTTGCTCTGTAGACCAGACTAATCTGGAACTCAGAGATCCACCTATTTCTGCGTCCCAAGTGCTGGTATTAAAGGTATGTCCCACTACCCCCCAGCTGGAAATAAAGTCTCTATACTACTTGTACAAGTTTGGCTAGCTTTCTAGCCATGTTTAAATATACATCAAAGCCAGATTGTTGACATAATTGTATATGTAACAATTTAGAAGTCCATTTTGACCAAAGTTTAGTTTTTTGTGACAGGGTTTCTCTGTGTAGCTTTGTGCCTTTCCTGGAACTCACTCTGTAGCCCAGGCTGACCTCGAACTCACAGAGATCCGCCGGGCTCTCTCTCCCAAGTGCTAGGATTAAAGGCATGTGCCACCACCGCCAGGCTTGACCAAAGTATTTTGATTAGTGCTTCCACAACAGTCACAGTTCTGTGTCTATAAAGAAATTAGGATTTAAAAATCTCCCCCCACAAAAAACTAGAGATGATGTTACAGGTTACACTGCACAATTTTCTTGTAGAAAGTACATATTTTGACTGACACATCATCACATCATCATGACTTCTCGGAAATTAAGGTGAAAATGGCTTTCACATGGGAATCCCAGAGCACAGGCTCAGTTTAGTGTTTATTACCTTTTAAAGCAAAAGTTAGAACCCCATTCCTCAGGACAATAGGGCTGGAGACATCAGGGTTTGGAGATATTTTTTAGAAACAAACAAAAATGAATATATTTATGGTTTACTAAGCAAAACTTTAGAGTACAATATTTGTCAGAGGAAAATACAGAACAAATGAAAACTAAGAGATCTAAGTGAAAATTATGACAATGTTATACCAGCCATTAAACTTCTCATATATTAATATTTATTTACTTTAAATGCATACAAAAAAGTAGACAATTAAGTTATTTATGGAAAGGACCTGTCTCACAGTGGAACTGAAAACCATGCAACTGTCCTCTGAATATTAAGAGGGCATTCCCTCTCCTGTTCATGGAGAACAAAGCTACAGCCATAAAGAAAACCTCTGTGAATAAGTCAAGTTTCCTTCTCCAGTTAATCACCTTGCACAGATGAGGGATACAGACATCCAAGGGCTATTTTTGCCAGTTTTGTTGAAGACACAACTGTTGGAAAGAATCTCAACATTTATTAAATGCCAGATATCATGCTGGTGTGGAAACAATTAAGACATTGTCTCACCTAAAGTAATTAAAATGCTATATAGAATTCACATGTTTCCAGAATGGCTTGTTCATTTACACATACAATACAAATAAGAACAAGGAGGTGCAATAGGCCATAAGAGGGGACACTTTTCTCAGTCAGGATTGTAGAATAGTGTTTTCTTTAAGAAACAGGACTCAAGCTGGGCAGTGGTGGCACACGCCTTTAATCCCAGCACTTGGGAGGCAGAGCTAGGTAGATCTCTGTGAGTTCGAGGCCAGCCTGGTCTACAGAGTGAGGTCCTGGACAGGCCCCAAAACTACACAGAGAAACCCTGTCTCGAAAAACAAAAACTCAAAACAAACAAACAAACAAAAAGAAACAGGACTCAAATTGCTCAGGAAATAAGGCCAAGATCCCTATGGTTAAAATATGTGTATCTCTCAATATTGTTTTTGAATGCAATTGAGTTGGCTGGATCTGATTTAAAGAGCCATATAAAGATCCACAGTAAGACCTATTTTAGTGGGTAGCCTGTAAGTGAAGAAAAATATTCTGATGGATTTATGTTGAAGAACATAATTGTGTAGCCAGACAATTATTTTGTACAATAAAATGAAACACATTCAGATCCTTGACTTCTGGAGCTAGTCCAAAGAGATGTAGAAATGATGATGGACAATGTGAACCCTCAAGACATTTAATGCAGGTGGCATCTAGGGCAAATGATTCAAACATTTCCTATGCTTTGTTCTTGTTTAGTGTCTCAGTGGAATGCTAGTGCTTAGATGCCTCAGAATAGATTCAGTTGCTTTACTATGGGGTGGGAAGAAAGAGATCCAAGACACCTAAAGAAGGCTCACTTCCTCCTACTAATTTACTGAGTTCTGAAATAATTTTATTCCTCTTCAGTAAAATGAAGAACAAGTGGAAATAATCATTCCATTACTTCCTGCTCTGTCCACCAAATCTAACACTCATTTTCAATTTGAAAGTGTATCAGGAAGTACATTCTAGTGTACTAACTCTACTGAAGCATGTGAGCTATTTGTTCTGTACATTGGATATTCAACTGGGAAACAAACATCTTCTTCACTTTCAGTATACAAGGGATGAGTGTTGGAAAGCACATCACAGTCTATGTATGTCCCGTGGGGGAGGACAATCAGACCTTAACGACATAGGACATTTCTGTACAACAAACTCAAGAACTTTTTTCTCAAAGGGATAAACAACAGTGGTCCCCAAGACCTTATCATATTTGACAAGAACCTCTTTTCTCTTGTATAGTGCACACAGGCACCCAACCTCACCTTTACTATCTGTAGGGATTAAATTCCTTGGTCAGTGGAAACATTCAATTATTCATCCTATAGAATACATAGCTTCCAGATATTTATAAAAGTAAACGGAATAAACCTATTTATAAAATCCCACCATAATTCCATGTAAGCACTCTGTTCTTAAATGGTAAGTAAATGGGCTTTGGGTTAAGATGACTTTTCATTTGTTCAAGAAGAAATAAATTTACAAACTAATTTTGTTCATTTTAGCACTTACCATGTAGAAGGTTGCCATCCACACGAGAGGCACTGCAATGGCACCTGTCCAAATAAGCCAGTCTGCCCAGGGTAACTAGGAGTGTGGAGATGGTTTGTGGCAGCCAAAACCATTGCTGAGTTTGAGAAGCTGAGATTATAAAAATGTCATCAGAATAAAGGGCAGGTGTTTGTTTGGGAAAGGGTCTCACTTCTGTTCTTATTTACATCATAAGTGACTGATGCTGTGAGAGAAAGAGTATTTGAGCAGTTAAGAGTCTCTGACTCAAGCTCAGAAGCCTGAAGCTAGTAGAAAGCTCTGAACCTTAATTATCCAGTGAGGACAAAGGGAAAATTAAAAATAAGTCAATGTATTACACATACTGATGGCTTAGTCAGGTGTTGAGGAGGTGTTAGAGACTATACTTGCTTACTATGGACTTATGATAAGGTCTCTTGACATGTTGTAACATTATGATTCTTTTCAAATCATGGAGTTATTGAAAATCTGCCAGTATTTAATTTTCATTTAATTAAAAATGTTTCCTAACCTTAAAGTGTGACCAAATACCTCTGTCATTTGCATATATCATCTTTATTAATCTCACAACAAAACTTCAATGGACACACAATCCCATTGTATAAGTACAGAAACTGAGATTCAAAAAGGTTAGCTATCAAGTGTGAGTCAGCAGAGCTGGAATATGCGAAACAAAGCATTGTCTTTGTTCAGCTCTGTTCTGCAACACTGCAGTCAGCACAGACCTCCTCTAAATGGCATCATAATGAAAGTGAGGTGGCCACGCTGAGCTGTGATAGAGACAAAGGACAAACAGCGCAAGCAATGCTTAACACTTATACTTATTCTTCAGACTTAACTATTTTCTGAGTCTCAGAAAGGATTTCAATATGTCTCAATAGTCCATTGCAGTGGAGTGACCAAAGAATGGTGGATTCTGAATTTTAGAAAAAGGAAGGCATCGGAAGTGTAATAGCACTGTTCATGGTTTCAATTATTTATGTATAAGATAGTTAAACACAGTGCCAGTACAGGCCAGAATAGGGTGTCAAATCTCCTGGGACTGGAGTAACAGACAGTTCTGAGTCAGCATGTAGGTGCTAGGGATTGAAGCCCGGTACTCTGGAAGAGTAGCTGGTGCTGTTAACTGCCCAGCCATCTCTCCCTCCAGTCCTGAAAACACAATTTTTTTTCGTCATTAAGAAATTTTCTACTCACTCTACACACCACACCCACAGATCCCACCTCCTTCCTCCTCCCACCTCCCAGCCCTCCCTCCCAAGCCACCCCACATTCCCACAACTCTCAAATCAAGGTCTCCCATGGGGGGGTCAGCAGAGCCCGGCAAACTAAACCTAGGCAGATCCTAGCCCCTTCCCACTGCACTAAGGCTTCGCAAATTGTCACACCACAGGCACTGGGCTCCCTAAAGCCTGCCCATGCACCAGGGACAGATCCTGATCCCCCATCTGGGTGCCCCCAAACACAGCCAAACAACCATCTTCCGTATCCACAGGGCCTAGTCCAATCCCATGGAGGCTCTACAGCCACTAGTCTACAGTTCATGGTCTTCCACCAGTGTGGCTGCTCATCTCTGTATGTCTTCCCATCATGATCTTGATGTCCTCCCACATACAGGATCCCTCCTCTCTCTCATTGATTAGATTCCCAGAGCTCAGCCTGGCTATTGGCCTTGGATCTCTGCATCTGCCTCCACCAGTCACTGGACAAAGGTTCTATGTTGACAGTTAGGGTATTCACTAGACCAATCCAGACCCCCTCTAGACCACTGCTAGCACTCCCAGGTGGGGTCATCCTTGTGGATTCCTGAGAGCCTCCCCAGCACCCTGCCTCTTCCTAGTCCCATAATGATCTCATCTATTATGGTATCTCCCTCCCTGTCCTCCCACTCCGTCCCTACTCCTGCTTGACCCTCCCATTTCCCTATGTTCTTATCCCCCGCTCCTCACCCTCCACCAACAACCCCCACTCCCACTCATGTAGATCTCATTCACTTCTCCTTTGCTGGGCCATACATATGTCCCTTCTAGGGTCTTTCCCTGTTAGCTAACCTCTCTGGAGCTGTGGGCTGCAGTCTGGCCTTCCCTTCCCTTACATCTAGTATCCACTTATGAGTGAATACATGCTATGTTTATCCTTCTGAGTCTGGGTTACCTCACTCAGGATCATATTTTCTAGTTCTGTCCATTTGCCTGCAAATTTCATGATATCATTGTTTTTTACTGTTGAGTAGTACTCTGTTGTTTATATGTGCCACATTTTCTTTATCTATTCTTCAGTTGAGGAGCATCTAGGTTGTTTCCAGGTTCTTGCTATTGTGAATAATGCTGATATGAACATAGTTGAGCATGCGTCCTTGTGGTAAGATTGAACACTCCTTGGGTATATGCCCAAGAATGGTATAGCTGGGTCTTAAGGAAGACTTATTCTCAATTTTCTGAGAAACTGCCATACTGATTTCCAAAGTGGCTGTACAAGTTTGCATTCCTACCAACAGTGGAGGAGAGTTCCCCTTGCTCCACATCCTCTCCAACATAAGCTGTTTTCAGTGTCTGAAAGCATAATCTTAATGATAGAGATAACATCAAAAATAGTGAGATACCTGTTACTGCAGTAACTCATACTCACTGGTGATCATCAAAGAACAGGCAGAAGACATTCTTGACCGAGTTGCTGGCATTCCACTATTGCCTCTCTGCACTTCAACATGGGCTCAGTCAAAGAGCTGAGTCCCACCAGTGGAGAGACTCAACGTTTACTCTAAGGGAAGAAATTTGAAAATATTTAATCAGTTGGTCCATTGAAGAACATATAATATTGGTATTACTGTTTTAGTAAGAATTTGAATCCTCAAGAAATTGCAATAGTATTGTTAGCAGAAGTTTGTATTTCTATAAACTTTATAACTAGTAAACATGAGTAAAAAGTGTAGACTTCTGTTAATATGATTCTTGAGTCATATAAAATATTTTTAAAAGGATATGCTGTAGGGAGAGGCATTTAGAAAAGTAATTGAAGGGGCCTAAGAAACTTTGTGAGTATCATGCTAAAGGGTTTGAGAAGTATTACATATTTTACTGTGATGATTTCTCAGGAACATGGGAAATAATCCTCCATCAAAAAGAAATGAGAAGTCAACAAAAACTCATTAAGTCAATGAGCATTAGGAAACAATTTGATGTAGTTTCCATTGCTGCAAACCATGGAGATAAACATATTTTGAACACAGAACATAATTCTTTCAAATTAAAACTTTAAGGAAAATAACAAGAACGGGATTATCAATTATACTTATATTTATCATATTTCGTTATGCTATGACCCACGATGCTTAATTCAAGTTCTAGGATTTCTGCTTCTGACAGCTAAGAGTTGTGGAAGATTATTGTCCAAGAATAATTATTATTAATTATTGCCTATCCAATCAGTGTGTTTTCAGACAGACCTCAAAATTATGTCTTCAGTTATCATATAAACCAATTCTTACAATGCAAGCCAAACAAAAACACCAGTTTTAAAAGTATATCTAAGTCAAGCCTGGTGGCTCATGCCTGTAATCTCACCAGCTGGGTAGCTGAAGCAGGGAGATCAGGACTTTTACGACAACCTGGAATACCTAGTGCAATCTTGTTTCAAAAGGAACTATAGAGTATGTGGGTGAGTGCATGTGTGAATGTCTGGGTATGTATCATGTATTAAAAAGCATATTAAGACTCCGGGAAGACCTGCCCAACTTGGCCCCAGATTCTGGCCACCGGGCAGGTCCCCTTCTAGCCCCACCAGGAGGGATATCCTTTTCCAAGCCCCCTGGCAGCCCCTGCAATCTCTGCGCCCTGCCCCCACGCCCATCTGCCTGAGACCCCAGCCACTTCCTGAGACTTAGAGACCGGCCCCCAGCTCCCATCCTGCCCCCGACTCCCCTTCGGGACCAGAGGTGAGTATCCGGGTCCAACCCGGACCCCATCCCTGGGTACCAGCCACTCCGGGAAGACCTGCCCAACTTGGCCCCAGGTTCTGGCCACCGGGCAGGTCCCCTTCTAGCCCCACCGGGAGAGATCCCCTTTTCCAAGCCCCCCGGCAGCCCCTGCAATCTCCACGCCCTGTCCCCACGCCCATCTGCCCGAGACCCCAGCCACTTCCTGAGACTTAGAGACCGGCCACCAGGTCCTATTCTGCCCCTGAGTTCCCTTCAGGACCAGAGTTGGACAAGAGAACTCTCTTTTGGAAAAGAAAGAGAGACTTCCTGAATCTGTCAGCTCTTTCTGAACCAAGTACACTGATAAGACCAAGAAAGAACCATGAGGAGATGGGCAGACATCAAAGCAGAAGTACATACAACAAAATGAAAAGCAATACAGCATCACCAGAATCTACCCCGCCTCCAACATCTAGACCTGAACACCAAAAATTGGAAGAAGCAGAAGAAAGTAGCCTTATGAGTAACTTCATGAAGAAAGTAGAGGCTTGTGTAGAGGAAAAGACAAGAAAATTAAAAGAACGCTGTAAACAACTAGAGGAAAGGGCAAACAAATTAGAAGAAAACAATAAAGCCCTCCAAGAAAACAATAAAGTCCTGGAAGAAAACAATAAAGCACTGAAAGAAAATCATGAAAAAGCACTGAAACAAACAAAGGAAACAGTCCAAGAACTGAAAAGGGAAATTGAAAAAATAAAGAAGACACAAACAGAGGGAATGCTGGAAATAGAAAACCTGAGTAAAAGATGGGGAAATGCAGATGCAAGTATAACCAACAGAATGCAAGAGATGGAAGAGAGGATTTCTGGCATTGAAGATACAGTAGAAGAAATAGTTTCATCAGTCAAAGGAAACACTAAAGCCAACAAAGTCATGAACCAAAATGTCCAAGAAATATGGGACACCATGAAAAGACCAAACCTACGAATTATGGGGATAGAAGAAGGTGAAGAATACCAACTCAAAGGCACAGAAAATATATTCAACAAAATTATAGAAGAAAACTTTCCCAACTTAAAGAAGGAAATGCCTATGAAGATACAAGAAGCCTATAGAATACCAAACAGACTAGACCCCCAAAAAAAGTCCCCTCGACACATAATAATTGAACAACTAAATGTACAGAATAAAGAAGAATATTAAGAGCAGCCAAGGAAAAAGGCCAAGTGACCTATCAAGGTAAACCCATCAGAATAACACCCGATTTCTCAATGGAGACTTTGAAAGCCAGAAGGACCTGGACAGATGTAATGCAGACACTAAGAGACCATGGATGTCAGCCCAGACTAATATACGCAGCAAAACTTTCAATCATCATAGACAGAAGGAACAAGACATTCGAAGACAAAGCCAGATTTAAACAATACCTATCCACATACCCAGCCCTACAGAAAGCACTAGAAGGAAAATTCCAACCAAGGAAAGTCAGATACACACTCAAAAACACAGGCAATAGATAAAGCCACAACAGTAAACCCCAAAGAAGAGAAGTACACACACACTACCACCGAAAATAACAGGGATGAAGAATCACTGGTCATTAATATCCCTTAATATCATCGGACTTAATTCACCTATAAAAAGACATAGACTTACAGAATGGATACGAAAGCAGGACCCATCTTTCTGCTGCATACAAGAAACACATCTCAAATTCAAAGACAGACACTACCTAATAATAAAAGGCTGGGAAAAGACTTTCCAATCAAATGGTCTTAAGAAACAAGCAGGGGTAGCCATCCTGATATCCGACAAAATAGACTTCAAACTAAAATCAATCAAAAGAGATCAAGAATTACATTACATCCTCATCACAGGAAAGATCCACCAAGATGAAGTTTCAATTCTGAACATTTATGCCACAAACACAAGGGCACCCACATATGTAAAAGAAACATTACTAAAGCTTAAACCACATATAAAACCCCACACATTAATAGTGGGAGATCTCAACACCCCACTTTCACCACCAGACAGATCTCCCAAATCGAAACTTAACAGAGAAATAAAGGACTTAACTGATGTCATGATCCAATTGGACCTAATAGATATCTACAGAACATTCCATCCTAACAAGAAAGAATATACCTTCTTCTCAGCACCCCATGGAACTTTCTCTAAAATCGACCACATACTTGGCCACAAAGCAAATCTCAACAGATACAAAACAATTATAATAACCTCCTGTGATCTATCAGACCACCATGGTTTAAAGTTAGATTTCAACAACAACAAAACTACAGAAAACCTACAATCTCATGGAAACTGAATAATGCTCAACTGAATCACCAATGGGTTAAGGAAAAAATAAAGAAAGAAATTAAAGACTTCCTAGAGATCAATGAAAATGAAGACACCACATACCCAAACTTATGGGACACTATGAAAGCAGTGTTAAGAGGGAAATTTATAGCACTAAATGCCCACATAAAGAAGTTGGAGAAATCCCACACTAGTGACTTAACATCACACCTGAAAGCACTAGAACAAGAAGAAGCAAAGTCTCCCAGGAAGAAGAGACGCCAGGAAATTATCAAAGTGGGAGGTGAAATTAATAAATTAGAAACTAAAAGAATAATACAAAAAATTAATGAAACAAAGAGTTGGTACTTTGAGAAAATCAACAAGATACACAAGCCATTATCCAAACTAACCAAAAGACAG
The DNA here is from genome assembly GCF_049852395.1 of Peromyscus maniculatus bairdii. Classification (NCBI taxonomy): domain Eukaryota; kingdom Metazoa; phylum Chordata; class Mammalia; order Rodentia; family Cricetidae; genus Peromyscus; species Peromyscus maniculatus. The sequence continues at coordinate 118,187,988 of NC_134852.1, read as the reverse complement.
AGAGAGAGAATCCAAATCAACAAAATCAGAAATGAAAAGGGGGACATAACAGACATTGAGGAAATCCAGAGGATTATCAGGTCATATTTCAAAAACCTCTACTCCACAAAACTGGAAAACCTAAAAGAAATGGACATTTCTATGGATAGGTACCACTTACCTAAGTTAAATCAAGACCAGATAAACTATATAAATAGTCCAATAACCTTAAGGAAATAGAAACAGTCATTAAAAGTCTCCCAACCAAAAAAAGCCCAGGACCAGATGGTTTCAGCGCAGAATTCTACCAGATCTTCAAAGAAGAGTTAATACCAATACTCTCTAAATTGTTCCACATAATAGAAACAGAAGGAACATTACCAAACTCCTTCTATGAGGCTACAATTACCCTGATTCCTAAACCAAACAAGGATGCAACAAAGAAAGAGAACTACAGACCGATCTCCCTCATGAACATTGATGCAAAAATACTCAATAAAATACTGGCAAACAGACTCCAAGAACACATCAGAACAATTATCCAACAAGATCAAGTAGGCTTCATCCCAGGGATGCAAGGGTGGTTCAACTTACGAAAGTCCATCAATGTAATACACCATATAAACAAACTCAAAGAAAAAAACCACATGATCATCTCACTACATGCAGAAAAGGCATTTGACAAAATCCAACACCCCTTCATAATAAAAGTCTTGGAGCGATCAGGAATACAGGGAATATATCTAAACCTAATAAAGGCAATGTATAGCAAACCAACAGCCAACATCAAATTAAATGGAGAGAAACTCAAAGCAATTCCACTAAAATCAGGAACGAGGCAAGGCTGTCCACTCTCCCCATACTTATTCAATATAGTACTTGAAGTTCTAACCAGAGCAATAAGACAACATAAGGAGATTAAGGGATACAAATTGGAAAGGAAGAAGTCAAGCTTTTCCTATTTGCAGATGACATGATAGTATACTTGAGTGACCCCAAAGATTCCACTCAGGAATTTATAAAGCTTATAAACACCTTCAGCAACATAGCAGGATACAAGATCAACTCAAAAAAATCAGTAGCCCTCCTATATACAATGGACAAAAAAGCTGAGAAGGCAATTAGAGATACATCACCCTTTACAATAGCCAAAAATGACATAAAATACCTTGGGGTAACACTAACCAAGCAAGTGAAGGACCTATATGACAAGAACTTTAAGTCCCTGAAAAAAGAAATTGAAGAAGATGTCAGAAAATGGAAAGATCTCCCATGCTCATGGATAGGCAGGGTTAACATAGTAAAAATGGCAATCTTACCAAAAGCAATTTACAGATTCAATGCAATCCCCATCAAAATACCAACACAATTCTTCACAGACCTGGAAAGAATAATACTCAACTTCATATGGAAAAACAAAAAACCCAGGATAGCTAAAAGAAACCTGTACAATAAAACAACTTCTGGAGGCATCACAATCCCTGACTTCAAGCTCTACTATAGAGCTACAGTAATAAAAACAGCTTGGTATTGGCATAAAAACTGACATGTGGACCAATGGAATCGAATTGAAGATCCTGACATTAACCCACACACCTATGGACATATAATTTTTGACAAAGAAGCCAAAAGTGTACAATGGAAAAAAGAAAGCATCTTCAACAAATGATGCTGGCATAACTGGATATCAACGTGTAGAAGGCTGTAATAGATCCATATCTGTCACCGTGCACAAAACTTAAGTCCAAGTGGATCAAAGACCTCAACATAAATCCAGCTACTCTGAACCTGCTAGAAGAGAAAGTAGGAAGTAGTCTTGAACGCATTGGCATAGGAGATCACTTCCTAAATATAACACCAGTAGCACAGACACTGAGACAAGCAGTCAATCAATGGGACCTCTTGAAACTGAGAACCTTTTGTAGAGCAAAGGATATGGTCAACAAGGCAAAGCAACAGCCTACAGAATGGGAAAAGATCTTCACCAACCCCACATCTGACAGAGGACTGATATCCAGAATATATAAGGAACTCAAGAAATTAGACATCAAAATGACCAACAGTCCAATTGAGAAATGGGCTTTAGAACTAAACAGAGAATTCTCAACAGAGGAAACCCAAATGGCTGAAAGACATTTAAGGAATTGCTCAACATCCCTAATCATCAGGGAAATACAAATCAAAACAACTCTGAGATACCACCTTACGCCTGTCAGAGTGGCTAAGATCAAAAACACTGAAGACACTTTATACTGGAGAGGATGTGGAACTAGGGGAACTATCCTCCACTGCTGGTGGGAATGCAAGCTTGTACAACCACTTTGGAAATCAATATGGCGCTTTCTTAGAAAATTGGGAATCAATCTCCCCCAAGATCCAGCTATACCACTCCTGGGCATATACCCAAGAAATGCTCAATCATACCACAAGAGCACTTGCTCAGCTATGTTCATATCAGCATTGTTTGTAATAGCCAAAACCTGGAAGCAACCTAGATGCCCTTCAACTGAAGAATGGATAAATAAATTGTGGCACATATACACAATGGAATACTACTCAGCAGAGAAAAACAATGACATCATATGGTTTGCAGGCAAATGGATGGATCTAGAAAAAATCATCCTGAGTGAGGTAACCCAGACTCAGAAAGACAAATATGGTATGTACTCACTCATAGGAAGATGCTAGATGTGGAACAAGGATGACTGGACTGCTACTCACATCACCACTGAGGCTACCTGGAAAACGGGACCCCAAAAAAGACATAGAGAAATGGTGAGATCTACATGAACATCCTGGTCATGAGTGGGAACAATGAAGGGCGACGGTCGAGGGAAAGAGAATGGGAGATCCTAGCTGGATCAAGAAAAGAGAGGGAGAACAAGGAATAGGAGACCATGGTAAATGAAGACCACATGAGAAGGGGAGTAAGGAGAGAGCTAGGAAGGCCCACGGAGATCCACAAAGATACCCCCACAAAAGACTGCTGGCAATGGTCGAGAGACAGCAGGAACTGACCTACTCTGGTGATGGGATGGCCAGACACCCTGATAGTTGTGCCAAAACCCCATCCAAGGACTGAGGAATCTGGATGCAGACATCCATGGCTGGGCCCCTGGTGGAGCACTGGGAGTCTAATTAGTGAGAAAGAAGAGGGTTTATATGAGCAAGAATTGTTGAAGCCAAGGTTGGATAAAGCACAGGGACAAATAATCAAATGAATGGAAACACATGAACTATGAACCAAAGGCTGAGGGGCCACCAACTGGATCAGGCCCTCTGAATGGGTGAGACAGTCATTTGGCTTGATCTGTTTGGGAGGCAGCTGTGCGTTGGTGCCGGGTCCTGGGCTCCTTGCATGAGTTGGCTGTTTGAATCCTGGGACTTATGCAGGGACGCTTGGCTCGGTCTGGGAGGGGGGGACCGGACCTGCCTGGACTGTGTCTAACAGGTCGATCCCGATCCTCGGGAGAGACCTTGATCTGGAGGAGGTGGGAATGGGGGGTGGGCTGGGGGGAGGGGGAGGGGGACGAGAGGGGGAGAACAGGGGAATCTGTGGCTATTATGTTGAACTGAATGGTGTTGTAAAATAAAAATAAAAAAAATTTTTTAAAAAAAGCATATTAAAATGTAAAGTGAAAATGCTAGGAGATATACATTTCTAATGGTTGACACATCCTAATAACTACAGTTCAAAGAAAAATTTTTTAAAATATTTCTGGTGTCTTTTTTCTGATATTGTTATACAGTTTTTATTGAGAAACAAAATAATCTATCATATATATGTTAAATTAACATATATTATTGATTCTTTGGGAATTTCACATCATACACCTCAATCCCAGTCTCACCATATCTGCCCCTTACCCTCCATAGAGTCTACCCAGAAGAAAATTTTAAAAATATGAATTAAAAACAAAACAAGCAAACAAAAAAAAACCACTTTGCTCCACCATCTTTCCCACCTCTCCAACCCCTCTTCATTCATCTAAGTGGCATTGAAAGCTATGGCACATCATGTAGTATACCCTTTTGTCCACTCCACTTTACTTGGAAATGTTCATTGCAATAAGTTGTTGATCTAGTTCAAGGCCTCTATCTTCTGGAGCACCATCAATACTGGACTCTCAGGGATACTCATCTCTGTCATGGAGTCATAGAGATCCATGTGACCTTTGGTGACAACATGGGCCATGAATGTCAACACAGACCCGGGCTGCAGTAGGACCACCTACTCAAACATGACCCTCAGCAACAGCCTGACCCTGATGTCAGCATGGGCCCAGCTAGTAACAGACATTTATTTTTGTTAGGGTTCACAGATAACCCCACAAAAGACCACCACTCACATATGCAAAGGCAAAAGCATTTATTTCTCCAGAAAAGAAATAAATGTAATAAATCATATAAATAAGCTTAATGACAAAAATCATGTTATCAATTCAATAGACAGGGGAAAAAAAGCCTTTGAAAAACAGCCAGCATACTTTCATGAAAAAAGTTCCAGACAGAGGAGGACTGGAGGGAACAAACCTCAACAATAAAGGCTATATATGACAAACTGCAGCCAACACTATCATAAATGGATAAAACCTCTAAACAATCCCATTAAAATCCGGAGACAGAACTGTCCTCTGCCCTCACTCTTTTTCAATACAATTCCAGAATTATTGTGATTTAGAGGTTTAGAGTAAATTACTGACAATTCCATCTAATTTTTACTTCTTTGCTGAAAAACACTCAGAAAGCTGAGAGGATTGGGGATGGAGAGGTGACTCAGAAGATAAGAGCACTTACTGCTTTTGTAAAGGACTGGAGTGAACCCAGCACCCAGGTCAGGTGACTCACAACCACCTGTAGCTCCAGCTCCAGGAGATCTGACTCCTTCTGGCCTCCACCAGCACCTGTACTCATGTGCACAGATACACACAAAAAAAATTAAAAATCATTCTTTAAACCTGAGAGATGTTTATTTGTCACATAGTCTGTTTCATACCAGTTCTGCAGTTGAAAGGGAAACAATTTATTTTCATCCCCTGAAACCCTAGACCTCAGTTTTTCGAGACCCTACTCTTGAAATGAGACCTGGAGAAGTTAGTTTGACATATTTCTCTGAAACAGCAAGGAGATCTACAGGGATTTTACCCTTATTCTTAATTTGAAGTTACTTTGTCCTTCACCATTTGAAAACCACTGAACTTCCTAGAGGCATTTAAAATCTTGGTCAGGTGAAGAGGAAGGATATTGCCCACCAGAATGTACTGCAGAACTTTCCTGGCAGATACAACTAGTTCCTACCCGTTGGTGATTTTCAGTGCTAAAATATATTGACTATTTGTTATCAATCTTTGGGAAAGTGTACTTACCTTTCTTCAAACCAAATTTGACTTCAACTCAGATACATGGCAGTTACTGATATTTTAACTGTCCAGAAAAATTGAGACTAGATTTTATTGAGTTGCAGGTGGTAGAAAATATTAAAAATAAAGAGAGATCCGCCAGGCGGTGGTGGCACACGCCTTTAATCCTAGCAATCTGGATGCAGAACCAGGTGGATCTCTGTGAGTTTGAGGCCAGCCTGGTCTACAGAGTAAGATCCAGGACAGGCACCAAACTTACACAAAGAAACCCCCCCAAAAAAAACAAAAAAAAAAACAACAAACCCCAAAACAAACAGAAAAAAGAGAGAGAGAGATCCATGGATTTTGTTTTACAATTTTTATCTAGAGTTGGATTTCCAGGTTTCATGTACAGATTTTTCCCTTAATTCCACCATAAGAATACTTGTTGAGCTTAGAAATCATAATCACATAGTGATGATATCAAATGGTCCAAGGAATGAGTAGCAAAATGACAAATAATGAGAAGCACAGGAATAAGACAGCTGCCAGTGGTGTACAGTGAAATTTAACCACAGGTGAAACAATGGAAATAGAAGAACCATTTTATTTATAAATATATTTTCAAATACACATATATACATATGAATTTTATACATCATATATTTTATATGTATTTAAAAATATATCACACATTTCCAACCCTTATTATCCTTAGCATATTCTCCCTATTAACCCTCACAAGGATTTGGTAATTAGTATATGTTAAAAATAAATATTCATGGCAGATAGAAATGAAAATTAAATTCCCACCTCATACCAAAGAAGGAAAACATCTAATCTTTTTAAAATAAGGAGGGGAGCTGTATGTAGAACTTACACATGCAGTTTTCTTCAGTCCTTTCTGCAATGTTATTTAAGGAAAAATTTTAAGACAGTTTCTCCTGTGCATGCCTGTGGTGAGTTCACTTCTACCTGAAGCTGAGTTCTCTTATGACAACAGGGCAGTGACTTTCCAGATCCTGTGGCTGGAGCTAAGTTTGGTGCACCCCTAATGAGATCCACAAGGCCACCTGAGACCATTACCCCTTGCATCACTTAGAGCTTTCTGTCCCCAGCAGGAGAACAGTCCTCTGTAGACCTAGAACTCTTTCTGATGTCCACAGATTTAGTTTTTTCGAGACAGGGTTTCTCTGTGTAGCTTTGCACCTTTGCTGGAACTCAATTTGTAGACCAGGCTGGTCTCACAGAGATCTGCCTGCCTCTGCCTCCCAAGTGCTGGGAGTAAAGGCGTGTGCCACCACTGCCCAGCTAATTTATTGCCTTTTTGAGACAGGATTCCTTGTGTATCCTTTGCTGTCCTGGAACTATCTCTGTAGAACAGGCTGGCCTTGAATTTACAGAGATCTCCCTGCCTCTGCTTCCTGAGTACTAGGAATAAAAGGATACACTTCCACTGCCTGGCAATACATTTTATTTTCAGTATTTAAATTTTACAGTTCTCTATAAATTCTGGATAAAATTCACTCTCTAACATGCAGTTACCACACTATTGATTTTTTTCTTTTTTTAAGTTATGTGGGCTATCTCTTGGCTCTGATGTCAAGTCCTCTGCTAAGCAGAAGCTTTAGATTTCCCTTAATCCTATTGGTCAGTTATTGAGATTCCTATGTCTTTATCTTGAGGACTTGCTTTTGAAGGTTCTAGCAGGGGAGTTCAGCTACCCATGTATCCTTGACTAAAGAATGCTCTATTGGGGAGGTCATCCTCTCACTGAACAGCTTTGGAGGCATAAACATGGACTGCTGAGGGAGGAAGGCAACACCTGTTAGCTAGACAGATCAGTAGAATCAACCTTGGTGAGCTCTGGAGTGACAGATGTTACAGCACAGACTGCCCTTATATCCTATGCCTATATCTTAAAATGTCTTGCTTATGTCTTCTTCTATCCATTTTGTAATTTTAGGTTTACATTAAGGTTTTTGATCCATTATGAATTGACTTTAGTGGGGGTAAGAGATATGGATATAGATTCATTCTTCATTATGTGGAAATCCAATTAGGCCAGCACCACTTGTTAAAGAGCCTGTCTTTTCTCTAATGTATGCTTTTGATTCCTTTATTAAAAGTTATGCTGAACTGTATAGATTTATTTCTGGGTCCTCTATTTTAATCCATGGCTCTTCGTGTCTGTTTTTGTACCTGTTTCATTCTGGCTTTCATTTATTAATTAATCCTGTGTGTGTGTGTGTGTGTGTGTGTGTGTGTGTGTGTGTGTGTGTGTGTGCGCGCGCGCGCATCTGTGGTTTATATTGCGTGTGTCTCTGTATGTATTGCACATACATGAGTGTGTGAGTTCTTGTGCTTGTACATGCGTATGAAGAGGCCAGAGGAGGATATTGGGTATCTTCTCTATCATTCTCAACTTTATTTTCCTGAGGAAGGGCCTCTTGTTGAACTGGAAGCTTGTAGTTTTGACTATGCTAGCAAACCAGTGAGATCACAAATTATACTGCTTTCTGCTTCTGGTGCTGGGGTTACATGATTGTACAGGCACAAAATCTGAAGCTCCTGTTTAGCTGAGGTTTCTGGCCCTGGAATCCTCCTGTCTTGGTTCACCCTAACAATTGCTGGGGCTATCCATGTGCACAGATGATCCTGTCCTGACACAGGGGCTGGGACTTCCAATTTATATCCCTCTACTTCCACCACAAGGAATCCATCCACTGTGCTACTTCCCAACCCATTCTCTAGCACTTTGGGGCAAATTTCTTGAATAATTTTCCAAACCATACCTATTAACTACTAAGGGTATTCAGGAAATATTATCTAGACAAATGCTATACTTTTGGAAGCATATTTAAAATACATAGCCTCAGAACTGTGCTAGGATACAAAATCAACACAGAAACTTCAGTAGCCTTTCTATATACCAATCATGAGAAAAAACACTCCAAAACAAACCTAATTAAAGTATTCAAAGACCTACATAATGAAAATGCTAAAACACTGACATAATTAAAGAAGACACTTGAATATCAACAGAATTAATACTGCAAAATTAACTTATATTGCTAAAAGTGATCTATAGAGTCAACATAATTCCCCAAGATATTTTTCAGATATAGGAAAAACAATGCTAAAGATTAAGAAGATGAAAAAAAGCCTAAATAATCCTTAGCAGAAAGAGAAATCTGGGTGGTATCACTGTACTTGATTTTAAATTATATGACAAGGTCATATTGCTTGCACATTCTGTGCTGGCACAGAAACAGACTTATAGACCAATGTGATAAAATGGAGAATACAGAAACAAATGTACACAGCTATTACCATTCCGTTTTGACAAAGGCCTCAGAAAATAGACTGGCAAAAGCAATCTTCTTTCAACAAATCATGCTGGATAAATTGGATTTCCACACAAGGAAGAATGTAACCCTATTTTCATCCTGTACAAAAATCAATTTAAAATGATTCAAAAACCAAACATAAGACCTGAAACCTGCAACTGCTGGAGGACCACAGGAGTGAAGCACTTCTGGATATAGACATATGAAAGACTCTATGAAAAGGACAATGGTAGCACAGAAGATAATCCCCAGAAGTGACAAAGGGATTGCTTGAACTAAAACTACCACAGAGCAGAGGAAATAATCATCAGAGTGAAGAGATGGCATTCAGAATGGGAAACATTATTTGCCAACTGTATATCAGATAGGGGATTTCTGTTTGGACTCCATAAGGAATTAAATAAATTAAACACTGAAAAAAACAAACCATCCAATCAGTAGAACAGCTAAAGAACTCAATTTACAGTTCACAAAAGAAGAAATACACCCAGTCCACAAATATTTGAAAAAGTATCCAGCATGCTTAGCTGTCTGGAAAATGCATACTACAACTGCTTTGAAAATCCATCTTATCTTGGTTTGAATGGCCATCATGAAGAGAGCAAATTACAATGGATGCTGATATAGGAACTGAGGGAAGAAGAATACTTACCCCTGGAAGGAAGTAAACTGGGCTAATCACTATGGAAAACAATGTGGTGGTTTCTTAAAAACTCAAGAGTAGAGCTCTAACATGACCCATCTGTACAACTCCTGGTATACATGGAGAGTAATCTAAATCAACATGCTAAGAAAATACACATCCGGCCGGGCGGTGGTGGCGCACGCCTTTAATCCCAGCACTCGGGAGGCAGAGGCAGGCGGATCTCTGTGAGTTCGAGGCCAGCCTGGGCTACCAAGTGAGTTCCAGGAAAGGCGCAAAGCTATACAGAGAAACCCTGTCTCGAAAAACCAAAAAAAAAAAAAAAGTTTATGTATAAAAGAAAATACACATCCATCTTTACCATGTCACAAATCACAATAGCTAGGCTATAGCACAAACCATGGTGTTAATAAACATAAGAATGAACACAGAAATATAGTACACAGGCACACAAACACACACACACACACACACACACACACACACACTCACACACACACACTCACACACACACAGAGGCACATGTCCTGGAATTTACTTTTTAGTCATGAAGAATGAAATGTAGTATGGATGCAGTAGGACATAACTATATAAGAAAGTTTACTCAGTCTCCTAAAACACAAATATCACATTTATTTCATATACTGAATCTAGAATTAATCTTATATAGGTGTATGTATGCATGCATGTGTACATGTATGTGTGTAGGATGTGAAAGCAGAGTGGGGTAAAACGAGAGATGGAAAAAGGCTTAAGGGAGGAGAGACATGGAGGGAGGAAGAGAGGGAGACAGAATGCATATGATTGATAGCATAATGGGGACTCTTTGGAAGATGATTAGGGACCAACAAGAGGGGCATCAGGGATAGAATAAGTAGTTGGGTGATGAAGGCCAAAGTATAATGATGTATGTGTACAAAAATGTCATAGTGGAACTGGTTACTTTGTATCCTAGCTTAAATTTAATATAAAAGTGGGATGGAGTGGATAAATGCTTGTATTGTTTTTCCAGAGAACCCAAGTTCAATTCCCAGTATCCAAATTCGCTGGCTCATAACTGCCAGTTACTCAACCACCAAGGGATATGATGCCCTCTTCTGAGCTTTCCCAGACATCTGCATTCATGTGCACATACTCCCATATATGTAGGCATAATATAATAATAAAATAATAAAAATAAATCTTTAAAAATTAGTAAGATATATAAAATGTAATTTTGTGTAACAAATTTAATATCTAGTCATTGAAATTATGATAAAAATGAGGAAAATTTATAAATGTTTTTTTGTTAAATCTAAAATTCATGTGAATTTTAATACCAGCTGAAGAGGGGAAATAGTTGTAGACAGGAAGAAAAAGGTTTGATTATTTATAACATATCTTTATCTTTTAAAAATGCACAAACTCAGAGTAACCAGAAGTATTTTCTCTTTGTAATTCTTTATAGTTTATGGTTCTTGTGCTGTACCTAAAACTTTGTCATAAAATATTTTTTTTCACATTTATCTTTAGAAATTTACTTTCTTTCATTTGGAATTGTATCAATGAAAATTTTTAAGTTAGTTTTCTTTTGTAGTGCAATATAGGACTTGTGGGTCACCATCCATCCTTGGTGAATTTGTAACTATTTCACTAACAATTTTTGGATCCACAATGTGGTCTGTGTCAATCAACTTGATACCAGGGTTCTAGTGAACATGGGACCTTGCATTTTCTGGGTGACTGTCAGACTCCAGTAGCATGGTCTATAGGGCTGGCATAAGAATGCCTGCTTACTTTAATACATATGTTATATGCATGTATGCATACACACACACACACACAACTCACACACACACACACACACACACACACACACACACACGGAGGTTGAACTCTACAAAGATGATGAGTCTGTTACATTTCCTTAGGGTTCATGGGAATGCTTCTAAATGGAAGACTGAGAAGTCTTTGGGCAATCAGAACTGACAATGTATGGTTGGGAGATGCTTAAAATGTATCATATCATAGTTTTAGTGAATTATTGAGATGAAACTAAAGTCTTTAGGTCTGCCTCTATGGTCACAAGTACCTTTACTCATGAAGGCTGTAGGTCTTATATTGTACTTGACAGAAGTTAGAGCTGTCTTACAGGGTCATTTCAAGATCCACAGTGAGGCCTTAATATCATCTGTAGGAAAAGAAAAATACTTCGATGGCTTTGTGTTGAAGAATGTACATGTGAACAAATGATCCCAAAAGAGGTATAAAAAAGTGCATGGTGTAGAATAAGAGGATAGACAATGATAGCTATGTGTAGCACAATAAATCACTTTTAGATGCTCTGCATTCTGGTATTTGTCAAAGATTTGTAGAAATGATGTATGCCTACATTAAATGCTTAAAACACAAAGGAATACAGAGTATTTAGATAAATTGAGTTAAATATTAATGCACTCAGCTTATTGCCTGCCATGTGGATACTCAGCTGCCTCCAAAGGCCTTCATATGTTGTTGCATTGAGGGGTGGGAAGAAATAGATACCTAAAAAAAATAATTAATCTTATATACAGAATTCTATCATCATCTTAATATTTCTTCAGGAAAATGAACAATGTTCATTATATACTATTTTATCTTTCATTTTGAACAGAGATTTTCAATTTGATTTAAAGTTTAACTGAGAAGTCCTCTTACATACCCACACTAGCTAGCATCAACTAATAAAATAAATAATTTTTTATGAATGTCCTGTATTCTTCTGGGAGAACACAAATCATTTCACTGGCTTTCGGTAAACAATGAAGAAGAATTCCAAAGAACACCATAGCATGTAGATGCCCCCTAGAGAGAGCCAGCCAGGCCTTAATGAGTCACCTGGTCCCAGAAATAATTTCTATACAAAAAAAAATCCTAGAGACCCACCTCTCAAAGGGACAGGAAGGAATATCCCCAAGAGTTCACCATGATTGCTGGGAGCCTCTTTTCTCTCCCATCATGGTCAGACATCCATCATAATCCCCACTGCATGTGTATCCTTGGCCAGTGAGAGTATTCAGTAGTTCACATTGTATTCATCTTCCAACTATTTATAAAAGTAAATGGAACACATCTTCCTAAAGTCCCTACTGGAATTCAGTATCAAAACTCTATTTCTAAATGGTAAGTGCAATAGTCATGGGTTTATTCAAGATGGATTTTCATTGGTATAAGAAGGTGAGCAAAAGAAGCCCATGGTTTTCCTGATATAGTTATACTAGTTGGACCTGGGTACCCAAGAAAATATGGGTCTAACACATCCAGAACCACTGCTAACCTTGAGAGCTGAGAATATGAAAAAAGAAATCTGGAGGAAAAGCCTCATACTAGGATTGGATTAGGTTCCTAGTCTTATGTTCTTTATTTACCATCTCAAGTGACTGATCCAGTATTGAGAGAGGATATTAGAGTGGTGAGAGCCCCTGGCCTATGGTGACAAGAATAAATGCCAGTCTAGAGGTCAGGAACTTAAGTGTGTATAGGGAAGAAGAGAAAGGAAAGGAGTGGTCAGCATAGTACACGTAAAAATGTCCTAGTCCGGACATGGGCAGGTGTCAGAGATTGAACTTACTTGTAGATGTGTCATAGGAAGACCTGGCATGTAGAAAGGAAAGTTATGCTCTTCAAAACATGGAACAACTGAAACTACCATTTCATTTTTATTTAATTCCAGCAAATCTTACTTCAGGGTTCAGGGAACGCTGCAAAAGAGGAAGCAAAAAGATGTAAGAGCCAGAGGGGATGGAGGACAACAAGAAAGTGAGACCCTCTAAATCAGCATGACCAAAGTTCATATGAATTCACAGAGACTGAGGCCACATGCACCGGGCCTGTATGGGTCTGCACCACCTCCTCTGCATATATACTATAGCTTCAAGTTTAGTGTTTTTATGAGATTCCTGAGTGTTCAAATTAGTGGGTCACTGATTCTTTTCTTGGGCTCTTTTCCTTCTGTTTGTTTTTGTATATTCCAATGTGTTGGATTTTTGTCTTATCTTATCTCTTGTATTATATTATATTATATTATATTATATTATATTATATTATATTATATTATATTATATTATATTATATTATATTATAATCCCTTAGACACCTGTTTATTTTCTAATGAGAGACAGAATACAAGTAGATCCAGATTGGAGGAGAGGTGGGGAGAAACTGGGAGGATAGAGGAAGGGAAACTATAATCAGAATATATTGTATGAGAAAAAATCTATTTTCAATAAAAGGGGGAAAGAAATTATTAGCACAGCTATGTGACAAAATACTTCTGTAGGTTTATGGATACCATTTCTTTTAATTTCAAAACAAAGCTGCAGTATATGGACAAATGGCATCACTGAACAAACACAACAATGAGAGCCAAAGATATTGCCATGTGCAGGTTAACCCTGCCTACAAAATTCCTTGTATGTCAAGTTCTGTTCCACAGGAATCTGCAGCAAGCACAGAGTTACTCTTAACACTGTCATAATGAAAGCAGGATTGCCACAATTGAACTGAGATCAAGGCAGGAAGCACAGAGTATAAATGCTATTCTGAGCATAGCCTTGTTCTTCAGACCAAAGTATTTTCACAGTCTGCAAAGAACAATTTTAAAGGACCATGTAAGCTTGGTAGAGTTAGAATGAACTTTCTAAGAAATTATGAACATTAATTTTATAATAAAGAAAGCAGTGGAGGCATGATAGCTTTATTTAAGTATTTTAAAAATTTTATGTATAAAATAGTTTGACAATTGCAATATTAACAATTAATGCAATAAAAAACATTTTTAATAGTAGAGCTGACATCGAGGAAGTAATCTGTCTGGTGCTAGTGTCATTTGAATACAATCCAAAACCATCAGAGAAAAGATAGAAGATATTCTTGAATGGGCTACAGATAGTCAACTATGGAGCCATTGCCTTTCATAGTTAACATTTTGAGAGAATGCAGACTCGCCATCAGAGACACTAAATGTTTATTTTCACTAAAGTAAAAACAACTGGAAACATTAAGGAACTGATATATTTGAAAGATAGTTAATACTGATATTACTGTTGTAGTAAATGTTTAAATACCTAAGAGCTACACAAACATTGTTAGCAGAAAGTTGTATAGTATGCATATTATATTTAATAAGTATGAGGAGACAATCACAGCATCCTCTAACATGACTCTTTAAAAGTATACAATTAGAAGAAAGTATATGTTATAGGGAGATAAATTTAGAGAAGTGACAGAATGTAAACAACAGCGTTCTGAGTATCAAGCCAAAGAAGATGGTATAGGTTCTATGAACTATTTCACATCCCAAATATTAATCAGGGATATGTAGTACCCTAAACTCTTCAATCAACAAAGGAAGCCACAAATCAATGAACTATAGGGAATAATTTGGCTTAATGTTTTTTTGTTACTAAAAATTAAGTAGATAAACCTACCTTGGATCCCAAACGATAATTATTTGTTTTGGATTACTGCCCTAAGAAAACCAAGTAAGAATTGGAAAATTATGATATTTTGTCATATTTTTCATGTTAATATCATAGTAAATGAGGTATTTCTGAGATTCCTAGGTGTGGCAGTTAACAATTGTACAGGATAAATATCTGAAAAAAAATGATAATCAATTAAGTTATGTTCTATTCCTTCAGAGCTTATGTGTATCTCAAAAATTATGTGGGTAAATATTCACAATGTAAACCAAATTCTTATATTGCAACTTTAACTAAATACAGCACTATTAAAATGTACCTAATTTGGACATAGTGACACATACTTGTAGTTGTATACATAGCTTTTACAAAGCTGAGGTAGGAAGACTGAAGTTCAAAGACAGTAAGACACTGTGCATGGGCCTATGTATGTACATGCATGTGTATTATATATAATATGTATATATATGCAAACTAATATATATTAATGGAAAGAGAATACTTATACATGTACCAAATTTCTTATTGTTGATATGTATGATGCTTATTTTGAATTTTCAAGTTTTCCCCCATTGTTGCTATATAGGTTTGAAAAAACAGGACTAAAGAGCCATCATTTGTAGTACCAAGGCAGCACTTTCCATAAAGTGAAAGTTCATTGGCTCTTTCTCTTTCTGAAGCCTGCTTTTCTTTTTCTTTTATGACAGGAGACATGAATTATATTTTAATCTTGATATTCAGAGCCTATTCAGTTCACTGTTCATGCATGCATTCACCAATTTTACATTCAATTTTATGCCCAAGCACTGGATATTTGTAAGAGAAGTGTAAAACCATTATTGATGCAACTGTGCTGTTTAAGAAGGAGGGACCAAAAGGCCATCAACAAAAGGCCAGTGTCCTCACTGGGAGTGGAGACATCTACAGCACAAAGAAAGATAATTTGATCTATCCTAGGAGTCAGAGAAGGCTTTGAAGAGAAAATAATGTTGTAAGATGAGGATAAATCACCTGAAAATGATAAACAACTGATTTAGTGTCAGTAGTGGGCAAATACACTCTGAGAGACAAGATCATATTCAAGGATATATGTGATGTGCATTGTTTTAATGAGGTTATGTTATATCATGATGATTTGAGAAGTTACTTAAAGAATTTAATGAATAAGAGGTCCCTATTTTATATTATTGTGAAACATAGAAGAAAAATAATGAAAGAAGTGAGGCAAATGTAACAAAATACAAAGGAAGAATGACCAGAGCCTTGACATCAGAGGTAACAAACAAGAGATGAGAAGGTGAACTGGAAAAAAAACTTACATTTAATATTCTAGGGCTATCCTATACCCATTTATAAATAAGCATTCATTACCCATCTTGTGACTATTTTATGAAGTCTTTTGGAATGTATCCTTAGGCTTCCAGGCTCTACCAACAACAAAGCTAAGGGTGTAATCAGACAGGATATGAGACCTATAACAGAGATTTCCCCACTATTGCTATAATCTACTTACCTGATAATTCCACAAATATAATTGTAAAGTGACTTGAGTTAGGGCTTTCTTTTGTCCTGTAACTACAAAAGCCTTATAAAACTGTTATCACATAGGATAATGGTAGTTGTGGCAAGCTGATTCCATGTTCCTGGGCCATGAACTCTCAATTGACTAGAGAAAAAACTAGTTCTATGACTTTTGAGGTGATAGCTATATTTTTGAGTTAACAAAGTGATAAAATTGGGAAATAAATGGTCTATAATTACTTTTTATTATATGTGGTACAATAAGAAAAAGGCAAGGAAGCTTCCCAAGTTGCCGACAGGAGATGCTAGATAGTATCAGGACTCAGATATGAAATATAGGTGGAGTGGTTGAAGAAAAGAATTATTTTGGTATGGGAAACCATTGTGAGAGGTATTGATGAGATTTCAAATAGACAATGAGCATCATGAAAATAAATAGATATTGAAATTAAGAACCTGGACTTTGAAGAGAGATCCTAACAGTCAAGTGTTGAGTAGTGACATTTAAGGAATAGTACATGCAAAAATAATGAACGACAGAAATTGAGGTTTGTCATTCTCATTTATTCAGAAGAAAAAATACAAAACAAGAATTCCAAAGAAGGCAGTATTTACATGTGAGGCAGAGATGATAAGCAAGAACAAATATGAGGATAATTAAAAAATCAGCAGTGTGAAAAATTAGGACATTTTAAAAACATTTTTTTCCATTTTCCTCAACAGGAACAAATCACACAAAAGAACGAGGTTGGAAACCACACCATTGTGACAGAGATAATCATTTTGGGACTAACAGAGGATCCTACACTGTGCATAGTCTTTTTTGTGATATTTCTAGGAGTGTACATTGTCACTTTAGTAGGAAATATCAGCATCATCACGTTGATAAGAATTTCTTCTCAGTTGCACACACCCATGTACCTATTCCTCAGCCATCTAGCTTTTGTAGACATTGTATATTCAACTTCAGTCTCAGTTATAATGCTGATGGAACTCCTTGGACATGGGCTGGCCCTACCCGTAGCTGCCTGTGAAGCCCAGCTCTGTATTACAGTGTCATTTGGATCAGCTGAGTGCTTCCTACTGGCTGCCATGGCCTATGATCGCTATGTAGCAATCTGTTCACCTCTCCTCTACTCCATGCTCATGTCCCCCAGACTCTGTTTTCTACTGCTGGGAGCTTCCTATGTTGGTGGCTGCATGAATGGTTGGACATTTACTGGCTGTTTGTTAAATCTGTCCTTCTGTGGACCAAATCAGATAGATCACTTTTTCTGTGACTTCTCCCCTTTGCTGAAACTGTCCTGTTCAGATGTCTCTGTTATTGGAATCATCCCCTCTATCTCTTCTGGCTCCATTATTGTGGTGACAGTGCTTGTCATTGCTGTCTCCTACATCTACATCCTCATCACCATCCTGAAGATGCGCTCCACTGAGGGCCGACAAAAGGCCTTCTCCACCTGCACATCCCACCTCACTGCAGTCACTCTGTACTATGGCACCATCACTTTCATTTATGTGATGCCCAAGTCCAATTACTCTACTGAACAGAACAAGGTGCTGTCTGTATTCTACACAGTGGTGATCCCTATGCTTAACCCCCTCATCTACAGTCTGAGGAACAGAGATGTGAAGGATGCTCTGAGGAAGGCAACTGTCAGAGTATATTCATAGAACTTCAAATTTATGAAATGCCTTAATACCTTTAGCCCTGTCATACTTAGTATCTATCACGTGGTGCTTAACTGATTGTTTAATATTAAATCCTGTTTCTCTGCACTAACTCTTACCTTTATACACTCGTATATCATTTGTGGGGCCACTTGAAGTCAGTAAAGTGATTGGAATAACCATTGCTACTATACAACTTCTGCATGATGTCAAAATCTTTGCCTTGTGTTATTTATGTAACAAACAATAATTTGTGCCTTCTGTCTGTCAAGATAAATTTTAGTTGCATATATGAATTTACCTATTTCTCACAATAACGTAAGTAAGTAGCACTATTGTTTTGTTTTGTGGAAAATTTCCTGGGAAAAAACAGAAAGTAGACTGCCCATATACTCATGAAGAATAATTGAGGTCATTCATATCTAAGGAGTTGGTCTCTAATATCATGTGGCTTCTACATTTAATTTCCCAATGAATCTATGAGTTAGGGCATTATAAATCAGAAAAGGGAGCCTTGTTTACAGATGAGAAGAGTGAGCCTTAGAGAAACAGAATAGTTTTTACAGAGGAGTGTGGATTCAGTGACTCTTGGCATCATGCACTTAACATGCACTCTGCCACATTGGTACTTATCTTTTGGTAAACACCTCTAATAGTCTATGGGAACATCAGAGGTGCATTTTGACTCCATGGGATCATGAAACTTTAGTTTTGTGACTTCCACATTTCCAGACATAAAAACTATCACAGAATCAACGAAGGATATAAACAGTCTCTGTACTGAAAACTGTAAGGCATTAATGAAAGAATGTGAGATTAATAACTGATGCAGCGACAGGCATTGCTATACATGAGTTGGATGAATTCAAACTATTAAAATAGCCATATTCTGTAAAGCACACTTCAGATTCAGTGTAACTCCTACAAAAATGTCAATGTTTTCCCTAAAGAAGTGATTTTTTAAAAATCCTTAAATTACAGAGTCAGAAAAGATTCTGGGTAGGGGAAGAAATCTTAAGTGAGGGAAAATACTGGGGTCATCATCTTTTCTGAGTACAAAAGGCTTTATTGATTCATGACTTAATGAACCATGGATACTCATATGTCTCATGGGAGATTCTTACGTTTTTCTACTAACCAACAATGAGGAAGAAGTCCAAACACTTTTTTTGTCAGTTTTATATCTACAAAGCTCTAGAATGATTTTTCTATTTCTCCAGCAAAATGGGCAAGTACCCAAGTACCAATTTAATTTACTACTATTCTAGCCTGCTACCTCAAGACTCCTTTTAAATTTGATTCAAAGTTTATTGTAAATGGAGAGTAATATTATCACAATACCCCAAACTAACCAGACAAATTATTACTTTCAAGGTCAAATATTTTTCTGGGAGGCCACGTGCTATCTCTTTCTGTAAACAAGTAACAAAAGAATTCCATTGGAT
This sequence comes from Peromyscus maniculatus bairdii, assembly GCF_049852395.1. Classification (NCBI taxonomy): domain Eukaryota; kingdom Metazoa; phylum Chordata; class Mammalia; order Rodentia; family Cricetidae; genus Peromyscus; species Peromyscus maniculatus. The sequence continues at coordinate 118,168,599 of NC_134852.1, read as the reverse complement.
GCTATGGCATCTGGGTGTCACCTGGGGAGAATAAGCCAGGACTTAATGAATCACCTGGTTCCATAAGCTATTTCTTTCCAATAAACACATATACCTTTCTCTTAAGAGGCAATCAGCAATAATCCCTGAAGGTTTACCTCGTTCGATTACAGCCTTTCTTCCCCTCTCTTGAAATGCACACAAAGACACTCAACCTTATATTTTCTGCATGTGTGTGGCTATGATCCTTGACCAGTGATTGCATTAATGGTTCACATTGCAGTGTCCAGAACCCAACTCTCTCTAAAAATAAAATACATCTACTTCATAAAATCCTCTTGGATTTTCAGTGATTTCAGTGTCAATATTAACTCTAAATGGTAAATGAAAGATTGATGGACTTTATTAGGATGGATTTTAAAAAAACAAGAACAAATTGAAAATTATCAAACGCTTTTGAGCTCTTGACATCTGTGGTAGCCATGACCTCACCAAGAGGCACTGTGCAGTGGATTTCTGGCATGCATAAAGCAGTATTCCTAAGGCATGTGGGTACTGCATCGATGGTGTGTGGCAACCATTATTGTTACTGGACTTCAGGAACTGAGACAAGGAGAGGAAATCAGAAGCAACAGCCTGATTTCAACTAGGTAAGGTTCACTGCCCTATCCCCTCTATTTCCCCTCCACAGTGACTGATCCTCTGAGGGAGAAGATATTTGAGTGGTCAGCATCCCCGATCTAGGCTGATAAACATGAAATCCTGTGGAGAATTCCAGATATTAAGTGTCCAATGGAGAGGAAAAGAGAAGCAAAAAATTAGTCTATGTATTATACATTTAAAGAGCAGAATTCACAACTGAGGACACATAAGGACTGCACCTCTTGTCTTGTTTTTGGATTTATGGCAAAGCTACCTGACATTTTGAAAGCAGAACTACAGTCATCAAAACACTAAATCATTGTAAAACTATCCAAACTTCATTTCATTTTATTAAATAAAGAGATGCTTAACCCCTTTATGTGACCAGGTCCTCTGGTATTTCACAGATATCACTTCCTTTAATCTCACAACAAAGCTGCACTTTAGGTCAGTTCTTTCATTGTTGAAGTTAAAAAATATGTTGAGTACCAAAGAGTTTAAGTGTCATGTGTAATTTAATATAGATGACCTGTGTTTCTGCCTTCTCTGTTTCCACCTACAACTCTGCAGTCAGTGCAGAATGACTAGTGTGAGTCAGAATGAGATCAAGGTTGCCACTTTGAACTCTGCTTGAGTCAAAAGGCAAAGAGCAGGAAGGCTGGGTGCTTGGTCTGTTCTTCAGCCCTGAGTATGTTCAGTCTGAAGAAGTCTTCAATGGAGCTGGAAACCATGCTGCAGGTATGATAGAAAAAGGAACTGTGGGTGCTTTCTTTTAGAAAATGGAAAGCAACAGAGGTGTGACAGCTTCAAACATCTCAATGGTTTTATACAGAAAGTTGAAGATTTGTACCATTAAACATAGGGTGAAAAATTGATAAGGTTAAAAGAAAAACACCTAATGATAGGGCTACCATCAAAGGAAATAATCTACCTGTTATATTGGTAACTTAAACAGGAAGACCCAGTAAAGAAGAGACAGGGGACAATCGTGAATAAGTTATAGGTCCTTGGCTGTTGATTCACTGAACCTCCCCTTTCACCGAGTCAGGTGATTAGATGCACCAACAGATGGATTATATGTTTATTTACTCTGAGGAAATTGAAAAAACTTAAAAGAATTAATACATTTAGAGGACATTTAATACTGATAGCATTATATCTTATAATTGTTTAACTCCTTCAGAAATGATAATATTGTAAGGAGATGATTATGCTTATGAGAATATTATACCATGCTTGGAGAGATGAAAAATATTAACACCTTCAGTCAAAATGCAACTAACAACACAACCCATCAATGAGCAATAGGGAACAATTTGCTTAGTATTTTCACTATTGTAAATCTTTTTTGTTTGTTTGTTTGTTTGTTTGTTTGTTTGTTTGTTTGTTTGTTTTTCGAGACAGGGTTTCTCTGTGTAGCTTTGCGCCTTTTCCTGGAACTCACTTGGTAGTCCAGGCTGGCCTCAAACTCACAGAGATCCACCTGGCTCTGCCTCCCGAGTGCTGGGATTAAAGGTGTGTGCCACCGCCCGGCCACTATTGTAAATCTTAATGGTGAACTTACCATGAAGCACAAAATACACTGTTTTCAAATTGTTGCCCTAAAAAAATAACTAAGCATGGGATTATTTAAATATATGTAAACAAGGCAGGACGCATGCTTGTAATCTCATGTTGAAGCAGGATTATCATATTATCACAAGTTTGAGATGAGCTAGGGCTAGTCTATGTATAGTAAGACCTTGTCTGAAAAAGATCTCTCTCTCTCTCTCTCTCTCTCTCTCTCTCTCTCTCTCTCTCTCTCTCTCTCTCTCTCTCTCTCTCCCTTACACACACACACACACACACACACACACACACACACACACACATATATATATATACATATACTCATCCAAAAATTTTAGCACATTTTCTGCCTACACACTGGGTATTTTTAAGACAAAGGGAAAAGTTATTAATGGTAATATGTTTTAATTAAGGAGAAAGAAAGGTAAGCAAATCATAAACCATGGTGCAATGTATACAGTGGAATTTCAGACATCTGTAGAAGCATATGTCTCCAAATAAAGTGAATCAGATCCATCCTTATGAGACCTAGAAGGCTTTGTAAAGGAAATAATCTTGAAGGCTGAGGCTAAGCACCTAGGATAATGACAGGCATCTGCGTTAGTGTGAGAACTGCATGAGAAGATACTGAGAAAGAGTGAAATGCAGGGAGAGGTCAGATAGGATACTGAGTGTTGTGCCAATGAGCTTATAGATCACCATGAAAATCTGAAAAAAAAAGCATCAGAAGAATTAGATTTTGGCATTATCTGCTTTTTATTAGAAAGAAGTCATTATGTTGTATTACTATAAAGTGCAAGAAGAAATGAATGTGAAGGTAAATAAGTAGACAGAATGCAGAATAAAAATGACCAGAATCTTAAGGCAAGTGGGTACACAGAGGATGGAAAAAAGAGCTGAAGAAAGAAAAAATGGAAATAAATTATAGACAAAAGCAATAGGATTTAACTAGATGGAGTGCAATATGAGGAAGATGGCTGGGAGGTCTGACAAGTTGCAGACATGAGATTGTGAATGAATGAGCTGACCAGGGTGAGGGGCTTGGAGAGATGGGTCAGAAGTTAAGAGCACAAGCTGTTCTTGCAGTGGACCTGAATTTAATTTAATGCCCAGCACCCACATGATGGCTCACAACTGTCCATAACTCTATTTCCAGAAAATCCAGTTCCCTCTTCTGATCTCCATGGGCACAAGGCAAGCATCTAGTGTACCAACATGCATGCAAGCACAATAATCATATGCGTGAAAATAAATACATATAAAAATATTGGTGGAAGGGTTAAAGAAGAGTGTGGAATGACAAACTTTGAAGTGTTTATAGGATTTCTAATTGATTGGCACATGAGTAAACACTCAAGAAATCATTGAAATTATGGACCTCGACCTTGAGGGAAGGATCTCTGAAGTCAAGGTTTGAGGATACTTTGTATAAGTATTACATAAAAGAAGAAGAAAACTGAAATAGCAGGGTGAGGCTTAACTAGTCCCATTTTATTCAAAGAGGTAGGAACAAAATCCCCAATTCTGCAAACCACAGATATTTATAACTTGGTTAAAGGAAGGGATTACTATTGAATCTGTGGAAAAATAGAAGAAAATTATAGTAAGTATTAAAAAAAAAACTAAAGAAATGAATTTCTTATTTCCTTCAACAGGGACATTTCACACTGGAGATGGAGGCTCAAAACCACACCACCGTGACAGAATTCATTCTTTTGGGGTTAACAGAGAATTCCACACTACGTGTCATCCTCTTTATGATATTTCTAGGAATATATGCTGTTACTTTAGTAGGCAATTTCAGCATTATCACTTTAATAAGAATCTGCCCCCAGCTCCAAACTCCCATGTATCTGTTCCTTAGCCATCTGGCTTTTGTGGACATTGGGTTTTCCACGACTATCACACCTATAATGCTTACAGGATTCCTTGGATATGGAACGGTACTCTCTGTGGCTGCCTGCGAAGCCCAATCCTGCATCGCAGTGACATTTGGGACAGCTGAGTGCTTCCTCTTAGCTGTCATGGCTTATGACCGCTATGTGGCCATCTGCTCACCCCTGCTCTACGCCACACATATGTCCCCCAGGATCTGTTTCCTCTTAGTTGGGGTTTCCTACATAGGTGGATGTGTGAATTCATGGATGTTTACTAGTTGTCTGTTGAGTTTGTCTTTCTGTGGATCAAATCAGATAGATCACTTTTTCTGTGACTTCCCTGCTGTGTTGAAACTGTCTTGCTCAGATGTTTCCATTATTGGAATTATCCCCTCTATCTCTGCTGGATTTATTATTGTGATCACAATGTTTGTCATAGCTATTTCCTAAACCTACATCCTCATCACCATCCTGAAGATGCGCTCCACTGAGGGCCGCCAAAAGGCCTTCTCCACTTGCACATCCCACCTCACTGCAGTCACTCTCTACTATGGGACCATCACCTTCATTTATGTGATGCCTAAGTCCAATTACTCTACTGAACAAAACAAAATAGTGTCTGTGTTCTACACAGTGGTGATCCCCATGCTTAACCCCCTCATCTACAGTCTGAGGAACAGAGATGTAAAGGAGGCCCTGAAAAAGGCCACCATCAGAGTATATCCATAGGGTGTAAGGATTTTACTTGTGCATGCCTCTATAAGTGCCTACCATCTGCTGATCAACTGGTTGTGTAAATTGAAATCCTATTCCTTTGCAACAACTCTCACCTTTCTACACTTCTATAGTAAGAAGACACCTTGAAATCTGTCAAGTTATAATAATACAGCAATAATTATTACTGTTATGGAACTCTGCATATATCAAGATATGTTTAGTTGTCTACTTTATGTAGTAAACAATAATTAATGCTTGGCATTTTAAGCCCCTTTCATCAGTTTTTTATATTTTTTAAAATTTACAACCCGCTTCCCCTATTTTTAAAATTCTTTGCTATTTTTCTTCATCGTGGTCATTTCTCCAGGTCAACTCTAAACATGTGGGTGTGCTATGTTGTTTCCATTGTAACTTTATTCCTACTTCCCTTCTTTCTGTCTCTGTCTCTTTCTCTTTCTCTATTTTTTTACTGTTCATTATAACATTTTTTCTTGTACAAAGGCAAATGTTATGAAACGATTTTTTGAAACAAGTTTTGTTATGCCTACTATATGCTGTCTCTCTATATATGTACATTTAAATACACAATAGTATCCTGATATTTTAAAATCCCATCTAGTTTTTAATTGTTTCTTTTATTTTGCAATTATAATATAATTATGTCATTTCCCCTACCCCATCCTTCCTCTGAACCCTTCCATATACTCTTCCTTGCTCTCTTTCAAGTGCATAGCCTCTTTTTTAAAAAATAAATTGTTTTTACATACATAAATATTCCTACATATATAAATCAAAATTGCTCAGTCTGTGTAATGTTACTTATATGTTCGTTTTCAGGGTTAATTACTAGTTTTGTAGTGAGAAAAGTATGAGAATAAAACCCATCATGCAACGGAACAACACTTCAATTGTTTTATGCACTGTCGTGATTTTTGTTGAAAGTACTCCACCTTTCCACATTTATTTAACAAAGTCATATTGACTTTTCAGATGTTCTGGGCTCTTTTATTTACCATTTGAGGGAAGCCCTTAATTACATGACCCAGTATTTCCCTCAAAGCTGTCTATATGTCTTTGTTCCTTAGACTCTAAATGATGGGGTTGACCAGAGGCGTCAAAACGGTGTATGTCACTGCTAGCAGTGTGTCATCCCTGAATGTGTCACCATTCTTGGGCCTCAGATAGACAAAGCAAGCAAACCCATAATCTATGAACACCACAGTGAAGTGGGAGGAGCAAGTTGAAAAGGTCTCATACCTTCCCTTGGCAGAGGGCATCTTCACAACTACTGTCACGATGAAGACATAAGATACCATGATCAAAAAAAAAAGCTGCCCACCAACACAAAGGCAGTGAATGCAAGAAGAATCATTTTCTGATAAAAGGTGCAGTTACAGGCAAGGGAGACCACAGGCTCAATGTCACAAAAGAAGTGCTGAATGACATTGGAGTTGCAAAAGGACAAGTTGAATATTATGATGACAATGCACAGAGAAACTGAGAAGCCAAGCACAGCAGAGGCCATGATGAGCTGAAGGCAGATCTTTTGAGTCATCAGGATTGGATAATGCAGGGGGTTGTGGATGGCAGTGTAACGGTCATAGGACATGGCAGATAAGATGAAGCAGTTATTACCTTCCAATCCAAAGAAGAAAAACAACTGTGTGGCACACTCAGGGAGAGATATAGCCTTGCTCTCTGATACCAAGTCCACTAACATTCGTGGTAGGATCACCATAGTGGTGCAGGTTTCTTAAAAGGACAGAGCAAAGAGGAAAAAGTACATTGGAGTGTGAAGGTTGTGGTTGAGCTTGATGGCCACCATGATGGATGCATTTGCTAGGAGGATGGTCATATGGGAGAGGAGAATCACAATGAAGAGTAGATTCTGTAGTTCTGGGAAGCTGGAAAATCCCCACAGAAGAAATGTGGTCACTGTGGTGTGATTGCCCAACCTCCTGGTGGTAGCAATTTTGCCCCAGAGGTTAATATGTGCTTTAGGTCAAGACTGAGGTGAATGCCAAAGTGCTCTGATATCAGATGGCCTTCAAACAAGGGTTCCTGCTCAGTGGTCAAAAAAGTACTAATGAGAGAGCCTGTAACGGGTGACTTAAATACCTGTGGCTGAATTCAATGTCAGAAGCAAATATAACAGGAAGAGAGATTCTAAATGATGAATTTGTAAATTATGTGTAGTTTCAAACATTTTTAACAGTCCCCTCTACTCTACCTCACCTTGCCTTTTTTCTCTTTGTCAGAGAAAACTTCACAAGAGAAGAAAGTCCTTAAAGGGTGCTCATGTTCTTTCCTCACCCACCAAGTGCAACAGTAACATCTGTAAAATGTGTGTGTATGATCTAGTCCATATTGGTCCATACATAGGGCTTTGCAGTATTGACTGTACAATCAAATGAGGTGTAGGAAAATGTTGGGATCAGAATGGCTCTGACCCCTCAAGATTGCCCCCACCTCCCCTGTTCTGAGTGCGCTGAGGTCAGGCTGTTCTGCGGATGTTTTGCTGTTTGGTATATCTCGTGGTTTGGCAGCTGTGGCTTCCTGGGGCATGCTGACCGGTCCTTGACCCTGGGTGCTTGATAAACAATTTTTTTTCTTTCCTCCTGAAAGGGTATATAAGATGGGGAAGAAAGAATAAAGCGAGTCCTGATGCTTGCAACTTGACTGGTGTGTGTTGTGTTCATCCCAACTTCCCTCACCAGGTTTCCGGCCCAATTGCCATGCAGTGCCGTGCAGGCACAGCAGGAAAATTATCTGCAGATTTACAGACATTCTCTCAAAATCATCTTGTATTCCCTGTGCTGCAAGAACACAGCAGCTGTGTAGATGAAGCTGTACCAATGAGTAGATCTGGTAAATAAACTTACCATGTTGAAATAAACACAAGATTCTTCTCTATAGCAATAAAATGAGGGTGGGAGGCTTTGGATAACTATCTCTGAAACAGGTATATTAATGGGTTATAAAGCATTAGTTTCTTTCTGGTGGCATATTTGTAATATGATCATGAAGTCCTGGTCCATTTTTTGAGTTTTAAAGAAAGCTTCCAATATATTTTATGACTAATGTTCTTGTGAAGAAGGTTGCTTTAAAATGTAGATGTGGTAAGAATTAACTCATGTTCTTCAGGCCATTTTCCCCTGTTCTCATTAGTTATTAAAATAGTCACAATATATGAAGTGACTAGATAAAAGTAACTAGAATACAACATGGGGTTTAATTACAGGCAATTTTTAGGGGAGAAAAGAAAGGCAATGTGAAGACATGTTTGTGGAACATGGGGTTAGGAAAAGAAAGGGGTTCACTGGGTGGTCTTCTGAAAAAAATCCACAAAGTTTAAAGATCACAAATGACAATACACCTTTAAGTGGAACATACTGACATGTAACTGTAATCCCCATTACTCATAAATCTGAGGCAGGGGAATTTCTTCAGCCTGAGAATTCATGGTCAGCTTGGGCAACTTTATGAAAAGAAAAAAGGAAAGAAATAGTATAAAAGGAAATTATTTTAACTAAATAGTATTTTTGTTATATCTTGAATTTCCAGAAATAAAATATAAATGAGGCACCCCAATAACCAGAATTTTCTTATCCCTAGAAATGAGGTAGTCAGACTGTATGCCAGACAGAATTTCCTCATTCAACTTCCCCAACAATTGTATGTGATATTTCAGTTCCTATATCACAGAAATTGAAACCAAGGCACAAGGTACATCCAAAACTATCAAAACTCGGTGCATTGATTCTACCAATGGTTTAATATGTATGACTTGTCAGACCTGTGTTTGGTGAGAAAGATGCCATGGAATGACATTTAGATGAGTTGCCCTGCCTATGATAGAGAAAGATACAATCCATTTAAATAACACAAAGTGATAGAAGAATATACTACCTTCTACTGTGGAATCAGGAATTCCTTTCAGTGTTGTGATGGAATATGGTTAGCTGCTCATCTTTTAAGGTCTGGGGGAAGGTATGTCAGATATTTAAAAAAAACAGTAAAGATCCTCATCATGGGAAAGAGCTGCTCATATTCAAAGAATATCATGTACTTGGTGTAATTGGGTTATACCTTCTTGAATGCCACCTGAGAGTAATAGTATTGTGCTCACGCTTGAGGTAAGAGTGCAGTAGCTTAAATTTGGAAGGTAGGATAGTTTGTTAAAGATGGATCTGGTATTTACACACAGATGATGTGCCTCTGAACGGAGAAGCTGTCCCTGTAAATACAAATGTCATAGAGTAACACTCAAGTTCTACCAGTCTCCACAACCTTCCCTCTATGGGGGACCATCCTGATGTCCACCAAGCCTGTCATGTTCTGTCCTCACTCTTTAATACATTGCTGCTCTGACTTGCACTACTCTCCCCTCTCCTCATTCATCTTTGGCTCTTAAACCACAGCCTTTTCTTCCAATCCAAGTCAAATATTGTCTATTTAAGAAGCCTACTAACCACTGTGATTGAGTGAATGAATTTTTCTGCATTGACATCTGATTTTGTTATGACATTGTACATGGTCAGTTCCTACAAGTTTCAGGGCAGAAGAAGAGTTTATCATTTTGTAACTCCTCCCTGAGGTCAACAGGACCAGCAAGCTAAAATACTCTGAAATTGCCAGAAGAAGGAGAAATGAAGGAAAAATTCATATCTTCTAAGTTAGCATGGAGGTCAGAGAAAGAGTCGGAAAGCCCCGAGTGTCGGGGAAACAGTGCTTGTGAGGCTGAGCTGCAGATATGGGTTTGGATAGCACAGGCTCCTATGCTCAGGGGATAGGTATCATCAGAAATATATGGCCAGAATAGAAAAGAAATACTTTGTCTAAGAATAAAAACCTCATATTCATGCAGCTCTGACTTTAATTTTTTCCTAATACTATACATGTGAATTTTTAAATGTGTCTAAAAAATATTCTCCTACACAGCAGTTCCCTTTTCAGTCACCTTAATGTAAGTAGATTAATAAATACTAGGGAAAGAACACAAAAAAGAACTCCCAAGAATGGGAGTGGTCTAGTGAGCTGAGGAAAGCATTCAGAAAGCTGAGAGGATTGGTGATGGAGAGGTGACTTGGAAGATAAGAGCACTTACTGCTTTTGTAAAGGACTGGAGTGAACCCAGCACCCAGGTCAGGTGACTCACAACCACCTGTAGCTCCAGCTCCAGGAGATCTGACTCCTTTTGGCCTCCACCAGCACCTGTACTCAAGTGCACAGATACACACAAAAAAAATTAAAAATCATTCTTTAAATCTGAGAGATGTTTTTCACAGTCTGCGCCATTCCAATTCTGCAGTTGAAAGGGAAACAATTTATTTTCATCCCCTGAAACCCTAGATAGACCCCAGTTTTTCCAGACCCCACTCTTGCAATGAGACCTGAAGAAGTTAGTTTGACATATTTCTTTGAATCAGCAAGGATATCTATAGGGATTTTACCCTTAATCTTGATTTGAAGTTACTTTGTCCTTCACCATTTGAAAACTCAAGGGTGCTGTTAACCACTGAACTTTCTAGAGGCATTTAAAATCTTGGTCAGGTGAAGAGTGTATTGCCCACCAGAATGTACTGCAGAACTTACCTGGCAGGTACAACTAATTCCTAGTAATTGTTGGGTGACTTTCAGTGGTAAAATATTGTTACCAATCTTTGGGAAAGTGTACTTACCTTTCTTCAAACCTAATTTGACTTCAACTCAGATGCATGGCAGTTACTGATATTTTAACTGTCCAGAAAAATTGAGGCTAGGTTTTATTGAGTTGCAAGTGGTAGAAAATATGAGAGAGAGAGAGAGAGAGAGAGAGAGAGAGAGAGAGAGAGAGAGAGAGAGAGAGAGAGAGAGATCTGCCAGGCGGTGGTGGCACATTCCTTTAATTCCAGCACTGAGGAGGCAGAGCCAGGCGTATCTCTGTGAGTTCGAGGCCAGACTGGTCTACAAAGCAAGATCCAGGACAAGCACCAAAACTACACAAAGAAACCCAAACAAAACAAAACAAAACAAACAAACAAAGAGGGGTTGGGGATTTAGCTCAGTGGCAGAGCGCTTGCCTAGCATGTGCAAGGCCCTGGGCTCCATCCTCAGCTCCAGAGAGAGGGGGGGCGGTCCATGGATTTTGTTTCACATTTTTTATCTAGAGTTGGATTTCCAGGTTTCATGTACAGATTTTCCCTTAATTCCACTATAAGAATGCTTGTTGAGCTTATAAATTATAATCACATAGTGATAATATCAAATGGTCCAAGGAATGAGTAGCAAAATGATAAACAATGAGAAACACAGGAAGAAGACAGCTGCCAGTGGTGTATAGTGAATTTTAACCACAGGTGAAACAGTGGAAATACAAGAACCATTTTATTTATAAATATATAGAAATATATTTTCAAATACACATATATACATATGAATTTTATACATCATATATTTTATATGTATTTGAAAATATATCACACATTTCCAGCCCAGTGTTACCCTTATTATCCTTATCATATTCTCCCTATTAACCTTCACAAGGATTTGGTAGTTAGTAGATGTAGATTTAACTGTCTTGTTAAATAAGAAACACAGAGCCAATGCAGAGATGAAAGCCCAAGAGGTCAGAGCTAAAAGCTAAAAACCTTACCCTTCACTGCTGCTGCTGTCCTCTTCAGCCAAGAGACCTACTTCCTGTGTGTTTGTCCTTTTTATTGACTTTCTATTCTGCCTTCTCATTGGTTGTAAACCCAATCACATGACCTCCTCATCACTGCCCATCTATACAGACCTCCAGGTCTTCTATGATTGGTACAGAGATTAAAGGCATGTGTCTCCATGCTGGCTATATCCTTGAACACACACAGATCTGCCTAGCTCTGCCTCCCAAGTGCTGGGATTAAAGGCATGTCCCACCACTGCCCAGCTTCTGCTATGTCTTGCTATTAGCTCTGACCCCCAGGCAACTTTATTTATTAACATACAAATAAAATCACATTTCAGTACAATTAAAATATCACCATAAGTAGATGTTAAAAATAAATATTTATGGCAGATAGAAATGAAAATTAAATTCCCACCTCATACCAAAGAAGGATAACATCTAATCTTTTTTAAAATAAGTAGGGGAGCTGTATGTAGAGCTTACACGTCATGCAACTTTCTTCAGTCCTTTCCACAATGTTATTTAAGGAAAAAATTTAAGACAGTTTCCCCTGTGCATGCCTGTGGTGAGTTCACTTCTACCTGAAGTTGAGTTCTCTTAAGACAACAGGGCAGTGACTTTCCAGATCCTGTGGCTGGAGCTAAGTTTGGTGCACCCCTAAGGAGATCCACAAGGCCACCTGAGACCATTACCCCTTGCATCACTTAGAGTTTTATGTCCCTATCAGGAGAACAATCCCCTGTAGACCTAGAACTCTTTCTGATGTCCACAGATATTTTTTAATTTAATTTTTTTTTACTTTGTTCTTGTCAGTCTACAAAAAGGAAAATGATTGAAATTCAACTTGTTGAAGCATGTTTGAAAATGGGTGAGTCTTCAAGTGGCATTTTACTTCTTATTTAGTACCAGTCTTTATATTTCTGAAAACCCACCAAGGCTCAAAAGTCTTAGGTCCTATGTAGATGTCCAGGAAAAGTTCTCATCAAGTAAGGCTATAACCTGAGAATTCACCTAGAAGAAATTTGGGAAAGAGAAAATACACATTGAGAAAATGGTTGACATGACTGCCCTCTCATGAAGCAACTCTTGGTAACAAATCTTTCTGAAACAGAAAATCCACTGTTACCAACTATTAACATCATGATTCACAATTTTTGTAATGAATCATTTTGACATTTTTAAAGCATAATAATGAGTATTATGCCACACTGCAACAATTACACTGAGAGTGTTAGTATATTTACTTCTTAGATTTTCCTGCATGGCGGTACACAATGCACTACTCCATGTCTTACTGCATTTAAACAATTATACCATATCCACCGATAATAATACTCAGAAGAAATAAGAGATGCACTGACTTCCCTGTTTACTCTTGTGTGTGATTAATAATGATAGTTGATGTTTGAAAGCTGAAATGAATATTTAGCCTCTCTACAGGTGTATGGAATGTTGACTCCACAAGTGAACATCTATGAAAATCTAATCATGCCACAAAGCCTTTTTATGTTCCCCTTGATTGTACTGAATGTCTATATGTGGAAAATATTAACAGATCCATACTTATCACCCTATACAAAACTCAAGTGCAAGTGTATCAAAGACCTCAACATAAAACCAGATACACTGAACCTGATAGAAGAGAGAGCAGGGAATATCATCAAACTCATTGACACAGAAGAGTTTCTGAACAGAACATCAATAACATGGGCACTTAACATCAGCAATTCGTAACTGGAACCTCATGAAACTAAAAAGCATGGCAAAAAACACCATCATTTGAGCAAATAGGCAGCCTACAGAATAAGAAAAGATTTTTACCAATTCCACATTTAGTAGAGAACTAGTATCCAAAATATATAAAGAACTTAAGAAACTAGATATTAAAAAACCAAATTATTGAATTTTAAAATGGGGTAAGATCTAAACAGAATTCTCAGTAGAGCAATCTCAAATGGCTGAGAAACACGTAAAGAAATGTTCAACATCCTTAGCCATCAGAGAATGCAAATCAAAACTACTTTAAGATTCCATCTTATACCTGTCAATAACACAGGTGACAGCTCATACTGGGGAGAATTTGGAGCAAGGGAGATTCTCATTTACTGCTGGTAGGAGTGCAAACTTGTACAACCACTATGAAAATCAATATGGTGATTCCTTAAAAAGATGGAATAGATTTACCACAAGATGCAGCAATACCACTCTTAGGCATATACCCAAAGCACCAAAGGACACTTCACTTCATCCTACGGTAGTTGAAGTTTTCCTGTGTCCACCCAGCCCCTGCAGCCACTCAGACCCAAGTAAACACACAGAGACTTATATTACATATAAACTGTATGGCCATGGCAGGCTTCTTGCTATCTAGTTCTTATATCTTAAATCAACCCATTTCTATTAATCTGTAAATTGCCATGTGGCTTGTGCTTACCAGTACTTTACATCTTGTTTTTCATGGTGGCAGTAGCTGGCAGCCTCTCCTGACAGCCTTCCACTTCCTAGAATTCTCCTCTCTCTTTATACCACCTATACTATACTTCCTGCTTGGCTACCAGCCAATCAGCATTTTATTTATCAATCAATAAGAGCAACACATTCACAGCATACAGAAATACATCCCCAGCAGCCTACCACAAGGACATTTACTCAAGCAAGTTGATTGCTGCTTATGATGGTTTGAATAGGTTATGGTCCCCATAGACTCCTGTGTTTGAATGTTTGGCCCATAGAGAATGGCCCTCTTAGGAGATGTGGCCTTTTTTTGGAGGAAGTGTGTCACTGTGGATGTGGGCTTTGAAGTCTCACATATATTCAAGTCATGCCTAATATGGCAGTTCAGTTCCTGTTGCCTGTGTAGAATTCTTATCTCCTTTTGCAGTACCATGTCTGTCTGCACACCTCCATGTCCCACCATGGTGATAATGGACTAAAGCTCTGAAATTGTTATGAGTTGCCATGGTCATGGTGTCTCTTCACAGCAATAGAAATCCTAACTAGACACTGCTCTATTCATAATAGTCAGAAATTATAAAAAGCCTAGAAATCCCTCATCAGAAGAATGAATAAAGAAAATGTGGTAATATACAGTGGAGTATTACTCAGCTGTTAAAATTTTTTTTAAAAAAAGACACCACGAAATTTGCAGGCAAGTGGATGGAACTAGAGAAAGTCATCCTTAATGAGATAACCCAGACACAGAAGGATAAATAGGGTATGTATACACACACGCACGCACGCACGCACGCGCGCGCGCGCGCGCCATTAACTAAATGCCAAGCTACAAACTGTAGACCCAGAGAGATTAGGTATAGAGGAAGGGACTAGTGGGACACATAGATCTCCCTAGGAGGGGAAAATATAATAGATTTTATGGGTGAACTTGGGCAAAGGGATACTAGAATGGAGGATCAGGTGGGGAGTGGGAGGGGAAAGGGGGTTGAGGGAGAGAATACAGCAGAAGAGACAGATGGAAGTGTCTCATTTTAGGGATGGTATGGAAATCTAATGCAGTGGAATCTTCCTAAAATATCATGAGGTGATCCTAATGAAGTCTCTAAATAATAGGTGAGACTGAGTCCCAACTGGCAATCTCTTGTCAGTACTAGGACTGGGTTACATCCAATTGAGTTGTTGGACAAAGGAGTCTCATGGAAATCCCCAAACAACCCAGGTGTTGCCAAGACAATAGGTTACTCTCCACAAACTGATAGCAAGGATCTTTGCAGAAAATAACATGCAATTCGTTGAACACAGAGAGGTTGAGATGGTACCTACATAAAACCTTCACCCCTACATTCTAATGTCTTTGGTATGGGAAGCTCTGCAGGCTACCAAAAGAGAAGTGTAATCACCAACCCAGTCACAAACCCTTTGGTCTATAATGCTGCCCTGCCTGCAAAATATCTTAGGGAAATGTTAGCACAAAGCTTATGTGAGTAACCAATGTCTGATTTTACTTAAGGCCCACTCTGCAAGATGGAACCCATACCCAATACTACTTGCGTGATCAAGAACCAAAGACTAAATAGACAAGAGACCTAATATAAAACCAAATTATTTATATATATATATATATATATATATATATATATATATATATAATCTCTTAGGTTCACGGAAATTGTAGATATCAGTAAATTTCCCTATTATTATTTCTGTTTACAAATTAATAGCAACAATTCATTATTTCTATCTGCTTTATAGTCTGCATTTTAATGCAAATTTATATGAGGTAAAATATACAAACATTCCATGCTTGATTACTATGCTAGGTTGTCTAACTAGCATATTTCTCACCAACCTGAGAACTTCACCAACAGCCCTCCACAGTCAGTAGGCACAAATCTATGGGTATAGCAGAATATCATTAGGAATCATTTCATTGACTTTTTTTTTTTGTCAGTCTTATTTGGTTCTATCCTAGATCTCTAGACTATCCAGTCTCTGGGTCCTGGACCTCTGGGCAGTGTCAGGATGGGCTCCCTCTTGTGGTGTGTGGGTCTCAAGGCAGACCAGTCATTGGCTGGCCACTCCCCCAAGTTTTGTGCCACCTTTACCTTATAGGCAGGACAAATTGTAGGCTGAAGGTTTAGTGACTGAGTTGGTGTCCCAATCCCTCCACTGGAAGTCTTTCCTAATTACAGGAGATGGCCAGTTCAGGGTCAGTACCTCCCATTGCTAGGAATCTTGGCTAGAGTTACCCTTTTAGATTCCTAGGAGTTTCCATTGCTCTGGGTTTCTAGCTCATGCCCAAAATGCCCCCCAATTCCAGCTGTCTCTCCAAATAATCTTTCCCTCCATCTTCCTCCAACCTGATCCCACGCTAGCCATCCACACATGGTATCTATTCTATTTCCCTTTCTCAAGATGATTCACGCATCCCCCCCCCACCTTGAACCCTGCTTATTACTCCTATTCTCTGGGTCTGTGAATTGTAACATGGTTATGCCTTACTTTACAGCTAATATTCACTTATATGTTAGTACATAACATTTTGTTTTTCTGAGTCTGGGTTAACTCACTCAGAATGATTTTTTTTCAAGTTACATCCATTTGCCTGCAAATTTCATGACACTCCATTGTGTAAATGTACCACATTTTTTTCCATGTTTTGGTTGAACGATATCTAGGTTGTTTCAGTGTGTGGCTATTATGAATAAAGCTGCTACAAACATAGGTTAGCAAGTGTTCTTGTGGTGTGATGGAGAATCCTTTGGGTATATGCCCAAGAGTGGTATCAGTGAATCTTGAGGCAGATCGATTTCTAATTTTTTGAGAAACAGTCATATAGATTACCAAAGTGATTGTACAAGTTTTCACTCCCACCAGCAATGGAGGAGTGTTCCCCTTGCTCCATGTCCTCTCCAACATGAGCTGTCTCTTGTGTTTTTAATCTTGGCCATTCTGAAAGGTGTATGATGGAATCTCAGAGTCATTTCGATTTGCATTTCCCTAACAACTAAGGATATTGAACATTTCTTTAAGTGCTTCTTGACTGTTTGATATTGTTCTATTGTAAATTCTCTGTTTAGATCTGTACCTCATTTTTAATTGGATTTTTTGGTTTGTTGATGTCTGGTTTTTTATGTTCTTTACATAGTTTGGAAATTAGCCCTTAGACCTAGAACATCTGACAGACTTTTCTGTGAAGAAAGAATTTTGAAGGACTGGCCTACTTTGTCTTGACAAAATTCATCAGGTACGCCGGGCGGTGGTGGCACACGCCTTTAACCCCAGCACTTGGGAGGCAGAGCCAGGCGGATCTCTGTGAGTTCAAGGCCAGCCTGGGCTACCAAGTGAGCTCCAGGAAAGGCGCAAAGCTACACAGAGAAACCCTGTCTCAAAAAAAAAAAAAAATTCATCAGGTGACTTCCTTTGTGCCCTGCTTGTCTCATTTGGACAGCATACTGTCAGCAACCATGGCAAGGGAAGTTGTTTCCCCAGTAGCTGGCTTTGTCACATTTGAAGCAAATTCCATATGGAAGTTTTTCATGCCCATCATCTTCTTTGAAGTAGATTGGTGCTGCCAGGAGCAGATACATCTCACTCTCAGGAAAAAAACTTATGTTATTAAAACATTTTAATGCCATATTCTGTAGATCTCTGAAGTGTTTGAAGATCGCTAATCTATCTAAAATATATCTTTGTTTAACCTTGAAAACATACCTAACATGACTATAGGTTTGATTGTTAAAGGTGACTAACTACTAACCTGCATTTCTTAATTATCCTAAACAGTTTGTAATAGTATCTTTCAAGGACAAGAACTTTACATTAAATTTTGAAATGAACTAGATAGGTACAATACCTTAAACAAGAGTATAAACATCTATACAGTATGTTCTAACAAAAATAACCTTAAATTTGTATCATTATAAAAAATCCATACCAATGTAAAATATTTGAGACTAGTAGTTGCTTTTTAGTTTAAAAGAAGATTCAGTAATTTACCCTTATATCCTATCATTTCTACATCCCCCCTTTTATTTTCACTATATAAGAGAGAAAGAAGGATAGAGGAAGGAAAAAGAAAGGAAGGAAGAATGAAAAAAATCCCTTAATCCAACCTCTATTGTTTAGTTTCCTCCCTGACCATGACCAATAACAACTTGCAACTAATCCCCTTAAATGACAACAAACATCCATAACCCACCAAATGACAAAAAAAACCACTGACCCCACCTCTTGGGAATGTGGGTATCATGTTCTTAAAATTATTTCCTGCTTTCTAGAGTGCAAAGTCATCTCTAAAGGACCCTGAGAAAATTTGAATAATGGTCAAGACCTGGGAGAGGCAGCTGTTTCATTTGTTGTGATGACAAAGTGTAGGGCTTATCTGAAGTCCTGGCTGGAGTAGTGTGTGAGGCTAGGCCACCTTAGCTAACCACTTTGAAGTTGTCCTGGAAGCAGATTTTTTAGGAAACAGCAATAAAGGCATTCTGTTAGGCTGTATCACCTGGGGTATTTGCATTATCTTCATTGTGTCTGGTCCTTTTGTCATGGAAACATGCAAACTTGTAAAGGTAACATACATATCTGCATTAACACAAGTATGGAATGTGCTGTGTGCACAAATCAGCTAAAGATGATTCTCTGCTCTATGTTTGAGCTGGAAAAAGACATCTGTCAATTTTATAAATCCATTTGGACTGCATAACCAATCCGTAATATAGACCGCCATCCATGTCATATGAAAAAATGGCACATAGTAAGTCATGGGGACTAGATTCTTTTCTTTTCTTTTTTCTCATTAATATAATAATTCTTGGTAACTAGGCAGTGAGACCAAGTCCTGTGCTCATTGCATGAGTTGGCTGTTTGAAACCTGGAGCTTATGCAGGGATGCTTGGCTCAGTCTGGGAGGAAGGGACTGGACCTGCCTGGACTGAGTCTACCAGGTTGATCGCAGTCCTCAGGGGAGGATTTGCCCTGGAGGAGGTAGGAATGGGGGTAGGCTGGGGGTAAGGGGAGGGAGTGGGAGGGGGGAGAATAGGGGAACCCGTGGCTGATATGTAGAACTGAATGGTACTGTAAAATAAAATTTAAAAAAATATATCCAAAAAAACCACAAAAATATATATAATAATTCTTTTCCACCAAAGCAACTACAGTCATGATAATAGTGTTCCAAAGCATTCTGATATGTCTATTAAAAGTATACATGTTTTAAAACCATGATCTATTTGCTGTAGGAAAGTGGTGAGACCAGGACACTTTAGGCAGTTAGATAATACTTTAATTGCTTTGTACACTAAATAATGGTCTTTTTGTGGAAATATCCAATTTCTCACTTTGTTGTCACTGCTCAATAGTTGTTCTTAAGTGTTCGGGGCCTTTTTACTTGGCAGGCAAGGCAAAATTTTGTTGACACTATATAGTACCTTCCTCAGGGCTGTCTGCATTTCTTTGTTTCTTAAGCTATAAACAATGGGGTTGAGCAGAGGAGTCAGTACTGTATATGTGACAGCCATCAGCATGTCCTCACGGAAAGAGTCACTGTTCTTGGGTATCAAGTAGACAAAGCAAGCAAATCCATAGTGCATAGACACAACTGTGAGGTGGGAGGAGCACGTTGAGAAGGCCTTATACCTCCCCTGTGCAGAAGGCATTCTTACAACTAGGGATACTATGAAGACATAAGAAATCATGATTAAAACAAAGCTGCCCACCAGAACAAATGTAGAGAGCATAAAGATAATCATTGCATGATGAACAGTGTAGTCACAAGCAAGATGGACCAAGGGTGAAATGTCACAGAAAAAGTGCTGGATATTATTGGAATCACAGAAAGACAAGTTGAATATGGTGAAGGTGATGCCGAAAGAACAGAGGAACCCAACCACACAAGCAGCCATCACAAGCTGAACACAGACCTTTGAGGTCATAAGGATATGATAGTGCAGTGGGCTGTGGATGGCAGTGTAACGGTCATAGGACATGGC
This sequence comes from Peromyscus maniculatus bairdii, assembly GCF_049852395.1. Lineage (NCBI taxonomy): Eukaryota > Metazoa > Chordata > Mammalia > Rodentia > Cricetidae > Peromyscus > Peromyscus maniculatus. The sequence goes on along the minus strand of NC_134852.1, from coordinate 118,148,722 downwards.
AGCCATGATGAAACAATTGTTGGCAGCCAGTCCAAAGAAGAAAAACATCTGTGTGGCACACTCAGGGAGAGAAATAGTCTTGTTCTTTGATAACAAATCCACTAACATTCGCGGTAGGATCACCATAGTGGTGCAGGTTTCTGAAAAGGACAGGGCAAAAAGGAGAAAGTACATGGGGGTGTGAAGGTTGTGGTTGAGCTTGATGGCCACCATGATGGATGCATTTGCTAGGAGGATGGTCACATGGGAAAGGAGAATCACAACAAAGAGTAGATTCTGTAGTTCTGGGAAGCTGGAAAATCCCCATAGAAGGAACATGGTCACTGTGGTGTGATTGCCCATCCTCCAGGTGGCAATGATTTTTTTCTCCAGAGGTGAATATATGCTTGAGATCAAGACACTGAGATGATTGTGAGGAGCTTCTGCAGTGATGCCATCTGTTACTTAATCAAGACTACCAGAGTTAGTATAAAACAATTTAATAGAAGAACCTGTAAAAAGGGAAGTGAGGACAGTGAAATAAATCATTAGATAAAGGTACTTGTAGCTAAGTTTGATTACATGAGTCAATCTCAAGTACCCACATGTTGGAAGGAGAAAAATGACCATCAGACATGTAGCATGACATGTGTATACACACACACACACCACCACCACCACCACCACCACCACATATAAGCACATGCACAAAAAAAAATTTTTTAAAGGAAATGAATGTATGTATGTATGCACAAATGTGGACCTCCCTGAAATCAAGCCAGGAGCCTAATAGTTGAGGTTTGAAAGGACTCTAGTATCAGAATCTACATGAAACTCAAAGAGTCGTTCCAAATGTCTTCTTGAAATCTACTCACAAAGCATTCCTTAACACTTTTCTCCATTTGGGATCTACACTGAAGAAAACAGAGAATATAAATGTCTCAGTTGCTTGATGTTGATATGCCACAGTTTCCAAATATGTTCTTCATCAGATGATACCCTAGCCCTCCACATTGTTTACTAACCTAGTAATGAAATGCACACAGTAACTGAATAACTTGATTTCAAATTGACATGATTTTTCAAAATTCTGCAGAGACCAGTGAGAAATTCTGAAGAAACTTACACTTTTTTCAGTGTGGTCCTGGTCCTGTTACTATTTGTATTCTCCACCACCCAGTGATTCCAGGAATGATTTTTACATCTGTGACCAGATCAGATGAATAAATAAATTTAGCATGTATAACTTCCACATTCCTATCTTAGTATAGTAATTGAAGATAGAGAAATAGCAATATCCACATAAATAATAAAATTTATATTAGTACTTTATAGCATAGCATAATTTTTAAGTACCTAAAGAAGTTAAGGCTTCATCAAAGCTCTTGTCCAATGCAAACATGATACAATGAACACATTTGGGAGTATCAAAGCTCTGTCCACTGCATAGATGATGTAATGAACTCCCTTGGAGTTAATGTGATCTGAAAGACAGTCTCATTCCAGATTTGCAAATTTTTGTCACAGTGCTCTGATGAGATTTTGAATTTTTAGCAGAACGCCCAGCACCTTTTCTAGCTGGTGAGGTTAAACATTTCTCTTTGCAGTGCAGGCATGAAAAGATCCAACTGAAGTTTCTCACACCAATCTCCCACAGTCATATTTCTGTCTTGTCTGTTCCTTTGGGGTGTAATCTATGAAGAAAACATGACAGGAAATTACCAGGAAGATTCTATACAGAATTTTTCTTTTTAACCTCAGCTACTATTAAAGGTGAAGGGCAAAAACTATAAGAAAGTTAGGTAGAAAATAAAGACATGGAAGAGAAACAGAAAGATGCTAGCTAGAAATTATTCAGTAAGATTCACAATGATTAAATTAAAATGATGAAAGACAAAACTATATTCTTATTTGAAGAGTTGCTATTTCCTATTTGCATTGTGTATTTAGGTGCAGAAAATAATAGCATCCAAGCCAGAAAATGGGCACAAATTTCATACTTATAATATGTCACAAATGTGTTGGGGTCAGATAGTACTATCTCATAGAATCCTCACAAATCTGTGGTGGGGTTGGCATTTAGATTTACAGAAGAGATTTAGGTGCAGAATGTTTATGTATCTATAAAGGTCATTAATTCATTCAACATATATTAATTAAATGCTCATGATGTTCCAGACACTTAAAATTGAATAAGAAATACATTGTGGAGTTCTGTGATATGGCAGTGCATGTGGCTATTTAATCTATCAGGGAAGCTCTCTCTGAGGACGTGACATTCTAAGATGCAGAGTAGAAGGGCAAACTGCATGGAACATGTGAGGACTAGTGAAGAGAACACCAGTGGCGTCGGGAACAGTCAATACACAGAGCAACAGATCTACGTATGCAGCTTTTACTCAGACTGTTAGAGGTGGCCTTCAAGTTCATCCCACATAGACTCTTTCTCTGAAGGTTTCCTCGTTAATTTACTTCTAAAGGAAAATATTTTTTTTCTGTTCTTACTGATTGAGCTACAGTTTACTCTATATGATGCCCCTGTTTGAGTGCTTATAAAAATGCTGTTTGCTGGGTTTTGGGTGCACATGCTTGTAATCCTAGCACTTGGGAGGAGACAGGCCAATCAGAAGTTCAAGGGCAGCCTTGGCTATATAGTAAATCCAAAGCCAGGATGGACTAAACAAAACACTGTTTCAAAAACAAACAATCATATTGTAACTTCTTCTTGTACAACTTTAGTGTCACAATCCTTTCAAGTAATGAACAAAAGGTTTTTTTCTTTCACACCTTTCATCCTGGTAAGTGCCTTAAATAATTACAGGGCTCAGAACTCTGCTGACATTTTGGTCTCTATGTGAACCCCTCTGGTCTGCTATTCCCCAGTGTCTATCACACAGAATGAATACAGGGGCCTCCTCTTCCCACTCCTGTGGTGTACATGTTTATAGCTTTTTTAAGTGTTATATTTGTGTCCATGCTGTGTCTTCATTATAGTTGCTTTTTTGATCCTCATTGCTTACAAGGGAGGTGGTGCTAATAACTTCCAGTTCCTAATGTTTTAGTTAATACCTCTTATGTCCTAAAAAGTGCTCTAAGAATAGCTACTACACTTACCTTGTTTGTGATGAGGAAACTACAGTTCAGAGGGGTGTTTGATTTGTCAAAGTTGATACAGTTCGTATGTCTATCTGGATGGCACATTATAGAAAGGTATTGAGAGAACGGAGAATGGTTTACTTGCCGCGCTGCCTACAAAGCCTCCTCCCCAAACACACATGCTCTAGCATGAGTTTGAGGTCTCACCAATCGATCTTCATTTGTTGTCAGCCACATAAGAGTAACATGCACTATTTCTAAAATGCAGCACATTCTTTCTTGACTCTTCTGCTTCACACACTTTTTTTCTGAATTAAAATGCATGTCTGTTTGCCCCTTTTTGCAAAAACAAAACAAACAAAAACAACTTTTTTGACAAGACAATTCGAATATCACTTACTTTTAGAAGCCTTAGTAAGTCGCCCTGGCTGGTAGTCTTTTTTTGTTTCCCACTTTTGGATTAATATAACTTTTATGGTGATGAGAACTTTTCCCCAAGAATGATTCCTCAAAAAGACAGAGGTTTGTGTTAACTTTCATGTGCCCCAACTTTCAGCCTAAATTGAGTGAATGTGTTTTTTGAGTACTGTTTTTTAATTTCTGTAGAAAAATATGGAAGTCCCAAAGTGTGAAGAAAGCCCTCCACATGTGCTAATTCAGTTCACTTATTAATTCCTCCTCAATTACATTATTTGATCCATTTGCCTGTATTTAAATGTGCACTGAAACAGTTTGCTGCCCTCTTAACGGATTTTAAAAATCATGTGGTAAACATGAAGTCATGAGGAGAGGTGCTTTATAAATGCTTGCTTAATTAAATTAATGAATGTGTGACAATAAAAGCAGTCAGATGACTCTTAAAATTCCAACTGTGTAACTGAGCATCCAGGAGAAAGATGCTATCATTATTTCTTATTTGAGAGATTTCTGTATTTGATGTAGTATCAATTCTCACTCAAGCTATAAATGATCTTCCTTCAGGCATTTTAGAATTGCTAGAAGAGATTATCAAAGCACTACACCCCCACTGCCCTTCTAATCCATACCAGGTTATATGTAGCTTGACAATGTTTCTCAGAGACTTTAGTTGATAGTTTTAATTAATTGATCTGGTTACGATGGTTCTTGTATATGTCAGTGGTAGCTTTTGATATCCTCATGTTATCCAGGTGTAGCTGACTGGGAATATAACTATATAATATTATTTCCATTCTTACCAATGACTCTGACAGCCACTGAGGAAAAAGATACCTGTAACACTGGATCTATTATCATCTTTGTTTTACCCAGACCTAATCCTCTTTATACATACCTCTTTCTTTTGCTTTGATATTTATACTCCTGTTTATTTCACATCATCAAAACTTTCTACACATGGTTTTCTGCTCTACAAAAAATAAAGAACTTGTAGTATTGTTAACTTCCAGCTTGTCTGTGCATATAATTTCTTTGGTACTTCCTAACAGGCTATAAACCCCCACAAGCACTTGATCATTAGAACAATATTCTTTAAGAGCAAAATTGCTCTGAAAATGCCACCTTGTAACAAAGAAGACTCACTTTCCATTCTTTAAAAATAATGAAGTAAGTAAGCTGCAAGGAAAATTTAGTCTCACAACATAGGTGCGACTTTTAGCAGGTCTTGTGGTTTTATATATCATAACTCAGGGTAAGTTTCAAGTATATCCTCTTTCAGATGCAGGGAATGAATCCCTTATGAATTTACACTCCATAAAGGGCAGTTCTGTGTTCATTTGTTGTTGATGGAGCTCACTACAATAAACTTTTTAATGAGAGTCCTGAGGACACAGGGGACCATCATCTTGAGATTCTTGCTTCTAGATGCAAGCAGAGTTGTACTCAGCATCATATGATGTGATGCCCATAAAAATTGCTTTTCATCTTCAACACCATGGGGAGTTTTCAGTTATATTTCTGTGGTTCTTCTGAATAACAACAGAAGTAATTTAAATTTAATCTAGTGAAAGTGTATCTTGAAATGTATGTAATTCCCACAGGCATAGTTTGCTTCTTACATGATACCATTTGCTCTAACTTTAAAATTCTGAAAATTTGCCAAGTCTCTTCCATCCTATTCACAGGACATGGGACTGAGGTGCCATGAGAAGTAATTGCCTGGGGAAGCAAAAGGATCATGCATAAAGAAACACCATACAGTGTGATCACTGTGATTGTTTCTCATGGGAGTGACTTTGCTGAAGAGAAAGCTCACCCTTACCCCAGTCCCCAGTAATGGCACTCTATCCTTAGTGCCCAGCAGAGCTCCCCTTTACCTGTCTCACATGCTTTCCCCTCAGCATCTTCACAGTCTTTACTATGTGATCCCCAATATCTTCTGTTATGGTATTAATACTGTTGGTGAGCCAAATGATGCTCTGTCTTAAATTCTCCATTTCCCTTGCTAGTCTCTATATTTCTTCTTTTTGAAAATCCCCTTTTCTATCTAGACAGTTTCTATGATACTTGCTAAGAGGCTATAAACTGTCACAAGTGTTTAATCATTGTCTTTTTTTTTTTTTTGCTTTTGCTTTTTTTGGTTCAGAACAAATCACACTTCATCCAAGAAACTCCAGTTTGCATGATATATAATAACAGAGACAGAAAGCACAGTCCTTCAGAAGGAAGCCCACAGCAAAAGGAGGCAATCTATTAAGAAGGAGTACTTGAGGTGGCCTCCACTGAGCACCAAAACATCACTGCTAACAGACACAGTGGTTGATGCTCAGGTGTACATAACAATAATTTAGGACTCTTACAACATTTTTCCTTTTTATTTTATATTCATTAGACATAGAAATGGGTTTCATAGAGGTATAGTTTTTCAAGCTTATCATACACTTTGACAAAATCCACCCTATGCCATTCCCTCCTTTTATTTCCCCTTTCTCCTTCCTGCTAGTCTCTCCGCTTCCTCTATTCTCCCTTCTCCTAGTCTCCTGCCTTCCTTTTGTCTCTCTCTCTGTATCCATATTTTAATGTTTCTATAAGGAATTATGAGGGCCACAATAAAATTTAAAAATATTAATACATTCAAAAGAATAAAATGTACTTTTATATGTTAATTTTGTGTGCTGCTCCTGGATAAAGGTGCTTACAAGTTCTAAAAGTTTTCTGGTTCTGTTTTTGCTGTCTGTCATATCTGATCACATTGTCTGCAAATAGTGATGCGTTTACTTCTTCCTCTTCTGTCTTTACTCTATTTCTTTTTCCTGTGCAACTGTACAAGCTAAGGCTTCAAAGACAGCCTGAATAATACTGGAGTACACCTCTTCTAATTTCTGATTTCAGTGGAAATATTTTGAGTCTTTCCCCACTTAGTATAATGTTGGCTATGGCTTTGTCCTATGCAACCTTTATTGTATTGGTATATATTCCTTTGATCCCTAGTTTCTTTAGGACTTTTATAAGGAAGTGAAACTGAAGTTTGTCATAGGCCTTTTCTTCAGCTAATAGTACACTTATGTGATTTCTTTTGTCCATGAGTCCATTCATGTGATGTGTTGGTTATTGATTTGCCTGTCAAACCATCCATGTATATCTCAAATTGGTTCACTTGGTCATTGTGAATGATCTTTCTTATATATAGTTGTAGTTGGTTTTTATTTTTTTTAACTTTATGTTCCTTTTGGTGGCCCACCACCCAGCTCCCAAATAAATCACACGAAGGCTTACTCTTTCTTATGAATGCCTGGCTTTAACTTAGCATATTTCTGGCCAGATTTTCTTAACTTAAATGGTCCCATCTATCTTTTGCCTCTGGGCTTTTATCTTTCTCTATTCTATATACCTTTCTTTACTTCTTACTCTGTGAGTTGCTGTGCAGCTGGGTGGCTGGCCTCTGCTGTCCTTCTCCTTTTCTTGCTCCTTGATCGTTTCTCCCTAAATTTCTCCTCCTATTTATTCTGTTTGCCTGCCAGCCCCACCTATCCTTTCCCCTGCCTACATAATGCCTGTTCAGCTCTTTTTTAGACCAATCAGGTGTTTTAGACAGGCAAAGTAACACAGCTTCACAGAGTTAAACAAATGCAGCATAAAAGAATGCAACACATCTTTGTGTCATCAAACAAATATTCCACAGCATAAACAAATGTAATACATCTTTAATATTCCACAACATGTAGTTGAATTGGATTTGTAAGGGTTTTATTGATTGATGTTTTGCCCACCTTCATCAGGGAGATTATTCTGTTAGTTTCTTTCTGTTTGTGTCTTTTTCTAATTTTGTTATGAATATAACATTGACTTCTCAAAGTGAATTTGGCAGAGTACATTTGGAAGTTTGAGGAGCACTAGTGTCAGTTATTTTTTCAATGGTCTAATAGGATTCATGTTTGAATCTATACGGACCTTGGTTTTTTCAGTTGAGTGGTGTGTGTGTGTGTGTGTGTGTGTGTGTGTGTGTGTGTGTGTGTGTGTGTGTGTGTGTTGTATTCCTGTGAGTGCATAGGTGCACATGCCCATGTGCATAAATGGAAGACTGAAGATGACATGGGATTTTTCTTCTACTGATGTGCTCATTGATTGCTTTGAAGCAAAGTCTGTAACTGAACTGGAAGTTCACTACGTCAGCTAGCAAAGTTCACTATTTCAGTTTGGCAATTTCAGAATCTGTCTGTCTCTATGCCCCAATGCTAGGGTTACAGACATGCACAGCCTTGCCTAACATTACATGTGGGCATTACAGACTCAAACTTGGATACTTATGCTTTGCAGAACAAGTGTGCTCCCCATCTGAGCCATGTCCTCAGATCTTTTTATTAATGCTGTTTCATTGTTCTTCATAGATATATTTCCAAATTGTTCATATTGGCTTAATTCAGTAGGTAATATAGCATCTAGAGTTTTTAATCTAATACGATATTAAGTTTTCAAATTATTCCCTAATTATTATCTGGATATCCTTCATGTCTGTAGTTATGTATCTCGTTTTATCTCTAATTTCATTCTTATTTTTAGTTAGATTGGCTAAGGTTTTGTCCATGTTTTTTATGTTTTTAAGAATCAACTATTTTATTTAATCATTCTTTATATTGTTTTAATTTCCATTTCATTACATTTTACTCTATCTTTATTATTTATATCTGTGTAGTGACTTTTGCTTTCACTTTTCTTGTATTTATACCACCCTTGAATGTCCCCATTCCCTTCACTAATTTCTTGACCTTAGCCTTTATCAGATATTCCAATTGAAAAACACATCTAAAGATTAAAATCTAGCATCCACTCTGTTCTATGTATTTACTTGTGAATAATTTCACTTTTAACAGATTAATATTTCATTTTGAAAGTGTACCTCATTTCCATCATTTTCTCATTATTTGATGGACATCTAGGCTGTTTTCATTTTCTAAAGATTGTAAATAAAGTAGCATTAAACTAGATGAACAAGTATCTCTGGGATAGGACATAGAGTCTTCTGAGCATATGCGTAGGGGTGAAGATATAGCTAGATCATGTGATAGATCTATTTCTAGCTTTGTGAGGAACCTCCACACTGATTTCAATAGTGGCTGAACCAGTTTGCATTCCCATCAGCAATGAGTAAGTGTTCCCCTTTCCTTATATCCATGGCAACATTTGTGGTCATTTATTTCAATCTTTGCCATTGTAACTATAGTAAGATGAAATCTCAAAGTAATTTTGGTTTTTATTTCCCAATGGCTAAGTATGTTGTATACTATTAAAATTATTTATCATTCATTTGTATTTCATCTTTTGAGAACTCTCTATTTAGTTCCATGCCCTATTTTTTAATTGTGTTGTCTATATTCTTGATGTTCAGTGATCATTGTATATTCTAGTTACTAAGCCTCTGTCAAATGTACAGCTGGTAAAGTTTTTTCCATTCTATAGCCTGTTTCTACACAGAAATGGTATATTTTGCTGTAAAGAATCCACCAGTAGACAGTACCACTCTTAACAGATAATCATTTTACATTAGTGCATCCAATTTCACAAAACAAACAGTACTGGATATTTGGGCACAAATTAACCTTTACAGAATAATAGTGGATGACTTCAATATTCCATTCTTACTAACAGACAGATTATCCCAACAAAATTTAAGTAGAGAAGCATTTGATTTAATGCTTTAATTTGACTTTAGATCAAAAGAACCTAACAGGCATCTACAGAACTTTCCCTCCAGACACTGTATAATACACATTCTTTTCAGCAGCCCATTGAATTTTCTCTATAATACAATCAATAGGACAAAAATCAAATTATTCAAGTGTAGGAAACTTGAAATAACTTCTTGTATTCTGTCTGTCCATAACCGAATACAGCTAGAAATCAACCACAGAATGTGCATTAAGTCATGGAGGTTTAACAACACATTTTTGAATTATGTGACTGAACACATTTTGAATTATGAACACATTTTGAACACATTTTGAATTATGTGACTGAAGACATCAAGAAGAAAATTTAGAATTTTCTAGAACTGAATTGAAATAAAACCAAAATCTAACAAAATCTATGGAATACAATAAGAGGAGTTCTAAGAGGCAAACTGATAACTACTTAAGTTTAAAAACCAGCAATATCAAGTGAGTCTTACAGTTTTGTTGATCTCTTAAAGTTTCATGATATTCATTTATAAAATGGAATAAACATTTTGTTTATATTTATTCCTTTAGTTAGATTTATTTCAGGGGATTTTTGAGGCCATTGTAAATAATTTTTCCCTTAAATCCTTTTATTTTTATAAAGAAAGCTATGTTTACCCATTTGTATAAAGAAGGATACTGATTTTGTGTGTTAATGTCAATTTCGCACACTGCTACTTTCCCAAATTTGTTTATCAGTTATAGGAATTTCTAGTGGAGTCATTAGGGCCTTTAATACATAGAATCACATCAAAGAGGGATAGTTAGATTTTTTTTCCTCCCTATTTGTATCTCCTTTTTCTTTTTCAATTGTTTTACTCTGGATAAGACTTGAAGCACTATATTAACCAGAAGAGGAGAGAATGGACATTCTTGTCTTGTGCCTGGTTTTAGTGTAAATGATTTGAGTTTTCTCTATTTAACATGATGTTAGTTGTAGGCTCACAGTGTATTTTCTTTATTTTGTTGAGATGTGCTCCCTGTAACCTTAGATTCTCTGGTGTTATCTGCCATTCTGATGGTATTAATGGATTTTTTTTGAACCTCTCAAAACAGTTACTGACTTAATATGGCAAAAGAGTGGTCTTACATATTGAAACTGCTGAATTTATCCCTGATTAGTCAAAATTAACTTTGTTATTTATTCGGTTACAAGAAATAATCAGGAATAGGAGTCATCACTTATATAGAACTCACATCCAATCCCATACTTGTCTGCCAGGCCCTCTAGCACAAGATAATGATGAGATTGATAAACTATTGATAGGAAATATGCTGGAAGCCTCATAATTTCATTTAAAAAACATGTCAATAGTAAGGGTTTAAAAAAGGATTTTCCCATAACCTGGCAACAAGTTAAGGAAGTTATAAGTAAATGTCCTACTTATTCTTTATATATTCAAACTCCACTACCAGGAGGATATAACCCAAAAGGTACTCAGAGGAATGAAATCTGGTAGATGAATGTGTTACATCTTATAGAATTTTGAAAACTGAAATATGTACACCACATCATTGATACTTATTCAGGATATCAATGGACAACTGCTCTGAGTTACAAAAAGGCTGATTCTGTAATCACGCATTTGCTAGAAGTTATGGCCATTATGGGTATACCTGTACAAATTAAAACTGACAATGCTCCAGCATACGTCTCTGGTAAAATGAAACAGTTTTTTTGCTTATTACAATATAAAGCATGTTACAGGTATACCACACAATCCTATAGGCCAAGCAGTCATAGAAAGATCAAATCAAACTCCAAAGGTTATGCTAAATAAACAGAAAGAGGTAAAAAAAATCCCCAGAAATATATTATATAATGCTTTATTAACTTTGAATTTTCTCAATGATAATGAGAAAGGAACAACAGCTACAGGGATACATTGGATAATAGAAAAATTACAGAATTAAATCAGCCTATATACTATAAAGATGTGCTGACCTCAGAATGGAAACCAGGATATGTATTATGTTGGGTGCAAGGTTTTGCTTTTGTTTCTACAAGAGAAGACGAGCTATGAATACCATCAAAATTGACAAAGGTTTAATTTGAACAAGAGAGACCTCTTAATTAGAAGAGGTGATAGTTCATCAACCAGCAAGACCATTCAATTTAAATTAACTTATACAATTAACTAATGTTTTTCATTTGGTCAGATAAAACTTGCCAAAACCCCCAAAAGTTAGGGTTAAGGAAGGGTTTTGTTTTTGTCTTTCAGGAGAATGAAATCTAAGGAATCTGAAGAACACTGGACAAATGAGACATCTGAAGAAAAAGGACAAATCATCCAAAAAAAATGTCCCATGAAAAAGATTTTCTGTAGTGAAACATGACAATGCCTAACAGCAACATAGAACTCTCCAAAAAGGATGATGGGACCCCACAATGATGATTCCATCAGGACAATGATAATAACACTAAGCTGACAAACTCCACCCAAAGATCGGTTTTGGACTACAAACTGATGAGAACGATTTTGAGATGGCTAAGATGATCCAGATTCATAGACTACTTGGGCAAGGACTTGAGACAAGCCCTGCACTTTCCCATTATACAGATACCGGACAAATGATATAGCTAACTCTCCCAGGACTTGAAAATTAACCCACAAATTTTCTTTTCAGAATTTCATAAATATGCCTTCACCCCAAGACAGTAGGAAGTAATTTTAAGAACATGATGCCCACATTCCCAATAGGTGAGGTGGGTGGTTCCTGGTTATTCAATGGGTTATGGATAGTTGTCATTGTTTAGGATGGTTGTTTACAAGTTGTTAGTTGATAATGATAAGGAGAAAAGCTAAACAAAGGGGATTAGATTCTAGGTTCTTGTTTTAAAAAAAAAGAAAAGAAAAAGAAAAAAGAGGATATGGATATAAGATAAAAGGTAGATTACTGAATCTACTCTGAAAAGAAAAAAAGAGGATATAGATATGATAAGACAAAAGGTAGATTATTGAATCTACTCTGAAAAGGAAAAAAGATATAGAAATGATGGATAAAGGATAGATTATTGAATCTACTCTGAAAAGAGAAAATGGGGGATATGGATAGGATAAGATTGAAAAGTAGATTATTGAATCTACTTTTAAAAGGCAACTACTAGTTTTAAATAGTTTACATGGGGTTGGATTTTTGTATATTGAATACAAATTATTTATATTGACACAAATTTGAAATTGATTTTGTTAGAAAATACTGCACATATATTTCTAATCTTGTTCAAGGTATTGTACCTATACAGTTCATTTAACAATGTAATGCAAATTAATAGTCCTTGAAAGTTATTATTACCAACTAATCAAGATATAAAAAATGCAAGTTAGTATTTAGTCACCTATTACAATTGAACTTGTAGTCATATTAGGTATGTTTTCAAAGTCAAACAGAGATATATTTTAGATATACAGGTCATCTTCAAACACTTCAGAGATCTACAGAATATGGTATTTAAGATGTTTTAATAACATAGATTCTTTTTTATGACTATGAGACGTGTCCGCTCCTGGAAGCACCAATATACTTCAGAGAAGATGATGGGCATTGAAGAAACTCCATACAGAATTTATTTTCATTGTGGCAAGTTAGCCACTGGGCAATAAAGTGGCCTTACCTCAACTGCTGACCATAAGCTGTGCAAAATGGACAAGCAGGACACAAAAGAAAGGACTGCTGAACCATGCCAAGACAAGGTAGAAAGGCCCTTTAGAAAATCCTGCTTCACAGATGAGTGCATCAGATATGCCTGGCCTGTAGGCCAAAGACGGATGCCCCAACGTTACATAGAAATCTTGGGTAACTGTCTAGGCAGCCAGCTGTTTCTGTCATTTCTCACATTTTTTTGGAAGTCGCTTGTTTGCACTTCCTGCTTACTTACGCAATATTATTTCCTTCTCAGGTCTCTGATGGAGTTGAAGATTAGATAGCTATAGTTATGGTTTTCCTTGTTAAAATTCAGAAAAGAAAGTCACTAAAGAGGTGTAAAGTGTATAAGTTTGAAAGACATCAAAAGATATTTTTGGTTGGTTAGGATAAACATGAATTAGGTACAACACTTGGGACTCACAAAAATGGATAGATAATGGAGTATTTTCTCTGAATTTGTCAAATGTTAACAGACTAGACATTGTTAATGTAATTCTTGACTATATGTTGTATATACTTGTTGTACTTATTGTATATAGTTTTTCTTATATTAGTTATAACCTTCTTTTATTATTTTAAAGGGGGATTACTTATAACCTTCTTTTATTATGTGGTGATATATTGTATATTATATACCCTAATAAAGCTTGCCTGAAGATCAGAGGATAAAGCCAGCCACTAGATTAGACAGAGGCCAGACAGTGGTGGACACATCCTTAATCCTATCATTTGGGAGGCAGAGATCAGTCTGAATCTCTGTGAGTTCAAGATCACACTGGAAATAGAGCCAGGCAGTGGTGGCACACACCTTTAAGCCCAGTACTGGGAAGCACACATGCCTTTAATCCCAGGAAATGACACCTAGGCAGTGAAAGATATATAAGGCGTGAGGAAACAGGAACTCATTCTTGAGTGAGGATTTCATAGGGATAAGAGCTAGTGGCTGGCTGTTCTGCTTCTCTCATCTTTCAGCTTTCACCCTGATATCTGGCTCCAGGTTTTTTAATTATAAGACCATCTAAGATTTGAACAACACTCTGGTACTTTTATTATGAAAAGAAGTTGGAGGCTTTTTTTTACATTTTATTTTATTTTTCCATTTTTCTTTATTAAGAAATTTTCTACTCACTCTACATACCACCCATAGATCCCACCTCCTCCCCCCAAATCCAAGTGAATCAAAGTCCTCAACATAAATCCAGTTACACTGAACTTGATAGAAGAGAAAGTAAGAAGTAGTCTTGAACGCATTGGCACAGGAGACCACTTCCTAAATATAGCACCAGTAGCACAGACACTGAGAGCAATAATTAATAAATGGGACCTCCTGAAACTGAGAAGCTTTTGTAAAGCAAAGGACACAGTCAATAAGACAAAATGGCAGTCTACAGAATGAGAAAAGAAGTTGGAGTTTATCAAAGGTTTATTCTATATCTAATGTGTGGTTTCTATCCTTTAGCTTATTTATGCAAAAGGCTACATTTATTGATTTACATATGTTGAAATGTCCCTACATATCAATGATTATCCAATTGACCAAGGTGGATAATCTATTTAATATGTTCTTAAGTTTGATTTGCAAGTGGGTTTTTTTTTTGAGAATTTTTGTATCTGTGTTCATCAGAGATACTGGTCCATAATTTTCTCTTTTTGTTAGGTCTTTACTTGAGTTGGTTATCAGGATAAAATTGGCTCCATAAAAAGAATTTGGGAATATTTCTTCATTTTCTCCTTTATAAAATAAGAAAAAAATAACAGCATTATCTCAAATAATTTGATGGTGCATATTAAAGCCTTGGTAAAACAAGAACAAGCCAAACCAAAATTGGTATATGAAAGATAATCGAGATCAAGTGAGGAATTAATGAAATGGAAATTAAAAAGCAATAAAAAGAACTAATGAAACAAAGAATTAGTTCTTCAAAAGGATAAACAAAATAGATTTTTATCAAAGTAACCAAAATAGGGTGAGAAAATTCAACTTAATAAAATTAGAGAAGAAAAGAGAGACATTATAATGGATAGCAATGAAATTCAGAAACTAGAAGGAAGAACCTTAAAAACTTACATTCCCTTTAATCCCAGCACTCAGGAGGCAGAGACAGGTGGATCTCTGTGAGTTCGAGGCCAGCCTGGTCTACAGAGTGAGATCCAGGATAGGCACCAAAGCTACACAGAGAAACCCTGTCTCCGGGAAAAAAACAAAAAACTTACATTTCATTTAACTGGAAAATCAAAAAGGAATGGATTGATTTCTAGGTGACTATGATATATAAAATGTAAAATAAGATACATTAACAATTATGCAAAGAGCAACAAAATTTGTAGTCAATAGGTTGCCGGACCATTGTTTGTGTTCCTTATGTGAGACAGTCAATTACCTGGAATTAGTTGGTGGAAATAAAATGAGTAAATTTAAAGTGATTTATTAATTAACTGTCATGTACAAAGGCATCCCTAACATAGGAAAATCAATTAAGACAGTGATTACAATGAAGAAATGGAGTGAAGTGTATACAGTTTAAAGGAATTTAGGGACCAAGATCAAGTGGGCTGTCCCTGGCAAATACCTAAGCAGTCAGTCGGCTTCCTAAGTAATGGCCAATGATGGTAGGTGTGGTCAATTTTAAAGATCTGGGCCTAAAAACTGGAGTGGGGAGAACAGAAGCAATGTTGGAACTTCAGGTCATTCCTGGGGCATTTAAATCCTGGCGACAGTAATAGTTCAGTTTCTGTACTGTACATGTAAATTCACAGTCACTGTGCAAGCTCAAGCCAGACAAAATCCCAGTATGGACAGGGAAGACTGATGTGGATTCCTGCCTCTTGCTGAAGTCTATTGGAAATTGTTAGCTGCTGAGAGGAGAGCCAATTTTCTTTAAGAATCTATACACAGATAGATTCCCACACAAGCATAATTTTATGGGAAACATAAATTGGCTTGAAGGATTTTTTAAAAATGGGCATATAGGAGGAGGGTGTTGCCTTGTGCAGCCTTGGTGCAGTGGGGAGGGGCTTTTTCCTGCCTCATCTGAATGTACCAGGCTCTGCTGACTCCCCATGGGAGGCCTTGACTCGGAGGAGGTAGGAATGGGAGATGGGTTGGGGGTAAAGCTGGGGGGTGGGAAGAGGAAAGTGGGGGGATATGTGGTTGGTATGTAAAAAGAATAGAAAATTTCTTAATAAAATAAAAAAGGAAGAAGGTGTTGATATGGGAGGAGTTGGGGTGAATATGATCAAAATATATAAAATTCTCAAAAAAATAATAAAAATAATTATTTTTAAAAGTTAAAAATAGCAAATAAAAGAAAGCCAATGTTATCCTTTTGTATATGCAGCTGAGTACTCATTAATCTGAAATACTAATATACACATAAAACTATTAGTGTGCCAGATAATTATTATATTCTTATAATTAACAAATGAAAGTGCACTTGTACTTACACAAAAATAAGAATGAGAATTGATGGGATCCTTGAAGATTATTTGCATTTGTGTGAAACAAACTAGTCAATAGTCACTAGAGAATGTGATAATAATCCCTGGTGTGTTCCAAGTCACATTTGACTCTCTAAATTCATCAGAGAGATCTTCTAATGAAAACAACAATAAAAGACAGCTTAGACATGTATAATCATAACTTCGGGTTTCTGTCTGCAATCTGAACTGATTCTCATTTTTTTGAGGTAAGATTTAGGCTTTTGTGAATAAATCTGGTTTATGAATTTCGCTTTGCTGTTTGACAACATGTATATGTACTCTCCAAAATTGTGTCCACAAACTGTCATTTAGAAATAGAGTAGACATAATCAAGCAGTCAGCATCTTTGACTGAGTTAAATTAAGTTTTCTTGAAATTAACTAGAATTAAATTATTATTTAAATAGGCATAACTCAGTTTACCAATAGTCCTCATTTATATGACTATACTTCCAGGATTCTACACAGGTTTAACCACATCTAAACTTAGCACTCAAACATAATGTTAAAAAAAATTTAGTCTTTGAAATGATTTGAGAGCCCTATACCAAAATATCTTCTGGAAAGACTTACTTTGTGTATTATTGAATCCCCCTACATTGTAAACACTAGACACTTTGGATAAAAGGCAAAAATCTTGGGAGGTGAGTCAACCTGGCCCCCAGCTACATGAACCTTAGTCCACTTTTTAATTATCTAGTACCAAAATGTATTCACTAGCATACTATGCTGAAACTCATATTAAGTCAACATGCTGCAATTAGAGAATATTGTTATGTTAGGAAAAGATTTTATGCAGATAAACAACATCAACAGTACTGTTCTAAATATTCCTGTAATTTTGCATAATGATTAGATTGATATTTCAAATGGGCAAATAAAATAATAACTTAATTATTATTTAGAATGGTAACTTTATAAAAAGACTTAATTTCAAATTTCTTTCTGTTTCTTCATTGTCCTTTCGATAAGATTGTAGAGTTTTGTTGATTTTCTTAAATATTTTGACAGATATTGGGAAACTATGTAAATAACTAGGGACCTTTTTATACATTGGCCATTAGTACTGAAAATTTAATCTATTTTCTTTCTGTTTACAAGATATCCAACTCCATTGTAACTACTAATTAATTTCACATGAGGAATAGTTACAACAAAAAGAATAAACTAAATTCACCCTGGAGATTCATATTCTGATTTCATTACTACATAGACAATCTTAGGTAAGTTACTGGACATTTTCCCACTTAGCTTCCTCATCAATAAATTGGTAATAACAAAAGTACTTAAATAATTTCATGGATATTTGAATAGACTCAGATGCAAAATGGTAATTCTGTGCCCATCATCTAGTAAGCATGGCATAAATGTTAGCTGCTACTCAAGCTCCAGTGTCCCATCCTAGACACACACATTTTTGCTATACCAAGATAGTTAGATATGCTCAAAAGCTTCATATTTTAATCCTTGCATTATTTAAAAGCATATTTATAAAAAAAATTCACAGTGCTTGAAGCATGTCTCCTATTGTTTCAGCTAAAGTTTTTAAACTATAGAGATACATTACACATAAACATATAAACATTGGGACACAATTCTTAGTACAAAATGAAATTATAAGTTTCAGTTTTAATAATGTATTTGTTTATAAAACTTCCATCTATGAACTAATGAGAATGGTTTATTTATATATCCCTTCCTGTAATGTCTCCATCACAGCCTGGATCTGGCAGCAGCTACACTGTCCCATGGCTTTCCTAGAAGATGGGAACCACACTGCAGTGACAGAGTTCATTTTATTGGGCTTAACAGATGACCCAGTCCTTAGAGTTGTCCTCTTCATCATCATCCTGTGCATCTACTTGGTGACCTTGTCTGGGAACCTCAGCACCATCCTCCTCATCAGAGTCTCTTCCCAGCTTCATCACCCCATGTACTTTTTTCTGAGCCACTTGGCTTTTGCTGACATAGGCTACTCATCTTCTGTCACACCCAACATGCTTGTCAACTTCCTGGTGGAGAGAAATACCATCTCCTACTTTGGATGTGCCATCCAGCTTGGTTCAGTTGTCTTCTTTGGATCATCTGAGTGCTTCATTCTGGCTGCCATGGCGTATGATCGCTTCATGGCAATCTGCAACCCACTGCTTTATTCAACCAAAATGTCCACAAAAGTCTGTGTCCAGTTGCTCCTAGTTGCTTACATAGGTGGTTTTCTTAACACTTGGTCTTTTACTGCATGTTTCTATTCACTAGTCTTCTGTGGATCCAATGGAGTCAATCACTTTTTCTGTGATTTTGCTCCATTGGTAGAACTGTCCTGTTCTGATGTCAGTGTCTCTGCAGTTGTTCCCTCATTCACAGCTGGCTCCATCATTGTGGTGACAGTGTTTGTCATAGCTATTTCCTACATCTACATCCTCATCACCATCCTGAAGATGCGCTCCACTGAGGGCCGCCACAAGGCCTTCTCCACCTGCACCTCCCACCTCACTGCAGTCACTCTGTTCTATGGCACCATCACATTCATCTATGTGATGCCCAAGTCCAGCTACTCCACAGATCAAAACAAGGTGGTGTCTGTGTTCTACATGGTGGTGATCCCCATGTTGAACCCCCTCATCTACAGCCTCAGGAATAACGAGATTAAGGGTGCTGTGAAGAGACAGATAAGCAGGAAAATATTTTCTTAGAGACATCTGTTATTCTTTTTTTGTTTTGTTTTTGTTGTTGTTGTTGTTGTTGTTGTTGTTGTTTCGAGACAGGGTTTCTCTGTGTAGCTTTGCGCCTTTTCCTGGAACTCACTTGGTAGTCCAGGCTGGCCTCGAACTCACAGAGATCCGCCTGCCTCTGCCTCCCGAGTGCTGGGATTAAAGGCGTGCACCACCACCGCCTGGCAACATCTGTTATTCTTTGGGATGTAATAATACACACAAACTCTAAGATTAAATCTTTTTTCTTTTGAAGCCTTAAATATGCCAACATTCTTCACTGCCTCAAGACTGCTTCACATGGAGTAACTCTGCCTGCAGTGTGCTTTTCTCTTCCCCTTAAGAAATATCAAGTCACAGAAATTAACACATCCATCATCTCACTTCTTTTTGTGTTAGAAATATTTGCAACCTACTCCTCAAGCAAATTTATAGCATACAATAAAATATGATTATCTTTTGCTGTTCAATAGGTAGCCAAACATTCATTTTATATAGTTACAGCTTTGTCCTCTTTGGCCTGTGTATCCCATTGTCTACATCTCCTGCCTGATGACCAACAGTGTGATCTTTCTGTGAGTTTGAACTTTAAAAAATTTCACATGTAACTGAGATTCTGAAATGGTTTTTCTTTCTGCATATGGATTATTTTCAATAGCACAAACAACTCAAATTACATCCATATTGCTGCAGGTAAAAAGAAATTCTATTGAGACTGAATAAGCTTGTGTGTGTGTGTGTGTGTGTGTGTGTGTGTGTGTGTGTGTGTGTGTGTTTATGCTCTAATTTCTTTATACATTTATCACTTACAGTTACTTAAGTTGCTTCTACATCTTAACTGTCTTGAATAAAACTGATGTGGTAAATGAAATAACCTCATGAGTGGCTAACTTAATTTCATTTGGATGTATACCCATAAAAGGAATTGCTATGTCACATTTCTAGGACACTTGAATGTTCTACTTTTGCTTTTTAAAACTTCCGTACAGTTCACATAATGACAGTACCTATTGTGTGTACAGAACAGTGTACAGGGGCTTTGTTTTCCCTGCCCTCTCTCACCAACACTTGTTGTCGTTTGTCACTTCTTTGGTGTGTCAAAATCAATGTCCACTTTCACACTTATAAAAGAAGTACAAAACAGCACCATTGATCAAATTCCAGCTCCCTTTTCCAACACCTCTTTGGACAGGAGAAGAAAGTATGAGAAAGTGAACAACAAGAGCATGTTCTCACTGAGTGCTGCAGTCTGAAGCAGCTCCTGGGAGTGAGGAAGAGTTTCCAAGCAGTGGGGCAGGGGGAGGCAGATGATAATGAGTCCCAGGGAGCCTCAAAGTGTTCACAGCCCCTTCCCCTTAGGAATTCCACTGTAGGCTTTAACAATAGCTTGTGATTGGCTTCACTGTTCCTCATGACTGTGGACACTGATTAACATTTTCTGAACTCTCATTGCCATTTGTATGTCTTCCATAGAGAACTGTCGATTCAGTTCTCTGCAGATTTCAAATCAAATTATTTCTTTTTTTGCTACTGAATTCTGTTATTTCCTTACCTATTCAGATGTTAAGTGTAATCATATATCAGTTACCAAATATTTTCTCCAAATCTTTACACCGCCTTTCCTTTTTCTGTGTTGTTTTCTTTAATGTGTAAAAGATTTTTAGTTTAATGTTTATATTTGATTTGTTATTTGAGTTTTTGGTGTCAAAGCAGAAAAAAAGTCATTCCCAGAGCCACTATCAAAAACATATTCTTTGTGTTCTATTCTGGTTTATCTAACTCAATGTATTTTCCAACTTCTTTTATTTTCCTGCAAACCTTTTACCATTTTTAACTTAAATCCTTTTTATAGCAATGTATTTTGATCACATTTCACCCTATAAAATTCCATTTTGTGTGTGTGTGTGTGTGTGTGTGTGTGTGTGTGTGTGTGTGTGTGTGATTTTCATATCCATTCATCTATTGATGGATATCTGGGTCTATTCTATTTCCTAGGTATAGTGAATAAAATAGCAATAAACATAGATGTGTATGGATCTCTGTCATAGGACACAGAGTCCTTGGGGTATATGCTAGGAGTTGTTATTGTTAGGTAGTATGGAAGTTCTGGTTTTAGCTTTTTGAGAAAGCTCCGAGCTGATTTCTGTAATGGCTACACCAGTTGCCCTCCCACAAACAGTGAATAATGGTTCCCCTTTCTCCATATTCTACCCAGTATTTGTTTTCATTTCTCTTCTAGATAGTAACCCAGTAGACCAAGATAAGATGGACTTTCAAAGTGGATTAACTCTTCATTTCCCTGATGTTGCTAATGATGTTGAATTGTTTTTAGCTGTTTCTTAGCCACTTATGGAGCAAGGAGATGCCATAACGTATGTGAGAAGCCACAGTGTACCACAGAGATGTCATAATTGAGACTTGTTATATAAAAATAGAATATTTTCATAGCACAATGAAAATTGTAGTATCTCTTTCAGCATTATCATAGGGTGGTATAACAATGAAATGGCGAGGGGGGGTGCAAAACCACAGTCCATCTTTGTAGCCGCACAACTTTGATGTGAAAATAGGACATTGTCACAGCACAGTAAAGGATTGTGGTGTCTCATGGAGCATTACAATGGCACAGTGGAACATTGTGATGCCAGAGTGGAGCATTTCATTTCACAATGAACTTACGAGGCCACAATATATCACTATTGATAGCTGTTATGTGAAATTGATCATTTTAATGTCACAATGTAACATTATGATGTCACAGTGGAGCTGTGATGTTGTAAGGCAAGATTCTATTGTCATTATCATATCACATGGTATCACATGCAGAATTGTGAAGGTTGGACTAAAGAGATGGTTTAGCAGCTAAGCTTGCCTACAACTCTTGCAAAGGACTGTAGTTCTGCTCCTAGCACCAATGTTGTGCATCTCACAACTACGTGTAACTCCAGATCTGGGATAGCAAATCTGTCTTCTGGCTTCTGTATGCACCAGCAGACATGTACATAGGCACAGAAACATACATATAAATAACAATAAAATCAATCTTTTTGAAGAAAAAAAGCTATGAAGACAAAATGTGCCATTGTGGTATCCCATTAGAGCATTACAATGTCATGGTAGAGTGGTGTGATGGCACAGCCAAATTATGATGGCATGTTGGAGCTGTGGTATCACAAGCTGACGTGTTGAAGTTGCTATTTTAAAGAGATATCTGTGTTCCCATGTTAATTTCAGCATTGTTCATAATAGCCAACCTAAGTGTCCATCAGTGAGACAACAGAAGATAATGTGGCAGGTGAATACAATGGATTATTATCCATACGTAAAGAGAAGAAAATGATATGATTTACAAGAGCATGAATGGGACTTCTGAAAGTTTTCACACAATCTTTGTTGTCTCCTTAGTGGATACTTAGATTGTTCTACCATCATGGCTGTTGGATGCAACATTGAAATGAACATGGAAACACAGATATCTCTTCAAAATAGCAACTTCAATTTTGTGGGAAT
The DNA here is from genome assembly GCF_049852395.1 of Peromyscus maniculatus bairdii. Classification (NCBI taxonomy): domain Eukaryota; kingdom Metazoa; phylum Chordata; class Mammalia; order Rodentia; family Cricetidae; genus Peromyscus; species Peromyscus maniculatus. The sequence continues at coordinate 118,126,168 of NC_134852.1, read as the reverse complement.
ATATACTCAAGAGTAGAAATGGTAAATCTTATAGTAATTCTTTTTTTTATTTGAGAAACCTCCGTACCTCTTTCCAAATTGGCTGTAGTAACTTACACCCCCATTAAATCTGCATGATCATCCTTCAAAGTGTTATAGAAATAATCACACAGTTGGTGTTCAGATAATATACGATGGCTGTGCTATGCACTGACTAAGAGGGAACACCTTTTACACTGCCTGAAATTGAAGTGTAGTTATGGCTGGATATTGTTTCCATAATTATAGTTAAGTAAATGCTTGCTTAACAGTACAATAATGTCTTTCCAATACACACACGTTATTTCTTAAAATTATCAAGATGAAGTTCCATTTCCTATCCACTTTCCACACCAACAGATTTCTCTCAGTTTTCGACTTAAATAACACTTTCTCTATGAGGATTTCCTTGTCACTCTGCTGCTAAGGGCCATGCCTGGGCATGTGCTCCTACCCCAGCTTCGGTCTATGCTAACATTTGTGGTCCATGTTCCCACCAAAGACCACATAGGTGCCTGGAGTCTGGGCTGCCACCTATGGCCATGTTGGTGTCCAAGAGCTGTGCCACTGCAGGGGCCTTACCAATCTGAGATGCCTCAGTGCTATGGTGACTTCTGGGCCCACGCTGCAGCTGAGGATCATGTCTGGGTCCATGGCCCTACTGCAGCCAGGTTCTGTGTTGATGTCCATTACTCCTATTACCACCAAAGGCTATGCAGATGCCTGGGGTCTGGCCTGCCACCTTAGGCCATGTTAGTGTCCAAGAGCCATGCTGCAGCTGTGCCATACTCATCTGAGTGGCTCTGCTGCTACCTGGAGTCTTGCTGACATCAGAGCCAGGCTGCAGCTGAGGGCCATGTCTGGGTATGTGGTGCTACTGCAGTCCAGGTTTCTGTTGCCATCCATGGCCCATGTTGTCACCAAAGGTCACATGGATACCTGGGATCTGAGTCTGGGTCACCACCCATGGCCATGCTGGTGTCTAAGGGCCATGCTCCTGCCAGGGCCACATTATCTGGATGGCCTACACTGCCAATGAAGCTATGGTGATATGTTGTGGAATATTTAACTATGTAAAGATGTGTTACATTTGTTTGTGTTGTATTTGTTTAATTATGTAAAGATGAGTTACATTTGTTTCACCTTGCCTGCCTAAGGCATCTGATTGGTCTAATAAGAAGCTGAATGGCCAATAGCTAGACAGCAGAAGGATAGGCAGGGCTGGCAGGGAAAGATAATAAGTGGGAGGAGAAATCTAGGCTCAAGAGAGAGAAGAGAATGAGGGAGAAAGAAAGGGAGATGCCCAGGGCCAGCAGCTAGGCAGCCGTCAGCCAGCCAGACATGAAGACAGTAGGAAAGTAAGATATACAGAAAGAAAGAAAGAAAGAAAGAAAGAAAGAAAGAAAGAAAGAAAGAAAGAAAGAAAGAAAGAAAGAAAGAAAGAAAGAAAGAAAGAAAGAAAGAAAGGTAAAAAGCACTGAGGCAAAATATAGATGAAGAGAAACAAGTTAATTTAAGTTATAAGAGCTAGTGGGACAAGCATAAGATAAGGCCAAGAATTCATAACTAATACTAAGTCTCAAGAAAGCCTGTTACAGTGACATCCAGGCCTGAGATGCTGCCGAGGGCCATGTCCAGGTCCGAGGTCCTGTCAATACAGCTGGGGTCTGTGTTGATCTCCAAGACTCATGTTACCACAGGGGTCCATAGGAACCAGGGGAGTTAAATTTCAAGGGCTGTGCTGAGCCAGAACTGCCTTTTGCTGGCCTTGGGGAAGCTGCCGCTGGCCTTTGCTGGCCACTGCAGCAGAAGAGCTGGCCCCACCTCTTCAGGGAGCTGGTGCCACCCCTCACCACAGATGTGTTAGAACTGGTCCCAGGCATGGGCATAGGAGATCTGGCTCCACTCCTCACCTGAGAGGGTTAGTCCCAGTGGCCCAAACTGACCAAATCAGCTATCACCCAGACCCATATCCAGGGTTCTGAGTTGGCCCACCACAACATCTACCCCATCTATGCCCTGCCAGCGTGTGTGAAGGAACTGGTCCTGAGGAACCATAGCCAAAGGATCTCCATGACAGCAGGATATCTGAGAGGAGTATCCATGAGGGTCCAGTATTGATAGTGTACCAGAAGCCAGAGGCCTTGAACCAGACCACCAACTCATTGCAATGAACATTTCCAAGTACAGCTGAGTGGACAAAAGGGTATACTACATGACACACTGCAGTACCCAATGGCACTAAGATGAATGCAGAGGTGGTGGAGATGTGGGAAAGATGGTGGAGCAAACTGGTTTGTTTGTTTTATTTTGTTTTTTTAATTCATATTTTTAAAATTTTCTTCTGGGTGGATGCTATAAGGGGTGAGGGGCAGATATGGAGGGACTGGGAAATGAGTGGGATTGGGGTACGTGATGTGAAATTCCCAAAGGACCAATAAAAAATGTTTAAAAAAGAAAGAAATTAATCTCATTCATTTTTTTCATATACTAGTGAGCTTTACCAAACTCTCCATTCTGAGGAAAATTGAAAAATGAAAATCATCTTATAGAAAGAACATGGACAGAGGTGTGCCAATTGTATTGTTTGAGAATTCTAAGACTCACAGTGTTAAGATTTTGCTAGATTTGACTGCCTTCTGTGATCTGTTTGAAATCAATCAATTTATGCTTGTGTGTCAAAATTGTAAACAAAACTTTATCAGTGGGAAGTCTCAGCCCAGATGTTACTCTATTTCAGCATACACAAAATGAACACTGGTTATATGAGCATCTTAAATGACTCAAGCCCTTTATATACTCAAAAAGAAATGTTATGTATTTACTCTTTGCTGATTTCCTGAGTTCCTTCAGATGTCACTGTGTTTACTTTCCCATCTCTGCTGTCAAAATAAAGTCCAGAATTATGAAGGGCACCCAGACGAGAAATACTGAATACATAAATGAATGAATGGTAGAAAGAAAGGAAGAAAAGAAGGAAGGAAGGAAGGAAGGAAGGAAGGAAGGAAGGAAGGAAGGAAGGAAGGAAGGAAGGAAGGAAGGAAGGAAGGAAGGAAGGAAAAAAGAGGGGAAAGGTCATGGAATGCATATGACATGAAGGCAGAGGAAGGGATTATTGGGAGATGAGAAACCACAAAAGAAAGAGAAAAGACAAAGGGATGTGGGGGAGGACAGCAGATGTGGAGGATGAATTGAGCAACATATAATGATTCATGATGCATGTGTGAAAATGCATAATGAAACCCATTACTTTGTATACTAACTATAGAAAGTAAAAAATTAGGGGATCAGATAAAAAGAATTTGTGTCTAATAACTTATGTATTTTATATTGAATAATGTTGGCTTTGCTTAAAGAGATATTTATTTAGAATTTATGCTATTTCTTGGTCTACATTTAAAAGAAAGAGTGATACAATAAAGCATTGAGAATAGTAGCACTGAATAAAGAGCTATTAAGAAACTTTGTATGAATCACTTTAAAGCATGAAGGAAATTAACATATTTATGGAATTATCTCAAAAACACTTGTAATTAAAATTGTTCAGAACAATGCAAAAATAACATCACATATTGAATATCACGTGGAACTTGGGAACAAGGAAGGAACTTTTGGTTCCTCTAAAAGGGAGCCTTAGCTTAGACATAATGCTGGCTTTGGAAAGAAGTGTCTTTGATAACTGCATTGCTGTCTAATGAGGGGCCCGTGTTTGGAGTGATAGCACACATACGAAAATGTTAATACTGCATTAAAACACAGATCACTTTCACAGAGAGACAAATATCACCGCTCTACCTGGAGCACTTGAAGGCATAACTACAAACCACACAGTGGTGCTCAGGACAGTAGTTCCAAGCACCTACTTCTCTGAGATGTCACCAATGACCACAGCCTACCCCATGCTAATTACAATTATCCAAATCAAGTTACACAACCAATCGGATCTTTGCAGTTGTAATACTGTCTGTTAATAATGAAGAGAATGAAGCCCTTGGGATTTTATGGAATATCGCAGACAGCACATTGTATATGAAAACACAAACACACCCAATTTTCTAGTCTCATTGGATTTTCTCCCACTGGATTTTCAATGGTATACTAATGAAGATGAGTGTGTCTAGTGGTGAGGTACTTATGGTCTTACATCACAAATGGTCCCAAGTCCTACATAAGAAAGCCCTGCTATAGGAAAATGATTCCTGGAGCTTGTTCTGGTAATATTTGACCAGCAGGTAACATTCAATCTTTCTTTTATATTGATATATAAATGTCCCAAGTGGAGGCCTCAAGGCTTCTTCTGAACTAGTCAATTTCAAGCCAGAACATCACCTCTACTTCTTTTAATATATAATGTTTTATTTATTCTTTGAGAATTTTGTACAATGTATTTTTATCATATTCACTTTGCCTCCAACTTTTCCCAGATTCCCACCTCCCTACTCAACCAATTATCCTCTCTCTCTCTCTGTCTCTCTCTGTCTCCCTGTCTCTCTCTCTCTCTCTCTCTCTCTCTCTCTCTCTCTCTCTCTCTCTCTCTCTCTCTCTCTCTCTCTCTCTCTCTCTGTGTGTGTGTGTGTGTGTGTGTGTGTGTCTGTCTGTCTGTCTGTCTACTCTATCTCTCTGGTGTGTGTCTGTCTTTCTGTCTCTCTCTCCCCACTCTCTCCCTCTCTCTCTGTCTCTCTGTGTGTGTCTGCCTCTCTTTCTGTCTTTCTCTCCCCCCTGTGTGTGTCTGCCTCTCTGACTCTGCTTCCTCCCTCTCTCTTTATTCTTTTTCTTAAACCAATCCACTCCAGCTTGTGTTGGCCATTTTTTCCTGGGTGTGATGCCTGTCTTGGAGTGTGATCAATATACCAGGTGTCACTCCATTGAAGAAACCTGACTTCCCTTCTCCCAGAAGTAATCAAATTCCAATAGCTGCTCAGCTAGTGGTGGAACTTTGCACCCACCTACCCTCCTCCATGGTGGGGTTTTTGTCTGGCTTTAGCTCTTAAGGTCTTAGGAGTGCTGTCACAATCGCTGTAAGTTCATAAGCGCATCTGACCCCTTGAATCTAAAAAACATTGCTTCCTTGAAGTCATCCACTGCCTCTGGCTCTTATAATCTTTCTGTGCCCTCTTCTGCATAGCTCCGTGTACCTTGAGGGAAGAAGCGTGATATAGATGTCCCATTTAGAGATGAGAACTATGAAGTCTTATTCTCTGTATATTGTCCCATAGGTGATATCTGTGCTAATTGCCATTTACTGCAAGAAGAAGCTTCTCTGATGAGAGTGAGTGATGTGCTGATCCAGATATAGCAATAAGTCATTAGGAGCCATTTTATTGTTTGTACTTTTAGCTAACATTGCACTGCTTGAATCCAAATGGTAGGGATTAGACTCATAGAAGTGCATTCATCAATGAATGGATACTTAAATTACTTCCATATCTTGGCTACATTGGGTACTGTTAAGAGAAACATAGAAGCACAGATATAATATAACATATCCTGCTCCAGGATAACAATTTCTGTGGATACATACCCAGAAGTATAGTTATTGTGTCATACGGAAATTCTTCCATTAGTGCAATGGGAATCTCATACTGTTTTTCCAAAATGACTGTGCTAATTTAAAATCCAAAGTGGAGCATGCACTGATCACCTTAGAGATTTAATTTACAGTTACTCATGATTATAGACATTGACTATACTTCATATTTTTATTACCTAAATTGGCAATTCAAGAATTCACAGGAAATATATTAGGATATTTCCTGTTAACAGAATTTCCTTTAATAATAGTCTGTGCTCATTTTATTGGTCTGTTGAATCTCCTGATTAAACTCCTCATTCCTTTTTTATTAAGGTAATTGACTTCTTCACATCCCTTTCATATGAAACTATCTGATGCCCCCATGTGGCTAACATAAGCATCTAATACTCTGCTAACATAGCTCATAAGAAACCATAATGTAACATTACAGAATACATTCCTTTGTTCATTCTGCACAGTTCTAACAGTACAAATAATGACCTCAAATAATATTGTTTGTCATACTTTCTCAGGATTTATCTCTATGTGAAACTTCTATTTATAATAATCTATAATCATATTAACAAGATGATGTTAAGCTGTCCCAATAAATTAGCCTTGGGAACTTATTGTGAGCTAAGACAGAATAGCTCTGTCTCACTTCCACTGCATGTACCTACCATATATTCCCTATTCTCACATTTGAAGCCAGACTTGGGAGATGTGCCACTATATTGTAGATGTAACATGTGAAATGTGCCATCGTGGAAGAAGAGAGTTGTCCATGAGTATTCTAATTTAATTTTGAAAACACACACATGTTACACATTAACTTTCACAACAGATTGGCATTCACTGTCCACACTGCAAATAACTACAAAAAGACTGGGAAGGGTGGACCCTAAGGGACTGAGAAATAGAGTTGAATTAGATACTGTAAACACCAACATGAGTCCATCATTTCAACTATTTGGGGTCTCAGAACATCAGTGTTCTATGCATTCACTGAACTATTTGGGATCTCAGAACATCAGTGTTCTATGCATTCATTCAGACTCCTGACTTGATCAGTGAATGAGTCCTGTGTTCTAATCTGAGTCACTATTCAGTTTGTATCTGTGGCCTTAAGATAAATGGTGATTAGTATTCTGACACCATGCATGTTGTTACTTGATTTCAGAACACTTGGGGAAGAATAAGCATGAGACCAAACTGAGATCCACGCTTATTTTTAATGGGCTAAATGTGGAGTGGAGTGTACCAATCATGAGGCCATTTAATGTATTCTGATAGCCACTGGTTTTTATTTCAGGAGGAATCAGCTCACAAAAGATGGAAACTGGAAACCACACAATGGTAACAGAGTTCATTATTTTGGGGCTAACTGAGAACCCCACCCTTTGTTCAATCTTCTTTCTATTGTTCCTTGGGGTCTACCTCACCACTGTACTGGGCAATGTCAGCATAATCCTGTTGATCAGAAGAAGCCCTCATGCCGGGCAGTGGTGGCGCACGCCTTTAATCCCAGCACTCGGGAGGCAGAGGCAGGCGGATCTCTGTGAGTTCGAGGCCAGCCTGGACTACCAAGTGAGTTCCAGGAAGAAGAAGGAGGAGGAGGAGGAGGAGGAGGAGGAGGAGGAGGAGGAGGAGGAGGAGGAGGAGGAGGAGGAGGAGAAGGAGAAGGAGAAGGAGAAGGAGAAGGAGAAGGAGAAGGAGAAGGAGAAGGAGAAGGAGAAGGAGAAGGAGAAGGAGAAGGAGAAGGAGAAGGAGAAGGAGAAGGAGAAGGAGAAGGAGAAGAAGAAGAAGAAGAAGAAGAACTCAGCTTCACACCCTCATGAACCTCTTCCTCAGCCACTTGGCCTTTGTGGACATTGGGTACTCCAGCTGAGTCACACCTGTCATGATTGTGAGTTTCCTGAGAGAGAGAACCGCTATTCTTGTGGCTGGCTGCATAGTCCAGCTTGACTTTGATGTGGTCTTTGGGACTGCTGAGTGCTTCCTGCTGGCTGTCATGGCCTATGATCGCTATGTGGCCATCTACTCACCCCTCTTCTACTCCACTCTCATGTCTCCCAGGGTCTGCTTCATCTTATTGGTTATTTCCCATGTGGGTGGATGTGTGAATTCTTCATCATGCACCAGCTGTTTATTGAGCCTGACTTTCTGTGGACCAAATAAAGTCAACCATTTCTTCTGTGACCTCCCACCACTAGTGGAGCTTTCTTGTACTCATGTTTACATTGCTGAAATGTCTCCTGCCATCGCAGCAGGTTCCATCATAGTCATCACACTGTTCATCATCATTGTTTCATACCTCTACATCCTTCACTCCATCCTCAGAATGCGCTCTACTGAGGGCAGGCGCAGGGCCTTCTCCACCTGCACCTCCCTCCTCACTGCAGTCACTTTGTTTGATGGGACAGCTACATTTGTTTATGTCATACCAGAGTCAAGCCATTCACCCAACCAAATTAAAGTGGTGTCTGTGTTCTACACAGTGGTGATCCCCATGTTGAATCCCTTGATCTTCAGTCTGAGGAACAAGGAGGTAAAGAGGCCATGAGGAAATTGATGGCAAGAATATATTCCTCATTTTGAACAAAATTCAATATGAATCCAAAAATTACTAAACAACTATTTGGGAGACATATATTATAAATATATAATATTAGCCTCATTTGTGTGTGTTGTGTTTATGTATACAAAAGCACATATGTGTGCGGTGTATGTGCATATGGGTTTACATATATCTCAAGGCCAGAGGACCATCTCAACTGTCATTTCTCAAGACATCATCTACCTTGAATTTTTCAAATGGTGTATCTCAGTGGCCTAGAACTTGCCAAGTAGGCTAGGCTGGTTGACCAGTGAGTCCTTCTGTCTCACAGAGATCCGCCTGCCTCTGCCTCCCGAGTGCTGGGATTAAAGGCGTGCGCCACCACCGCCCGGCATGAGGGCTTCTTCTGATCAACAGGATTATCTGCCTCCCAGGACTGTAATTACAAATATGCACTATCCTATCTAACTTTTATAGAAGCTCTGGTAAGCAAACTCAGATACTTGTAAAGCAAACACTATACTGACCGAGCTATCTCTCCATCCATACTAAGTTTATTTTATATCCATATATATGTCTATATGTTATTAATATAAGCTGTAATTTATCACTATCTAGAGTCACACAATCTAGGGTTCAAATTAAATGTAAAAATTTCGAGGTTATTATACTTTTTCTCCACTCCACAAATAAGTAAGGGAATTTGTGGTTAGAAGCTTTTTTTCTAGTTCGATGTTATTTTATCAATCACCATCTTGGAAGTACCATGTGCTCCATTGCCAGGCAACTGATGACAATGCTCCCCATGGTCCTTTATCTGGAGGTTCTGGTATGTCTTCTTTAGTAATGATATAATAGTTTAAATAATGAAGCTATGTAGTACATACATGTCAAGGGGAATAAAGTAAATTGATTTGATTCTGGTTTGTTTTTGTTTTGTTTTGTTTTGTTTACATTCTTGATAAACTATTGAAATGGGTTTTAAAATACTTTTTGTGGGACTTTGATGCAGTTCTATATTTTGAAGCTGCATTGCTTTTGTGGAATTCAGCTGTTTGCTGAAGCAATGTTTGTACTACCTTCTGGCTACTATGGCCTCTGATCACTATGTGCCGCGATCTGCTTGTCCCTGATCTCCTCAATCCACATATGTCCGAAAATCTTCATCATCTCATTTAAGCTCACTTAGATCCCCATGTGGGTAGATATGTGAGCATTTGAAATTTTACTAGTTGATTTTTGGGTCTGTCCTCTATAAACAAAATTAGATAGGTAACTTTTTCTGTGAAGTTTCTCCATTGCTGAAACTTTCCTGCTCAGACATCTTTCATTGGGATGATCACCTGAATATCTTCTGGCTACATCACTACTGTCAGAGTGTTTGTCATAGCTGTCTCCTCATCTATGTCCTCATTGCATCCTGAAGATGTGAGCCATCCAAGGCTTTCTCCACCTGCACCTTCCAGCTCACTCTGGTCCCTCTACTCTATGGGACCATCACATTCATGTACATGATGATCAAGCCCATCTACTCCACTGAACACAACTAAGTAGTATCCATTTCTACATAGTTGAAGCCCATGTTGAAGTCCCTCATCTACAATCTGAAGAAGGCAACTGCTAGAATATACTCTTAGATTCTACTCTTTGTTTCAAAATGAACTTTAAAGTGTTCATTTACCAATATCACATTTCAGACCTACCATATACTATTTGCCTGATTGCTTTTATATATATCAACCTAGGGCATTATATATGCTGAGCTAGCACTTTACCCCTGAGTACACTCCCCCCCCCCCCCGCCCCCGGTCTTCCATGTCTTTGTTCTAATTCTCACTTTTAAGCATTTCTAAACTAATAAAGAGGCAACTTGAGATCCGTTACAAGGGTCCTCCACCTTCCTTTCTTGCCATCTGTGACATTTCTAGCATTTATTTATGTTTATTTATTTGTGCTTTTACAGATTCTATTCTTTACCAATTCAGACTCTGGTTATTGTTAACAAATTAATTATAGCCAAGTAGGGTGGCACAGGTCTTTAATCCCAACACTTGGGAGGCAGACAAGTGGATCTCTGTGAGTTCTAAGCTGAATCCATCCTAGTTTACAGAGCTAGTTCCAGGAAAGCCAAGGCTACACAACAAAACTCAATCTTGAAAAAAAAATTAATTATAATAATACAAAATAGGATAAAAAGACACCATTCTGGATTGGTTACTTTTCCCTTTTGGCCACATATTATTTACTTGCAAGTTAAAAATACTAGTAATAGAAGTAATAGAGCCCCCCTTTGTGGTATTGTAACAAAGAGTTGAGCTGAAATATCTAACATGTTCAGAATAAGAACTGACACATTGTAAGTGTAAATTAGTATTTACTGAATAAAGAAAGTGACTCCTTCTACAGTTCAATAATAGTGATCATTTCTGCTACCATTATATAAAGGATCTCAAGGAAAGAACAGATGGTCCAGACTTCAAGACAAGACCATGACCCTCTCCAGCCTCAAATCCAGTTATGAGTTTTGTTAAGACAGTGATTCTTCCATTAGAAGGGTTACCAAACAATAGAGAAATCCCATCTCATCACCCCATGTGACTCAGTGGGTAGAGGACAAGTGGGGACTGAGAACAAGGAATAATCACAAATCTGAGAGTCTCAGTTTAGAATTCCACAGCTCCAGGGTGAGGGAAGGCCAATTTAGAATTCCACAACCCCAGGGTGGAGAGCAGGAGAGCCTAGATACCAACAAGCCCAAAAGTACATTTGGCAGGAGGCTCAGATCAGGGAGAAACATGCATAAAGTTAGCTTAAACAGCACACAGCAGATATCATCAACTGAGAATCACTATAGAGCTCAGTAGCTCTGAGCCTGCAGCCCGAAGGTGGAGCAGCATCTGTTTCTCATTGCTGTAGAGCCTGGGAACTCTGATGTTTCAGCAATGTGCTGAAATACCCACAGCTGAATTTCTGCATTGGCTAATTAATGCATAGGAGGTCTTGAAAGCATGAAAACATGTCCTCCACATATTCAAATTCCAGTGCTGTGATAGTTTATAAATCCCCAAAACATGTGGGAGACATTTCTAGTTGTGATATTAGCCACCCCAAAGTGTATGACCTGGGAGTGTAGGAGAATCTGTTCAGTCCATACACTGCAAATCTGTGTGTGGCCAGCAGAGGTCCCTGGCACCAAAGAAGGAAAGCTACCAAAGTGAAGACAGCTTGGTGGGAAACCTCAGAAACCTGTCCAAGGCAGTCTCAGCAGCTCCTCAATGGGAGGAAAGACAAGAGCCCAGATTCAGTAGACTTTCCGTCAGCCACCAGACACTTCATGGGCATGCTCCAGGTTTTGAGAACCCAGAAAGAAACTGCAACAACATTTCATCTTTTTACAATATTTTCATCTTCTTGAAGATTTATTTTTATTTGTGTGTGCATGTGTATGTATGCACTCATGTGTGTGGATACCTGCAGAGGCAAGAAATGGATATTTGGATTCCCTGGGGTTGGAGTTACAGGCAATTGTAGTCTGCTCTTTGGGTGTTGACTACCAAACTCGGTCCTCTGCAAGAGCAGCACATGCTTTTGATGCTTGTGACTTCCTTTTTTTGTTTTTTACCACACTTTCAACAGTATTTATACTTTATTTCATTTTTGAAATTTATATCTTTATGCTATTTCTCTTTATAGAGTCATTTTAATGTAGTTTTGAGCATTATTAGACAACATATTTTCTTTTTTTAATTTTTTTTGTTTTCTGTTTTAGCCACTCTGTTTTCCTGTCCTCCCTCACAGCAGCTGTTAGTAGTATTTTCACATCACCTTGTTTGTTTTCTTTTAAATCAATCTTTTTATTTCTTTTCTTCTCTTCTTGCATTTATCTATCTGTCCTGAATTTTTTCATTATTGGGAAATATTTTTTTTACTTTTCTTTTCACTAATATCTTGATCTTCACTTGATCTTCTTCCCTCCATAGGAGTCTCCATATTCCCCATATTTTTCTCTTTTTCCCCATTTTTCCTGTCTCCTTCACTTATTTCATTTATTATTTATTTCACTTATTATTCCCCCACTTACTATAAATAATTTCTAATTTCATAGTATGTTCTACAGTGGCTTTATCTATCTGTATTTTATGGTGATTGGTGCTGACTTAGCAGGTTTTATTCAAATTGGGGTATATTTCTATGTCCTGAAAGGTATGATTTTACTATTATAATGGTTTGTTTTCTTCTCTCTGAGTGGTACTAACATTAAGACATTAAGAGTAGGCTACTCAGTAAGAAGATCCTCTCAAAAATATCCAAACCATAGGATGCACAAATTGTAAGGCTGGAACTCTAGAGACATGCATCAGCAAGGAATCATGACTCCTCTAGGAGACCCCATCTCCTCAACTACTAAACTAGAAGATCTGAAACACAGGAAATAATGAAGACTTAATTTTAAAGGTTTACTGGTTAAAAATGATAAATGACTTGGATAGAAGAGTATGCAAAGAAGCAAATGAATTCAGCCCCAGAGCCAGAGAGAAAACTCAGCAACAGAAGAAAAAGTTAGAAAAAATGCATAAGAACATAAGCAGTGTAGATGAAAGAGTTACCAACATGACAGAAAACTTCAGCAAAGAAACTGAGATTTTAAAAAAGTAATAGAAATGCTAAAAATAAAAAGACCAGTGAATCAAAGGTAAAACTTGTTAGAAAGCATCACAAATCAACTCAATGAAACAGAGAAAAGAGTATCAGAAATGCAGGCCAACAAAACACTATATTCAGACACCAATAAGGAAAACATTAATACAACCATGACAGCTACAGCTGAAGTCAAGACAATGAACCTAAGAATCCATGAGCAGAAGAAGGAGCTGAGATAAAGAATAAAAGCACAGAGAATCAATTCAATAAAACAAGAAGAGAAAATTCCTGCAGAATCTAGACAGAGCAATTGCCATCTAAATTCAAGAGGGATTTAGAACTTGAAATAGCCACGAATAAACCAGAAATTCTCCACAATGTACTACAGTAAAGATGTCAAAAACACACAGGAAAAAAATATGTCAAAAGCTGTAAGGAAAAGGCATTAATTCAAGCACAAAGGCAAACACATCAGAATAGCATCAAAGCCTTCATCAGTAACCCTGGAAGTCAGGAAAACATATTGCAAGCCCTGAAACAAAGTAACTGTCAATCATGGTTACTCTATCCAGGAAAGCTTTCTTTAAGTATTGGTTGATGAATAAGGACATTTCAAGACAAGCATAAACTAAGGCAGTTTGCATTCATGTATAACACATATATATGAATGATAACATCTTGCACGACTGGATAATATTTCCAAACCTTTCCATTCCCATTAAAGAATGAAATGTAAACATTTGTTCATCGCCTATGAATCTTTGCATGGCTTACCATGGCCTCATTTTTTTAATTTCTTGAAGTTCCTGGGATCTTTGCATTTGTTGTTTGTGTCTGTCAGCCTTTTCTCCCCTGCTTGCATCACTGGATCCTTTGCCATTCTCCCTCAAATATCAGCTGATGTATTTGAATTTTTTCATTAGGCAGCTTAAACTAGCACTGCAGCTACCTTCCAGCCATCCTGTGAATCCATTGGTTTGTTTCTTCCATATCATGCTTACCATGTTAATTTTTATCATTTTTATTTATATATGTGTATGTGTTTGTGTTAGTGTTTGTGTGTGTATATACATGTGTGCTGGCTAGATTTATGTCAACTTGACACAAGCTAAAGTCATATGAGAGAAAGGAACCTCAATTGAGAAAATGACTCCAGAAGATCAGGCTTTAGGAAAGCCAGTAGAGCATTTCCTTAATTAGTGATTGATGGGGGAGGGACCAGACCATTGTGTGTGGTGCCAACCTTGGGCTGGTGGTCCTAGGTTCTATAAGAAAGCAGACTGAACAAAATATGAGGAGGGAGCCAGTAAGCAGCACTCCTCTGTGGCCCCTACATCAGCTTCTGCCTCCAAGTTCCTGCCCTGTTTGAGCTCCTGTCCTGACTTCCTTCAGCGATCAACTACAATGTGGAAGTGTGGAAATCCAATAACCCAATAAACCCTTTCCTCCCCAACTTGCTTTTTGGTCATAACATTTCATCACAGCAATAGAAATCCGAAGCCAATATGTATGTATGTATGCGTTCCCACAGAGGCCAGAAGGGGGCATAGAATCACCTGACGCTGTAGTTAAAGGCAGCTGGGAACTACCTGAAGTGGATGCTGCAAGTGAATTTCATTCCTCTGCAAGAGGAGCAAGTGTCTAAACTGCTGAGCCATCTCTTCACCCTGGCATGTTCTGTGTTTATAAAGTTGGTTTATTCTCACTCTTTTTTTTTTTTCACTGAAATCTAAAATTCATGAAAAATATTTTATTCATTAGCTCATTTTCAATATTTAATATAAATTGAAGGAACCTATTTTCTACCTTTGGCCATAAAAAGTATGTGTGTATTTTAAATAGTCATGTTATTTCCTCCCTATATTTCTAAAACAATAATAATAATAATAATAATAGAATGCCCATTCTTTTTTTTTTTTTTTTTTTTTTTTTTTGGTTTTTCGAGACAGGGTTTTTCTGTGTAGCTTTGCGCCTTTCCTGGAACTCACTTGGTAGCCCAGGCTGGCCTCGAACTCACAAAGATCCACCTGCCTCTGCCTCCCGAGTGCTGGGATTAAAGGCATGCGCCACCACCGCCCGGCAAGAATGCCCATTCTTTACCATGAAACATTTACTCATAAAATGAAGAGGTGTTGGATGTAATGTTACCTATTTATATTTTCAATTTTGTATTTTTTTTAATTAATAAATTTCATTCTTTGACGATTTCAAACATATATATAATGAACTATGGTTACTCTTCCTTCAACATAATTTATTTTCCCTCCAATCCTGGCCAGCCTTCATTCTTCCTTACAAATCCCTTTCCCATTTTTACAGGGAAAAAATGTTCTCATAGAGCTATCTGTGTGACACTGAGTTTGGAACTAACCAGTCATCAGAGCCTGGTGGGCTAACTTGAAATAGCAAAGTAAACTTAGGAGCAATATTTAGGAATGGGACAACATGTTGTATTTTACTCACTATAATCATTAACTAAAAGTGTGCCATTGCTTGCTTTATAATAGACATTTCTGGATGTACAGAATCCTTGAAAACTAGATGTGTTCATATGAATTGAACTACTCAATATTCACTTGAGGCTGTGGTCATGTTCCCTGTTGGATTTGAATTTACTTTTGAATTTCTGGCATCTTTAGAGACCTATCTTCAGTCAAGCATTATAAAAGATGGCATGGCTACCATATAATAATAACTGTAAGATGAATGAATTCTTTTTTCAAGAGGTAAGATTTGAGCTTTTGTTTACCACTGAAGAGAACTATTCCTTCAAAAAGTATCTGTATCTAAAAGCCTTCCTTTAGCAATAATGCAGATAATAACAAGCAGTTAGGGAGAAAATAATTTCAACTGGGGTAAGTTAAATTTCCATCGTAGAGTGCACATGGACAAACCAGTGTGACCAGTTTTTGACCCCTAAGACCAGAAACCACATGGTCTCTAACTATGTAAATGTATCATTCTGCCATAAGCCTAAAATAGTGAATAATTTTTAAGCACTTGGAATTTACCTTTAGGGAGTTTCTTTTAGGACAACTTGCTTCCTTTATTGATTACACAGATGCTCTAGCATCCAAGACACCAAACACTTTGGGAAAAATAAAAGAAAATAAAGCCAAATTGTGGTGGGGTGAGGGTGGAGTAGCAGGGATGAGATTCAATTTGGACTCTAGATGAATGAACCTGAGTATGCTTCTTGACATATTAAAAGATTTGTTTTTATTTTATGTATTTATGTGAGTGCCTGTGTGTATGTATGTGCAACCATATGAGTGCCTGGTGCCCAAGGTGGTCAAAGGAGGGACCTGGAACTTCTAGAACTAGAGTTACAGGCAGTGAGATATCCAATCTGGGTGTAGGAACTAACCCTAAGTCCTCTGCAAAAACAACAGTGCTCTGAACCACTGAGCCCTCTCTCCAGAGCCACGTCTTAACTTTACAGGCTGGAAGTTTTATCATCTGCATACTATGTTAAAAATCATATTTAATTCCATCATACTTCAATTAAAACATTGTTACAGTAGGAAATAGTTTGGCATGCTTGAATAAAGCTTAATAGTTGTATTTGATTATTAGTCATGTGATATTTAAGATGATTTCAGAAAGCTATGGCTGAATTGGAAATATTGAAGTATTTTTTAAATTTTAAATAGTGACTTCATTTGTAACTTTGAAATCCTCTCTATATCTTCCTTGTTCTATGAAAGATATCTGACTTCTCAGTTTAATATTTGTCCTAGGACATAGTCTTGCTTAACCAATAAGCATTGTGAACTAGGCAGCAAAGGAGGCCCCCTGTGCTGTTGCATCAGAAAGCTGGGGAGTCAACCAGGTACTCCCATTTTTCTCAGCAATATTGTGACTGGTATTTACTTGACTGGTATTTACTTGATTTCATTTACAATACAATTACAGAGTGAATGAAATGAGTTCAGCTTGCCTGCGTCTGATTCCCGATCGCAATCTGCTTCCTGTATAAATTGATGTAAGTAGCTTAATATTTTCAACCTCAGTTTTCTTGTCTGTAGGATAGAAACAACAAAAGTACTTAATATTACCCCCTGAAAATTAAAATATATCTACATATGAATTTTAACTTCTAGGCTGGTAATTTAGTAAGCCTTCAGGAAGCATGACTGCTTCCTCTAATCTTTATCACCTAGATTTAGATACTGTAATTATTTTTGTTATACTTATGATTCCTTTTTAAAACCTTGTCTTTAAAGCTCTTTGAGCACATTTAATAACATTTAATTATATACAATATTATATATTTCATATAAATACCACTTAAGGGAATATTTTCCTACAAAGCTGTATCTACAGAGCCCACTTGAAACAAATTATCTGATGTTGCTGTTAAAAACAATTTTTGAAATATAGGAAGATTCATTGCAAATGAATATATAAATTCTAAAAGTGTGGAGTAAAATAACAGTTAAATAAAAATTAGTTTAAGTTTTTCTTCAATGAGTTTTCTTGAAATGTTTTCTTAAATGACATATTTGTTTATACTAGCATCCATATATGAGTTAATGAAAATGATGCTACATATTTATAAATCCTTTCCTGTAATGTCTCCATCACAGCCTGGTTCTGGCAGCAGCTACATTGACCCATGGCTTTCCTGGAGGATGGGAACCACACTGAAGTGACAGAGTTCATTTTATTGGGCTTAACAGATGACCCAGTCCTCAGAGTCGTCCTCTTCATCATCATCCTGTGCATCTACCTGGTGACTGTGTGTGGGAACCTCAGCACCATCCTCCTCATCAGAGTCTCTTCCCAGCTCCATCACCCCATGTACTTTTTTCTCAGTCACTTGGCTTCTACTGACATAGGGTACTCATCTTCTGTCACCCCCAATATGCTGGTCAACTTCCTGGTAAAGAGAAATACCATCTCCTTCCTTGGGTGTACCATTCAGCTTGGCTCAGGTGCTTTCTTTGGGACACTTGAATGCTTCCTTCTGGCCACCATGGCGTATGATCGCTTTGTAGCAATCTGTAACCCACTGCTTTATTCAACCAAAATGTCCACACGAGTCTATGTCCAGTTGCTTGTAGGATCTTATATAGGTAGTTTACTTAATGCTTCCTCCTTTATTATTTCCTTCTTTTCTCTTCTCTTCTGTGGACCAAATAGAGTCAATCACTTTTTCTGTGATTTGGCTCCTTTGGTAGAGCTCTCCTGTTCTAGTGGCAGTGTCCCCATAGTTCCTGCCTCATTCTGTTCTGCCTTTGTCATTATCGTCACAGTGCTTGTCATAGCTGTCTCCTACACTTACATCCTCATCACCATCCTGAAGATGCGCTCCACTGAGGGCCGCCACAAGGCCTTCTCCACCTGCACCTCCCACCTCACTGCAGTCACTCTCTTCTATGGCACCATCACATTCATCTATGCGATGCCCAAGTCCAGCTACTCCACAGACCAGAACAAGGTGGTGTCTGTGTTCTACATGGTGGTGATCCCCATGTTGAATCCCCTCATCTACAGCCTCAGGAATAATGAGATTAAGGGTGCTCTGAAGAAAGAAATTAACAGGAAAATATTCTCTTAAGTGATGTCTGTTATATTGTACAATTTAATATAGTAACAACATCCTACAGATAAAAATAATGAAAAAAACTAAATGCCTGTGGCTGAAATATATGTTCTGATACATATAATTAGCCACTTGGAAGCTTTTTAGTAACTGAAGAGTGTAGATGTTCAGATATTAAGTAATAAACCATATTTTATAGTGTTACACTCAATAAATTTAAATACACTCATAATTAACAAAGTAATTATTTTTATAAAAAGTAACTTCGTGAAAATATTTTTCACTTTCAGTCATTTGTTTATAAAAATAGTTATCTGCTATAAATTACAATCATGGAACATGCAAATGATTCAAATGATTAAGGGTGACTGCATTTCAACAGTAGCTCATTCTGCAATGTGCATGGTAAGAATAGTAATTTCTGGGTATACATTTTGAGAGAAAATGACAAAATTCCTGGAGTTGTTTTTAGATTTATTTTATAAGTGTTTTTCCTGCATCCTTGGAGTTGTTCTTCCTGGAATACAAGTGACTGCTGGGAATGGGTTTGTGGACTCATAACATTCTGGTCTTGATCCCTGCTCTCTGGACTGGGATAAGAAGCAGGCTTCTCACGGAAGAAAAGGATGAAAGATCCCTGATTAACCCACTCTCCTGAAAAATCTTTCATTTTCCTTTGTAGTGCTGGGAATGAAGCCCAGTGCCTGGTACTTGGTTACCAAGGTCTATATCACTCAGCCATATCCCCAACTCCTCCTGAGAGTCTTATCTGGGTTCATCGATGATCACCACTTTATTTATCATTCTCCATCCTCCCTTTCACTTCCAGTAAGGGACTCTGTGATTCAATCCTTTTATGGATTAGAAGCATGAGAATAATTTATTTATCTTCCTTCTCTGCACTCCTACATTTGGTTATAAAATTTTGCATGTTTGCAGGCCAAGATTTATTTACTTCTCTCTGTCTTCATTGTCAATGCCTCTGCTTCAGGCTGACCTCTTTCACAGTTAGTTTATTGTCGGCAGCAGTAAGTTTGCTGCCTTAATCTTAAATGCCCTTTTTTGTCCTGTCCCAGTTAAGTTGTTTGTGTGAAAAATGTGCAGTTGGGTTCCAGAGGGTGCTGGGGATCAGTTCCCCTGTGGTTTTTCCTGTTTGGAAAACAGTGTCCGGCTTGCCTCTGGATACAGAGTAACCATTCCTTGACTCCTGCTGTTAGAGGAGTATATAAGCCCATGTTGGTATGAATAAAGAGAGCTGCTTCCCTGACGAACTGAAACTGGGTGTCTAGAGTGCTGTTTAACCTCGGCGGCCCTCGCCAGGTTTGGTGCTCCAGCTGCACAGGTTGAGGCAGTTTATCACAAATAGTTCCAGTGAAATGGTTAACTTTAGCTGTCAACTTGATAAGGGTGTGGTGCCCAGGTGCTTGGTCAGACACTAGTCCAAATGCACCTTTGATGCTATTTTTTAAAGACATGCTGGACATTTCGACTAACAGTTGCCAAAAGAAAATTCCTAATATAGATGGTTCTTGTCTAATCAGTTAAAGGCCTTGAGAGAAAGCCTGAGGTCCTCCAAAGAGGAAAACCCTTGAAGCTCTAGACCTCTAGGCTGCTGTTTCAATTCTTGCCAGTATTTTCAAGCTGTTTGCCTACTTAACAGACTTTGTACATGCATATATAATTTGAGAAAAAAATTATATATATAGCACCTTTACATGTATAATTAAAATGAAATCATGCATATAAAATATGTAATATATATTGGAATAAATATATGAACATTTAGTAAATATGTATATAAGTATGTAAATGTTAATGTCAATGTATTTTTGTGCATATATACATAAACAGTTGTCCTGGGGGAAGCTTAATGAATACAATTTTTAATGAATTTTCCTATCTTTCCATCTTCCAAATCATGCTGCATATAACTGCCACAGTCATATATCCAAATAAATTATTTTCTTCACCAAAACTCCAAAAGATTCTAGCCTCTAACTTGGAAAGGGCCCATGAGACTTGGGGTAAATGAGGTTTTAAGAGAATGGGATGGTGAAGAACAAACTGGAAAGAAGAAATTGTGGCCCAAAGGATACAGTGGGGTAGGAGGAGCCAAGGAGATACAGGAGGACAGAGAAATAACCAACATGAAATATGTATGAAAACCTGTTACCTTGTTAATATTATTTTCAAAATATAAATAAAATATTTTAAAGACCTTAGACATGGCCTTTCCCCCTTCTCTCTCTTGTGCTATTTCCTTTTCTTTCAAAATTTTGAGCATGCCCACAGTCTTCTTCCTCAAGACTCTCACACAGCCCTGCTTGCAATGGCCTCTTCCCTTCACTGGTGCAGCACC
This sequence comes from Peromyscus maniculatus bairdii, assembly GCF_049852395.1. Taxonomy (NCBI): domain Eukaryota; kingdom Metazoa; phylum Chordata; class Mammalia; order Rodentia; family Cricetidae; genus Peromyscus; species Peromyscus maniculatus. The sequence goes on along the minus strand of NC_134852.1, from coordinate 118,105,533 downwards.
TATTTAATGTTGCAGACACCAATACACGCTTTGTTAAGCCACTTCTAAAGAGCCTTACTGGATCTCAAAACCTAAGATCACCACTATACCCCACAGGACACTGTGTATTTGTTTTCTACTCCACTGGTAATTATAAAGTTAGGGTTTGATTTTCACCTGTGGATATTGGAAGCTTCTTATAGAGAGCTAAAGTGGTGCCCCAATGTCTAATTGTTACTTGGATCATAGAACATGGTAAACTTAAATGCAAGTTTGATACGAGTGAAATAAAATACCTAATAAATTAATGGGTAGATGAATGAAAGCTTCGTCTTATTTGAACTGTTGGTGCCACTGGGTTCTAAGCCACATTTGACAGTGGCTGTAACTGAGGCACACACAGCAAATATCAGGATTACAAACACAACTTTGAAACTGTGAATCCTTCTTTTGAAATTAGACAAAATGTTTAATATATCATGTTAAGATAGTCAAGTTTTAAATTTTTAACATCAGAATAGAATTACTAGATACCATTGTGATATTTTCTAACAAAACGTTGTTTTGAGATTCTTTTTGTCCTGTATCTTCCATTCCTTGTTACTTCTGTTGCCCCTTATAGCCCCAGCTACTGATTCTTTTCCTCTTTTGTGCCCCATCTGTCTTTTTTCCAAACTCCTTCCTCATCTCCTGAGCTGAGCGCCTTAAGAACATCTCACCACTAGGGGGCTCTGTTACAAAGTTCTTTCTAGCAATCCTTTTTATTTCTAAGTAAGCATAAGAGTTCTCCATGTCAATGTATTCTATGGTATAGACTATGTGCAAGGAGCCTAAAACAGAGTTGAGATCATATCTATGTCAAACAATCCATTGGAACTTCCTAATATTAAGGGAATTCATAATTTTCGACATCATACAACTGCTGTGAAAATTTAAGTGTTAAAACAAGGTATTTGGGGAAACTAAATTCTCTGGATTCAAATAACGGTCCCTTATCTTCTAAACAGAATCTTTGTGGGTTAGCTACTTACTTATGTGGGGCCTCAGGTTATTTATTTTTAAATTAAAACTAATAGGACCTACTCATTGGGTTGTTTTAAAGAATGGATGAACTAATGAAAGTAACATGCTGAGAATGATTTCTGATACATTGTTAAGTACAGATTATTGTTGCTAAGTAAACTAAATAAATACAGAGTGGATGGCATCTGAAGAAGGTCAATAACAGTAATTACAACTAGTTCAGATCGATAGATAGGTACGTACGTACATACATACAGAAGGACAGACAGACAAAGATGCATAGATAGACACATAGATTATAGGTAGAAAATAAATAGATAAATAGATGATAGATACAAAAATACATAGGTACATAGATGATAGATGATAGGTACAAAGATACATAGATGTATAAATTTTAGTTAGATGATAGATACATGCATACATATATACATAGATGGTGGAGAAAGAGAGAGAGAGAGAGAGAGAGAGAGAGAGAGAGAGAGAGAGAGAGAGAGAGAGAGAGAAGAGATTGATGAATGGATAGATCTCATTGCCTCCCAAATAGATAGATTACATACATTTGAAACTGAAAATTACTTTGTGGGGGTGACATACACCTTCAATCTCAGCACTCAGGAGGCAGAGGCAGGTGGATCTCAGTGAGTTCTAGGCCAGCCTGGTCTACAGAGCAAGTTCAAGGACAGCTGGGGTTAAGCAGAGAAATCTCATCTCAAAAAAAAAGTGAGAATTACAACAAAGAATGTTCTTAATTTAAAGAACCACATACATATCAATCGGCAGGTCAAAAGGATGATACTAGTATATGAAAACTTTAAAGGTTATCTTCAATTCAAAGAACATAGCCTATGAATGTATTATAACAGTTGCCTCTCTTAAAACCTCCTTTACCTCTTTGTTCTTTGGGCTGTAGATGGGGTGATTCAACATGGGGATCATCACTATGTAGAACTCAACCACCTTGTCCTGATCCACAGAAATGAAAGCAATCAATTCATAGTAGAAAATGACAGCAGTGGGGAGAGAGGGCCATCTGGAGAAAGCCTTGTGTGGCTTTCCTGTGGATCGTGTCTTCAAGGTTGTGATGAAGGATAGAGACTGAAGAGGGAGAAATGGAATGCTGCCCACAATGTTGGAGCCAGAAGAGATAGAGATGATAATTTCAGTAATGGATACACTGGAACAGAAAGGTTTTAATGAAGGAAAGGAGCCACAGAATAAATGAACTATCTGATTGAGACCACAGAACAGACTCGATAACGACACTAGCAACTTTTTTTTTTTTTTTTTTTTGGTTTTTCGAGACAGGGTTTCTCTGTGTAGCTTTGTGCCTTTCCTGGAACTCACTTGGTAGCCCAGGCTGGCCTCAAACTCACAGAGATCTGCCTGGCTCTGCCTCCCGAGTGCTGGGATTAAAGGCGTGCGCCACCACTGCCCGGCTAAATTTTTTTTTTCACTAGCAACTTTCTAAGCATTCATAAACCACCCACAGAGGAAACCACCTTGGGATACAGACCCTATAGGATATTCTTGTAGAGTACAGGTGAATAGACAGCTGCTTGATCAAGGCCATGGCAAGGAGAAGGAAGCACTTAGGTAATAACTCAAACATCACAAGAAACAGAGTTGGGCTTCAAAATGCAGAAGATGCTAAAACTGATAGAATTAAAGTATTTTTATTAAAAGTAATGCTGTGATGCCTTTCAGAAACCATGATAACATTTTAAAAATAAAGAAAAAAATGGTAAAGATGTAGAAGTTTCAAACATTATTTTAATTAATCCCACTGAAATATGTGTAGTGTAGAACTTCACAATATCCAGATGCATGATGATCCTGTGAAGGAGTTGCCAAGAGTTTCTGAGACAAGTTCCATCAACAGTGTCATCAATAGAATTGAAAAAGAATAAATGGCACTTGCCAAGATGATAATTAACATTTTTAAAAATAAAATACTAAATAGAAAGTAATCTGTAATCATGGACTACCTAAATAACAGAATGAAAGAAAGAATAAGTCTACATCATCCAGGTATCAAAACCATGAAATAGATACATTTAATTTGAGTCCAGATTTTAGTGCAAATAATCAATTTTATTAAAATCTTAAAAAGTACTAAGTAAGTTTTCATTAATCAGCATAATGCCACTGTACATTTGAGAGTCTTTTTTCATGTAAAACATGGCAAACAACTTGTAAATATTGCATATGTTTCCTTAAAAAGTTCATTTAAGTATTTATATATGCACATTGAATATTGTTCAAAATGAGGAATGTGTTCTTGCCATCAATTTCCTCATGGCCTCTTTTACCTCCTTGTTCCTCAGACTGTAGATCAAGGGATTCAACATGGGGATCACCACTGTGTAGAACACAGACACCACTTTAATTTGGTTGGGTGAATGGCTTGACTCTGGTATGACATAAACAAATGTAACTGTCCCATAGAACAGAGTGACTGCAGTGAGGTGGGAGGTGCAGGTGGAGAAGGCCTTGCGCCTGCCCTCAGTAGAGCGCATTCTGAGGATGGAGTGAAGGATGTAGAGGTACGAAACAATGATGATGAATAGGGTGATGACTATGATGGAACCTGCTGAGATGGCAGGAGACATTTCAGCAATGTAAACATGAGTACAAGAAAGCTCCACCAGTGGTGGGAGGTCACAGAAGAAATGGTTGACTTTATTTGGTCCACAGAAAGTCAGGCTCAACAAACAGCTAGTAAATGATGAAGAATTCACACATCCACCCACATAGGAAATAACCAATAAGATGAAGCAGACCCTGGGAGACATGAGAGTGGAGTAGAGCAGGGGTGAGCAGATGGCCACATAGCGATCATAGGCCATGACAGCCAGCAGGAAGCACTCAGCAGTTCCAAAGACCACATCAGAGCCAAGCTGGACTATGCAGCCAGCCACAGGGATGGTGGTTCTCCCTGTCAGGAAACTCACAATCATGACAGGTGTGACTGAGCTGGAGTACCCAATGTCCACAAAGGCCAAGTGGCTGAGGAAGAGGTACATGGGGGTGTGAAGCTGAGGGCTTCTTCTGATCAACATGATTATGCTGGCATTGCCCAGTACAGTGGTGAGGTAGACCCCAAGGAACAATACAAAGAAGATTGAACAAAGGGTGGGGTTCTCAGTTAGCCCCAAAATAATGAACTCTGTTACCATTGTGTGGTTTCCAGTTTCCATCTTTTCTGAGATGATTCCTATTGAAATAAAAACCAGTGGCTATCAGAATACATTAAATGACCTCATGATTGATATACTCCACTCTACATTTAGCCCATTAAAAATAAATATGGATCTCAGTTTGGTTTCATGCTTATTCTTCCCCAAGTGTTGCCTGATTTCAGAATACTAATCACCCTTTATCTTAAGGCCACAGATACAAACTGGACAGTGACTCAGATCAGAACACAGGACTCACTCACTCACAGATATGACATTTGACCAAGTCAGGAGTCTGAATGAATGCATAGAACACTGATGTTCTGAGATCCCAAATAGTTAAATGAATGCATAGAACTCTGATGTTCTGAGACCCTCAGTTGGTTGAAATGATGTTCTTATATGCTAGCATTTACAGTATCTAATTCAATTCCATTTTTCAGTCCCTCGGAGGCCACCCTTCCCAGTCTTTTTGTAGATATGTGCCAATGTGGGCATGCCAATCTGTTGTGAAAATGAATGTGTGTGCGTTTTCAAAATTAAATTAGAGTACTCAGACAACTCCCTCTTCCTTTCCGTGGTAGCATATTTCACATGCTACATCTACAATATACTGGCATCTTTTACCAGTCTGCACTTCAAGTGTCAGAACAGGGAATATACGGTACATACAGTGGAAAGTGAGACAAAGCTATTCTGTATTAGCTCACACTATGTTCCCAGGGTTAATTTATTGGGGCAGCTTAACACCACCTGGTTAATATAATTACAGATCATTAAAATGGAAGTTTCACATAGAGATTAATCCTGAGAAAAGCATGACAAAATCTATTTGGGGGTCATTATTTGTATCTTAAGAACTATATAGTAATGTTATAATCTTCTTTATCTTAATCTTATTTCGGTAAGGTAATACCTTATGTTAAGAAAATGCTAAATGTTTATAATATGCCAGTCATGTCAGACCAAGAGTAGGAGTAAACAAGTAGTAGGAATACCAAGAAGTCACTGAGAAAAAATTAATTAGAAGAATGAACAGGTAAACAAAATGAAGGCAATAGTCCATTTAAACAATACTGTCAAGAAAAAATATTCTAAAATATTTTAATACTTATACTATTAATTTATGTACTAAAAGTATGAAAAATGTTCAACATCTATAATCATTATAGAGATGCAAATTAAGTTAACAGTGAAATAGTACCTCACCTATCTTAGAATGTTATTCTAAAATGATACCTGCACAGAAAATATTGTGCTGTCTTAAAAGGAAGGAAATCTCATCATTGTAGTAATATAGAAAGTCCTGGAAGACACTATGTTAGAAAAATTAAGGAGAGAAAAACAAATAATGGACAATCCCATCCATATTCTGAAACTAAAGAGTCCATTTCATAGAATAAAGCAATATAAAAATGACAGAGCAGTGAAGTGGGGGGTGTGGTGAGCAACTTGATTTAACCTTTCTACAATGAAGATATACATCAAAACATCATGCCATGTTGTACACCATAAATATACACGACTACTATCTAATCACTTAATGATTTGATTTTTTTATTTAGAATTCAGAAATTGGATTCAGTGAAAAAAAAAAAAGACATTCTCACTGGGAGTTGATCACCAGCATTAAACTGGCTACAACAGAAACACGCTATCTAGAGATGTGAGCCCCACTCCACAGCTGAGGATCTGTGCTTTGATAGCTGTGCAGGCACTGAAGGCAAGAATGTGAGACAGTGGGGCATGGAGAGTAGAGGCTCCCATGCCTGCCTCCACTCCATATCTACTGAAAATGCAAGAATACCCCCATTCAACCTCAGTGCAAACATCCCCTTACACTAGCCAAGGAGGAAAAGGAAAGTTTTCTACCTCATCCCTTGGTCAAAAACAAACCCAAATAGAAAATAACAAATCCCTATGTGTAGTCCCCTCTCCTGAAAATTTTTATACTGATTTATCCTAATATAGGTTTTGAATTTGAATTTGAATTTACATTTCTTGTTTAGTCTAAGTCCCCAAGCTTTGAAGTATCTGAAGTAATAATACCTTGGTAATAATTGATTACTGTGGTGTTGCACTATAGATATTATAGATTATAGATTTATCTGTGATAGATGAAAAGTGACTGCAAATTTTGTTCCTGGGACATGTATTCATCAATAACAAAGACTGAATATTACCTGTAGCTACACATTATAAGAAAAAGCTTCAGGAATTATCCTCGTACTGCTGGGCTTTCTTATGCAGGACTCAGGCTCATTTGCAATGTAAGACCATAAGTACCTCACCACTAGACAGTCTCTGTCTGCTAGCATCTTACTGAAAGTCCAATGGGAGAAAGTTTAATGAGACTGAAAATTGAGTGTGTTTTCCTTTTCATTTATTATTGTGCTGACCAAATCCCAAGGGCTTTATTTATTATCTTCAGTACTACAACTTCAATGACCTAATTAATTTTGAGATTTGATTTGTATAAACACAATTAGCATGGGCTAAGCTGTGATCATTTGTGTCGTCTGTGAGAAATAGCCATCACCAGGTGCCTAGAGAACAAGAGGACAAAGAGAAGGAATAACATTTAAAAATAAGTAGATTTATTTTAAAAAAAAAAAAAGGAATAGATCAGAAATATAGATCAAGAAGTTCAGCATAAAATAGTCTCTTGAGAGTAGGAATGGTGAACTCACACTAAGTAAGATACTTGTAGGGGGAAGGGGCCTTCAGAGAGAAGGGGTCCTCTATGTACCACCTCAGCAAGTTCAGCAGATCTTGGGAAACTAGTTCAATGCGTTTCAGAATGCTTAGTAAGTTTAAAATGTCATAAATAAGCCGGGCGGTGGTGGCGCATGCCTTTAATCCCAGCACTTGGGAGGCAGAGTCAGGAGGATCTCTGTGAGTTCGAGGCCAGCCTGGGCTACCAAGTGAGTTCCAGGAAAGGCGCAAAGCTACACAGAGAAACCCTGTCTCCAAAAACAAACAAACAAAAAAAAATGTCATAAATAAAATATTATGTGGTATTTCATGAATCGGTGAAAGGAAATTTTAGTTTAACAATGCTGTCTCCTGTTTTTGTGTTTTTATTGGCCCCTCATTGTAACTGGAGAATTTCTTTTCAGCTCCTGTCAAGCCCCTCCAGTCTTGGAGCCCACTTATAAAATAAACACACCCACTGTTACATTATTTAAACTGTTTGGCCTAATGGCTCAGGCTTCTTGCTAGCTGTTCTATATCTTAAATTAACCCATTTCTATTAGTCTATAGTTTGCCACATGGCTCGTGGCTTACTGGTACCTTACATCTCGCTTGTCATGGCAGTGGCTGGCAGTCTCTCTGCCTCTGCCTTCCACTTCCCAGAATTCTCTTCTCTGCTTGTCCCGCCTATACTTCCTGCCTGGCTACTGGCCAATCAGTGTTTTATTTATTAACCAATCAGAGCAACACATTTGTCATACAGACTATCCCACAGCACCTCATCTTGAAAAGACTCATTCTGAATTATAGATGAAGTAATTTAATATCTATGATTTGTTTCTAAATAACAAATTTATGAAATGAAGTGTTGAGAATATCATAAAAGAAATGAGATGGGCTGAATGTAACTGTTGAGGTCAGATGATGGGTCCATAGAGGTCCTATATTCTACTCTCTACCTTTGTATTTTGTATGGGATTTAACTTGGTCATCATGGTTCATAATATTGTTATGTCCTCTAGTCTGTGCATAATTGATTGTTGTTGTCATTCCTCAGGCATTTGTTGGACTTCCTCATTCTTTTCTGAGCATTTAAAATTTCTTTTTCATTTTTGGGCTATCTCCACCCCAACCTTCACCAGGCTAATTCCTACGATCTATCTTCCAGCTCATTTGTTCCCTCTTAATTAATGTCTAATCTACTATTTATACTATCTTTCCAGAGTATGTATTTTGTGATTAAACTGTCTCTGTTTGTTTTGATTTGGGTTTTGTTTTATATATGGAGTATTTTGTTGTAGGTGTGAATGTGTTGGTTTGTTTTGTTTCTGTTTCTTTTCTTTTTTAAAAATAAATGACTACTACTTCTGTGGAAGAAACATGACCTGAGGGAGTAAATGTTACCTCTGTGAAAGCCCTGTACTATCCAGGACCGACAGCCCTCCACGGTGAGATCCTTCCACAGAAATTTCTTAGGGAAATGAGGATTTCTTTCTTTTTTTTAAGATTTCTTTATTTATTATGTATACAGAAGAGGGTGCCAGATCTCATTACAGATGGTTGTGAGCCACCATGTGGTTGCTGGAAATCGAACTCAGGACCTCTGGAAGAGCAGTCGGTACTCTTAACCTCTGAGCCATCTCTACAGCCGTGTTTCTGTTTCTTTATTGGAGTGTTTGTCCTTTCATTTCCTCAAAAGTATTAACAAAATATTGCATCATGACTATTAGATTTTCCGTTAGTTAGCCTCCATAATGATCTAAGTCTTCTCTCTGGCACACTGGCAAATATTTTCTTGGTTTAGTTTTTCTGACAACTGCTTTCTATCATTTGCTCAGAATAAATGTTGATGTCAATTCCTCTAGGAGATTTACAGATGTGATTCTGGCTTTAGAGTCAAGGATATAGAAAGGGGGTTATGGAATCTTACTCATAGCTAAGGAGAGCTCTGAGACAAGGGGTGTGGCAAGGGTATCCCTGCATAGAGGCCCAGAAAGGCCACTGTGTGAAAACTATGAAGGTGAAGCCTGGATCTCATGGGAGAACCCAAGATGTTGGAGATGCCAGAGTAGTGAGATACCTACCAAGGAGAGCTGCGTGTAGAACCAGCCAAAGAGAGAGAAGTGTGTTTCAGTCAACAAAGCTGAAAGGAGTTGGAAATCTGAAGAATCCATGGACATCAGACATGGAGATGCAGAATTTGGAGTTTGCCCAGGTGGTTTTCAGTCTTGCTTTTGTCCAGCATTTCCTCACAGCCATCCTCCCTTTTGGAATGGTAATGTATATGCTGTGCCATTGTATATTGGAAACGTGTGATCTGCTTTCTTATTTTGATTTTACAGAGGGTTACAGTTAAAGATTGCCCTAAGTCTCAGAAACTTTGAACTTTGGACTTTTAAACAGTGTTGAGATTGTGATCAACTCTAGGGACTTTTGAAGTTGAACTGAATGCATTTATGCATTATGATATAGCTACTAGCCTATGGGGAACAGGGAGTAGAATGTGATAGTCTGAATAAGAATGGCCCCCAGAGGCTCATATGTTTGAATGTTTAGTCACCAGGGATTAAAACTCTTTGAAAGAATTAGAAGGGTTAAGAGATGTGGCTTTCTCAGAGGAAGTATGTCACTGAGAGTGGAGTTTGAGGTTTCAAAAGCATATGCCAGGCCCACCCTCTCTGTGTGTATGTGTCTGTGGATCAGGATATAGCTTTTTGCCAGCACAACTCCTGCCTGCTGCCCTGCCTCCTGTCATGATCATAATGGACTAAGCCTCTGAAACTGTAAGCAAGCTCCAGTTAAATGCTTTAAATGCTTTCTTTTATAACTAGCTGCCTTAGTTATGCTATCTCTTCACAGAAGTAGAACACTAAAACAAAAATGTATCCCCAAAAATAAGAGCACCAAATTCTCAATTCTCAGCTTCATGTTGTACACGAGTGTTGATACATACTCATAGCAGAGTGTAGATATATATTCAATGTGTTGACAAATGAAGGAATACATAGAAGCTCATTACAGTGTGTGTGTATGTGTGTGTGTGTGTGTGTGTGTGTGTGTATTCTTACATTAAGAGATGAAATGTTTAATTTTTAGCCTATAGTTCAGTTCATTATCCTATGATCCTATAATGAACAGTAGGTCACAGCTTATAGATCTACTTTAGGTTCCTCAACTCTAAGCATTCCAGGCCCAAGTCACATTTTTCTGAACTTTTGGCCATCAGCAGCACAAAAAATTTAGGCAGAATGTAATAGCCTTTGGAGTCAGGAGAGCTATGAGCCAACTTACTCTGGAAAGGAGTTGGAAAAGCAACCTTCAATAACTCTTGTTGGAAAAGAAAGATTGAAGTTTGAATTATGGTTTAAGCACTAATTGATTGCCTTTTTCTTGGGGTGAATATCACAACCAAATTAACAGCCTCAAATTCAGCTTCAGGATTAAGGTATTTTGTGGACAAAGCTTCAATCAGGAATTTCATTTTCCATCTTTACATAAATATTTCCTAAGTATATAACAATTGTAAATTTGAGGGGTTAAATATTCTTTTTGCTCAGCCCTAAATGGAAAATATATGCTTCACCCCTCCTCCAAAGGCTTGGGGCTCATTGTGGAAGAGAAGATGGAAAGAATACAGTATCCAGAGGTGGTGAGTGACAAAAAGGAAAGTGTCTTCTGGCCACAGCAGAAGAGCTGCACAGATGAACTCATAGCAGCCATGACAGCATGCACCAGACCTGTGCAGGCTCAAGCCAGACCACGCCTCATATGCAAAGGGAAGCTGGGCACGAAGTCCCACCTCTAGCAGAGGAGTCATTGGCAACCGATAGATGTTAGAAGAGGGAAAGTCAACTTTCTCTGAGAACATAGCCCCTAGTAAGTTGACCATGCTCCAGAAGAAAGCCATATGCCCAAGAACATTTGTGCAACACAAATTGGTCTTGATTCTAGAAGGAAAAAAGGACACAAGTTGGGTGGAAAGGGAAGTGGGGGTAGAGCTGGGAAGAATTTGAGGGGAGGGGTGATGAAGATGATCAAGTTCTTAAATAACTAATAAAATGTTAAAAATTTTTAAAAATATGATTGCATTGCTTTATAGAGAAAAAAATCAAATTAATAAAATTAAATTTTTTGAAGAAAGAAATTGTCATTTTGCATTCATATTTGTGTATGTGTGCACATTGGTGCATAGATTTATTTTGTACAACTGTAAGTTTTGTCATAAAGGGGTTAGGAGACTTTTAATTTGTCGTTTTCTATTTTTGAATACATAATTTCTAGGAAGCTCACAGAAGCATTTCATATCTCTACATGGTTATGACACTATCAATCAATATCCATTTATTGCACTCTATGTATGTCTTAGTTGAGATTTCTATTGCTGTGATAAAATACCATAACTAAAAGCAACTTGGGAAGGAAAAGGTTTATTTTATCTTACAGCTCATAAACAGTCCATCATCCATGGAAATCAGGAACTCAAGCAGAAACCTAGAGGCAGGAACTCTTGCAGAAGCCATGGAGAAGTGCTGCCTACTGCCTTGCTCTTCATGGCTTGTTCAGCCTTTCTTACACCATCATGGACCACCTACACAGGTATGGCACTATCCTCAGTGAGCTTTGCTCCCCCACATCATTTGTCAATCAAGAAAATGGACTACAGACTTGGCTCTATGCAAAGCTTATGAGGCACTTTTTTTCATCTTTTTAAATGGCTATAGCTTGTGTCAAGTTGATATAAAACTGGCCAATACAACATGCCAAAAATTTATCCAGGAGAGAGGAAAATATGGAAGTAATTATAGCCACTTTTCTGTGTCTAGACATCTACCAGGTGTAGAAGTGAAGACTGTTTGCCTTCTAGAATATATTTTTAAATGGTGGAAAGTGAAGATTCACAAAACCCCAGCAGACAACATCCTAAAATCCTAAAGGAGTGTCTAGCAGTATGCTTTATGGAATGTACTATCCAGTTAGTTTTTTTTCTCCTTTTCCTCACTAACACATGGTAATAATAACTGTGCAGTTACACTTGGAAAAGAAGAAGAGTAAAGTATTTTAGTATATTATGGTGGACTATTTGTAAACAGCTAAGAATGTCTACACTTGCAAAGGGACAATGTTGATATTTGTTGTTAGCAAATTCTTCTGAGATAAAACATTCTATCATGGAGGGAAATTCCTTAAGACATAGGAATCTCTAAAGAGAGGATGGTTAAGGCTCAAGAAGTAACAACACAAAGGCTTTAGGAAGTCCCTGAAACTGACCAGATTCACTAGGCCCCTCCCATCCAAGTGTATGTAAGCAGTAAAGAATGCTGAAAGACACTCTCAGAGCAGCTGAGCTGTCTAGAAAAGGCTCAAACCAATAGGCCACCTACAAAAGACTCTCTCTAACTTGTCCAACTGTCTATAAGCTGTGCACTGTGCTCTAGGTTTTCATCTTTTGTGAGTTGTCAGCCATGCTGGGGTGGGATTTTGGTGGTGCAGCTGTCTTTGAGTCATTTCTGCTCTTGTGAGTAACCCCTCACCCATATTCCCGTAAGTAACTCCAATAAAACTCATTGGTCAACCAAGTTGGGCATTGGTGGTATTCTTACTTTAGTCTGTCATCAGTTCCCTATCAAGAGTAAGTAAACAGTTGTTTGCATCTCCCCGGGAATAGTGTCACACACCAATATTCAATCCTCTTATAGAAAAAGGAGCAAGTAACAATTGCAAATGAAAACCTCAGACACAAACCACTTTGCTAAACCAGAAACACTAGAGGAAGCAATTTATTGCTGTAGGTGGAATAGAATATGTTATGCTGTTCAACCAAGACTTTGCTTTTGTAGTTGATTCCCCACATCTTACAAAAGACATTTCCAAGAAACCACATTCAAAAACATCTTATGGACAAGGTTGAATGCCTCAAATCTCAGTTAATAAGTAAGCTTGTTTTTTATTGCTATTCTTCCAAAGCTTGCCACCCTTGTTTCCTTTAGCCTCTCTTCGTTTCTGGGAGAAGCTGTGAATCTCAACATGCCTATAAGCAAAGATAAGCTGATTTTAATACTAGGAATGGTCTGTTTGGAACAAGGTAACTCTGCAACCCTTTCTTCCATCAGAGGTAAGTTTCAAATTAACTCCATAACTGCTTTCTTTCTTTGTCTGATGGATTCACTCTTGCTGATTCCACTTCTTGTTCATGGGAATATAAGAGAAGCAAATTTTTTCAGAAATGTAATTGGTTTTCAAAAATATTTCTTTGGATTTTGCTCCTGTGCTAAGCATATAAAATTGAAGTGAAACATTTATGAGTGGGTGGGTAGTAAGTATTTTCTCTTAGTTTTACCAACTGATCTGGAATATCTACTTATTTGAACGCATTACACAATCCTGTATCCTTTTATGGAGAAATTCTGGGGATCATCACAGGTTTGGAAACATTTCAAATCCTCAGGGAAATTATCCTTCTCAGTGACATATAGTGTAAATCATTTTTTGGCCTTGATTATAACAAGCTGAAAACAGTTGTTGGCAAACTTCTCTGTAGTCAGACTTTGCCAGCCTGGAGAATCAACGTCTTTTCTGTCTCTGCCTCAGTGACTTCAAGGAATACTGAATTTTACGTCTAGCAGATTTATGACTCAGCTAAAGCAGTTGGAAAAGCTTTTGATCATACCTGCACTGGGTTCAGAATGAAAAGACAATTGGTTATTTCATGCTCTGTTTTCGTTAGCTACGTGTCTCTTTGATTTTTAGTTTTCACATCAGCCACATGAAGGTGAAAGTGCTTTTTTTGCAGACAAGATGTGGGGATTAAGCAATAAGTTTTATGGGTGAGCTTGTGTACTTTAACATTGATCTAATTAGCTGTCCTCATGGGGATATATTCCAAGGGAAAGTCACTTGTGCATTCATTCATGCTTTTCAAATGCAAGGAGTTGTGCTAGACCTTAGAAGTGCAAATACATAGGAACCACATTCCTAAGTTTCTCACTCAAGAAGTGGTCCTCCAGTGACTGAAGCTAACAATTAACTCTCACAATGTAGCTTAGAAAGAACTTTTAAAGGATGATGGAGAGTCAGGAGAGAGAGTGCTATGCCATGGGAGAGATCCAGAATGCAGTTTGAGGAAATCGAGGAGGATGTCTCAGTTAAAGTGGTAGGTAACGAGTAAAGAAGCTGAAGGATGATGAGGCAGAGTCGTATACGCCCTCCTGAAAACCTCACGGAAAAAAAAAAAAATCACTGAAATTGCCTAGTGCAAGAAAACAAACTTAATCTAGCCCCTTATACAAAAAGTCAAAAGCCCACATAAATACACACATATTGAAATGTTTTCAGGGGCAAAGTCTTCTTGTAAAGTTATTTCTTCCCTTTACCTGACAGGTATCTGTCTTAACACTGGTATGTGAGTTGAAGCTGTCTTTATGCCACTATCCCAGAACAATCTGTTTTCTGGCCTACATTAAATCTAATTAGATTTATTCGTATCTGACTGCGTGACAGGCACCACAGACCATGGTCTCAGACTCAGTCTCATGGGCAAAGCAGAGGGAGATATGTGGAAACAATTACAAACTGAGGCAAACTACAGTATCATCAAGTTAACCAAGCAACTCTGTACATCAGGACTTGCAACACCCATTGTGCATTTGCTAGATGTGGTGTTTCGTACCTGTAATCTCAGCATCCCAAAGGCAGAGGCAGGAGGATCATGAACTTAAAGTTATCCTGAGCACCATAGTGAAATGAACTTGTCTCAAAAATGAGAAAAAGGAAGAAAGGAGGAAGTGGAGGGAGGAACTGAGGGATGGAGAGAAGGAAGGAGAAGAAGGGAGGGAGGGAGGAAGGGAGGGAGGAAGGGAGGGAGGGAGGGAGGGAGGGAGGGAGGGAGGGAGGGAGGGAGGGAGGGAAGAGGAGAATATTAAATCCCCATGTTTGTGGAGTCCATAGTCTAGCTGGGTTGAAAGCCAGAAACAACTGCCTTGGTACACTGAGTGTCAGAGGGCAGAGAGCACTATGAAGAATCTTTTTTTTTTTTCAGAGATCAGAGAGCTCAGAAAGAAAATAGGCTGCGTTCCTGACAACCCAGTAGCAACCTATCCCTAGAGCCCTTAACCTTCACATTCGAAGTCATTCCTTGTTCTGGGGAGATGGTTCAGTCAGTAAAGTACAAACGACTGGGCTCAGTCCCCAGAAACCATTTTTTTAAAGCTGATATGATGATGTACATACTTCTGGGGAGGCAATGACAGACAGATCCCTGGGACTAGCTGGCTAGCCAGCCTAGGCCATTTGGAGAGTTCCAGGCTAGTGAGAGGCCTTGTCTCTAAAAACAAGCAGAAAGCAGCTGAGGAAGACTGTCCAAGTTGACCTCTGGCCTTCATATGTACACATGTGCTTGTGTACCCCCCCACACACACACACATAAAATAGAAATTGTCCCGATAGTGTGCATCTTATATGTGACAAAACCTGAGTAATCTCTTGTTTTTCAAAACACAGCTAATCCCAACCATTAACTTAAAGCCATGTTATAATTTTTCTATATATTCCATATACTGCATTTTGTTCTTGTTCAGAAGATTTTTCCATATATCTTAGTCCTAGAAACTGAACACTCAGTGTCTGTCTTGTCTTTTCCCAGCTCCTAACTGTGGGCAGAGTCTGGTTAAACCGCAGTCTCAGAATTACTTTAGCCTTTTCAGTCGCATTGTTGGGGGAAGCCAAGTGGAAAGGGGTTCCTATCCTTGGCAGGTGAGTCTCACAAACCCTTCTCTGGTGGGTGAACTATGATGTCCCAAGCTTGTATCTCCCCAGATCATATGCTACCTCTATTAGGTCACCCTCTCTGGAGGAAAAAATAAACTAACAACACTCCAAAGCTGTGCTTTCCTAATCTTGAAAGAAGATACTTCTCAACCCAATTAATCAAGATTAATATTCGTGGTTGAATTTTTGTTTAGCAGGTTGCCTGACTGTCTTAGTTAGGGTTTCTATTAAGAGAGACCATGACCACAGCAACTCTTATAAAGGAAAACATTTAATTGGATGGCTTACAGTTTCAGAGGTAGTTCATTATCATCATGGTGGCACATGGTGGAATGCAGGCAGATATGGTGCTGGAGAAGGAGCTGAGAGTGGAGAAGGAGCTACATCTTGATCTGAAGGCAACAGGAAGTGAACTCAACTAGGCATAGCTTGAGCATAGGAGACCTCAAAGCTCACTGCCATAGTGACACACTTTCTCCAACAAGGCCACACCTGCCTCAACAGGGCACACCTCCTAATAGTGCCACTCCCTATGAGTTTATGAGGACCAATTACATTCAAACGACCACAATGACTGTCATTGATAAACTTTACAAATACTTGTTTGAATAAATAATTGGTCACTTGATCAATTGGTTATCTGCTCAATTCAGAAGTTCATATTCAAATCATAATGGTGATCCAATGGCTTTTCTTTCATGGTTTTTTGTTCTATGTCTTCTATTCTTAGCCTCCTCTCAGTGTCCCTCCTTTTTCATTGCTCATTGTTTCTTTGTTTTGGTTCAAAGAATCTAAGCTAGAGCCTAAAAAGCTCTAAGCATTCACTGTACCACTGAGCTACACAACATTAGCAGTGTCACTTTGTGTTTCTTTTATTTTTTTTTCTTTTCTACTGTTCATAAATAATTTTTGGTTAAAAGGTGAAAAATTCTAATCAACTGCCTTTTTCTCATCCAAAAATGTGAAGCTATTCATTGAAAATATTTACTTTTCTATTATAAGTCACCTTAGAATCAAATCAAATATCATGAATAGATTGAGTTGAAAAAAGAAAGTATGTTTATAAGGGTCAGAGAGACATTTCAATGAGTAAATGTGCTTTCTACTAAGCCTGACAACCTGAATTTGATCCCAGGGACCTACATGGTGGAAGGAGAGAAATGATGTCCAAGATTTGTCCTCTGATCTCCACATGTGTATCATGCATGCATACACACACACATGCATGCACACATACACACATACAGAGAGAGAGAGAGAGAGAGAGAGAGAGAGAGAGAGAGAGAGAGAGAGAGAATACTCAAAGAGGAAGGAGGGATAAAATGAATAAAATCACTCTAAGTATGTTGAAGCAGAAAACTAAAGAACAGACTTGAAGTTCTAGGGGTCAAATAGTTCATTAAGCATGTGAGAAAACAGTAGACCCAAACTACTGTCGTATACATTGTCATAGTCCCTGACTCATAATCACTGTGGTTAAGCTATATGTATCTGTCTTTCATAATATGTTCAGATGTAGGTTTGTGGGGAACCCCACAGCATTAACTTTCACCAACTTAAATCTGTCATCTAGGTGTCTCTGAAACAAAAGCAGAAACACATCTGTGGAGGAACTATCATCTCTTCACAGTGGGTCATCACAGCTGCTCACTGCATGGCTAAAAGGTAGGAGGAAGTTTGGCTCATGGAGGAGGACCAGGTTACCCCCGTCCCCTTGGAATCAGAATCAATTACTACTCTTGTAAAACACAAGGAATCTTCCTAACTGGGTGTCACAAATGAGGCTCTGTGACATTGTAGGCTGGTCCTCATCTTAGGAAAGGATTCTTTGCAGAAGTAAAATGCTGTATTTACATAAATCCACTGAAGTCAACAAAGAGTAATGTCAAAAGACTGACTAGTGAAAGTTTCCTACTAGTTTTGGTGAAATATTTCAGTGAAAAAGCACTACCTGGCTCATTATACATCTTAAGAAGTAGATAAAAGAAAACAAAGACAGACCAGTAAAATATAGACTCTCAAGTCTTTCTTCCTGTCAGTCTTGCTTCTCTGATCTTCAACCTAAGAACTTCCATTTTTTTTATCAGCTTTCTAGTATGATCCAAATACTCTGCTGTCAGTGTCAGAACATTATCGTGGTTACACCTGGCTGTAATCAAGATAATTTTCCCATAGTTGTCTTTTCAATTTAAGTCCGAAAACATTCTTAGGATGCTCACTTACTGCCAGCTGCTAGTGAGTACCAAAGACACAAAAATTACTAAGGCATGATGCCTCCCAGAGGGTCCATTGTTTAAAAGGAAATTAGCCTGGAATTTGGTGCACATCTGTAGACACAGCTACTTGAACAGCTGAAGCAGGAAGAATGCTTGAGTCCAGGAATTTGGGACCAGCCTGAGAAACATAGAAAGACCCTGTATGTTGAGTAAAAATAAAAATAAACAATCAAACAAACAAATGAGTAAATAGCTGACGGTGTCCCTACAATATAGGTAGGTAGTGGTAACCTAGAGAGATATTATGTACTAGATTAAGTAGCTAACATACCCAAGATTTGGAAAAACATTCCAAGAGAAATGATGCCCTTTCCAATAGTATATAAAATATCACCATTGGAAATGAAGGGTCCCAAAGAATAGAAAGCTCAAAATGCTTACTCCATCCTATCTCATCCTATCAAGTTTCTTCTAGATAACACTGACCTGAAAAAATAGCATCTTTCTCATTTCATGGGAGAACTATAAACTACAAATATAAAGAATGTAAAGAGACATCCCCACTTTCCATTGTTGGAATTGGTGCCAAATCCTTGAGTATGTATACTCCCTAGAACATCAGAGTTAGGGTGATGTCCTTCATAATACAAACGCCACATGAGATTTAACACTAAAGCCACATCCTTACTGGGAATCACAAATAATTCACAAAATAATTCACTGGTATTATGACTGGGACAGTCTAATTCAGTGGTTCTCAACCTTCCTAATGCTGTGATCCTTTAATACAGTTTCTCATGTTGTCATGACCCCAACCATAAAATTATTTTTGTTGCTGCTTCCTAACTATAATTTTGTTATGAGCTATGATGTAAATACCTGTGCTTTCTGATGATCTTAGATGATACCTTTGAAAGGTTCATTTGACCTTCCAAAGTGGTCATGACCCACAGATTGAGAACCACTGGCCTAATAAGATAGTTGAATAAAATTTCATATATATTTTAGCTCCCTGAATTACAATGCATGTGTATCTCTCTAGCTAATTACAAATGACATTGACAAATACTAACGATATCATGTCACTATCTCTACACTTTACAAGCCCTCCCCTGGAACTCAGAGTCTCTGTGTTTTGTTTTTCTAATAGCAATGGGCTCATTCTCAGTTGCTTTGCTCGGCAATCTCATGCCTCACATTATCCACCCATGTCAATTTGAAGAAGCCAATTTGCCAGCATTTACAACCACACTCAGAGGCTCATTAAAACCCCATCTCTTTCCTTCTCCCTTTTCATAGAAACATTGCATTAACTTTGAATGTTACTGCTGGAGAACATGACCTGAGCCAAGCAGAGCCAGGAGAGCAAACACTAGCCATTGAAACCATCATCATACACCCGCAGTTCTCCACCAGAAAACCTATGAACTATGATATTGCTCTTCTGAAGATGGTTGGAACCTTCCAATTTGGTAAACACTTGTGGTGCACCTGATCGTCCACCCTTTTTCCCCCATAACCTTTGACCCATACTATATCCCCTACAGATCATGTTACACAGCCTGAAACCAGTTCTTCTGGGTCATAAACTGGAAGGCAGAAATTTTTCTGGAGGGTCCCCTACCTAAAATGCCCCCTGCTTATGGTTCTGGAGGTAGGGTTATATGGTGTCAGGAGAAGAAAGCTGACAAGTGACACCTGAAGACACCAGGCTGATATACCACAAACCTTAAGGGGGTTTGGGGGACCACCCAGATGCCCATAGGTGGGCAACT
This sequence comes from Peromyscus maniculatus bairdii, assembly GCF_049852395.1. Classification (NCBI taxonomy): domain Eukaryota; kingdom Metazoa; phylum Chordata; class Mammalia; order Rodentia; family Cricetidae; genus Peromyscus; species Peromyscus maniculatus. The sequence goes on along the minus strand of NC_134852.1, from coordinate 118,085,904 downwards.
ATGGTACCCTCTCCTGCATGAATGAGCCTAGCCCTGCCTTGATCTTTTCTTTAGGCCAATTTGTGAGGCCTGTGTGTCTTCCAGAGCCAGGAGAACACTTTAAGGCTGGATTTGTTTGCACAACTGCGGGCTGGGGTCGATTGGCTGAAGGTAAGGGCCCCCGCCTGACTCCTCTTAATCCAAATTCAAACTTTCTGGTGCGTAACCAGAAATCAGAATTTTAATTATTTTTTTAAACAACCAGGCAAGCATTCCAAAAGGCAGAGAATTTCAGTGCATTTAAGAATCTTGCCAGGCAGTAATGGCACACGCCTTTAATCCCAGCACTCAGGAGGCAGAGCCAGGGAGAGCTCTGTGAGTTCGAGGCCAGCCTGGTCTACAGAATAAGATCCAGGACAGGCACCAAAACTACACAGAGAACTCTGTCTTGAAAAAAACCAAAAAAAAAAAAGAAAGAAAGAGAGAAAGAAAGAAAGAAAGAAAGAAAGAAAGAAAGAAAGAAAGAAAGAAAGAAAGAAAGAAAGAAAGAAAAAAGAAATTATCATCTTTCCAAAAAGACAAAAACCTACATCCAGCTGCTGTTGTTGAAAGGACTGGGCGTCTTCACCTCTGAACAATAAATGGCTTACCTTGATGGGCCAATCTCTGTGTTCCAGGTGGCAGCCTCCCACAAGTCTTGCAGCAGGTGAACCTGCCAATTTTGACTCAGGAGGAATGTGAGGCAGCTCTGTTGACCTTAAGGAATCCTGTTACTGGGAAGACATTTCTCTGCACAGGATCCCCTGATGGAGGAAAAGATGCTTGTCAGGTAAGTGGCAGCAGCTATGCTCCAGGCCCAGGAAAGTTTATTAGCAGGGAGGAACCTAAGAATGCTGATTCCAATTGAACCTAGAATCTGCTTTTCACCAAAAATAATAGAGGTGGTGCCAAGGATAAGGTGTGCCAGGTTCTCCCACACCTTAAGGATTTCTCTTCTTATATTCAGGTTTCTAGATTAGGGGTGTTGGGGATGCCACTTTTCAATTCTTGGCATTTATGAAAAGTGCAGTCCGTTGTATCACTAGGCAAAACATCTCTGAGTCCACAGTATGAACAGGAAAGGGAAGAAATACTCTAGCCAGGGGTGGAGAGAAGGAACAGCAATGGACAGACTTTGCTGTTCAAGGATCAAATGGAAGCTATGCCCAGATGTTCTTCCAGAGCCCCATGTCTAAATTACTAGAGGTTGGGACATGTTATGCTTGGCATTGGCACCCTCATGGGGGAAGCGTGAGCACTTTGAGGCACCTCCACCAACAATCATGGTAACAGAGGTTTCCTTCTTCCTTCCTCAGGGAGACTCAGGAGGGTCACTCATGTGCCAGAACAGGAAAGGGGCCTGGACTCTAGCTGGCGTGACTTCTTGGGGTTTGGGCTGTGGTCGAGGCTGGAGAAACAATTCGAGGAAAAAAGAGCAAGGATCTCCTGGGATCTTCACAGATCTTAGCAGAGTGCTTCCCTGGATCCACGAACACATTCAGACTGGTAATGAAGCCATCCTGCAAGCTTAGAAAGCCACAGGTCTACGGGTAAAGAGCATCAACAGGCTAGACAAGTTAAGACTGGGGAAGGGCCATTTCTGTTCTTAGTGTAACACCTGAGGATTTTGAAATGTACAATCTAATACAAGAGCAAAACATCATATATATCCAAGTATTAAAATACTGAATGAAGAATGAATACATTCCTTATAAATTGCTTTGCCAATGTTGGAAACTCTGTTAACAGATGCATCTCCACCTACTTTTCTACTGTTCTAGCAAGATTCAGCAAGCTAAAGCATAGCTCAGTAATGATCAATTGATAATCCAACCACCCAGAGAATGATACTAGGAACTATTTTCAGATTTCTCAGTTAAAGAGAGGACACCAGCACCTAGTTGATAAAGATCACGGGAGCTGCTAAGCCACATATGGTACATCAGATAGTCCCCACCAGGATGCATATTCTCACTTCAAATTAGACAAAGATTTAGAGACCCTGGTATAGAAGCAACTGTGGTAAATCTGAAGGGTGGAGTCTACATAAACTTTTTGTCAACCAGCCAGGAGAAAATTGCAACTTTGTTTTTAACCTCCAAATTCAACTGTTTCCTTAACTGGTGTCTTCCAGTCTCAAATTGGCTTCCATCATTTCCCAACAGGATTAATTAAAATTAACTCATAATTGAGGGATTTTTTTTGAGAGTATTGCACAATGGTGGGTATCTGATCCTTGGTGTGTGGCTATTCAAAATTTTCATGGTGGGAGGAAGGTTATTTCTCTCTGGCCTCTATTCTCATGCTTTCTTGCCTCGTTTTGCTCTGTATAATCTCCAAGCTAATCACTGTTTCTTCATTAGTAAGAATAAACTAAGTGAAATCATTTCAAAACGCCAGGACCCCTGTCCTACTTTGTCATTTTATCCACCCTGCTGTTCCTTTCACAGATTAAATTGTCAGTATTTGCATATTGACTTTAAACGCTCTACTTTTGAGTCAGTTTTTTGTCAGGTACCACAAGCTTTGAATCGCATCTTTCTTTTTGTTTCTCAGGCTATCGGAGAAAGAGCACCAGAGGTGGGTACTCCTTGCAGGCTGCACTTGCAGGACCATGAATTAACATCCTAACATTTCAGAGTGTCAGTTCTGGTTATCATCAAAAATCTTCCTCTGGTAGTGTTTCTGTGGTCACTTGGTATAAAACTCTGAAGAGCACCCACAGATATCCCTGCCAGTCTGCCAATTCCATGTCCACAGAGCTCCGTTCCCTTCCATGTACCTTCTTGTCAAGCCATAGCTTTGTCTAAGTCATCAGACAGTAATTGACAAATACTCACTTTCAACTAGATAATAGAAGATAGGAGGTGGTGCAGAACTAGTTAATAAGCTACATACCCTCCCCTGAAAGTGTCCCTACTTACACAGGAGGCTTATCCCTGCTCACTGTGACTCTTCGGCGAATTCACTCTGAGATCTGGGGCAAGCTCCTTCCTCAGTTACATCCTCCATAAAGAAAGGAGATTGGATCTTAGCCTAACTCTTCACTGTGTCTTTGAGGCTGTAGTATTCTTCCTCAAAAAGCAATATGGCAAAGTAGACTTCCCAGAGCTAGGCTGATCGTAGATATAAAAGACCAATGTTGCAGGCTTTGGAGCAGATACATCCTTATCCAGGATAGACCACAAAGGATGAAGAAGGAAAAATATGGGGTGCAACCACAAGTCAGCCAAAGCAGCTCAAAGATAGGATGTGGAATGGATTCTCACAAGGGAAATGAATAGAAAGATAATTTGCAATCAAATTCTGGGAACTACACATTTCAGTCAAAAAGTAGGCTTCATTGGACAATGGGAAGTTGATTATTTAGAAAGATACATTATAGCTATACTATAAGAATATAAGAACAGCATAAAGGAGGTTAAGGGAAGAATAAGTCATGGGGAATTTGTTTAGATAAAAAAAAAATGAAGGATTAAAATAGAGTAAGGGCCAGAGAATGAAAAGGAGTTAGAAAGGAAAAAATTTTGAGCCAGTTTAGTAAGGACTGAAAGTAAAGAGAGGGAGGAATCCAACTTGACTCTTTATATCACCACAGCTTTGAACATTAGAGACTGAAAGCATACACATAACCAAATCAGAAGTAGCTGCAGTTTTGCTCATGAAGGGAAATTCCACTTGTACCATGTTGAGTTTTAGGGGAGATAACTGGACATTAGTGTAAGTCTGACCTAAAGTCCAGAAGAATAGAGTTAAGAGCTGAAACTGCTAGTATGACTAAGCTGATGCTAGGGTCCCTGATAGAAAGAGAAAAGGAAGACTGCGGTAGAACCTGGAAAATGCCTGCACCCACAGAATGAAGTCACAGGGTCAAAGTGAAAAGGGAAAATAGGTAACGGCATCTCAAAAGTAAGCCGGGCATAAAAAAGACAAAAATTCAAAACAATAAGGCATCATAGGAGCCAAGACAGGAAAACAGTTCATGAAGAATGAAAGTGTACAGAAAGGAGAATCAGTGGCTCCCCGTCCTCAGCTTCTGGAAGGTTGTAACAGTGGGTAGCATTGGCTGCCAGCCCTCATGCTGTGGCTTTCCCTCTCAGCTTCATGCAGTGAGCCTGATGGTCTAATCAGTGGGTCTGAGGGAGAGCTGCACTTCCCAGAAAGCTTCCACCTATACTATGAGAGCAAGCAGTGAGTACTCCCTCTGCTGTCCTCCCCCCGGACTCTGCCTCCTGCCTGCCTGTGCCCATTAACAGGACCATGACTGTCACTTTCTGAGTAGAAGTAACACCCTTTCCATGTATCTGCCTGCAGACTGTGTGTCTGGACCCTGCTGGTTCCAGAGAACATGCATATATTGTTCAATTTGTCCCACTTGGATGTAGAATCTTGTCACCACAATTACCTGGCAATGTATTCCTTAGAAGAGAGGCTCGTGGGTGAGTGGTCCTTCACACTGTCATATGGAAAGTCATGCTAAGTGGACTTAACAAGGTCTGGCTACAATATGTCTGGCCTTGAGCCATCTGTAAATGCCACATTTTCCTTTTCCAATTTTGAGAGTCTGCTCTAAAGTGGGGAAGAAGTGAGTCTAAGACTGCTGCGGGTACTTCAGCACCTGCATCCGATACTTGAAAAGCCAGGCTACCTGACCCAATTAGGAGTAAAATTTACATGTACTGCCTGGTCCCCCAGTCACCCCAAGCAGAACTCTGCTTAACTATGTGTGCAACTGGTTTTTACCTGCCTCGGTAGACTAGGAAGGATGGCACAAAGATGTAGCCATGGGAGGCAAAGCTTATTTACATCAGAAGCAGAAATGAAGCCAGACATAGTGGCACATATCTGTAACCCCAGAATTTGGGAAATTGAGGCAGGATTGCAAGTTCACGGCCAGCCTGGTGTATATAGTGATATCATGTCTCAAACAATCAAAATACAGAAATGGAGTAGTGTTTCTGTGATTCTCACCCTGAAGTAACTTTGCCCACCCCATTGGGAGATAGTTGGCAGTGTCGCAGAAGTATTCTTGACTTTTGCAACTGAAGAGAATATAGGAGATAATATAGAATGTAGGAGAGCCTATTATAAAGAATGAGACATTTAAAAAAAAATCCTCCAAAAGCCAAAAAGCAACATGAACACAGAACATTCTGTATCAGAATCCCAATCATGTAGAAGGTGAAAAGCCTAATTAAACAATATTTAACTCCCAGGACAAGATCAAATCTCCTTGGGGTATTCATATGGTGCCATTTTCCAGACTCTGAACAAAGACTCTTCTCACATTACAGGGAAATTCTGTGGAGAAAGCCTCCCTTCATCCATTCTCGTTGGCTCCAGTTCTGTCAGGCTGAGATTCATCTCTGATGCCACCGATTATTCCACTGGGTTTAATCTCACCTATAAAGCTCTCAAGCCAAACTACCTTCCTGGTAAAACCATTTACTTCCAATGCTTACCATCTAGGCCCTTTGCAGAAGTTTTGACATCACAGGAATTGGGTGAGGGGCTAGGGAGACCCTGCCTGAGGTCTGCTGGCTCCATAGTGGAGAAGGCAACTTGGCCAGCTGAAGGATGCAGTCTCTCCTCTTCCTCTGCCCTGAAAGTTCATGGTGATCACTGACTCAAGTGAGCTGAGAGGGCCTTAAGAGTTGTAAAAGCTAGTGTACAAGACTCTCCTTCAGTGTTGGCTCTGCCGAAAGGTGTAGCTTATCACTTGTTAGAGACAGGAGGGAGATACAAGAAGTCTTTCTTTGGTGGTTGCATTTGTTCTGCCCTCCTTTGTTTTAGATTCTGGCTGCACGTCTCTAACTATCCTCTTTGAAGAAGGCACAATACATAGTCTTCACTATCCTGAAGACTACAGTGACATGGCTAGCTGTACCTGGATTTTCCAAGCCCCCAACCATTGCCTCATTAAGGTATTGTGTTTGTACTAAATTAGACATGATATAGTCATGAGATACCTGACAGGCACTGTGCAGACAGAGGTTTTTATCTGATTTGTTTACAGCCATACATTAGTCCTCAGTCAGTACCTGGCACACTACACAAAATATTCAGATAAAGAACCAGCCTTGTTTCCCCTGCAGCCACCACTAGATGGCACTTACACTCTTTAGCTCTTGTTCAAAACCATGCAGTTTCCTAATCTTTAGACCTGATGACTTTGACAAGTCTTTAGCTCCCTTTAGAAATAAACAAGTCTTTATTATAAACTCAAATTAGAAAAAAAAAATACATTATGACTAATTAAGAAGTTGATAACAATCATGTCAGTGTCATTAAGAGCTCTAAACAGAGAAGACACAGCAAAGAGGAGCCAGCACAGGCCAACGCCAGGTAGTATCTGATTCAACAGAGTTATAAAGGGGACTTAGAAAGAATAAGGGAAAGTGAGGCTGAGGCCAAAGTATAGGCCTTTGAATACATACAATAAGAAGTTTATTGCACATTTGACCTCAGTAGGGTAAAAGGCCATTTGTTGTTGCCAAGTGAACACCAATGGACCCTCTGCGGAGATATGTCACTAGGTAGGTGAAGGTAGGTCAGCAGTCAGGATAAGGAGGAGACAGGCATTTATGCATCTTTCTCCTAAAATAACAAATGAACAAAAGCATGTGAAGAAAAGAAAGAAAAGGAAGAGAAAGGAGAAGGAGTAAGAGGCAACCTAACCCCCCAAACTCTTGCACAGTTGATGTTACTGGTCAAACATCTGTATTAGTTATTTTTCTTATTGCTGTGACTAAACCCCTGACAAGACACAACTGAAGAGAGGAAGGGTATGTTGTGTTTTAGAGCTGGAGAAGACGTGGGCCATCGTGGCAGGGAAGGCAGGTTGGCATTAGCACGAGGTAGACGGTCATATTGTGTTAGTACTCAGGAAGCAGAAAGGAGACAGGAAGTGGCCACAAACCCCTAAGGCCTGCCCGTTAATGACCCACTTCCTCCAGTGGGACGCCACCTCTTCAAGGTTTCACAACCTTTCAACACATCACCATCACCTGAGGATCAAGTATTCAAATAAGTGAACCTATTGGGGAAATTTCACATTCAAACCATGATATTATAAAGAATATTTACCTAAACTAAGGTAAGTACATCACTAGGCAGTACAATCAAGGAGATTGTCATCTTATGTACAGGCCTAGTTAACCACAGCATTGTTATTGGTGTCTAATTGTACCTGAGGAGAAAAGAGGCCTGGGATACATCTGATGAGTCCTTATGACATATCAGGAAAGAACATGGAGCCTTTAAAACACAAAGCAAACCAAACAAATAAACGGGTGTGGTCAATAGTTTGGGTTTATCACCAAAGTTAGAATTTAGAGAGAATTAGAATTGAGAATTATCCAGTACCCAACCCAACCCACCCCTTAAAAACAAGGCAGAATAATATGACTGAACCCTTGATTGTTTGAGAGAAGCTAGAAGCTAGGACTCGTAGAATCTGGGACAACAAATACAGTCAGAGGTTAGAAGCCTAAATAAATGAGATCATGCTGTTTTGTTGTTGTTGTTGTTGTTGTTTTGTTTGTTTGTTTGTTTGTTTGTTTGTTTTGGTTTTTCGAGACAGGGTTTCTCTGTGTAGCTTTACGCCTTTCCTGGAACTCACTTGGTAGCCCAGGCTGGCCTCGAACTCACAGAGATCCGCCTGGCTCTGCCTCCCGAGTGCTGGATTAAAGGCGTGCGCCACCACTCGGCGATCATACTGTTTTTAAGAATGAGTGAAGATGCAGATTGCAAGACAGAGAGAGCATCTGCCATGATTTCCAGAACTGAACCAGTGTTTTGACTTTATAATCATTAGTGCTGAGACTTATCTTTGCAAAAATACAAAATGACAGAAATACGTTTAGGTCTCTTTCAGAAATTACTGGAAATTTTGTCTTAATCCCAAGCCAAATTTCTTTTTAAAATAATTCAAGTCAGCAACTCAAACAGAAGTTCTTAAATCAAATATTTTAACACAATTTGATCTAAATTTGTGATTTGACTGATGCTGAGGAATGATGGTAGGAAAATATTTGAATCTTTGTTTTCTATAATAAAGCTGTTCTGTTTCTATAAGAGCAGGAAACTTTGTATGTGCAGCAAAAACTCCTGAGTTCATAACAGGCACTGGGCTTGCATCTGAGCTATGGTATTTCATGCAGCATTCACAGGCATTGCATTAGGCAACTGCATGCTTAGTGTCAAGTGTACATGTTATATGTTCAGAACCAAGGCTGTAGTAGAGTCACATGATACAACACAGGCAAGAATACCACAAACACTGTGGATTCATACTGTGAGTTAAATTTTGGTCATTGCTCCTTAAGAAAAATATACTGATGCCAAATTGTTCCCAATCCCTTCACCCCCGCCATATGAAGTCACAACCCACAGTTTCCTTGCTCTCCCTTCAAGTGCTTCCCTTTGTCTGTGTACTTCCCCTCCCTTTTCCTAATACAAAACAAATACCCCATATAGAAACCAGTGCAGAGGAAAGAATATAATTGCATCAAGATGGCTTCTGACACAGTTTTCAGATCACACAAAAGTACCATCCACAAGCAGAGAGGTAAATGAAACCTGCTTCCATTTAACATCAGGATCACAGAAACTGTCATGATTTGTTACTAGTAAACTGCTGGGGTTTATATTTCAGCTCAACACTCAAAAGCAACTGTCTCTACCCTTCACTAAGATTTCTGCTTAGAGCCATGAATTCTCCAAGTTCACTGTTCTGATTCTGAGTTCCTTTTGCAGATGCTTCCTGTAGCTTCCAGGCAACGCTTTGTTTGATAGCAGCTATTACGTCCATTTGTAACTGAGGCACTGGTACACATTGGTAGCAACAGAGAGTCAATGTGATGAGGAGACAGATACATCTTCCCAGGTAGAAAGACTTAACTTGTGAGAGATACAACTACCTTAAGCTTTCAGTCAAGTGAACTGGAAATTCACAATTAAATACCAAGAACAAGGGTTATAGTGTAAGATCTCTAGAAAAGCAGTTTGTGTCCAGACCAGCATTTACATGGTCAAGCAGCACAACCCAAAGTGTCCTCCAGAGAAGACAGTCTCTATAGGATGGTTCTTCCATCCCCTACAGCTGCTAGGGAGCTCAGATATTTACAGATCCCCATCCTTACATGCAGGCTGTTTGGTAGCTTCTATGTTTCAGTATTTGTAAAGAGTCTACTGTCTTTTCCTAAGTAACTTAGCCACTCATGAATATCTCTAGAACTTTCTCAACTAAGTTCTTACCCTAGAGCAGTGGTTCTCAACCTTCTTAATGCTGCAACCCTTTAATACAGTTCCTCATGTTGTGGTGACCCCAACCATAAAATTACTCTTGTGACTACTTCATAACTGTAATTTTGCTACTGTTATAAATTGCAGTTTCATATCTGTGTTTTCTAATGGTCTTAAGTGACCCCTATTTGAAAGGGCCATTCAACCCGAAAGGAGCCGTGACCCACAGCTTGAGAACCACTCCTTTAGAGCAAGGTGAGTAACCTAGAGTTATCTGCTCACTACTTGAGCTTCTCTAAATGTAACCAGGAGTCTTCTCAGCTGTCATTTCAGAGCCTAGAAATAGAAGAAAATGGGGACTGCACTTCGGACTATGTGACTGTACACAGTGATGTCGAGAGGGAGAAGGAAATAGGTTCGTATTCCCCTGAAGCCCTGGCTTCCCCTGGTTGGCTTTGGACTTGGTCTTGAGGTGAAGAATAAAAGGATTTGTCTTAATTTTCCTGTGTTCCCTGAACCTCCTCCATCTCTCTCTGTGGTCTCACCACCACTCCTGCTTTTGTGTAGTGGAGCAAAGAGCAGGGACCAAATAACTATTTAAACCAAAATGTAAAAGGCCCTAATGAAAAAGAATCAGATAGAGACACGCCTCATGGGCTGGGGAGGAAGCTCTGTGGTAGAGTGCTTGCCCAGCATGCACAAGGCCCTTAGTTTCATCCCTAGCCCTGGCACCTCAAAAAGTGTCTCAGTAAGTCTTGTGGCTAGAGGCAATTCCCTTAGCAGCACTTTGGGAGTATTTAGCAGATGAGACAAACCTGAAATGCTGGTGGGGTCAAAACACATTTTTGAAGAGGCAAATCCCTTTGTTTTGAAGAGGAGTTGTGGCACTTGTCAGAAAAGCTTGTCAACAACTATCTAAAGCACATTTGTTTTCTCTTTCTTTAATGTTGTATCTATTCACTTGGCTTCACTTACCTGCACGGGGGTCTCACAGCTCGCCTATGTGGCTATGTGGTACCTGACCCTGTGCTGAGCACCTCCAGTGTGATGCTCATCAGCTTCCAATCAGATGAGAATGGCACCTCCAGGGGCTTCCAGGCTGAAGTCTCCTTCATTTCTAGAGCAGGTAAGAAGTTAGAGGCATCAGCTCTCAGGTTCCCAGCTCTAATTATTAGTAAAGGGCAATCTGAGCAGTACAACATGGGTACCACTGATGCCCTTATAGCAATTGCATCCTATAAGTTACCAAGAATGATGAATATGGGACAGTAAACCATTTGATGTTCCTATTAATGGATGTGGTTAGGTTTTACAAACCTCTGGTGTGTGTATCGACCAGTCAGTATATAAGCTTCATTAAATCTACCTTATTTAGTATTATTTTTTACTCATTAACATTAAATTTATGGAGAACAGCATTATAATGCATGTCTAAAAGAAGCTTATCTAGCACATGTATTTTGATTTGTTGTTGTTTTGAGACTGGCCTAGAATTCAATGTAACCTCAGAGTCCTGCCTCCTTCCTCCACCTCTTAAATGGTGGGATTACAGGTTCTTACAGTCATGCCTAAGTCATTCATTTTTTTTTAGTGTGTGTGTGTGTGTGTGTGTGTGTGTGTGTGTGTGTACCTATGCACACACATGTCACAGCAGGCATTTTGAGGTCAGAGGACAGCTTGCAGGAGTCTCTTCTCTTGTACCACCATGTGGGTCCCAGGAATTGAACTCAGGTCATCAGGTTTGGCTGCCAACACCTTTACCAGCTGAGCCATCTTGCCTGCCTCAAGTTCATGTATTTTCTATGTGAAATATATTATGGTCTTCTTCTTGCACTAGAGAACACTTCAGCCCTATGCTTAGGAGCTGTATCAAACAGCTAAATCACCAATAAAAAACACAAAAGCACACACACACCACCACTACCACCATCACCACCACCACCACCACCAAAATGTCAGGGCAATAAATAGACTATGACTAGGACTTTTGTTTGTAGCATAAAAGCTGGAACAAGAAGACAGAATGAAGGACTGAAGAGATGGAGGTTGAAAACACTTTATACTTTTGCAGAGGGCCCAGGTTCAATTCTCAGTACTAGGGCAGCTTGTGACCATCTGAAACTCTGGTTCCAGGGAATCTAGCACCCTCTTACGACCTCCACAAACATCAGGAAGACACACAGTATGTATGCATGCATATACAAGAAAACATTAATACACATAAAATAAAATAAGTAAATTTGGGGGAAAAGGGGAGGAGGAGGTGGCAGACTGTGCCTTGTTCCACCTCAGCTGGAAATATGAGCATCAAATGTTCTACAAAAGCACCACGACTCTTGCCTGTGGGATTATGTCTTAGTTACTATTCTATTGCTATGAAGAGACACATGACAAGCAATTAAATGGGGGCTTGCTTCAGTTTCAGAGGGTTAGTCTATGATCATCATGATGAGAAGCATGGTGGCAAACAGGCAGGCAAGCAGGCATCGCGTTAGAGCAATACCTACGAGCTTACTCCTGATCCACAAGCACATGGTAGAAAAGGAGCATGACTGGGCCTGGAGTGAGTGTCATAGTTAATGTTCTATTGTTGTGAAGAGACAACATGACCAAGGCAATTATTAAAAAATAAAGATTAGCCGGGCGGTGGTGGCGCACGCCTTTAATCCCAGCACTCGGGAGGCAGAGCCAGGCGGATCGCTGTGAGTTCGAGGCCAGCCTGGGCTACCAAGTGAGCTCCAGGAAAGGCGCAAAGCTACGCAGAGAAACCCTGTCTCGAAAAACCAAAAAAAAAAAAAAATAAAAAAAATAAAGATTAATTGGGAGCTTGCTTATAGTTTCAGATGGTTAGCCCATTATCACAGTGGTGAGAAGCAGACAGGCATGGCATTGGAACAGTAGCTGAGAGCTTTACATCCTGATCCAAAGGCACCAAGCAGAGAAAGAGGGAAACTGGGCCTGGAGTAGGCTTTTGAAACCTCAGAGCCCACTCCCAGTGACACACCTCTTCCAACAAACCGATACCTCTTAAGCTTCTCCAACAGTTCCACTCCCTGGTGACCAAACATTTTAATATATGAGTCTATGGGGGCCTTTCTCATTCAAACCACCATAGTGGGCTTGTGAAATCAAAGTGCACCCTTAATGGCATACTCTTTCAACATGGTCCTACACCTAGTCCTTTCTAAATAGTTCACAATCTAGGAACCAAATATTCAAACATATGACCTACTCTCATTCAAACCACCACAGGTTACAAATAAACTTTAGTGGTTAGGCAGTCTCATATATGGACTCCACAAAGAATTAAATTAGGGTGCATGTCTGAACTTTGGCTAGTCCTTTCCAGATGTATGGTCTTAAGAATGTCATCAAGGACTCATTATTTACAATCTTATAATGGAACAATAATTCATGTATAAGAGTGGAGTGAGGAGCGGTGATCAGTGGTAGAGTATCTTCTTAGCATGTATGAGGCCCTAGGTTCAACTCCTAGCACAGCTAAGAAAAAAAAACAAAGAAAACAAAACAGAGTGAGAATAAGGGTTGAATCAGAGAAGAGTCACTTGGCTATGAGCAAATGTGGAACACATACCCAGTGGAAAATGTCATATATCACCTTCATCCATCCCAGGCCCTGGACACTTGTGCTACCCAACCTCCATGTCTTCACTTTCATGATTCTTCTTCTGTATGGGAAATCCAAAGAGCCAGTTATCTCCTTCCTGAGCTTCCAATTTTGTTTAGCCCTTAACAGCGGCTGAAGGGGAAACCAGGTTGAAGTTAAAATATTCCACCTCTCTAAGAGACCCATGTAGCCCTGTTTATTGAGGTGTCTCCACAATTCTGATAAGATCACCATAAATCATTTTTTGATGTTCCAAACTCGACAGTCTGTGAGCCACACAATTATATTATGTTTATACTCAGATTTCAATATCTCCATATCAGAGGATGATTCGGTGCTTCTGGAGACATGGGATGTGCCACCTGGAGCAATGAAAGCTTTCTGGTAAGCTGCTTTGAGGAGTTTGACTAAGGGCTCAGTAAGTGCTGGAATAAATTAATGTCTTCTAAAGTGTGCTGGAATCCTAAACTGCAGTACCTGAGAAGGCGACCTTATATTCGGAGATACAATCTTTATAGAAGCAATTGGCTTAAAATGAGGTCATTAGAGCATGCCAATCCTATATCACTTATATCTTTATAAAATGTGGAAATTTGGATGCAGAGAGAGACACACATAGAGGAACACCCTGTGAAGATGAAGACAAACATTGGGGGAGGGGGACACCAGCAACTGACAGTGACCTACCGAAGCAAGGGGAGCTGCATGGAAGGCATTGAGAAGCATTTCAACCCTCAGAAAGAATCAACCTGCTGACACACTGACCTTGGACCTCCCTCCTCCAGAAATGTAAGACAATAAACCTCTGCTATTCTAGCCACTGGTGCAGTTTGGAGTATTCTTTTAACAGTAGCTTTAGCAACTGATTTCATCAGAAAAGGCTTACACATTTGTCAGGGCTGACTAAACATCCACATCACTGACAATTAGGAAGGAAAACCCAAGGAAATACCAGAGTCCAGGGCTGAAGTTGTTCCCCACAGGAAGCCCCCTCTCTGTATGTCTCTCTGTATCTCTCTTTCTCCCTCTCTCCATTCGAGACAAGGTCAAGGATGAAGTAAGCAAGGATGATCTTGAGTACCTGATCCTCCTGCCTCTGTGTCCAGTGTGCTGGAATTATAAGGTGGGTACCACCATACTTGGTTTGTGCAGTGCTGAGTATCAAATCCAGGGCTCCAAGCATGCTGGGCAAACACTCTATCAGCTGATCTTTATACCTAGCCCTCCCAATAAGGGGGAACTTCAGTCCTGACTTTGAAAACTTTCAATGAATCAAGCCAAGCCAACCCAGATAGTCCAGGATGGTCTGTACCTGGAGTTAATAGGTTAGGGATTTTAGTTACATTCACAAGATGCCTTCTCAGCAACTCCTGCATGGGTGTCTGGTTGAATAACTACAGGTGGTAGCCTAGCCAAGTTGACATATGCAAAAAGCCATCACAGAGCTGTGTGGTATATAGTAGTTGTCCTTTCTGCTAACAACAGCACAAAAATATTTCCAGACACAAGAAGAAGAAAAAAATCCGATCCCAAGTTTGGCGAGGATGGTTCACTGTGTGTCAAGTGGTGGCCTGATTCATAAGACCCCTGCACTGAATACTATTAGCTGCTGTTGTGAGGGACTGGTCCTTTCTTTTATGTGGTTTCTCCATGACACCCAGGAACACATGTGTACTGTTCTATTTCATATGGAAGATACAGATACAGTAGAGAGGAAATGAGGCAGAATATGGAGGTAGGGAGGCTTTTATAGTTTGCCATTCTGATATCTTAGACAGAAACAGAGAGAGGTGAGAGAGGGGGGGGAGAGAGAGAGAGAGAGAGAGAGAGAGAGAGAGAGAGAGAGAGAGAAGCACATAGTTTTTATTTTACTTGCTTGTTGTTAGTTCTCCACATTCTTTGACACAGAGAGTCATTGGGTAATATAGTGTGGAGAGTGAAGGTGCTTTTAATGAGAAAGGATTTGAGTAACCTGAACCATTTTTTCTGGTGTCTTTGGCATTGACCTCTTGATGTGGAGAAGATACCCAGGGTAAAGCATCAATTGCAGTGTTTTCTTCTCTTGGCCACCAGGGGGCACATTCAGCAAAACCATTTTAGCATCCTAAACCAAAAACAGTATTTTCTAAAGTTGCATTACAATGATGAACAAGACATTCATCATTTTATTCCAACAGACTACTGGGATGCCCAGAGCAAGTTGGTGTCAAATAAAACTTTGGTAAATAAAATTAAATAATCCACAAATAGCCCCTGAAGTTAAATTTCAGTGAGAAGCTTTCCTGACTTTTCTCTCACTGAGCTCAAACCTTCTTCACAAATGTCTTGCTTCACATAAGCATGACAAAAACTTAAAAATAATAAGAAAAAATTTGCATGTGTCCTATTTAAGCCCCACATATTATACAGGTAAGGACCACAGCAAGGGGACAAATAGAAACTCTGGACCCTTCATCTGTTACCCAATGAAAGCATGCTTTTGACAGTTTTGCCATAAAACTCCAAATTAGGCCACAATGGCAGAGCGCTGGGAGACTAGGCAGTCCTTATAACTAGACTGAGATAAATGACACACAAAGAAGAGAAAGAAATTCCTGTAATATATTCTCAGCAGTTCTTAGAATCAACTCAGACATCAAGTAGTCTATCAGAGCAAAATCACAGTCCCTTCAAAATGAATCTCTCTCCTGGTGTTATCAGAAGCCCTCAAGCTTCATATAGTCCTAGGTAACAAAATCACTAAGCATGGAAGTCACTTAGCTGAGCAATGCATTAGCTTCCCACTAACTTTGCTGTAGCAACCACCTTTAACATGTGCATCTGGTAATGGTTCCCAGCTTACCATTTAACGTGTGGATCTGGTAACAGTTCCTGAGTTACCCTTTAACATGTGGATCTGGTAAATGTTTCCCAGGTTACTTTGCAGACACTTGAAGTCTTTGTCCACAACAGTAACACTTCACTAGAGCCTAAGATACTCAATAAATGACTAAATTGAAATGAAAGGCCCAGCATCTATGTATTCACATTATATCGGCCCCACTGCTCTCTCGACCCTTGGACTGGATTCTTCTAAGCTCTGTGTAGTGCACATTTAAATTGGTTTTACCAAAACTACAATAATTTAGGACTAACTTGTTGGAGCTGGTGCATGTTTCTCCTAAACCACCCCTATGCCTTCTCCACAGCTCAAACACCTAATGTGCCTCAACCTTGTAAACTCTGGGACTTAGTCCAGAGCAATCCATGAGGTCAGGCTATTTATGCAAAATAATGAGTCATTCAGCAGTTATTGGATTAAATCACCACCTGTTAGCCTACAAAGCCCTAGGCCAGAAAGCTAGCTCACAAGACACAAACATCTTCTGAAACTCTGCCCATTACCAGTAGATAACTCTACCAAACTTTAGCCCACCCAGAGAATCAACAAAAGCTTGCTGCTTCTGTTGCTCAGCATGCAGCTGTTTGACCTCTCTCCATCATAGCACCAGTTCACATCACTCTACTCCCTATCATCCCATCCTGTGGTAAGGCACCATGGAAACAACCAGCGGTTGTCCCTGTGCTTTGCATATAACTTACAGGTCAAGAAAAATAAACAATGCACTATGTTATTAGCATATATGAGAATAACACATAAACAATAATGAAGTCGTGTAACTTTATGGACAATACCTATCCCTTGAAAGTTTGAAAATAATTGTCTCAATTTCCTTCACAATCACTGAATTTTTATTTACAATTTTCTTCAGACAATTGGGATAATTTATCATCTCCTAGTGAGAGTTGCTCTGTTCAGGTTTTCCTATTCATTGCCTTGAACTGCATAAAACATTCCTTGTTAGTCAATCCCTCCTACTTTAGAGATAGTGTCTACCTTATGTTCCCAGTTCTATGTACTTTAAAAATACTTTTTGAAAAGTAGACTAGCTAATGTTTCTATCACTAATAAAGTTTGTTTGCTTTTCTTAGAAAAATGTTTCTAAATATTTAATAATCCTAATTCCTCTGACTGTGCCCTGTTAAGTAATTCCAGTTGACCTGAACAGGTAGATTGAACAAGGGCAGGGACAGCAATGCTGAGATCTTTTCTGTACATGGCTGACAGGTGCAGCTGTAATCCATGTTGATCTTAGAAGGAAGCTCAAAACTTGCTTGTGTTTCTGTTGGAGCTCTGAAATCTGTGTGTGGTGGCACACAGTGCCTGCTTCTGAGGCTCACTCTCTCCTGTACAAAGCTATAGTTTCAATGTCCTATCCAAATCTGCTATTAAATTTTTACTCTATTGTAAGAGGATTGAAAAGTGAGACCTCTAAACAGAGTTTGGGTCCTGAAAGTTCTACTCTCAAGAACTCATTAATAAATGACCATCAACAATTCTAACACAACAATTTAACAAAGGAGGAAAGACTTTGGTTCAGACCCAAAAACAGATTTTGGAGGTGTCAGTCCATCATGAGAGGGAGGGTGGACAGACAACTTATATCATGGTGGCTAGGGAGCAGAAGAAAGGGCTCAGAGCAAGAAGCCATAGCCAAAATACAACCCCAAGTTCAAGCCCCCAGTTAGTCCTCATCCTACAAAGCCATATTTCCCACCCTTCACCACTTTCATAGCTTAACCCACTGAAGATTGATTCATTCATTAGCTCAAAGTCGTCATGATCTACTCATCTCAAAATGCTACCAGAGATAGCACTAGAGGTAGATTGAGGATCCTAATCTCCTAGGAGTTTCTTAATTCAATCCAATTGATAATTAAGATTAACTGTCAGTATCACTTCATGATCATGGAAGTGATTTCGTGGTAAATTCTTGGGTGTTTGGGCCCCTTCCCCTCACTTGCTCACTCTGTCTCTTTCTGTCTTGCTTGAGCTCACTGGCCCTTCTATCTGGAAACTTTCCCCAGATTAAAAAACCATGGAACCATTATAAACTTCTGTTGTTTATAAATTACCAAGAGACTAGCCTCTGGTGTCTGTTGTAGGAATAAACACACATAAAAGACAGTCATTGCTTATAGCCCGACTGGGCTGCTGGAAGAACGGGCTGTACTTTCTTTGTGAGCATCAAAGTGGTGGATGGCTTACTTTCCCTATAATGCTAGAAGTTTTGAGACAGTCACCTCCCCTGTATATTTTAATGAAGGCTTATCTGAAAGTCTTTGTCTTCTCACTTTCCTTGGGCAGACTGCAGCTACCTGTGATCTGACTGAAGTTCTCCAAGGCCAGAGGACTCAAAGCCCTCCATCTCTCCAGCTGCCTTGTTCGCCAGCTTTTCCCTGTGACTGCTGAAGTTTCATTAGCTTCTATGTTTCCAGTGTTCACCAAGGCTGAGTCTTAGATGTTTCTGGAGTGACATGCAGGACTTTAACTGGGTTTGCTTTTTTTCCTGGTGTAGGTAGAATTTGAGTGCCAAGTCCAAGTTTGTCAATTAGCCTATGCTGAAATACAGGGGTCCTCTTCCTTCCACTAGGTGACTCTCCCTTTGTTTTTTGAAAGTCCACAGAACTGGCAACACTCACTTAGGAAACCCTCCCTGAGCCTCACCTTCTGCCTAAGGTGAGGTGGGGCATTTGAACCTCAAGGAGGAGCCAGGCATCATTCCCTAGAGTAGCACCAGGTACAGATACTGAAAGTTGGTTCACCATCAGAAGAATTCAAACAACCCAAGCCTTACATCCTTCAGCTCATCAGTGGGTATATTTAACACTTCTTCATTTTATCATAAAAGGTTTATCAAGCATGCAATTATCCACCCCGCCTCTGATAGCAACACCATGGGCTATGGCTTGGTACCACAAATCTAGCTGACCCATGTCAGTGCAATCAGCACACTCATCTGGATTGTCTGTCTGGGAGGAGCCCTGGGCTGCCCATTTTCCAGATATGTAGGGTCACAGGTTGGCTGTCCTCCAGGCCTAAGTCTTTCCACCATGTCCTTGGTACCTGACTTCACAGCTCTTCACAAACTCAATGTTTTAGTGTCATTTTTCTCTGGTTCCTTCTAAAATTTCTTTCACTGGTTTGAAAGGTGAGGATAATTTTCTTTATGTCTAAGAAAAGTAGATGAGCTGGTTAGATTGCTCAGTGGATGAAAGCACTTCCAGCCAGCATGATGGCCTAAGTTCAATCCCTGACACCCACATGGTAGAAGAAAACTCCCAAAAGTTCTTTTCTCACACACATACACTACCACCATTACCATCACCACCACCATCACCACCACCACCACCACCACCACCACCACAATGAATAAATAAATAAAATACAAAAAATTAAAATTGGGAAAAGAATCAAAGACTTTGTTATGGTTGAGATACAAAACCACTTACAAATTCTTGTGTTGAGGCTGGAGAGGCAGCCCAGTGGTAGGAGCACTTGGTACTCTTACAGAGAACCTGAGTTTGGTCCCAGCACCCACATGGTGGCTCACAAATGCCTGTAACTCCAGTTCCTGGGGATCCAAAGCCTTCTTCTGGCCTCCAAGGACACTGAATATATAAGGTGTATAGACATATACATGCAGGCAAAATAGTCATAAATATAAAATAAAAATACATACATCTTTTTTAAAGAATTCATTATTGAAGGCTATGTCCCAAGCTGGTGTGTCAAAATAATCCTGCCTCCCTTAAGCTGTTTTCTTAGCTTTGTCATAATGATGAGAAGTGACTAGCATAGGCTTGTATATGTACAGAGTGACACAGAGTCACACAACTGCTAAAAGTCAGCTGTCACTGGCTAATTCAAATGAAGCTCAATGATCTTTCCTCTGCCCCCAAACTACCTGCTCTAGGCAATATGACCATAACTCTGCCTGATTCTGACACCACCCTCCCCTCCCCTATCTGAATCCAAGCATGGATCACTTGGTGCATTCATTCTTTCACTCACTGCTGTGAAAATCTCCACTGAGTGCTATCTTCTTGACAGGGATCTCTCTTAATCATGGAGACACAAACACTAATAAATTCCAACCCCTGGTTTCGAACACCCAATTTAAGAACCAAGTGCAGTTGCCCCCCTAGATCAAGATGATGAACTCATAGTCTGGGAGTGTTAGGAAAGGCTTCATTGGGGGTCGGGGGTTGACATCTATCTGTGCTGTGTCTTAGAAGATCTTCAGGTTAGCAAAAAGGAAAGGCATGCAGGAGAGCTGGTATGAGCTAAAGATAGAAAACACCTTTTTATTTTACCTTATTTTTTAATAAGAAAAGGTCTCTCTATATAACTTTGCTGACCAGGAACTCATTATGTAGACCAGACTGGCCTCAAACCTTAAAAGAGAACTCTTTTTACTTTAACAACAAGAATTCCTTGTCTCTAAGTCCAACAAACTATAGTGACTTAGAAGTCCCATCATTGCCTCTAAAGCACACTGGAGATGTTGTATTTCCTCACCACGGGGATGCTTTGGAGAGCAGTAGTAGGTACTGGCTTCACTTTTGAAGGAAGCAAGTATCCCTGCTAAATAACCTGGTCATTAAGAGTCTTTCTTCACACCCATAATGCTTCTGGGGGCAAGAAACCCTCACCTGGTAGCTTGAAAAGGCAGCCTTTGGGTAGAGGGCCTATGACTATTAAGAATCTTCTTGGTGCCTGTGATGATTCTTTGGTCCCAGCAATTGGAGGGTAGACATATGTGGTCCAGACTAGCCAGGGCTATGCAGACAGATTCCATCTCTAAAAAAGAAATCTTCTCTATCTGTAGAGACACATTCTAAATCATTTTAAGAAAAGTATTTTAAGAAGTGAATATACCTCAGGCGGTGGTGGCACACTCCTTTAATCCCAGCACTCAGGAGGCAGAGCCAGGCGGATCTCTGTGAGTTCCAGGAAAGGCACAAAGCTACACAGAGAAACCCTGTCTCCAAAAACCAAAGGGGAAAAAAAAAGAAGTGAATACTCCAGTGTAAGAAGCTTTGTGTCAATATTTAGAAACCCCACTTTCAGTGTGAAATAAGGGGGCAAGTCCTCCACTTCTAATTTCAGGAGTTTGTTTCCTTCTTGATTCTAAACTGGTATTGGCCATGTATAGAACAAGGAACAAGGCAGGAAACCCAATGGCCTCTGAGGATCTCATCTTACTTGAGAAAGTAGAGTATAATCAATAAATCCCACATTAGTCATTCCTTCCCAGTACTTACCACAATGATTACTAACATCCAGATTAAGAAGTTAAGTTAACAGATAAAATATATTACCATATTCAATCTACAGCTTATATATATCAAGGTTAAAGACCCACAAGTCCCCAACTCATTAGAAAAGCTTGTCTGTTTTTCTTCACATTCAGGAAGCTCTGATGTTATCATTTCTGCCAAGTGTCCAAACCCTTCAGACTCCTAGCTATATCTTACTGTATCATCTTTGGGTTTGATTTTTGGGGCTTTTTAAAATATTTGTATTACATTTATTTACGTGTGTGTGTGTGTGTGTGTGTGAGAGAGAGAGAGGGGGGGGGGGGGGGGAGGGAGGGAGACTCACACATCACAGTCAGAGGAAAACTTGTAGGAGTCAGTTTTCTTCTACCATGTGAATCCTAGGGATCACATTCAGATCATCAAAGCTTGATAGTAAATGCCTTTAGCCACTGAACCATCTCATCCATCCTTGTTTTGGTTTTTTTGAAGCAGAATCTCATTATGTAGCATAGCCTGACCTAAAACTTACTATGTGCTCCAGCCTAGCTTTGCCTTGCAATCTTCCTGCTTCCATCTAGTGAGTGCTGGTATTATAGGCATGTGCTACCATGCCTGGATTACTGCATCATTAGAGGGACAATCAGCTGGAGCTTTGGCTGGGTACAGGTTCATACCTAGTTGCTTCCAGTTGCATCCATGCCTTTGTTGACTATTTTGGTTTGCATCTTCATGGCAACAAGACTTTAAAAGAATATGTTTGCTGCCAGGCAGTGGTGGTGCTCACCTTTAATCTCAGCACTCTGGAGGCAGAGGCAGAAGGATCTCTGTGAGTTTGAGGCCAGTCTCATATATACAGCGAGATCCAGGACAGCTAGGACTGTTACACAGAGAAACCTTGTCTCCAAAAACAAAAATGGTTGCTGAATTGATAAACTTCCTTCCCATAGTGTCCACTAAAGCAGCCCTTCTCCCCACAGGTGTCAAAGAAAGTCTTAGAGACTTCAGTTCTGAGGGAAGAATTCATCTCTGGTCAAAGTTCATGTGATACTCTGCAGACTCCTTTTCAGAAGAGATGAGCTCATTGGTGGAGCTAAAATGATGTTTTCTATCTGTTATATTAATAACCTAAAAATGTTTCAAGTAAATATTTGGAACACAGCAGATGATCCAATAACAGGAAGAAAGGCAGAGGAAAGGGGATACACTTTCTATTCTTTCTGAATTCTCTTCCACCATGGCAGCAATTCAACTTGTTTTTAACAAAGTCTAGGCTGTACAATGCTGCAGTCTCAACTCACATTACCCAATTATGGTCCTTTTTACAAAAGTGTCATTTAGCATCTGTCTCTAGGCCCCAGCATGTAACCATCCTTTCAGGAACAAAGATTGGGAAAGAGATTTCCCCACAGTTTTGACAACTTGTCAGACCACCTTGCAGGAAGAACTGGAGCTGAGACAATGACATGCCATGCATGTGCCACACCTTGACCAGGACTGCTTAATTATACATTGCCTCTTGTCTTCTTTTTAAATGTTAGCCTCATGTCAGGAGCTCCAACCAAAGATGAGCCTCTTTGTTTCTCTTCCCAGTATAGCCACATTCATTATTACTGGTTTCTTTAATTGGTCTGCTGAGGATAGGTTATTAGAACTGCCAGCCTCTGATAACAAACTATCAGATGAAAAATGAGGAAGTCAACTCCAGCCAGGGAAGCAGGTAGGCTAACTGCAGATACTCACCAATCTCTCTTTATTCCTCCAAATCAACCCCCACCCCAGTCTCATGCCCAGTTCTGCAACAGAACACCTGCTGGAGCCTTCCCCTCCTGGCCCCACCCCACCCCCTCAACCCCCAGCTGGTCCCACAGCTCTCCCCATTCATTGCATTATACCAGAACCCAAATCCAACAAGTGCTCCCTGGGAACCCATGGGTCATTCCTGCCAGGGAAGCAGGTAGGCTGATTGTAGGTCCTTCCCTCCCCCTCCATTCTTCCAAGTCCAATCCCGCACTCTCATCCTCAGCTCTTTCTTTAGCAGACTTTCTGCTATAACCTTTTGAAACTCACTGCCCCCATCCCAGAGGACTAACTAAGCAGATCTTGATGGAACACGAAGCTTTTCTCTCTCTTGCAAATCCCCTCAACTACCCTCAGGCCATCCCCATTCTTAAATCTCAAGTTCCAATACCCAGAAACACATTTTACCTGGAACTTCCAGTGGCCATACCTACCAAGATTCCTGAAGATTTTCCTATAGGCAAAACACAGCCATCACATTCTCCAAAATCCAGAAAGGAAACAGAAACTAAGGAACAAAACACCCACCCAACAAAAACAAAACCAGATATCAGCACCTAGAATTACAATCTTCCCAATTATAGATGCCTAGACACCAGCCTAAGAACACAATCAACTCAGCCAGGACAATGTGTCTTAACTAGAGCCCAACATGGCAGGACCTATTTGACACATTTTAATATTTGACACATTTGAAGCCAAATAGAAGACCTTAAAAAGCCTTTAGAATACACTAGAAATCTTTAAGGGGAAAACAAATAAATTTCTTTATGAAAACAAAAACAATAGAAGTGAATGAATAAAACAGTTCAAGATCTGAAAATGGAAATAGAATCAATAAAAACCCAATATGAGGGAAAATTGGAAATGAAAAATTTAGGAACTCAAACAGGAAACACAGAGGGCAGCTTTACCAACGGAATACAAGAGATGAAAGAGAGAATCTCAGGCATTGAAGACATAATAGAAGAAACAGATACATTGGTCAAAGAAAACATAAATCTAAAAATCCCTTGGCACAAAACATCCAAGAAATCTGGGACACTAAAAACACCAAATATAAAAATAATAGGAAGAGAGGAAGGAGAAGAAACCCAGCTCAGAGGCCCAGGAAATATTTTCAACAAAATCATAGAAGAAAATTTCTCTAACCTAAAGAATATTTCTACCAAAATACAAAAAGCATTCAAATATCAAATAGATTGGATCAGAAAAGGAAGTCCTGCACCATATAATAATCTAAAAACTAAACACACAGAACACAGAAAGAATATTAAAAGCTGCAAGGAGAAAAGACCAAGTAACATTTTTTTTAAGCAGATCTATTAGAATTACATCTGACTTTTCAATGGAGAGTCTAAAAGAGAGAAGGACCTGGACAGATGTACTGCTGAATCTAAGAGACCACAGATGCCGGCCCAGACTATTATAACCAGAAAATCTTTTGATTTCCATAAATGCAAAAAATAAGACATTCCATGAAAAAGCTATATTTAAGCAATATCTACAAATCCAGCCCTATAAAATGTGCTACAAGGAAAACTCCAACCTTAACAGGTTAACTACAACCATGAAAACACAAGGAATAAATAATCTCAGACCATCAAAGTCAAAAGAAGGGAAGCAACACACACACACACACACACACACACACACACACACAACAAAATAACAGGAATCAACAATCACCTACCATTGACATATCTCAACATCAATGGACTCAATTTCCAAATAAGAGGACACAGATTAACAGAATGGATGGGATTTCAGGCTCCATCCTTCTGCAGCATCCAAGAAATATACCTTAACATCAAAGATAGTCATCACCTCAAGATAAACGGTTGGAAAAAGACATTTCAAGCTAATGTATCTAAGAAACAAGCTGGTGTAGCTCTTTTAATATTGACAAAATAGACTTCAAACAAAAACTAATCAGAAGAGATAAAGGACACTACATACTCATCAAAAAAGAAAGAAAAAAAAGCCTCTATCAAGAGGACATTTCAGTTCTTAACATCTATCCCTCAAACACAAATACATCTAAGTTCACAAAGAAACACAACTTTAGCTTAAATCACAAATTAACCTCACACAGTGGTAGTGGGAGACTTCACACCCACTCTTGCCAATAGAAAGGTCATCCACACAAAAACTAAGCATATAAATGCTGGAGCTAACCAACATTATAAAACAAATGAACCTAATAAACACTTCAGAACATTTCACCTAAACACAAAAGAATATACTTTCTGTCAGCCCCTCATGGAATTTTCTCCAAAATTGACCACATACTCAGACACAAAGAAAGTCTCAACAGTACAAGAAAATTGAAATAACATCTTGTATCCTGACAACCACAGATTAAAGCTGAATATCAAAATCAACAGAAAGTTTACAAATTCATGGGAACTGAACAATTCATTACTGAAGGAAAAAATGTGTTAAACAAAAATAACGAAGAAATTAGAGACTTTCTAGGGTTGAATGAAAATGAATACACAACACACCCAAACTTATTAGACATGATAAAGGTTGTTCTAAGAGGCAATTTCATGGCATTAAGCCCCTACATTAAAAAAAAATTGGAGAAATCTCATACTAGTAATTTAACAGCAACCTGAAACCTCTAGAACAATAAATAAAGAATAAATGACACTCAAAAAGAATAGGCATCAAGAAATAATCAAACTTGGAGCTGAAATAAATAAAATAGAAACAAAGAGACATTAATAAAAATCACTGAAACAAAGAGTTGGTTCTTTAAGAAAATCAATGAGATTGATGAACATTTACACAAATTAACTAAAAGTCAGAGAGAAAATATTCAAATTAATAAAATTAGAAACAAAAAAAAGTGGAGGACATAGTAACAGACAGGAAAGAAATCCAGAGACTCCTAAGAATATACTTTAAAACCCGTACTCCACCAAATTAGAAAATCTAAAAGAAATGTATAATTTTTTTGATAGATACCACTTACCAAATTTAAATCAAGATCAGATAAACAATTAAAACAGACCTATAACCCATAGTGAAATAGAAGCAGTCATTAAAACCTCCCAACAAAAAATAAATAATAGATGATAGATAGATTGATGATAGATAGATAGATAGATAGATAGATAGATAGATAGATAGATAGATGATAGAATTTTTAAAGGGCCCAAGGCCAGATGGTTTTAGCACAAAAATCCACAGCTCTCAAAGAAGAGCTAGCACCAATACTCCTCATATTATTCCACAAACTAGAAACAGAAGGGGCATTGTTTCATCACAGAGAGGCAGGGATGGTTCAACATATGTAAATCAATAAATGTAATCCACTACACAAACAAACTGAAAAACAAAAACTACATGATCATCTCATTAGATGCAGAAATGGCCTTTAACAAAATCCAGTACCCCTTCTTGATGAAAGTCCTGAAGAGATTAGGAACACAAGGGATGTACCTCAATGTAATAAAGAGAGTTTACAGCAAGTCCATAGCTAACATGAAGTTAAATGCAGAAAAACTCAAAGCAATTCCACTAAAATAAAGAACAAGACAAAGTTGTCCACTTTCCCCGTACCTGTTAAATATAGTACTTGAAGTCTTAGCTAGAGCAATAAAACAACCAAAGGAGATCAAAGGGACTCAAATTGGAAAGGAAGAAGTCAAAGTATCTTTATTTGTGGATGATATGATATTATACATAAGTGCCCCTAAAAATCCATCAAGGAAATCTTACAACAGATAAACACATTTAGCAAAGTAATTGGATACAAAATTAACTCACAAAAACCAGTAGCCCTCCTAAAAGGTGGATGGACTGAGAAAAAAAATCAGGGATGCAACACCTTTCACAATAACCTCAAATAATATAAAATACCCTGGGGTATCTCCTACCAACCAAGTGAAATACTTGTATGATAAAGCCTCAAGTCTTTAAAGAAAGATGTAATTAGTTCCCATAATCTCATAAGGGAGTGACACTATTAGGAGGTATGGTTTTGTTGGTGTGGGTATGGCCTTGTTAGAGGAAGTATGTCATTGTGACAGCAGGCTTTGAGGTTTTCCTGTGCTCAGGATACTGTCCAGTGAATCAATTGACTTCCTGTTGCCTGCAAGATATAGCACTCTCAGCTTCAGCATCACATCTGCCTGCATGCTGCCATGGCCCCTGTCATAATGATAATGGACTGAACCTCTGAAACTGTAAGAAAGTCACCTCGATTAAATGTTTTCTTTATAAGAGTTGCCATGGCCATGATGTCTATTCATAGCAATGAAAACCCTATGAAAAACAATATGGAAAAAAAACACAAAAAACCTCAGGATAGCTAAATAATATCCTGAATAATAAAAGAACTGCTGGGGGTTTCACGTTTTACTGTAAAGCTGTAATAACAAAAACACCATTGTATCAGCACAAAATCAGATACATTGATCAAATTGAGGAGTCAGACATAAATCCACACACCTATGGACACCTGATTTTTTTATGAAGAAGCCAGAAATACACACTAGAAAAAAGATAGCATCTTTAACTAAATGGTGCTAGTCAAACTGGATGACTGCATGGGGGAAATGTAAAAGTAGATCCATATCTATCAATCTGCACAAAATTCAACTTCAAATGGATCAAAGACCTCAACACAAAATCTGATACACTGAACCTGATAGAAGAGAGAGGGGAGAATACTATTAAACTCATTGGGACAGGAAAGGACTTTCTGAACAGAATATCAATGGTGCAAGCAGCAAGATCAACAACTAATAAATGAAATCTCACAAACTGAGAAGCTTCTACATAGCAAAGGACACTGTTACTTGGACAATGGCCTCATACAGAATGGGAAAAGATTTTTACCAACTATACTTCTGATAGAGAGCTAATATATAAAGAGCTCAATAAATTAGACATCAAGAAAAAAACAGATTTAAAAATGGGGTACACATCTAAACAGAATTCTCAATAGAAGAAACTCAAAGGGCTGAGAAACACTTAAAGAAATGTGCAACATCCTTAGCCGTCAGGGAAATGCAAACCAAAACTACTTTGAGACTGAATTTTACACGTCAGAATGGCTAAGATCAACAAAACAAGTTAAAACTCAGGCTTGTGAGAATATGGAGAGGAACTCCCATTGCTAGTAGGAGTGCAAACACACAGTCACTTTGGAAATCAATATGGTGGTTTCTACGAAAATGGAAATCAATCCACCTCAAGACCCAGCTATACCACTCTTGGGCATATACCCAAAGAATGCTTCATTCTACCACAGAGACATTTGCTTTAATCATGTTCCTTCATAATAACCAGAAATTGTAAACAACCTAGATGCCCCCCTCAATGTAAGAATAGATAAAGAAAATGGCACATTTATACAATGGATCATTAATCAGCAACTAAAATAAATGACATCATGCAATTTGCAGGCAAATGGATAGAACTAGAAAAAGAATCATCCTGAGTAAAGTATCTCAGATCCTGAAAGACAAATATGGCATGTATTCATTTAAACATGAATATTAGTTTTTAAGACCAAGCTACAATACATAGAACCACAGAGGGTAGGTATAGAGTAAGGGACTAGAGGGAACAGATAGGTCTCCTTAGGACAGGGGAGTAGAATAGCTATTTGTGGATGGGTGAGGGGATCTGAAATGAGATGATCAAGTGAGGATGGGAAGGGGTGAGGGGAGAGTGGGAGGGAATATGGGAAGAGCTAAAATTAAGGGATATTTGAGGGGTGGTATAGAAACCTAATACAACAGAAACCTCCTAAAATATATACAAATGTGAAGGCAATCTAAATGAAATTGCCAAATGATGGGGGAGACAGAGACCCAACTGGCCATCTCTTGTCACCAAACAACCCTTCCAGTACTGAGTTTGGGTTACATCTAATTGAGTTGTTGGCCAAAAGGGCCCCACAGGAATCCCCAAACAACCCAGGCTGTTGCCAAGACTATAGATTGCTCGACACAAACTGACAGCAAGACCCCGCTGCAGAAGACAATACCTGAATAACTCATTGAACATGAAAAACTGGATCTACTGCCTACTTTAAGCCTTCACCCCTACATTCCAGCATCTTTGTTACAGGAGAATACTCTGCACGCTATCAAAAGAGAAACATAAACACCAAGCTGGCCATAAGCCCTTTATCTACAACGGTGTCCTAACTGCAAGATATGCCAGGGCCAGTGGGACCAGGATTTATCCCTGGTACATAAACTGGCTTTTTGGATCCCATTCCCTATAGTGGGATACCTTGCTCAGCCTTGATGCAGTGGGGAAGGGCTTGGACCTGCCTCAATTTGATGTGCCAGACTTCATTGACTCCCCATGGGAGGACTTACTCTCTTTGAGGAGTCAATGGGGTGAGGAAGGTTGGGGGAAGCAGAAGGAGGAGAGGGAGGAGGAGCTGTGGTTGGTATGTAAAATGAAAAGAATTTTAAAATAAAGTAATAAAAAATAAAACATTTTATGTACGCTAAAAAAAAGACATGCCAGGACAATATTGGCACAAAACTTGTGGGAGTAACCAAACAATAGCTAATTTGACTTAAGGTCCACTCCATTACTGCTTGGGTAACCAAGAACCTGAGACTAGATAGCCCAGGGACCTGGGGTAAAACCAAATAATCCTGGTCTTAAAAAAGAAAAAGAAAAAAAAATGTATCAATGAATAACTCCTAATGGTATTCTCCTATCATGCATCAGTGCCTTCCTTGTTCAGTCATCATCAGAGAAGCTTCCTCCTGCAGCAAATAGGAACAAATATCACAGCCAGACATTACTCAGAGAATGAGAGACCTTGGAACACTAAGCCCTAAACGGGATGTCTCCCTCAGAGCTCAAGGAACCCACAGAAGAGTAGGCAGAAAAATATAATATGATCAAAACATATTTAAATTTTAAAATTGTTTTAAATGATAAAAATATTAAAAATAAAATAAATTTTAAAAGAAAAATAAAGAAGTCTTAAACTAGAAATCAAGAGTCTAGATTATAATTATAACAGAAACCATTTTGTTTGTATATTTACTGCTTGACAGGATGATGTGGTGTAAGGATGTTATGATATAGGGATGCTATGAAAAAAGGATGTTGTCATATAGAAATGCTATGACATAGAAGTGGTATGATATAGGGATGCTATTATAGGGGTGTTATGGTATAAGGATGCTATGGTAGAGGGATGCTGTGATGTAAGGATGCCATGATGTAGGCATGTTGTGGTGTAGGGATATTGTGATATAGAGATGCTGTGGTAAAGGGATGTCACGATGTAGAGATGCTATGGTAGGGGGATTCTGTAGCATAGGGATACTGTAATATAGGGATGCTGTTGTATAAGGGTGCTATGGTATAGGGATGCTGTAGTATAGGAAGACACAAGCCTGATTCAGAAACTTGGGAATGCGTTCTAGCTTTGGTATTTGACCTGAGAGCTAGCATAGAATCTCTCTGAAAATCATCTTTTAAAATCAGGCAGTAGCAGGAAGGTTACAGTTTCTTAGTGAGGCTTCACTGTGGAGTCTGCACCTCTATGGAAGTAAAGACTTGCAAATTCCTCTTAGAATTGTCTATAGTCCAATTTGCTGTGTCTTCACTTGCTCTTGCCTTTAAGCTCATTTCTGAGACAGATATTGTCCTTACAACGAAACTTTTTTCTGAAAATCTCCCACATCTGTGCTTTTAAGAGATGAAATAAACACTAGGCTAGAGCTGTAACATCTCAAGTGCGAGGAAGTAAAATATCCTGCTCTATACATATTTCCTTGGCATATGAAACTACAGATGGAAATAGCTCTGAAAATGTCCTTTTTATGAAAGCAATTTATATCTATATTAGTAAAGTAAGTGGAGGATGAAGGCAAAGATGTGTCCTCTGAGATGCACGTGCTTGTCTATCCTGGAAAGATCTTTTCACAGGAAGAACAGATGGGAATCCTAACACCTGCCCAGTAGAGATCACCACAGGTTTTCCTATGAGAGTTGCTATGTGGGTAACTGCCTTAGAAGACAACCACTGGAGTCTTGTGTTGTGGGAGTTTTTAGGATAGAAGCCTAACAAACCCAACAGGCTAGACTTGGATAGTGAGCCTCAACATGCTAACAAAAAAGACACCTGATAGTGAAAAGCAGAGAAAAGTGATTTAGGGCAGCCACACTGGGAAGAACAAGTAAGGAGATCCAGTAACCACCCAAGTCCAATTTCAGGGCCCTAACATGAGGTTTAGGTTTAAATTGAGGGTACAAGGTATGTGTAACCAAATAGTCATGGTCAAAATATAGTCCCATCATTGACCTGTTACTGTCTCCTAGCTCCATGCCCATCCTGCAAATTGTCACAGTTGTGTGAAGTCTCTTTAAGAGACAAGCTTCCTTTCTAGATTTTCCTTCCCCATCATGGCACTCCTGGAGAAATTCCATTTCCTTGAAGTCAACTGTATCCATAGTCTGAGAGCCAAAGCATAGGTGTCTCTCTCCAGAATGTCTTTCCTCTTGCCAGGACAGTTAAACACATACTTCTTCACTCTCCTTTTTAAAAAAGAAAAAGGTTTAACTGTTTTAATTTTTATTGTATGTGTATGAGTGTTTTTTGCCTGCATGTATGTCTGTGCACCACATGCATGCCCGGTGCCCAAAGATGCCAAAAGATAGCATCGGATCCCTTGGGACTGGAATTTGAGATGGGCACTAGGAATCCAACCTGGTTCCTATGGAAGTGCAACCAGTGCTCTTAACCATTGAACCACCTCTCCAGCCCCACACTTCATCCCTGACTATCCCATAGCTTGTATTGTCACCTCACCACCTCAAATAGTCCCAAGACCCTCTTCCTTTGAGTCACATATAAGTGACAATTGTCTGGCCCTTTCCATGAGATTCAGATTTTGTTGATAGTTTCTGCGTTTCTGTAAGCTTTTTGTTACCTATTGTGTGTCTCTTTATTTCACAGAGTGTGGGAGCCAGTTTTTAGGTTCCTCGTGGCTTTACCCAGCAGGTCTGCATAGAGGATGATTAGGGCCACAGACCTGAGTGCAGGTGTCTGAGATGGTCTGCACTTGGCTGTGCTGGGGGAAGAGGTCTTTTGCGCCAACTCTTGGTATCTCTATAAAAACCCTGGGCCAAAGACAGTCGGGGCCCCTTGGAAAAGGTTCCAAGCTCTCTCGAGGCTCTCCTTTATTTTATATCTATTTATCTCTGCAATCTAAATCCTTCTATCTAATATTTCCTACTGCTCGCACTCAAGAAAACTCTGGGGAACTGTGGAATTGGTGGGTAAATGCCCCACAACAGAGTCAAATAACCTGCATTATAGGGAGAAGAGAAAAATGTTAAGTTTTCTACACCAATTCCAGCTGTATTGAAGTGGGAGTTGGGATGTATCCCCTCATTTCTCTTCATACATCATCCCCCTTCCTCCTTCTCAGCCTCCCCACCCCTTGCTCTGACTGACAGCCTGAAGCTTTCATTCCCAGATGGCACAACCCTGTGCAGGTGGCAGGTTCCCCTAGGAACAACATTTGCTTTCCCATCGACTCCCGTTGCTCCAAGCTGTGAACTCAGTCACTACCTTCTGGAGGCTGGAACTCAGCCTCTGTCACAACAGATGCTGTTTGGGAAAAGTTGAAGCAACTGCTGTAAATATTGGTGGAGAGCTTGACTAGCACCGTCGGCATAACTCAGCAGACATAGCTGTTAAGGAAGGAGATCCCTGGGAGTGGGAAGGACAACAGGAATAGGATTCTACAAGCTGTTCTTTTCACTCTCCGCAATCTCAGTTTCACACAAACTCTCATCAGTCAGGAGTCTCAATCCCCTTTGCCTCTCTGCAGATCGCTAGGGTTGGTCCCACAGAAATGTGCAAAGTTTTCCATCGCCACCTTCATTTTGTTTTGAGATAGGGTCTCCTGTATCCCAGATTGGCCTTGAAGTTATTACATAACCTAAGGTGACTTTGAACTTCTGATTCTTCTGCCTCCACTCACTGGCACCACAGCTATATATCACCATACCTGGTTTATGTAGTTAGTACTAGGGATCGAACCCAGGGTTTCATGTACACTAGGCCATCACTCTACCAACTGTGCTACATCCCCAGCCTACCACAGTCACATTTCTGTGTGATACTATTTTATCTGTGCTCTAACAAATAAAGCTTGCCTAGAGATCAGAGTGAACAGCTAGCCACTAGTTGACCATAGAAACCAGGCAGTGGTGGCACACATTTTTAATCCCAGCACTTGTGATCTCGTGCCTTTGATCCCAGTACTTGGGAGGCACAGGCCTTTAATCCTAGCACTAAGGAGGTAGAGACAGGAAGTGATACGGCTGGGCAGAGAGAGGAATATAAGGCAGGAGGAGACAGGAGCTCACCCCTTTAAGCTGAGGAGTTGGCGAGGTAAGAGGTATCCGTGGCTTGCTCCCTTGTCTCTCTGATCTTTTAGCATTTACCATGATATCTGGCTCTGGGTTTTTATAATTAAGACCAATTAGGATTCATGCTACATTTCTGTTATGAATATCTAGGTTGAAGACATTTCAAAAACTCAAGTACAGCCACAGTTCTATCCCCATCTGCAGTGCTCAGTGGGGAATTCTGGCCAGGCAGCCAATATACTTTAGTCCCAAATCCTTAAAGAAGAAACAAGGGGAAAATCCAACCCTACCTTGGTCAGTGTCAGAGCCTAGAGTAGTCTAGGCTATCCATGTGTCTCATAAAGCTTACTCCAGTCAAATAAACGTGGCTGCTGCAATTCTTTGTCCTGAGTGACATTTTAGCAGAATACACAAAGGATGGGCCCACGCCAGGGAAAAGAGGAAAGCTGCTTATGTGGCCTGGCAGAGACAATGAGCTGGAGTTGTGACCAGGCAGGAGGCAGCTTTTGAGAAAAGAGGTTGGCCATGAAAGCAACTGGGGCATTAGGAAAAGCAGAAAGAAACTTCTGAGACAAAATATAGGAAAAACACTTTTTAAATATTTTAAAGATTGCAAACAAAGAAGTCCATATAGATTAAGAAGTCGATAGAGATTAAAAAATAGTTCATTTGCCGGGCGGTGGTGGCGCACGCCTTTAATCCCAGCACTCGGGAGGCAGAGCCAGGCGGATCGCTGTGAGTTCGAGGCCAGCCTGGGCTACCAAGTGAGCTCCAGGAAAGGCGCAAAGCTACATAGAGAAACCCTGTCTCGAAAAACCAAAAAAAAAAAAAAATAGTTCATTTAATGTATTGCTGTCATAACTAATTATTATAAACTTCATGGCTTAAAACAACATAAATTTATTCTCTTACAGTTCTGGAAGCTAGAAGTATAACAGTTACTCAGGATAAAGTGAAGGAGCCAATGGGGTTCATTCTTCTACCAAAGGTTATAGGAGAAATTTCCATTTCCTTGAATTTCAGTTTCTAGTGACTACCTAGACATCTTGGCCTGTGGCCACTTCCTCCATCTCCACGGTTCATCACTCCACACTGCTGCTCTCTTCTCACTGCCCTGACCTTCCACTGTCTTCTCTGAACCTCATATGTGGACCCATTATCTCAGGCTCCACAGACAGTCTAGGCAAATCTCCCTGCCCCAGCATTCTTCATCACAGTCTGAGACACAGGAAAGAAAGTCAAAGTATTTTTACTATCCCCCATTCAACAACATTTCATGCTGTTGTAGAAATATAATGTTCAATTATAAAAAAAAACAAAGAATTATTATTTTTACACCATCATTCACATAGTATCAGATCAGATTCTCTTTGGGGCTGCATTGTGTTGCAGGGTTTGCTTTTTAAAATTGCTGTTTGAGGGTGGTGGTGGCACATGCCTTTAATCCCAGCATTCAGGAAGCAGAGGCAGGCTGATCTCTGTGACTTTGAGGCCAGCTTGGTCTACAGAGTGAGTTCCAGGACAACCAAGCCTACACAGAGAAACCCTGTCTTGAAAAACCAAAAATAAAAAAAATAAATAAAATTGCTGTTTGAGTTACCAACTTGAGTTTCATAATATAGATGAATTTTGGCTTAGGACTGGGACAGAATTTCAAACAATTTCTGACAGGCCCTAAATCTACTTTTGTCTTTTGTCCTATGTATTTATGAAAAGTTGAGTCTCAGCATTAACAATTATAAAAAACTTCATAAACTCTGAAAAATGTTTAAGATGCTTCTGTTACCTCATGTGGAATCAAATATTCAGCCAAGAGTTGCTTCTTCTTGTAAAAATCTAGCCTTGAGGAAAATTCAGCCTCCCCAGCTTGTTAACACCCTGGCAAGATGGAGAAAGGGGTTGCTGTAAACTCATTTACGGTGCCAACTGAAGAAATGAGAGCCACAGCCTAGAGGAAGAGCACTACCGTGACTACATGTCTAATTTAACATGTCTCCTGAGCTGCTACCCTGAGCCTCCCAGAACCAAGTGTTGGCAGGGTGGGGCTGACTGCAGCATGTCGTGCCCTCACTAGTTGGAGACAGGACAAGAAACATGTTGGGAGAAAACCTTTATCACTCATCTGACAAAGGAATTCTGTCTGATACACATATAAACCTCTTAAAAATGGGTGTGATGTGGATAACTCAATGAAAAATTGAGCAAGAGTCCTGTGCTGTCATAACTTCGTAAAAAGGTAGGGACACCGAAGATCAAAATAGGCAAGATATCCCTCGACAGAGCATATTGTGCAAAGCACAATCCCTTCATGAGATACCATTGTACACTCTGGATATTTTTTCCCCTCCATACTAGAGACTGAACTCAGGGCCTCACACATGCTGAGCTAATGGTGTCCTGTATCTTCCGCCCTTTTCTTTTTGTTGTTGTAGTTTGGTTGGGTTTTTTTGCTTTTTGTTTGTTTGTTTGTTTGTTTTTAAGTTTTGAGACAGAGTCTTACTAAGTTGCCTTAAACTCACTCTGTAGCCAGACAGGTCTTAAACATTTGATCCTCCTGCCTCAACCTCCTAAATAGCTGGGGTTTCAGGCAGGTACCACCAGCCCTGACTTTATATTTTAAACACGTAAGCTGTCAAAAAATCAAATTATCTGGCAATAACCTGAGGGCCCAGGAAGATATCATGGAAGATGTCAATATGTGTGCCTACTGCAGCATGGTGCTTGGGGTGGGGGTGGTCTCGTGATGTGAGCTGATTTCTCACATTCCTACCTTACACCCTAACTCCCAGCAACATGTCCTCGTTGGAGATAACTGAAGTAATGAAAATAATCCAGGATGCCTGAGGTCTTTATTACAAGGGGAAACTTGAACACAGGAACATGCACAGAGAGGGGAGATGAATTAAAGAGGAAAGCTCAGGAGAAGGGCAAAAGTTCTCTGTTCCCCAACAGGCGCCCAAAAGACCACAGCTGGTCCATTCCTTGATTTGGGATTCTCAGATCCTTTTGCCTAGACAGTCTGTGGTCCTCCATTATTGTGGCCCTAGCTGATAGGGACCTGCTTCTTGGCCTCTCTGGCTCTCTCAGGTGGAAATCAGTTTACTTTTGCCATTGGCAAGAGTGGAAAAGGAAACCAAGGTTCTGAAGTGCATTGTGAAGAATCTTCATAAGCTGTACTTCTCATCCTGTCTCCTATAGAGTCTTACCTGTCTCCAACTAGTGAGGGCACGACATGCTGCAGTCAGTCCCACCCTGCATACACTTGGTTCTGGGAGGCTCATGGTAGCAGCTCAGGAGACATGTTAAATTAGACATGTAGTCACGCTAGTGCTCTTCCTCTAGGCTGTGGCTCTCATTTCTTCAGTTGGCACCGTAAATGAGTTTACAGCAACCCCTTTCTCCATCTTGCCAGGGTGTTAACAAGCTGGGGAGGCTGAATTTTCCCCAAGGCCACTGGGATGCGCAGGGACACTTAAAGATACAGAGGGAGCCCTATCATGAATAGGAAATCTGGAGGCCAGTATGCAGTCCATCCCCACAGGGCCAGCCGCGGAGGCTCAGGGCTGGACCGGTGCCAGAGTCACAGTCAGGAGACACAGAAGCCTGAATATGTCAGATCGAGGATTTAGTTGGGCATCTGGCTCCTGGTGGGTTCCGCTGGAAAGGCGCCGGCAGGAAAGAATCCAAGGTTGGGGGCAGCGGCAGGCGATGGCTTCAGCAGGACTCACAGGCGGTTTCCCAGCTGGTGGGAACCCTTGGCCTTTCGGCCAGAGGACTGGGCAACAACGGACCTTTCTGGAACAGGTCCGGATGTGAACAAACTGGCCTTGTTAGGGAAGGGGCGGAGTTGAGGGCTGTTGTGGAGAAGTTGGCCACACCTCTGGCAGATGGGTGTTGGCCTACATTGCCAGCCCTGGAAGGTGCTGCTGAGTCCCAAAGGCACTCAGGACTCCACTACAGCTGCATCTGAAGTGAGTGGGAAGTCTCAGGAGAGGTAAGCCCTGTCTCCAGCCTTGTTGTTAGCCACAACCACCTAGCAAGGACAACACAGCTATCTCTCAGATGGACCTGTTATAACTAATGTCATCACTGCTCCCCATCGTTGGCTGTAGCCAGGATGGAGGCAGGTGGGCAAGAAGGGCCTGAAGAGACCAGCACTCTAGTCAGGTGTCAGGCCTTGTCCAGGAGGCCTGTTGGACCTACAGCTAACCTCTCGTCCTCTGGTCCCCACAGGCAGCCTTCTGTGTTAATACCTTTCCTTCTGTTATTCCTTTGAGACATAAGACCAGCCATGCTTGGAGTTGTCTAACCCAGGAAGGGTGAGATCTGAGGTCTGTACTCACATTATGTCTGCTAGGACAGGTGCCTGCTGTTGGCCCTTGGTGTCGTCAGTGTCACTATGATTCTCACGATCCTGAAGCAAATAAACTTAAAGAAGAAAGGTCGCATCACTTTACAGGACCCTGAAGCCGAGTACCCTCTGCCCTTGATTGAGAAGGAGGTAATGGGTCACCTAAACTTTCCCCTGGTTAGGTGAAAGAGGACAGGGGGGTGAGAATGCTAGCTGGGAAGGTGGGGTGAGCAGTCACCTCGGAGACAAATGGATCAACTTTCTAAGATCTGGGCCACACAGTAAAACTCCTAGAGAGCCAACAGAACCTTTTTTTTTTTTTAACTAGCAAATCAACCACAACACCCGAAGGTTCCGCTTTGGACTGCCCTCACCGGACCATGTCTTAGGGCTCCCTGTAGGTGAGCAGTGCTTGGTGGCAATCCAGGTGTGGGTCTTTGGGATGCTCAGTTCCTATTAGAAATGGATTCTCATTCTCATGAGATACGGAGGATACACTGAAATAACCCTGGATCACATGAATGGAGGGAGATAGGCAGAAGGACTTAAGGACAGTGTCTTCATTGTTCCATTTGCCTGTCATAAAATTAGTATCTTGAGGAGAACTGAAAAGAAGTAAGCCTAGAGTCAGAGGTCTAAGACTTTATTCTGAGTTGTCCCATTTTTCGTTTCATCAGTAACTACTCTAGACAATGAGTCCACTCTCCTGAGGTGGAAGACCTAAGGGACAGGTGTGGGGCAGAGAAGCCTTGTTGCCTGCCTCTTAGTGGACAGTCTGATTGATGGCCTACTTTTTAAAGAAAGTCGTGACTGCAACTCTGATAGGTGATGAAATTATAACACAAGGAAGCCTGTTGGCCTTCACTGCTCTGTACATGAGAGTGCTATGTCACTGGGCTTTCTATTCCTCTACTTTAGCCTGTCACCATCCTGTTGGGGGACAGTATGAAACCAAAAGCCACTTGAGAAATAGAATTTCTAGAGACTTCTCTGAGCTACTCTCCCTTCAGCCCCAGTGGAAGCAGCATGGTCAGTGGGACAAGGCAATGCAGTGGCCTCTAAGAGTATGCCAGAAAAATGGCGAATGCTTCACAGTTCAGCTGAAGTGAAGATAGTTATAGGTAGGGCTCTGGGTCAGGAACACAGCTCCATTCTGCATAGGGATGCAGTAACTCACTTCTAGGTTCTCAGTTTCAGGTGAGCTTTTGGAAGGAAGTTGCTGCTTTGGGCCTGTGTTGTCAAGTGTCCCTGGTGTCCAATCAGGCTATGGCTATTAAGTTTGCACCTCAGCTTCCAGGAACTCCTCCAAGACCCAGATGAAACTGCTTAACATCTTGAACTAGCTACTCTGTCCTCAAGCACCCCACTCCCCCTCCTTCCTTTCTGCCTTCTCTTCATCTCTGTCTCTCTCAGTTTCCACTTCTAGCTGTATTTCTAATTTTCCAGGCATACTTAATTTCTACTCCACCTGAAGTAGAAGCCTGGAGCCTTCTTTTGCCTCTAGTTTTTAGCATCCCTTGATGCAGCTCCTCCCCTCAGTACTAATTGCTTTGGTCTTTGAAGTCTGGCCTTCAATCTGGCTCATTATCTGACATTGGGCTACAATCTCAACTCCTAAGTCTTCAGCCCTCCAGGCCCATAGAATTCTACTCTGGACAGGCAAACACACAGTGTAAATGTCCCTGTTGCTTCTCAGCAGAACCAATGGCCAGGATGGAACACATTGTTGCTTTATTTGAAACAGAACTGTCTAGGTCTTGAGACCCTGCAGAACCCATAAGGCTAAGCCCTGTTCTAAGCTGAGACGGAGATGGGATACTGGTGACTCCCTCCCAGACTTCAGGTTAGGAAGAAAAAACTTTGTGAAGACTGTAGTTTTCTTTAAATGGGAAAAAAAAAATTCTGATTTCTTTTGTGAGACAAGTTCTTGCTCTTAGCATAGATTGGACTGCAACTTACAGCCCAGGTTACTTTTGAACTCAATTCAATCTTGTCTCTGATGCCCAAGTGCTAGGATTATAGGCATGAGCTACCACACCTGGCTCCTTTCTGATATTTTTAGTATCCATTTCCATCTTTAATTAAGTCTTACTCCAAGAGTTATAGTGTGATCATAGCTAGGCAGCTGTTATCAAAGTGAATCTTGGGGGATTTCTGGGTTCTATTTGATTATCAACATTTGATTTTTTTTTTGTAGGTAACTATGTCCATTTCTTGGCCCAAATTAATGATCAATGGGTAATCAGGGCTTACACTCCTGTTTCTAGTGATGATGATCAAGGCTTTGTGGACTTCATTATAAAGGTAAATAATGCCCACCTCTTATCCAGCTATCTGGAGCCCCCAGGTATCCTTAGGGTGGTAGAATGGAGAGTAATACTTTTTCTCTGAGAGGACTTATGGCCTGGACAGCACTTTCCAATAGTCTAATTTATCAGCAATGCTACAATTAACCCTGTAGTGTCTCAAAGGATTGCTGTGGTTAGTTTAATAGCCAACTTGACACAATCTAGAATCACCTGAGAAGAGTCTTAATGGGGGACTGTCTATACCAGGTTGGTCTGTGGAAGTGTCTTTGGTGGATTGTGTTGATTATATTAATTGATGTAGAAAGACCCAGCCCACTGTGGGTGATACCATTCCCTAGGCAGAAGACCTTGAACTGTGTAAGCATAGAGAATAAACTGAGCATGACTAGGCATGCATGCATACATTTTTTGGATGTGATGTGGTGAGCTGCTTTAAGTTCCTGTCTTGACTTCCCTGCAATGATGGACTTTAACCTTGAATTGTAAGGTAAAATAAACCCCTTCTCCCATGAGTTGTTTTATTAGGGTATTTTATTGTGGGGACAGAAATAAAACTAAAACAACTGTTCACAGTGAGTGTGGCAGTGTTCACTTGCATGACTTCTGAAGGCAAATGTACTTTCCAGCTGTGTGCAACCATAGCCAAAGGCCTGGGAGCATAAAGACCTGTGCTTGCTTTTCAGATATACTTCAAAAACGTGCACCCCAGGTATCCTGAAGGGGGAAAGATGACTCAGTACTTAGAGAACATGGAAATTGGGGACACCATCCTTTTTCGAGGGCCCACAGGGCGCCTGTTCTACCATGAGCCAGGTACCAGGTGCTGTTCAGTGGGATCTCACAGTTGGGCAATTCCTCTCAAAACTGGGAGATTCCTGCAGTGATCTTACTGTGGTCTTCCTCAGCCCTGGAGCACATGGGCTTGTACTTCAAGTCTTCACACATTCATTCACGTGAATGCATTTATAATGACTTCTATCACTGCTCATATTTATTTCACAAGCTTTTATGCTTCATCTAGAATGTCCTCATTACTGTCTCTGGCACAGATAAATGAAAGGTGCCTGCTGATGTAAATGGTGGAAGGACTCCACATTGATTGGTTCATCCAGATTTTCCATTTACTCACTCCTTCACCATTGTCATGGAGGAGGCTCTACAAGGCTCCAAGCTTGCCTAAGAAAAGACCCAGATAGCCAATGGATGCCTAGCCTCAGTTTCCACTCTGTACACTGGTGGCCAATGAAGATACTGTGTCTGATTCTCTGGCTTGGAATGCTACAACCTTAGCTGATCTTGCCTCCTAAGAGTCAGAAGTCTTTTGTAGGCAGCCAGCCAAAGGCTATAGAAGTCATAAACATCCTCTATGTTTCTAGGTTCCCTTATAGTCAAAGTAGACGAAATGAGTGAGCCTGAAAACAGACTGTTTCATCACCTGGGAATGATTGCTGGGGGAACAGGTAAGAGGTTTCTGGGTTCCTCTAAGACCATTCTAATTTGGGAGTCATTTGACCCTATGAGAGGTGGTACAAGCAATTGCTCCCTAGCTGTGGTAGTGTCAATGTGGCAACAGATACTGACTCTGACCTTGTTCCTCTGCAACCATCATAGTGACTCCCCAGGAGCCATGGGAACCTTTCTTGAGAAGCCAGGCAGGGCAGGCTTTGCTGGGTGGTTCCTAAATAGTGGAAGATCAGTTCCAGTCTGACTCTCCAAATCCCTTGAGAATGAACCCTCAGGGATTAATAACCCACAGGGTGTTAGGCACCATCACAGGCAATTATAATACTATCACATTTACTGGCCATTAATTCTATTATGTAAGCAAGGACAAGAACTAACACACAGAATGTTTTTGCCCTCTTGCAATAGAAAAAGGGCTGAGGATATGGCTTAGTTGGTAGAATATTTGCCTAGCACACACGAGGCCCTGGGTTCCCCAGCACCACATAAAAACAGGCATTGGTAGCACATGCCTGTAATCCCAGAACTTGAGATAATCAGAAGTTCAAGGGCATACTTGGCTACACCGTAAGTTGAGGCCAGCCTGAGATATGTGAAACCCTGTCTCAAAAAGGGGGCTTTTGACCTTCTGCTGCATTAAAAAGGAACACCAAAATGAAGGTTCTTCCTTACTTTGGGTTTTGGGGAACAGAAGGGAAAATGGTAGAATCGGGGTTAAATGATATTGCTAATCTGCTGAAGGCCAGAAATGGAGGCATTGGAGATGGTAGAAAGCTGGCCTGCCCACTGTTTTCCAGGCATTACTCCCATGCTGCAGCTTATTCGCCACATCACAAAGAACACCAGTGATGGGACCAGGATGTCCCTTCTCTTTGCCAACCAGGTCAGTTCTGCAGAGTCAGCCCAGAGCTTGCTACAGTAGCATGGAATGTTCCCCGAGTTGGGGCTCTATATGAATTCATTCCCCTCCCACTGCCTGGAAACATGCTGCTTGGGTGCCTTGGGCTGTGGGAGGCTTAGTAGGTTCTGAAAGTCTGCTAGTGGCTGAAGAAGCTGAGGCCAGGCCTGTTTTGTTTGTTTCTGCTGAACTCTGGCATCTTCCCTATAGACCCACTCCACACACTGAGCTTTCTCCTTAATTCACTGAGCTTTCTCCTTAATTCCCATTCTGTTTCTCTGAATATTAAATAATGGATGTTCCTGCTGGAAATTCTGAGGAATTCAGAAGAATATGAATACTTTTATCTTTTCCCCAATATATACTATGTGTTTATATATGGGTATATATGGATATATCATATATATAAATACATAGTATATATATGTATTTATATATATGATATATCCAATCATATATATCCAATCCAATAAATACATAGCATATACTGGATATAACATATACTTTTACACTTAGTAGTATCACATATGCATCTTCCACTCACTAACTTTAAATAGTCATATCAGAATCAAAGTGAAATTTTTCCAAAATTTCATTCAGGTTCTTTACAGATTTTGTCATAAACAATAATTATGAGTAACTGGGCCTGACCTGATAACTTTTACTTTATGAAACCATGCCAGAAGTAGCATTCCTAGGAGAAGAGACATGGAGGGTTTGATGATCCAGGCCTAGGCATTCTCTTGGAGACTTGTCCCCCTTTTCTCACATGTAAACACAGACCACCTTCTTCTTCTATACATCACCAGCACCATCCTCCCCTGGCTCCTTAGGGAAGGCCAACCTGCACTAAGCCTGTGTCTGTTGGGCCTGCTAGACCTGATCCCTGGATGCAAGAAAATGAGTGGAGACTTTTGCATGCACAGGGTCTATGCAGCCGTCCTTCCAGCTAGAGGGCAGATACGCTGTTGGTACCTCTACCTCACCCTTCAGCCCCACCAGCTCTTTATATTGACAGAGAGAGGGTGTAGTGTGCAGGAGGAACAGGACCTTGTCTGCCCTGGAGTCTGGCAAGCTCTCAAGCTAGGACAGTGGCAATGAAGGTGTGAATGTACAGGCCCACGTGTTCAATCTAGGTGGGCATACTGGCTGTTCCTGGACGGACCATTGTAATGTTGCTTCTTTTCTAGACAGAAGAGGATATCTTGTTGAGAAAGGAGCTGGAAGAAATCGCTACAACTCACCTTGACCAGTTCAACGTGTGGTATACCCTGGACAGGCCTCCTGTTGGTATGCCCATGTTACCCTCTCTTATTCTGAGCCATTTCCACCCTGTGACACACCTACAGACTAGTCTCTAGGTTTTGTTTGCTTGTTTTTGCCTTTAAGGTTTACTCCAAAAGAGCCTTAGAGCTTTGGGTCTGTATAGAGCATGCAAGAATCTGATGGGAGGAGATTGTGTGCAGCAGGTTGTAAAGGGGAGTCAAGGGTAGGTGCTAATTCTACACTCCCCACACTGTACTGAGTATAGACCCTGAGCCACCAGGCTACCTGAACACCTGCCCCCCACAGTCAGCACATTTCACCTAATATGACCACTGGCCCCTTACCCTTTTGTACTGCTCATGGCTACTCTGCCATTTACCACCAAACTGTTCTGGACAGTCGTCTTCATATGCTCAGCCTCAGCCAGCTGCTGCAGCCCTCAGCTAGCACCCAGGAACAACCACACACCTTGTATCATGCAGGGCACATCACCTG
This sequence comes from Peromyscus maniculatus bairdii, assembly GCF_049852395.1. Lineage (NCBI taxonomy): Eukaryota > Metazoa > Chordata > Mammalia > Rodentia > Cricetidae > Peromyscus > Peromyscus maniculatus. The sequence goes on along the minus strand of NC_134852.1, from coordinate 118,041,907 downwards.
CTTCCTTGATCTATATCTGTCTTGGCATATTTCAAGCTGCCAGCAGACGGTGCTGCCCAACTCAACAAACACCCCACCATACCAATATGACCTCCTCACCCACCTCTACCTAACATCCCCACTCAACTCAGTGCTTAGAGCAAAGAGACATCATCCTGAGTCTAAGTCCAAGGCTTGAGCCTGGAATCTGGAGGCAATGCTGCAGATGGCTGGAACCCCCTATCTGTGGGAACCAGCAGTGTGGACTTCTCAGCTTCTGTAGGTCACCCTGGTCTCCAGCATCAAGGGCAAACGCAGAACCATGCATCTTCCCTGCTTTGCTTCATTTCAGGATGGAAGTACAGCTCTGGATTTGTTACTGCTGACATGATCAAGAAGCACCTCCCTCCCCCTGGGGAAGCCACACTCATCCTGGTGTGTGGTCCACCACCTATGATCCAGGAGGCAGTTCACCCCAGCCTGGAGCAGCTTGGCTATACCAAGGACATGATTTTTACCTATTAATATCTCCTATGCTCCTTGGCAGGTCCCTCTTCCTGTTTCAGAGTGAGTTTGCCTTCACATTATTCAACTACAGTATTTTCTAAGTGCCTCTCCAATGTACGCTTGGGCATGGTGCTGGTCTCCTGGGTGTGGACCTAAGAATTCAAAGAATGTTAAAAGACAAGGTAGTTTTTGAGCTTCCAGGCTTGGAGGCTGGGGATGATGCCTTTCTCCATGGCTTAGTGTAATAAACTGCACTGCTCTGCATTTAGTGCACAATGTATGAATATGTAGGGACTGGGCAGCCAGAACTTGCCTGGGTAGAATTCCAGCATGATCCAAATGGGGTTCCATCACTCCCACTAACCACTCATGAACCTTCTTTTCATTTCTCCACTTTAAAGGCATGACTCACAAGAGGGCAAAGGCCTTGTGTGTTCTTCCTTCCCATGTGGGACACTTTGAGACACAAATAGGATTAAAAACCTGTATGTAAGGGCAGTAAATTCACAGTAGGTAGTAGGAATCCCTTCCTTAGTCCCTGAATTTTGTACAGCAGATGGAGACATGGGGAAATATTTATATCTTAGCATTCTCTAGGTGACAGACTCCATCTTGGTACTGGGCCAAGGTAGGCATGGTTAGACTTAAGTTTTACAATTCACCATACCCAGCAGCTGTTCCTCAAATCCAACCTACATGATACAGGACTGCTACCGCCACCTGCTGTTCAGAGTGAGAATAACGCACTGCTGCTCTGCTTCTTCAGTGGGTAAGCCCACTGCAACTTCTTTTCATATATCCTTCCGAACAGGCCAGAGATTCTGTGGAGATTTTGTTCTCTAAGTCACACAGGAGGAAACAGACACAGTTAGTTACATGTCCCCCAAGTCATTCAGACAGTGGGTAGCAGAGTTGGCTTTAAACCTGGGTCTGTTTAATTCTAAGTCTGTTCTCCTTTCATAAAAACTAGCATAGAAGCAGCAGTATTAGAACTCACTGCTGGGTCTGTTGCTCAATGTGCATGGGTGAGGAGGGCGCCAAAAAGAAAAAAAAAAAAGAGAGGAGAGGAATATGGCTCCAGGGAGCTCTGCTGTACCCCTGAAGCTCATCCACAGGGGGCCAAACAGTTTCAAGGCAGGCCTGGGAGAGACACTCACACTTTGATCCACTCAGTCGAGCTTAGTGTATCCGTGGGGAAAGCCCAAGGGAAAGCACTCCTGTCCGTTCACTAAATTGCCCCACTTGACACTGAACTCACTCGGTAGCTCAAGTCGTCTGTGAAGCCACAGTCATCCTGCCTCAGCCTCCCAACTGTTAGTAGCTGGGATGACAGGCATACGCCTCCAGGCCCATTGGACTCATCTCAACCTCATGGATTTTTCCTTCCCTAGGCCTTCCTTCCACTCTGACCTTATTTTTCTGTCTAATGGTTCTTAGTTGGGAGGGGGTGATTCCCCCCCCCCCAGGGGACATCTGACAAAGCCTGAAGACATTTGGGCTTTCTGAACTGGAGGAGAAAGGGCTAATGACCTCTGTACGGAAGACCAAGGATACTGCAAAAGCAATCCGACAACTGGAACTCACTTAGCCCACCCAGACTACAGTGGCTCAGCGGGTTTATGCAGAGGGTACCAGTGCATGGCAAAATGGCACATAACCTCAAAGCGGGCTGTGAACATCTCGGCGGCAAAGGCAGACAGCACCCAAAGGGCAGAGTTGACTTGGAACCAGAATAAAGAATAAACGGGGTGAAGCAAAGACAAATCAGTGGACTCAACAAAGGCTGGTGGAATGATGGAACGGGACTGGCATGCCCATCTGTGAGCATTCTGTGACTAACGAATTCAAAGCAGAATGGTGACAAGGTGACAGGCGTGGGGAATGTCTGGCAGGGACCAACTAAGGTGGTGAGGGACCAGTAGAAAGTCATGGGCAGCGATCAGATAACAAAACAGGAACTGGAACAGCCACAGCCTGGGAGGGAACGAGGGTTTAGTGGGTGCCTCCCTTGGAGGTATCAAGGTAACAGAACTGGCTTGTATAACAGGGGGGGAAAGTTTGTGTTTAAGACTGTCCACTAGGGGAGGTATTTGATCAGCCACTACTTGAGGCTGGTGAGGGAAAGTGTGTCATGTCACCTTGGTGTCTTGGGAACGCTTCTGCTCAGACACCCACTGCAGATACAGGTGGACAGAAGCTGCTAGAGGATCGAGACAGGAGTCCTGGTTGTCAGGGCCAGGCTCCCGGAAGTGAAAATACATACTTCTTATGAAGTAGCCCCAGAGAATCCCCTACCCCATCCCATCCCATCCGCAACTTCAATCAGCCACTGCAGGACAATCAGAACAATTTGCACACCTTTTTTTTTCCCTCCAAGCAGAGGCTTTTATGAACTAACAGCTCATTGCCTTTGTTCTGCATTTAATACCTCACTTCCCTCTCTACAAGAGTGTCTGCAGTTTGTATATAAAAGTACAAAAGGTAGAAAAGCTCCATGTAGTGAAAAGCGATCATTGACGATGCTGAAGTACACAGGGAACCTCTGGGCACCTGTCTCATCCTTCTGCCTTTGCTTCTGCCAGCACCTACATCTGAGGTACCCCAAAGAGCCACATCTGGGTTCTGTAGATGGCTCTGTGCCAACTCCCCACTGAGGCAAACATTCAGGTCCCACGCATGCCTCCCTGGGCTTTCTTTCAGTCATGAAGAATGTCATCTGTAGTCATCAGCATCAGGGACAGCCAGGAGAGTCATTCAGTAGTTGGTCCTGGCTCAGTAGAGTCTGTAAGAACATAGCCAAAAGGACAGTTTAACCGTCTATAGGGCAAGGCTATCCTGCAGCGTCTGCACAAGAAACAGAGGGACAATGGGAGTGGCCCATCTCCACACCACTGACCTGCAAAGCTATGATGTCCCAGGGAGTCTGCGCACTGAGTGCTGAACAGACAGTAATGTTAAGGTAAAAATGGGGTGGGGGTGAAGCTTGGTGTACACAAGTACACAAGTACTTGCTTTGCTTGCATAATGTCCTAGGTTAAATCCCCACCACCAGTACATACATATACACAAGATAAAACTAAGCCTTTCATCTTAGAGGTAAACTTATTATTTCAAGACCAGCAAAGGTTTGTTGGAGATCACACCCAAGACTGTACAGAGACATTTCCCTGTATGAGCCAAGGGACAAAGCCTGTTGCATTGACGTAGTCTTGCTTAGATATAAGAGACTCTTCCATCCTGCCTTTAGGCAGTTTTTTAACCAGGGGGAGCGGGGGGCATTTGTTGGTATTTCTGGTCTTCTCATGTGGTTTACAAGAGGGCTATCATTATCCCTGCTTTACAGATAACTAAAGCCAGTCTCAGAGGGACAATGGCATACCTAGGCTCCTAGAGCTAGTAAAAGGCAATGACTTGGGCCGGGCGGTGGTGGCACATGCCTTTAATCCCAGCACTCGGGAGGCAGAGCCAGGCGGATCTCTGTGAGTTCGAGGCCAGCCTGGGCTACCAAGTGAGTTCCAGGAAAGGCGCAAAGCTACACAGAGAAACCCTGTCTCGAAAAACCAAAAAAAAAAAAAAAAAAAAAAAAAAGGCAATGACTTGAACCACTCCTACACCCACCCCCACCCCCACAAATCTGTTCTTCTTTCCTTGGGACCAAGTTGCCTCGCCATGGACTGATTAGTATTCCTGGGCATGGCAGGCTCTCCCAGCTTGCAGAACATATTCATGATATCAGAGGAGTGGTAGGAATGCATGTTTCTCCTGTGCCAAGAAGGCAGGACATTAGTCACTGGGCTAGAGGTGAGCCAGCACTTTGATCTGGCTGGACAGTTGACCCAGAACTTCTTGAGCACCATTATATCATTACCAGATCTGAGACCAGGGAAAGGATCCAGCACCTTGTATGTTCAGGCTGACTCTGATGAAAGACCTGTGAGCCTCCAATGCCCTGTGGTGGCTCAGAGCCCAGCAACGGGCCAATGGAGGAGGCCTTTCAGCTGCTGTGTGCCTCAGGGCTGGCTCAGGCTCTGACCCACTATCAAGCATCATCCTTTCCTGTCCTGTGGCCATGATGAATATCACCCCACCAAGCTTACTGGGCTTCACTAGTAAGGTGGTTGGAATCTTACCGTGAGGCGGTGGATGTCTTGGGAGAGGAGCCCTATTTGTGTCACGGTGACTTCAGAAGGTACCATCTGTAAAATGGGCAGCAGCCTGATCAGCACACAGGAATGAAGCCTATGCTTTGCAGGGACAGCAGCATGCAAAGCCCCTTCTACTCAGGCCTGCCCTCTCCAGGACATTCTTCCCTGGAGCGTGGGCATGGTGTGCTCGAGGCCCCAAGGAGTGACAGCTGATGAGACACATGCAGTTTCAGTTCCTGCACTGTATGTACATGCTCTGCTGAAGCCACACTCAGCATCAGCACTCTGTGTGGAGAAGCAGGGCACAGGCAGAACGTGTCAGAAGCAGCCTTCTGCACATGTCCAGTGGTCCAGCTACTTCTCAGGGATGAAAGCCTCCAAATTACTACTAGACAGAGGATGATTTCTAGGCACAGGACCCCCAGATATCAAAGCTGTGGTCTAAGGACATCATCAGGAGGCTGCTGCCTCTTCATGGCACAGGAGCCTCCTTTTCTTGCCTTCCTTCTCCTTGGGCACTGCTGGCCTACTCGGTCTTCCTTATCTGGATGCTGCAGACTTGGAGGCATCAAGGGCAACCCTTGTAGCAGGGAAAACTCAGGTCCACTAAGGGGACGGGAGTTGCAAGAGGCCACACAGAGATTCAACAGCAATACAATTCCATGCAAGGTCTGAAAACAGGTACATGCAGTTCCTCACTAGGACATGACCAACAGGGCACAAAACCTGGCCTGAGCTGCTCTCCAACAGCATTGGCCATTCAGTGGCCCTGGGTCCCAGAACCAAACACTAGTATTGCCACCTGGCAAGCTTGTGCCCACTTCTCTCACTAGCTAGACTTCAGGGGACGTGGCAGTCTTGGATAACAGACCATGGCTGAGTCTTCTGTGTATATTAAGAGCCAAATGTTAAGCATTGCCTGTACCTGAGGCAGAATCAGAATGCCATAATGGGCCAGTGGCCCTGCCCTCACTTCCAGATATTTGTAACACTGCTGTTATTCTTCTGTGGAGGAAGCCCAGTGGACCCAGGAGTCAAATGCCGGCCAGGCCCAAACTGGAATTTCCTGAGCAGGAGCTCAGACTGGCAGAGTACACATCTTTCCCTGGTTAGTCTCTGGCCAGACACAGCCCATCTGGCGGGCCCATTACCAGCTAGTCAGTGTCTAAAGCAAGAGAGCAGCTCTGTTTCTGCTCTTCCGGGAGACAAAAAGTGGGTAAGATGGGAAAAGCAGAGTCTTGACAGAAAGGCTGCCTAGTCACCTCCCCACCCTTCACTCTGAGGCTCATGCTGCTGAAACGGAAAACCACCTAGGGTCTGTGTGACAGATGTGACCTCTAGCCAGGGTGTGCATGACACCCAAGCTGCTTCTAAGCATCACAGAGGGAAATGAAGCAAGGTAACAGGGCCACAGACTCCTCTAACAGATGCTCCACTCCCTTGGTTGAATCCTAAGCTATTGGCCCTTAATTGGTGTAGTTGTTATCACTCTACCCCCAGCCATGCCGGGCTCTCTTCCCCCAACAAAATTAAAGATGTTTCATGCTTTCTACATAAATACTGTTTTTATTACCAGAAAGAAATGGCCACCCATAGTAAGGTACAATCAAATTATGTTATCATCATGGCCTACAATACCCTCTGTTGTTGCTTTGATCTCAGCTAAGACTCTATGGGCCACAGGCCTAAGGCACTTGGATTCTTCCCTCAGCTGGAGCATAGGGGCAGTGTCTGAGAGCTGAGCCTCTTGGGGTTGCCCAGCATCTCTGGGCCTCCCTCTGCTCACATGTTTCCAGCTGAAATATGGATATTAAGAATTACTCAACATGTACAAATATCTTCAGGTGATTTCCCCTCAGTCCACATTTGGCTATAGTCCCCAAAGTCTGTCCCTTCTGTAGCTGTGTAACTGCATATCCTGGCCATCCTGAAGGGGTGTAGACAGACCAACCCAAAGGTACACAAATGCACAAGGATGGAGGTGAAGTGCAGTTATGTGGTGACACACGGTGTTACTGCAAGCTCTCCGTGCACAAAGAAGGCAGTCGGCAGGGCATCAGCTTATCTGTCCCACCTGGTCCAGCCCATCTAGTTCATGGTTATCAAGGGGACTGAGGCCCCTGTAGACACCGTAGACCCTGTGGCTGTCATTAGTCACGTCGCCAGGCTCCATGGGGCAAATGTAATCTGTAGACTCGTCAAACTTCTTTTTTCTCATGTTTCCAAAATGTGAAAATCCGAGTTTCCTGGGCTGAAACAGCAAATACAAGATGATGAAAAGGAGCTCCCAGGTCAGTGTGCAGATGTGACTGACAATATATTTGGGAGCTAGCTCAGGAGGAAAGAAATGAAAATGCTTGTGGGAAGCAGAGTTCTTGATGACATGTTTTCTGCTGAAGCAAGGCTGACAGATGAATCACCTTGAACACTGAGAGCTGCTCTTCCAAGGTTGTGCCCAAAACTCAGGACTGCTGCCCCCTGCAAAGTGACTTCCTATTTCCCAAGATGGACAGAGGGGTTTCCTGGAAAGCTACTGTCTGCACTTGAGGTCAAGCACAGGGGACTTGTCTGACCACAGCTGCTAGCATATGAGTGAGGAACACCCAGAGCCCCGAGGACCTCTGGACCCTGGAGAGCCCAGGGTTGGTCTTCTTCCTTGCCTGAGTTTCACCTACCTTACACTGCTTCTGCTGGACTCCCGAAGACATACTACCTATCCTACATCCTTAGAGAGTGGAATGTGAATAGGAGGCGTGGCTAGTCCACAGGCACCGGATGATTGCTCAGGAAGAGTTCAGCTAGGCCTCTGGAGTTATCTGTGGACCTGTGTTTAGTTTCATTCAGACTGAGGATGGTGTGACTCAAGCTGGACTTTGTAAAATGCAGAGACCAGAGAAAGAGACAAGTGCTTGGATGATACTAGGTCAGCTGTATGGTGGCTTCATCACAGAACACAATAAGCAGGACCAGCTGCTACGGGAGCACTCCCAGTGCTAGCAAGATGGCAAGACCCCAGGGCATTGTGGCACACAGATGGGCCTGTCTGAAGGGAACCCAGCACTCATCTGCTTGGCAGAACTCGAGTAGAGAACAGCTTCTCAAGAAGAGCTCCTTCTTGTACATGTTTCCTGTGTACAGAAACCTGTGCTCTTTTCCTGGGGACTTAGGCCAAGAAGGGAATGGATCTACTAAAGACAAACAGACCTCAGGAACAGACAGCAAAAACCAAGCGTGCTCCTCATATAGGGCTGCACTCATTGGTTTGGGTCCAGGCACTGAACTAACAGTTGCCAAACACAAGGCTCAGAGGCAGGCCACAGGAACCCACCCACAAAGGCTCCGACAGCTCACCCGGACTTTGGCTGTGGTGGTCAGAGGTGTGTAAGCTGGTGAGGCCATTTTATCTCGCTTTTCCTGTTCGGCCTCAGGACCAATCAGGGCGTTGAACTTGGTGGTCAGATGGCGCCTGAGGAGCGTCTTCTGTGGGGGGATATTAAGAAGCATAGCCAGAGTGTCTCCAGTGAAGCGTGGCTCTAGGATCTAAGAAGAAAACACAGACAAACTTAGACAGTGACCACTGTAGAGGGCCCTAGAGGGGACAGCAAGAACTTGTTCCCTGGGCCTTGGGCGCCTCTGGAATGTAAGCTGTGTTCTGTGTCCCACCCACTCTGTCTCCCCAGCACAAGGCCTGGCTTTGAGCAGACTAGCACATTTGTTGACAGACAACCTCATCTTCACAGGCGAGCAGGGAATGGGCCTCTGTGATAAGGCTCTTTTCCAGTCTTCTCTGATGGCATCTAGGCCACCACCTCCACACTTCCCTTCTGGCCTTGACACTTGACAGAGCTAGGTAGTGATAAAGATCATATCATGGCAATCAGGAAATTGCGTATGGTGACCTCCCCCTCACTTCCCCAGCCCCCGTGCTCCTCTGGGAACAGGTGGAGTTGCCTTGTTCAGGACTGAGCTAATGCAATCACCAGACTAACTGGAACCCTCTGGACTGAAGCTGAGGAAGTTCGTGCAGAAGCCATCTTGGTCCTTTCTGTAAGGTACAGTAATGCTCAACCAGAAATACTTTGAGATCTCAAATTCTGTAAAATGGTTCACATGAAGTACCTCGTTTTTTTTTTTTTTACTAGACTGCCCTGCCCCTACAAAGTATTAGGGTTAGCTTTAGTCATCAACTTGACACAGTAGAGTCACCTGGGGAGAGTCTCAAGGAGGGGTTGCCTAGAACAGGTTGGCCTGAGGTGGGAAGACCTATCCTGAACGTGGATGGTACCATTTCATGAGCTAGCTTCCGGGTGGTGTAAAAGTTAAGAAAGGAACTGAGCAGAAGTATTCATATGTTCACCCTCTCCTCTGAACTGCAGATGTCATGTGACTAGCTGTCTTGAGCCCCTGCTACTTCGACTGCCCTGGAGTGATGGACTGAAGCCGGTAGTCGAGCTAAAATAAACCCCTTCTGCCTTATGTTGCTTCTTGTCAGGGTATTTTTAATACAGCAACAGAAACAAAACCAGGACAGAAAGGTGGTTTGGGAATGCCCCAGTTCACACCAAGGCATGTGGGCTAGCCCCAGAGCCACTCACAATGAGGCCGCCATGGACGCCACTCCCTCGAAGGTTGGGTGCATACTCTGCCAGGTCCACAGATCGCAGCCACTCCATTACCCTGTGGTTGGACCACTGCACAACTTCTGAAGCAGAAAGGTTGCTCTGTAATAGAGGAGAGTGGAGAAATTAGGCTTCATGTTGTCCTGTGTGGGGTCAGCACCTCTCAAGAGTCTTGTCCCAGATGCTTCACCAGAGCAGCAGGTTCTTAGGCCTAGCAACCCAAGCCAACCAGGCCACTTGCCTGAGAGCCTGCCCAGTTCTAAAGAATTAGGATCCTATTGAATCTTGCTGCAATGTTTAAACTTAAATATCTGACTCCATTATCGTGTTATGCCCTAATCTTCTGGCTAATTTTGGCAGAAATACATAAAGACATATAGGGTTTTTTTTTGTTTTTGTTTTTGTTTTTGTTTTTTTTTTTTTTTTGGTTTTTCGAGACAGGGTTTCTCTGTGTAGCTTTGCACCTTTCCTGGAACTCGCTTTGGAGACCAGGCTGGCCTCGAACTCACAGAGATCCGCCTGCCTCTGCCTCCCGAGTGCTGGGATTAAAGGCGTGCGCCACCACCGCCCGGCCGACATATAGGTTTTTATTCAGTGATCCAACAGAATTTTAAAGATCCAATTATGAGCCAAGTGTTTTCTAGGCAAAAGTACTCCCTGGCATGGGCAAATCTTTTAAGGAAATCCATACTAAGATATTGAAGCTGTAGGTGCTTACTGTTCTTCTAGAGGACCCAGGTTCAGCACCCAAGCCAGGTGGCTCACAACCATCTATAATTCTACCCCCAAGAGATCAGACATCCTCTTCTGGGCTCTGTGAGCACCCACATATATGTGACATATACACACACACACAAATAAAATCAGTCTTTATAAAATACAGTAATGTTTATATGTTTTCACATGGCCTTGTGGGCTTCAAAAGACTCAGCACTCACGAAGAAGGCTTGCAAGATTTATTTGTTAAATAGCAAGGAAGTAAGAGGACACAAAGCAAAGGTAGGCATTTTAAATCCCTAAAGAACTAGAGTCAGGCCAGTTACCCATAACAGAGGAGGTCTGTTATGTGATCCACAGACCTTCAGTTTGGGGCCCAAAGGGAAGTCCTGAAGTTTATAGAACATTACTATGTGTACTACTCATATGTGGTCCTTTGCATTTGTTGACACTAGTTCCCCTCTAGTAAGATCCTTTATGTCTAGCCTAGCCTGAAGGCTAGTTAATCTTGCACCAGCAAGAAGAGTAACACACTCTGAACTGTTGAGTACTTTCGTAACCCTGTGCTCTCTGATCCCCTGGACCTTGCTTCCTCTGCCTCCTCTGACACCATGTTTCCTTACTGTCTTTCCTTTTCCCCATGTTTTATGTCATAACAAATCACTGGACCATTATGATGACTTGGCTAACTACCCTGAGTGAGGGTGGGGGATCAGCAGTTCAGTGACAATACCATTAGACACAAAGTATAGGCAATAGGGGACTTATAGGTACCAGAATCTTAAGCACCATTGTGCATTCTATGATGATGCCATCCTCATTTTCTCACACAGGATATTTCAGGTGTCCTGACTCAGGGCCTCCTAGACAACTAGTACACTCACTCACCTCATCAGCAGGCCTCCTGTGCAGACAGTGGGGGTTGAACTTATTGACATGTAGCACATGAATAGCACATTTGATGCTGAGATGATGTAATTGGCTGGTGACTTTTAAGAAGAGTAGATCATTCTGGAAGAGAAAGGTTCTGGTTGATAAGCTAGTTTCTAAGGTGACACAAGAGTCCAGCAATTCTTTCCTGACCAAACACAGACACACCTTCCACATCTCAGAAAGGTGCTCAGAGACATCTCAACATCTTCACTTACCACCATGGTTTGTACTTTGGCATTTGGCATGCCTTATGTAATAGTGATACTATTTTAGGACCTTAAGAATGTGAGGAAGGGAGGAGAACCAAGTTTAAAATGACTACCATCGGGACACCTGGACTGAAGGCTCACTACAACAACAGAAATACTGAAGGGAAAATCCTCACCACAGTTAGGTATTGCAGCATTCGCCCATCAACTCTCGATTCATGAAATTGGTCTTTGTATTGGGGTAAGCCAATATCATCAAGCCACCCTACAAAAACAGATGTGTTAGGATTTATGAGAACAGACAATGTGGGTGCCAAGGGGAAAAGCAACAAATGACCATTCTGAGGCCCTTGTTTTATCCCAAAGCATTACGAATCCACCCGTCTTTCATAAAAATGCTGCCATCTTTGGGGCATATATTCAATGGGAAATTCTTTTGCCCTTCAGAATGGCCAGAAACATTCTTAATAAATATACACTTGTCCTTACGTGTCACCCAAATGTGGTCTAGCAATGCGGACTTCTCCTCTTGCTTGGCGTTGATAGCTTTCACTGCTAAAACCAGCTTCTTCCTATGGAGGGGGTGTTTAATCCCTAGCTCCTGAAAGCAAAAGATGAAGACCACATGTCAAGTTTTGGCAGACAACTTGATCCTCAGAGGATGTCATGTCAGGATACAAAGATGGAGGGTGGTGGTCGATCTTGGCACAGTGCCCTGGGATGTTAATCTATAGCAGTAGGGAATCTAGGCCTTCCCTGTCCACCCTCTGTGTATATGGAGTAGATGGAAGCCATCACCTACACATGCACTAGTCCCCATGCACTGTCAGCTTCTCATGCTCAGCCCTTACCTTCTCCATGTCCTGAGGGGTAGCTGTAAGTAGTGTATGGCCAGATGTCACCCACTGTCTGGCAAAAATCACATACTGAGCTAGACCGAAATCCTCTAGCCACGCACATACACGTTCTGTGTTCCACTGGGCAAAAGGGGCATTGGCATCACTGGGAAGCAGAAGAAGAGCATGCTTCTGTTATAAGGAACCTGGGGCTTAGCATAGTACAAAGCCTCAGATAAAAACTCTTTTTAAAAAAAGAACCAACAAGGTGAATGGCATTCTAGCACAAACCACCCATGTTTGTAAGGCTCTAGAGCCACCTTAATAACAGGTTTTATGTTTCAACTGCAGCTTTTCTGAGTATGGGTTAGCCTCCATGATCCCTAGGGGACTGTTTATTGCGCACAGGTCCAGAAATGCACAATGAACACCTTATGATCAAATCATTTTGTCTGTAAGACTCAACACTCTGGGAAATGCTTGGGAGACTAGGAAAAGACAACCTGTTCTCTAACACAAAAAGAGGGAAAACACAAGCCAAAGCTCTTCTAACTTATAACAGTGAATACTTTATTTATTAATGAAATACTAGAGGCATTTCCCTTATAATCAACAGAAATGCATACATGTACATATCTGACTATCAGTGCTTATTAATAACATCAATCTGAGAGATTACTCAGGTAAGAACAAATAAAAGTAATACAGCTTATACTATAGCTTTTATTAAAACAATGAAAAACATCCCTATCAAACCAACTAGAATCATAACCTCTCTAGGAGCTGCCTTAAGGAGGGTGGACACTCTCTGGCTGAGATGGAGGTTCAGTGGGGTGATGGTGCTGCAACACTCAACAGAGCCACATAAAAGAAGACATGAATAAATAAAGAGCTAGGTCATGTTCCTAGACAAGACAACTAGGTATTAAAAACCATCCATTCTTAAGGGCATCAATTTTTCATTTGAAGTGTGAATGTAACGGCAGAATTGAAATCCCAACTGAGTCATGGAAAAGGGCGGACAAAAAAATTTCATATTCGGTTTTAAATATAAATGGCGATTTATGGATCTAGAAGACTAGTTATTCAGAGATATTCCCTTCTAGCAAAGAACAGTTCTCCATGGTACCATACTCCATCCCCAAATATAAAATGTAGTGTTTATGTTATATAGAACTTACACACATCCTCCCAAATACTTTAAATAATACCTGGATTACTTGCGGCACCTAATGTGACACAAAGGGCATGTGAAAATGTTACATTTTATCGTTAGGGAGTAACAAGAAAAGAGTCTATGCAGATTCAGTACAGTGAGTCTATGCAATTGTTGTAGGACTACCTACATTGTCCAGCCTCATTGAACTGGTAGACACAGAAGTCCTGGATACCTAGAGCCAGCTGCCCCCTACCACAAAGGAATGGTTTTAAGAACTTTTTGAATACCTGGCTAAGCTGTCCTTAAACAGAGAATTCCTTAAAGGACCAGAAAGAAGCCAGCATTCTAAAATCAATACTGGGATAGATACTGAACACTCCTAGCCTAGAGCTTAGCTTTCAGCAGGGCTCAAATAGGTACAGATTCAGGTTTTATAAGACTAGAATTTGTACAAATCGGGGTACCCTCTGAATAGAAAATATAAAATTTGAATATAGAATTAGGGATTATTTGGAATGAGAAAACATTGTAAAAAATTACAAATTTAACATAATGAAATCTGCCACAAAATTCAAAAATTTTAAATGAATTCTGAAATATAGCTCTGTAGTACTTTTTCACTCTGACCACTTCTTCATATACCCATAGCTCTGTAATACTTTTTAAGATATAGAACTTCATTCACTCTACTTTCTAGCTTGACTGCTAATGCTTATCTATTTTTTTTTTTTTTTTTTGGAGACAGGGTCTAATGCAGCTTATACTGACCTCAGACTCAATATATTCAAGGATTACCTTGAACGTCTGATCCTTCTGTCTGCTCCAACTCAGGACTGCTGAGATTATAGGTGTACACCACCATGCCTACTTTATGCAGTGCTGGGGATAGAACTCAGGCCTTTATACACGCTAGGCAAGCACTCTACAATAGAGCTACATCACCAGCCCTCATTTCATTATAAGAATTAATAAGACAGAATCAGCTCCACAATTTACAACTGGCACTGTCATGTGCATTTTCAGAACCACTGGTGGCATTTCACAACGTTTCTATTAAGTTAACATATGAATGGTAACACTACACAGCTCAGGTTTTACGGTGTGGTGGCCAATCTTAGACTCTGAGTTGACAAGACCCCTTAAACAGTATGTCTACGTCCTTCCAGCAGGGGCATCAGATTTATGCTGTCTTTATTGATGTCAGTACAGTATATAAAATAAGTAAGAAATGACATCCTTTTTACAGTGAGTTCATGTGTCTCACTTTATATTAATATACATCTTCACTTCTGTATGAAGTCTATCTCTTCTTGCCTTTACTGCTCTTGATGGGTTCTGGCATTTTGGCTTATAATTTGCTTTGTTTTATTTCAGTGTTTAGAAATAAGGCCTCATCCTGTGGTCCATACTGGCCTTGAATTCTTGGCAATATACCTTTTAAATGCTAGCAATATAAACACGAGCCACCATACCCAGCTTTTTAACTTGACTTTTTTACATGTGCCTGTACTCATGTGTGGGCATATGCATGTGTTTGCACTGTATATTTATTACCTTACATTTTGAGTCAGGGCCTCTCACGGAATCCTGAGCTCACCAACTGGTTAGACTGGCTGGCCACCAAGCTCCAAGGATCTGTGTATCTCTATTCCCCTCCCTCCAGCACTAGGGTTGCAGACAGACATGTGCCACCACACTTGGCTTTTATGAGGGAGCTGGGGATCTCAATTCAAGTTCTCACGCTTGCGCAGCAGGCCTGTTACTGGCTGAACCACACCCTCAGCCCTATGCTTGTTTCTTAACATGAGAATTTCTCTCGATATCAATGTTTACTTTATCACTTTTGCTTCACATGTGTATAGGTTTTCGTTTTATTCACTTTTTTATTTCTGGAAACTGAGGAAAACATTCTATGTATCAGAGGGACATTTCCGTTCTGAAGGAGGGAAGTTAAGTGCTCCTGAGATTATAATTGGAAAATTCCTGTTCTGTGGCCTTTTCAAGGCAATCAGGATATAGGGGCCTTTATCTTGAGGATCTTCCCACCCACTCCTCTGTACATCTCTCCACTCTGCAGAATCAGACCCAGACCTGCCATCTTTCAGAGGCAGGATCTCCCATCTGCTCTGCCAGGGCCATGGCTGAGCACACTAGAAAAATCCTTCTGAGAAGAGAAAAGATGTGAAACCACATTGTCATGCTCAATACACCTTTCCAAGCTGCAGTAAAGCAATGTAACTGAGATGATCAAATGTGTCATTCCCAAGGCTGAGGAGAGCACAGGGCTCATTCACAATTGTGTACTTTATTAGCAAGCACATTCCTGACAGCAGGGGATTTCTGTTTTGACTAAACATTCAAGAGAACCAAACCTCCTGCTGAGGACTGTGCATGTCTGATGACTGTAAGCAGTTTCCAGACTGGATTCTGGTATTGTACATATTCACCATGGGCATATTCCTACTAGGGTGTGACCTCTGATTTGCCTCCTCATATTAGCATGCTGGGCAACTAGCTCAACAGGGAGTAAGAGTAACCAGGGAAGACTAACTAAGCCAAACCAAACACAGCATGAGGTACCTTGGGCCACATATGCTCAGCCTAGTAAGTACAAAGTAAGTGGCTCTCCAACTCAGCGTTCCTTTAACCAGTTCCCCAATTGGGAGGCTGAGGCAGGGGCATCTGAATTTTGAGACCAGCCTGCCTATCTGACTAAACTCTGTTCCCCAAACAAAAACAAGTCAATGAACCTCATTATATATAAGTAGAAAATTTTCACTTATAAAGTTATCACTAGGGGTTGGGGATTGAGCTCAGTGGTAGAGTGCTTGCCTAGCAAGCACAAGGCCCTGGGTTCGATCCTCAGCTCCAAAAAAAAAAAAAAAAGTATCACTAACAAAGGTAAAATTCTGATACAAAATAGCTAGCTCTTCTGTTATTATCCAGTGCAAGGGATAGTTCAGAGTTACAATTAGAGAAAGTGTGAGTAAGAACAGTCAGTAATGTTTAAACAGTTTCAAAGCACCTGGCTCAACACTCTGATTGGCTCCTCTCTAATTGATTCTCTACCTTTTGAATGAATCTGACTCTGACAGTAAGTATGGGAAGGAAAAGGCAATCAAATATGTCTGGCGTAGGGAGCATCTGCTTAGAGATGTCTCATAACGTCAAAGTCCTGAAGGACAATGTTCTCAGTACATCAACTTGGCAAACCTCCATAGATGGTGTGGTGTTTTGAATGAGAATGTAACCCCCCTCCACACACACACACACACACACACACACAAATTGAGAATGTGCCACACAGGCACAGATTTGAATACTTGGTCCCCAGTTGGTGGTGCTCTTTTGGGTAGGCTTAGGAGGCACAGGCTTGCAGAAGGGAAGTGTGTGGTTGGGGATAGCTTTCTCCACTTCTTGCTTGGGCTGTTCCTCCTGCCTTGCCTGCCACAATTTCCTACCCCGATGGACTCTCACCCTCCTGAACCTTCAGCCAAATGAACCCTTCCTTCTGTACATTGCCTTGGTCATGATGTTTTATCACAGCAACAGAAAAGTAACTGATACAAATGGGATCCAGCATATGGCTCCAGAAACTGTCTGCCTTAAACATGACACACTTCACTGCCCTTTTCTTGAGGAGGAAACAAAACAAAAATTCACACTAAACTCACATGCTCAAATGAATCCCCAAGTAAATCATTTAAATACAGCTTTTAAATATTGTGAGAAAAATTCAAACAAGATAATGAAAGCCAAAAGAAAAGTTGCTGTGTGTGCTAACACAAGCCTGTAATCCCAACACTTGGGAGGCTGAGACAGGGGCATCTTCAATTCCAGACCAGCCTGGCTATCTGACTAAAACTCTGTCCCCAAACAAAAACAAGGAAATCAATGAACCTCGTTACATATAAATACAAATTTTTCATTTATTGAATCTCACTAACAAAAGTAAAATTCTGGTATAAGCCTCTATCTCATCTATAATTACCAGACATGGCTTAACCTCAATATGCAGAGAGTGGACAGAAAACAATAATAAAGATATTAATGAAAACTGGCACACAACACAGAAAATTCAAAAACTAAACCAAAAAATGTGAAAATTAAATTGACAAAAACTGTAAGCTTGTAAAGGTCTGTAAGAGCAGAAAAAATTAAACAGAAAAAAACTTAAATGAAAATTTCGGTAAGGCTATGGTGGCAATAGACTCTCTCTGTATACAGTTAGTCATGGGATAAAAATCAGTAACATTTTTTTTGTTTTTGTTTTTTCATGACCTGAAATTTTCTATAAAACATTGTCAAATTTTTACAAAATACATTAATTTTCATTGGAAAAAGAATTGGTGCTGGGAGCTCTCAGGAATCAAGCACTTTCCCCAACTGGCAACTTCTTGTAAAAGATTATGCAAATTACATGGCAGAGGGCATTGGCACGTAATTACATTCTCCTTAAGGGTAATAACAGTCTTTCTTTCCATAGGCATTGTTACCATAGGCATTATAAAGATAAACAAAGCAAGCTCACCAGGACCTCCTCATTCTTCAACCCTACATCATGGTCGACAAAGCACAAAGACATTCCAGCAAATCAGCCCCAGCAGGGTAGCTCCTTCCTTAGGCAAAAGGAGTTTCTAACATTGCTACCCCAGGCCCTGAAGTGATAGGAGCACAGCCAAGGGAAATGCCTGCTGGTCTTATAAATGTTCTTCCACTCTGGTACAAGGATTCCCTTGCTACACTCAATCCTTAAAGACACAGCACTGAAGCTTTCTGTACCTTTACTTTCTCATCTCTGAAAATCCAGAAACAAATAACAATATCTAAATATGGAAGAAAGTAGTAGCCAGAGAAGGAGGAGGAGTCCAGGGGCCAGCCACCCAGCTACACAACAAGCCACAGAGTAAGATTTACAGAAGAAAGAGAAAGGTAGAAGCCCTGAGGAAAAAGTTAAACAGGATAATTTAAGTTAAGGAAAGCTGGCAAGCAACAAGCCAAGCTAAGGCCGAGCATTCATAATTAAGAATAATTATGAATAATCACATGTGTGTGATTTATTTGGGAGCTGGGTGGTGGGTCCCCCAAAAGAGCAAAAACAAACAACAACAGGGCATGACGGGACAGTCATGTGAAACCCTGCAGTTTGATGTTCATGCCACTCACACATTAGCAGCCCCCTTAAGTTACCACCATTCAGTACAGTTTGCTACAGCGCAGTTATGAGGAATACTGGCAGATGCAGGCTGCTTCCTCAAGACTCTCCAAAGACAAGAGGATATTGACCCTTGAGTGGCCATGTGGATATTAACCCTTGAGTGGCCGTGTGGCTGATGCCTGGATGAGATGTGCAGTAGCTCACATAATTCTCACAAAAATTTTAATACTTATTTTCCATCCCCATTTCACAAGTGGGGAGTAGAGGGGCAGACGTCATATAACAGCATGCAGCTTGCAGTTATGGGTGGTTAAGCAGAGATAACAACCAAGCTTTGGGATTCCAGAATCTGTTCTTATTGGCTTCACAGGAGCTTCACAGTTCAATGTGAAAGGCATAACCGAGAATGAGTGACAGTGGAGCATAGCCATTAATAGCTTTTCTGATGGCTAATATTGTCAACTTGACAGGATCTGTTATCACCCAGAAGACAAATCTCTGGACACTTCCGTGAGAGAGTCTGGGTTGGGTTAATAGAGGGAGTAAGACCCACCCTAACTTTAGGTAGCATCATTCCATCAGCTGGGTCCCAGGCTGGATAAAAAGAGGGGAGTTAGCTGAGCATCAGCATTCAGCTCATCTCTTTCTGCTTCCTGGCTGAAGATGTGAGCAGCCACCTCAAGCTCCTGCCACCATGCCTTCCCCATCATGCTCGGCAGTAAGCCAGAATGAGCTCCTTTCTCAAGTTGCTTTTGTCATGTTTGGTGATTTTCTGTTTGTTTGAAAAAGCTAGAAAAGTAACTAATACAGCTTTCTACCCCAATCATGTCTAGCTGCAAGGAGCCTCATGCTTTACCTCAGTACCTGTGAATGTGGGCAATAGATACATTCTATATGAAAGACTCCTGCCTTTAACCTCTGAGGCTGTGGAACATCCAGCCTTGCTCACTCACACTGCATCCTGGATAGGATTTCACAAAGCTCTTTGCAGATGGGATGGATAGAGCCTTACCATTTCTGTCCCTTGGTGTCCCTGGTCCTAGAAAGTCTTGGCCCTGCAGTCGCCCGGAGCCCACCTCGTCGAAACTCTGCCATCCCGGGTGCATCAGTGTTGAAATTTCCTGACTGAGTTCTTCGGATTCTGTATGGAAAGGAAACCACAGAGACTGTGAGGGCTAGTCAGGCCAGGCTCAGGGCTTTAGGCAATACCCTTCCCAGTGCCCGTTCTGAAGCTAGGGAAAATGACCTATAACAGTGCTTCCACTAGAATCTGAGATTCAATACTAAGCCAAACTCTGGGCTTTGGGCCACTCCTCACAGGATCAAAGTGCAGGCTGATGCCTTTGAGGAGACTCCAGCTTCTGCCTCTGTCTAGAATGAATCAGATGGACTAGTAAGTACTCAGCTTTTGGTCTTTAAAAGATTTTATGAGACACAGACTGGCTCCCAAGAAAAGAAGAGCCCATTCTCATGCCTCTCCAGGAGCTCAGGTAGTGTAACCTGCTGAGAATCGGAGCAGGTTACACAGGATATACGGATGCCTAGAATGAAAGACACATGGCAGCTAGCTCTCTTTAATGACTGCCTGTCCCACTTCTCTGGGTCCCACAAAATAACTCACATTCTTCTCCCTGAATGTGACTACTCTGCTTTTGTACATATGTGAGGGAGCAGGGGCTCAGACGGCCTCTGCCTTGTCTAAGCATGTGGTTATGACCATTACCACCAACTTACTTTCCCCAGAACTTCTTGATGCCTTTGGGGCTCCGTTTGCCATCTGGTGTCAGGGGAGACTGGGGGCTTGACTCAGTACCAGATGAAGTAGATGACAGTTCATTGGCCACGACTATATCTTCCCAACCACCTTCTGTGTCTCCTGAGGTGGACAGGATGGAAAGGTATGTGAATGACAGTGAGGGGACCTTGGGAACCCCACCCTTATACCAGAGCTATCCTTCTGTGGGAGTCCAGAACACTCTTCCCAGTGCTACCTTTAGGATAGAGCTTTCTACTGAGGTACCAGGAGCTTAAAGAGCTCAGGACACCTCCCAGGGCTCTCACTAAAAACTGCTGAGGCCAGTGTTTCAAATCTAAGTGATTTAATGTCTTCAATTCTAAGAGTTTGGGGTCCAAGCAATTGAAGACTATTTTAACAAGGAGCTGACTATTTAATCAGAGGGAGACTCTGGAATTCGGGCAGGGCAGCAGAAATGAAAAACAAAGGACTTCTCACATCCTACCTCATCTGGAACAGTCACAGTACCTAATACGGGAGCACTGACACTCCAGCCGCGATCTCCAGCAACCCAGAAGCACAGAAGTCACATGAAGAAGCAAGAGAGGCCAAAGTCCAGCCCAACAGTAACGGGGAAGCAAAGAAATAAAAAGAGTATCATCGAGCAAAAGAGAAAAACTTAAAGAGAAAGGAAAACACCCCACAAAGGACAAGGCAGAGGGTGACCAAGATGGCCCACGGGGTCAGCATGCTGACAGAAGCATCAGGCCAATGGACCCTAGTGCCACTTTCTTATAAGCTGAGGTGTCCACAGGCAGGGAGGGAGGGTCAGCAGCAGGTGAGGGGGATACTCTAAGTCATGCCCCTGCACCAGTGCCAGGACTCACACGACAATGACTTCAAACAGTGTGAGTAAAACTGAACACAGTTATTTAAGGGTTTATCTGGAGCTGTGGAAGTCCAGAGCAGAACTGGGTTTTGAGAACTCAGGGCAGGGGGAGGAATTGGGGGTAGGTAGGGGGAACTCTGTGAGCACCAAAGCATTCACTTCTGGACCACATCAAATCCTCTGCTGCTGACTGAATCTGAAATACTCTAACTTGGGAGCCTGCACAGTGTCAGCCTAGTGGTAACATGGGCTATATCAAAGGCAGACATGGGAGAGAGAAGACCAGGATGACAGATGAAGGAAGCAGGGCAAGAAGAGTAAATGGAGATGTCTAAGAGGGAGAGAAAAAAAGGCAATGGTGGGGAGGACAGGCAGGGATTCGAGGAAGAATGGACGGAAAGGAGAATGGAGGTGTAATAACTTGGGTAGCAGCTTATCCAGACAGGGACTCTTGAAAAGTGGAGCCACTTTGGGACACAACTTGCCTGGGAACAACCCCCACCATTCCTAATTGTGAGCTGCAGTTAACGCTACAGTGACTGTAAGTGCTAAGGACAGAGTTCCTGAGGCCACCAACCCAGGGGCTGGACACTTACTCAGCCTCAGCAGGCTGCTCCCTGAAGAGTCAGGCTGGGAGGAGGCAGTGGGAGGAGACTTGGCAGCTTCTCCATTGGGTGTGGCTGCTGAGAGCTTCCCAGGTAACGTAGGGTACTTCTGCTCCACCGGGAAAGAGCTGTCCTATTGGAAAGAGAGATGCCAGACTAACCGTTAGACTGTGGCTCAAACCAGTAGGAAATCTGTGTGTGCATAAACCCTTTCTGCAAGTGTCACTTTTCATTTAGCTTGTCTCAAAGATCTTTCCAAGGTCATTTCTCCTAGTCCAGCAGAAAGGTAAAGATCTACCCACACAGTGAGACAGAGATAGCATCAAGCCCAAATCCAAAGAGTCCTGTGCCATTTGCCCCATGTTAGAAGTTTAGTGAATTCATAGTTAGGAATTCTCCCTGGGTCTTTAAAAACACAAGCCACGGTTTGCTGATGGGAGAAGAGAGCAGTCTGGTCCAGCTTTCCCTGCTCTCCCCGTATTTGCTTTCCTGTGGTCAGGAAGGAGAGGCTTTTGCTAAGCAAGACCCTTAGTCACACCAGACCAAGGCAGATCTCTACAAGGTCACAGCCATGAGCACAGATTATACTGACCATGACTGATGGAAGGCCATGCTATAGCAGTGATACGAGAGTCTAAATCTGAAATAGTAGCAGGAAAAGTCTGTGTTATAATAATGGTCCTTTTGTCCAGTATCATAATAAGACAAAGCAAGAACCTAAGCATACATTGGGGGGAGCCTGGAGGCTACAATCCAACCCAGTTCCATTAGGAACTTAGAATCATCCTCTTTGAGGTACCACTTTGGTGCAACAAGCCCTGTAATTGGATCCTGGCTAAAAAGAAACCCCAAAGAAGTAGGCCGATTTAAAGAGAAAGACTAGCACTTATTCTGTCAAGAAGTATATAAAGATCACTAACGCCACAAACCTGAGAAAAACATATAGAATGCATTGCAAGTGTGAGAACAAAGAGAAAATGAGATGACATCACTGAGAGACTCAACTATGGATCACTTGATTACACCTAGAAGAAAAGCAAGATGAGAGGTGGAACCAATTTTAAAACTGGCGAGTCAGAATGGGACTGGATGACTGCCAAGACCAAGATGCCTTTTGAAGCTTCGTTCACTGAAAGTCAAGTGAGCAGTACATTTCAGCAGAATTCAGTTTGCTTCCGTGTCCCAGCAGCTGTTTGAAAATCAGTTCATTCTCTGCATATTGACAAAAGCCTCCACAGATGAGCTTAGAAATGAGAAATATGGGAGAGAGGAGGCAAGATTGTTAAAGAAATCTGGTCTGTGAGTAGCCATGTCAGAACCTCCAGAGATGAAGAGCATGGCATCTTCAAGCTTGTGATGACCTGCAGGGCAGAGAGGTCAGGCATGATCAGACATGTGGACCAGCCCAGCAGCTTCCCAGTGCTAGCTCATCCACTGCCTCACTCTCACCTGAGGCACTATCAAAAACACCACCAACTCCCAGGCTCCTCCCTGGCCCTGTGAATCAGGCCCTCTGAAAACGCACCCACTTCAGGAGTCTGTATTTTTAACAAGCGTCTTGGATTATTCTGATACTCAGTCAGACTCAGACCATGGGAAGGGAGTAGTCAGAACAGAACTGTGGGCTGGAGAGATGGCTGTGCGGGCAAAGGCGCTAGCTGCACAAGCCCAGTGACCCAAGGTCAGTTCCTAGAACCCACATGAGGAGCCAGATGTGGTGGCACGCATCTGTATCCCAGCAGTTTTGTGATGAGATGTGAGGCAGAGACAGGAGACTCTCCCAGAAACTCGAAGGTCAGCTAGCCTGCAGTGAGGAGGCAACAACAGGAACAAGAGAGCTCCTGCTTCAGAGAAGGAGACGGTGAAAACCAACCACCCTAAGGTGACCTCGGATGCATGCAGACACAATAAAATAGTTGCTTTTGTTTTGGTTTTAAGTTTAGAGAATCAAAGAATCTGACACCAAGTTCCATCTTCCATATGAAATACAAAATGGGGAAGGACTTTCAATATGGTTTTTGGTTGTGTCACGTAAGACCCTAATATAGGGCCAGGACAGCAGAAAGCCCCCGTCCATGACCACCCAGAGAGTACGCTGAAGAGGTGAGGTACACCCAAGGGTGAGTGAGGCTCCAGCCCCATAAGGAGCAGAGGACAATGGAATGGGCTCTCTGAGCTCTGCTTCAGTCGAGATACAAAGCTGAGGGAATGACTCACTGTTGAAGAAACAAGTGCCATGGTAAGGCCCGACAGGAAGGAGACAGGAACACATGACTCCAGTTCTATTTCCTGTCTTCAAGTATAACCCAGCAGTGGACAGCCAAGGAGCAGAGCAGAACCTATCACCCACCTGCTTTAAATCAGAACAAAGGGTGGCCTGCCAGCTCAGAGAGGGCTAAGCTTTGGGTCAGAGAGACTCAGGGAAGGCCCTTTCTTTTTAACCTCTCCAAACCTCTGTTTGGTCATTTCTAAGAGGAGAATAGCAATTCCACCCTTAGGGAATCTGAAAATAACAACATGCACAGAGCCCAGCGAATAGCTTTCAGCAGACCAACAGAAGCATAGAAACATAACAGGTCAGGTCCAAAGGGGCCAGCAATCAAGAACAGACCCTAGATCCAGAAAAGCACACCACAGGTTGCATCTGGAATATCATGCCTATCTGTCCCAGGGCACAACTGAAAGAATCCACTGAGAAATGAGTGCTTTCAAGTCTGCTGATCCACATACAAACATACACACACACACACACACACACACACACACACACACGAGAAGACAAGGTACAGCTCTGAGAAGAAAGTACTTACAGAGGGCTGGAGGACTCAATTCTAGAGTGTTGGGAATGGGAAGGACTGACTCATCCCACAGGAGACAAGGCTAACAGTCAGAATGCAAGGGTGACTGGGACATAAAGAACACTCCAGCATGAAAAGCTTGAGTTTAAGGCCAGGGACCACAGTAAGGAGATGCTATGGAAAAACTACTGTACTTGTGGAATGGTGCTGGGTATGTGTGGAGGGAAGAGGTGCTCATGTTGAACTAAGTGAAGTTTCATAAGACTGTAATTATGATCAAAGGTGTGGGAGAGCTAGTTTCAAGATGGAATATGCACTCTTTGTAAGCACTCCTACATCACTCATCTTCCACAGTAAGCAACTCGATGTCTTAAAGCATGAATGATGAACCAGCAGCATCCCCAAAGAAGTAAGTGGCCACTTACATCTGTTATTTAGAGATAAGTGTGAATGACTTTTCTGAAGCTGAGGCTGGAAGAGTGATGGCTAGGCCCCAGAGCTTTGCCAAGGGGCCACAAAACACAAGGGACTGTGTGTCCAAAGCATTAGGACAGAAAAGCAGCCAGGAGACATTTGCTCAACAATCTCCATGGCCCGAGGAATGGCTGGCTAACCAAAGCACTGACTGCCATAAGTACAGAAGTGAAAAGAAGCCTTTTACCGAGATATGAGGGTACAGATGAGGTCTTTCTTCCACAAAGAGTTAGAAGAGCAGAAATGCTCCATTCTGCCATAGTGGTGTGAAAGTATAAAGAGCCTTCTCAAGGCACATGTAGTGAAGCCTCGTGTCTCCTCTGGAAGGCAGAGGAGACCGAAGGGCAATGCACAGTACATCCCCCTTTCAATGCTATAGATGATGGTTGGGTGGGGCTGACACTAATTATAGGAAGCTTCAGTTTACCGTGGGCTCAATATTGGTCTACCAGCCTAGAACTGTAATCACCTGCCACAGCAGCAATCTAGGAGAAAATGGGATTAATGGACTTTTTATAACATAACTTATTCACTGAAGGCAGACTGAGTGCACACCTGTGTTTTTAACCTGGCATCTCAGCACAGAAGAGGAGTGTTGCCAACATTCTTCTGTGTCGAAGGTTACACCTTCTATATAGTAACTAAGCCTAGACTTCTTCAAAGATTAGTCTCTCTGAGCCTACAAAGCAGAGGTGATCTTGGTAAACGATACACCAAGGATAATGATTTATGAGAAAGTGATTTATGCATATGGACTACACTACAACGGAATTTTCCCTTTCCTCATTCCTTAACTCTTACAGTTAACTTATTTTAAGGCTACAAAAGCTGTACCTGGTTAAAATACTCTAGCAAACGTTACAACCAAGGATAGGCAATAAAGATATAAATGAATGTACCTTGGGCTCTCCCACCAGGGACAGCTGGTTCCCATCGACACACTGTGGAGTGACAAGAAGGATTCGAACATGAGGAGAAAAAGAAAGCTGTGTTAGTCACCATGAGCAGCTCAGAACCACGTGCCTGTTTACATCTGATGCACTGAGATGTAAGTACACTGCCCCATCCTTCACGTTAGATGATCGCCACTCACAGCAGCAAACAAGCCACTGTCTGGCCAGGGAACAGATACCCTGGGCAGTTGCCAGAAGACTGACCAATGGAGCAAGAGGCATATGGCTGCGGATTGGCTCCTGCCAACTCCAGCTTCCGTGGCTCTCCACCATGTCACTCTGACGGAGAGTTGGGGAAGGGGGGGGGGCAGTATGAAGCATGGCTCACCAGAGGCTCGTTCAGGGCAGGACTCGGTGCTTAGTCATTGCTAAGCTCAAAGCCTTCCACTGTTCCCTCCAACACTGGGCCCAGTCACATGGTCAAGTCCATTCTTACACAGGGGGCCACAAAGCCCTTCTCAGATCTTTCCAGACTTTTTTAAAGCTACCTCTCTAATGTTCTTGATTATCCCAGGCTGTGTTCTGAAATTACCCCCTTTACCTATGTTACTCCTTCATTCAGAACCCCTGCAGAGATCCCAGAACATTGGGGAGATGAGGCCAGAATCCTATGATCTTCTCTGGCTTGATGTGGTATATGGCTCGGACCTTGTTGTTCCTGCTCCCATGTTCCCCCAAACCTGCTTGTGCCCACCTGCACATCCCAGCACTGTGCTGGGCCTAAAGGAGTAACTCAGTACTTGACACAGCCAGTTAATGAGCTGACCTTATCCCCAGATTCACGTCTCAAGTCTTCCAGACTACAGGAGAGTTTCTTCTGAGCCCTGGATAAACACAGAAAAAAGAACTCATAGTGACTATGGTGATACTCATAGTCACTTGGTGACACTCATGCACCGGGCATGTCAGATGCTTAACCAGAAGCCTGTCTTAGGCTTGGAGTAGGTAACCCCTGTGTAAGATAAGACCTTGGGGGAAGCCTGGCCCAACAGTGAGTGGTACTGGTAATATAACTACTGGGTCTCCCAAGGGAATCCCAATCCCAGTGTCTGCAAAGTCAAGTGGAAGGAAAATGCCGGTACTGGCTTGTCTTTAAATCTAAGTGATCTGGGCAGGAAGCTGCAGGCACCCCCCTTAAGAGGAGGCAAGCACACCAGCCAGCCACAGCTTGAAGTATTGCCTAGGATCCTCCAACCCTCCATTCTGGCTCTCCCTGCCCTGAGTAGTCAGCTCAGGAGACTCATGTCTTCATAGGGGCTATTCTGTTGAGGATATCCAATGCACAGTAAAGGGGCAATGCTACATGCGGCCACAGAGGGAACGGAGGGATGATAGCCAACGAGTCCTGACTAGGCCTTTTCTCAATGTCGGTGACTCTCGGCCTATGGGAGAGAAATCCCCTCAGTAGCCACGAGAGGTTGGCTTGAACCTGTGCCCAGAACCCTGTGGCTATCTCACCACACCTGCCCAGTCACCATCTACCTTCTGAGCCCCAAGAAGAGAAAGGCGTTCAGTTCTCCTACCTGGTCTCCAGTGATTTCTGTGGCAAAGGAGGTGGCCCTGGGGAGGGAGAGCTGCATCGCGGTGATACCTGTTTCACAAACAGAAGAGCAGCAATGGAAGGCAGTTACCATTTAGGAACCAAACCTTCCCCTTGATGACTCCTCTGAGAAAAATATTTCTGTTCCTGGCTACAGCCATGGTAGGTGCACTCTTATGGATGTTTTGCTCTTTCAAGAAATCCTTATCAGGGATTAAAGAATACACCAAGCTCTGAGAGACACTAGGCATATCAAGCCACCAGGGTCAAATCATGCTTTGTCCCTAAGCTCTAGACCTTAGACATTAAGTCTAGATCCCAGCAGCAGACTCCCAAAACTTGGGGGCTGTCATTGCCTCTGCCCTTGCATAGCTTGTCTCTTACCTTCTTTGATTCAATGGGTCACTACCCCACACAACCTAAAACACCCCCGCTGTTTGGCATAAGTGACTCTCACTGAGAGGACTCTAGCGACACAGTCACTCAGCAAGCATCCGCACCATCTGTTGCCTGCCAATCCTATGGTAGGAATGAAGCATAATCCACACCAGGAGACAGATCAATAAGCAAGGATAAAGGAACTGCCACCTGCTGTGACACTGACACCAATGATATAACATGGAAAGGGGAGGAAGAAACTTCCCTCTCCGTGGGTAGACTGTGACAAGGCTTCAGAGGGGAGAACACTGGGGTTGAACGTTGAGAAGTGAGCAGGGGTTCATTAGGAAGGTAAGAAAGAAAACATCATCTCAGGGTGAGTCAGAAATAATGAGAATGATAGGATACAGTTCAGTCTTCACTGATGCACTGACCACAGAACCCTGTCTTTTTCCTCAAGCCCCAGGTCTTTCTGGCTTTCTCTAGGAAAATTTTCTAACATCATAGCACAGGTATTAAAAACTGGAGCTTGCTGGTCAGACAGATCTGGGTTCAAGTCCCGTTCTGCTACCTACCTACAGTGTGACTTAGAGAATATTACTCACCCCCTCTGAAACTCAGCCTCATTGTAGTAAAATAAGAGCCCATGTTGGATGTCATGAGAACTGCGCCATGCACACTGCTCATAGCAACAACCACCAAACAAACTGAGCAAGTCCTGATTACTGCTCAGATACAACTACCAGCAACAAAATGTACTTTTATTGAGTCAATGGGGTGGGGGTGTCACTGGAGGACATTTGATCCTTCTTTAAAGAAGTGATTAAGCTGAACTGTTAAACAATCATTTTCAGTTTGATCTTTCTAGAGTTTGTGAATCTTTTAGTCCTGGTACAACCCCTCCCCTCCTCCCCAGGCCTCCGTCTACAAACTCGTTTGTTTATCTGTGTTTAACCAAGTTCTAGAGAGTGATACAGTAGGGTCATATTCTAAAGCAAGGAGAAGAAAATCCATGTGCCGGTTAGAGGGGCTGACACAGGCATGTGTGAGGCAGGAATGCATTGCTATGGAAGGCGCCTGTGTCTCTTTATAGTCAAGACAGATTCACTCATTCATCAAATATGTTCAAGTCCACTAGGAGTAAGTCATGACAGCAAGCTCTGGAGAAGCCTTTGTAAATAAAAAAAACAAAACAAAACACTACCCTTGTTCTGTGCTACATGCCAGAGAAGAAAGATAAACAGAAAGCCAATTAAAGAGGAAAATTCTTGCCCTCCAGAGTTCCAGTGGCCCCCATGCTTTCCCTAGCCAGAGCTCAGGCCTTGTTCCCCAAACCATCTTGCCAGAGCTTAAGGAGCATTTCCTGGACTGAACTATTCATCAGTTAAGATGCTTGATGACAGGCAGCTGTCAGATGCCTCTCTAGGTCAAGGCAAGCTCCCAAGGACAATTGAACCCCACACTGTGGGAGGAAGTGTGGTACCTCTTGTTTCAATACTTCCTCAGGGTTTTTATTTGTGGTGTTCCATTTTCTAAAGCTTCCCTCTATTTCATCTTCATTGATTGAGAGGGTTCTCTCCGAAGGCCCTGGAAATAGTAAAGCAATGTTGATAAATCACCACTGTGAGACTTTCTCAGAAACTCATACCACAAAACCTTCATAGTGTTTGTTCTTCATTAACAAATACTAAGGAGGATTGCTTCACCTTGAGGGTTTCACTTCATCCTGTCTCAAAAACAAAAATACTAAGACACATGTAAAGTGCTGTGGTTTGAGTATGGGATGTCTCAGATGGCATTGCCGTTTTGCAAGTCTGTGATGCCTTTCAGAGGTAGAGTCTCATTGGAGGACATGGGCTGCTGAGCTGTATGGTGGTCCTTGGGAGTTACTGCTCTGCCCATTTCTGTCCAATCTTTCCACTTCCTGGCCCATCAGAATACAAGGAGTCTCTACATACTCCTGCTGATATGGCACACTGTGTCTTTAAACTGTGAGCCAAAATAAATTCTTCCTCTCTTAGCTAGCTTCCTGTTGGGTATTTGATCAGACCAAAAAAGTAATTACTACATAAAGAGACATTAATAGTGTGATTGGGAAAATTCTTCAGGACGCAATCAAGGGCTGCCATGAAGGTCACTTTAAGGTCAAAGTTCACCCCTGGAACAGAGGTAAGCCACTTCTTGCTTCCAATTTTCTTATTTCTTGCTCAAGGGCAATCAGGTCCTATGAGGTATTTGGCCCAAGGTCACAAAGAATTAGAGAAAAGAGGCTAAGGCATTTGTGTGGGGCTTGGCAGATTCCTTGGGCAGGAACCAGTCAGTTCGTATCCCAGCAGAGACAAGGTTTGTTTCCAGAGTCAGTAGCTCCGCCAGAATCAGATCCCCTTCAAACAACCCTCCTGTGCAAAGTAACTGCTCCTGCGGGATCCGCAATGGGAGCCAGCTCCACTGCACGAGGCACGTGAGCACAGTGCACTAATATGAATATACACACTGCTTGTACGCTGCCCTGGTCTGCATGGTAAATATGAAATACATGACTTTCTATGGCAACCTGGGCACCTGGAAACTCATGGAAGTCCCCAAGGTATCTTCTCCACCTGTAGGGAACTTCAGATCCTGTAAGAAACTCACAGGCTCTGAGGCCCATGAGAGCTCTGACCGACTCAGTGTAATTTCTGTCACTGTCTCTAAGGTGGATCCTAAGAAGACAGATTGGAGCCCCTCTAATGGGGAGGATTCCCAAGAGCTAAACCTAAACACTGTATTTTCTTAGGCAGTCCCTATAAGTTTCATTTGATGAAATTTCCAGAAATCACCATCTGCATCATCCAAGAGTCTACACACAGATCCACTCTCCAGTATATCTCCAATCAGGAGACAGAGGATCTGATAGCAGATTTCTCCTGCCTCTGATACAGTAGATGAAATATCTTTCAGGGGAAATAGGGTTCCTCCTCCTCTTACCCTGAGTGGCCATCACAATTTCCTTCACCCTTAGGCACTGGTTCAACAGCCCTGTAAGCTCCTCTATCCGACGGTCCTGTCATGGTATAAGAGCAGATCAAGATTACCACCACCTCCAGTCCCTAGTTGACTTCATTTGGAACACAATGGAGAAAATCCCATAGAAGACCTCTGAGGACCCCCAAAAGAGAAAGTCAGGGCCCAGCTGGGCCTAGTGGTCTGCCGCACAGGCATCTATAGACACCCATGGCACTATGTGAAGGTATGGGTCAGCAGTCACTGACATACCCTTGAAGAGGTCCACATGCTGGCAGAAGTACAACTCTCTGCCTCCTACTCTCTGAAAACAGCCTGCATGAAGAATGCCTCTGATTCCTGAGTCACTCTCTGGAGCTACACACATAAGACATATCCTAATCTCCTCACCTGTCCCTTGGTAGTCTGAAGTACTTAACACAACAGAGCATATCACAAGAAAGGACCATTCTTTCAAGGTCTGGGGACTTAGGTCACACAGATCCTGGACTATATGGGTAGCTCTGCTATCTACCTGTGCAAAATTATCCAAGCATTCTGAGTCTCTTTCTTTAGCTAAGAATGTGGGGCTGTGACTCCCAGAGACACTATTTATACTAGCTAAGGGCTTCTCTATGTAAGTATGAGGTTATATATGATTATGCAGGAATCAGAAAGGAAGAATGTAAGGTAGCAGGATAAACTGACGCACGGCATACTGCTAAGTGTCTCTATGATAGTTCTATCAGGAGGAATAAACTGCACACACAGGGGCTGTTGCTGTTTTGCTACGAGTTGTGACATTAGTGAGGATAGGGGTATTTTTCAGCACACCACCATGAACAGGCAGGGCTCTAAGGTGCCTTTGGGAGATTCAGTTTAGGCAAAGTTCTCAGGCATATAAACAAGTACTAAAGTTGAGTCTCTCGTGAAAAGCTGTTATCTTAACATATCCTGCCAATGATGGCATGCCATTGTCCAATAGAGTGGAGACCAGAAGGGACCGAATTAGTTAGAGGTGCCTGCAAGGAAAGGACAAGGTGTCACAGTGACTGGCTCACCTTATCCTCATTGGCAACCAGCAGTGTTTCCATCCCCATCTTCAGACGGTGGATTTCTTGGTCTAAAAGAATCAAGGTATAGAAGGAATTATTTGTACAAATTGCTGACAGCTATTGCCATATGCTGATGACCCTCAGGTTCAAACATAAAGACTGACAAGTGAGTGTGGCTCCTTTTTATTTGTTGAAAGAACCTGGGATGCGGTCTTGCACAGTGAGTCTCATTAGACATTTGTTGGTTATATTTGTGAATAACCTAGTGTTTTGTCTTCTCTTTCTAGATAGGTATCCAGGGGCAAAATAAAAATAGCATTTACTCAAAAGTGACAGCGAGGAATCAAAAACCTTTCATAAACAGCATCTCTTAAGAACATAAATATTCATATTCTGTATAAGCATATGCCGAGGCTCCTGACTAGTTTGGGAAAAGACCATGCAGTCAGACAAACTAGAAGCAGAGGAAAATTTTATAAAAGAAAACTCAAAACAATTTATGGATGATAAATGGACACTGGGCATTAGTCAAAGGTTTGGTAGTTGGTTAAATTTAAAATTGTAAAATCTGACTAAAGAAATGTTTACATATGGGCATGGAGTTATGGGCCTATAATCATAACCATTCATGGCAGAGGGAGAAGATCCAAGGTCTGAACCCTGGCTGGGAAACTTATGAAGACCCTAGTTCAAAATGAAAAGTTTTTCTTTTCTTTAAAAAAAAAAAAGGCTATAGGTATGGTCCGGTGGCAGAGTAACAGGTCTTCTATGCACAAGGCCTTGGGCTTAGTCCAAAACCAAAAGGGAAAAAAAATTAAGGGGGAAGGGACAGCAAGATGGCTCCATGAGTAAATGCAGTTGCCATTGAGCCTAATAACTTGAGATTGAGCCTCAAGATCTACATGTTGGAGAGAACTGACTCTCACATATTTTCCTCTGATATCCACACATATAATGTGGCATGTGTACACACACATACACACACAAAAAATAAACAAACATAATAAAAACATCAAAAACAAAAGAAATAACTATTTAGATTTAATAACAAATACACAAAGCAAATGTTACGGTTAACGGAGAGCAATGCCACTTCACCACAAATACACAATGGCTCTGTGTTGGTCCATGGTAGAAAAACAATGGCTTTCTCCAAGTTTAGACTCAAATGGGGACAAGCCTGGCTTCTTCCCAAACAGGTCTGAAGAGTAAGAGTAAAGGCCAATGCCTGAAGAAGAAAGAGGCCATTTTTGAGATTCTTAGAGGTTTTGGAATTGGCATGGACCTGGATATGCTAGAAAAAAAAAAAAAAAACTTGTGCTTAATTCTAAAATGAGATAAACAACAAGAAGAAATGTTGAGTAAGAACAGTACAAGAAACAAGGGATCCCAAGTACAGATATCCTGTTTCCTCTGTGATAGTTAATAAGAAATAGCATTAGGGTATGTGTGGACTTGGTGTAAAGAGTTACTGGAGCTCATTCTCAGAGCAAGTGGAGTCTTAGGCTTCTGGTACCAACATCAGTTCTACCACTCAGTTTTTGGGGGGGTGTGGCATGAGGGTAGGGTAGGAGGGAAATTTCATATAAAGACTGTTAAAGCTGGATGCACGGGTCAGAACCCAACCTGACTGGGCATAAATGATAGCGTAAGCATGGGAAGATTCCTGTGAAAGGATGGGAAGGGATAAGTCTGATGGTCACCAGTATCTTTTTCAAGCTCAGTCACTATTACAAGGATATAGAATGTTCTCACTCCAGCTGGAGACCCAAGCCAGGTAATGCTGAGGCCAAGATAAGGCTAGACAGTGGCAGCAGCCAAAGGACTGACCTTGGTCAGCATCCAGGTGGCAAGTGGGGGAGCTGGAATGTGTGTGTGTGATCTCTCTGTATCCTTGGAGAATGCCACAAAGATACTATGTATGTTAAGAAGAATATTTGAGGGTTTCTTCTGTTTTTAATCGATAAGATTTGAACTCCCCATGGAATATCCAGTATCCATTACACTTACTCAATGACTCAGTTTTAGGGTAGGCCAAATACTGTGCTAGGCTCTAAAGTGTTTTTAAACAAAGACAAAAATCCTTATCTCAAGACCTCCCAAAATACAGCACTGCTAAATTATAGTATGAGCTATGTTGGGAACTCAAGAATAATAAGACCAGAGTCACCCACTTGAGGTTGGGTGGCCAGGAAGAGCTTCCTGGGAAATATTTAAGTAGAGCTCTAAGGATGGCAAGGAATTGACTTTCTTTTGTAATCTCGGGGCCTTGTACAAATGTCAGGCGGGATGAACTGCTAAGCCTCCTCTTTGGGGGGGAACACCGAAGCAAGGCCTTTTAATTCAATGAAGTCAGATGGTTTTTAGGGGGAAAAAAGCTCCAGAGGGGGCTGCCTGGAGCTGCACAGAGCTTCAGTCAACACTGTGAGAAAAGCCTTCAGAGCTAAGTGTTCTAGATAAGGGAGAGGCATGACAATGATACAATGTCAGAGCTCAGTTTCACAGGCAAGCACGCATATACACATAAGCACGTGCTCACACACACACACAAATGCATGTATGTGTATATTAGCACACTCACATATGCAAGCACACACAGTCATCCACAGATACATGTCCACTTATAAGAGTGGGCCAAGAGCCTAAAATAATGTGTTCTGTCACAGTCAATTTAGTTACCTCGCTCTGCATGGTCACTGTGGAGAGCTGCACTCCGGGAGAGTTGGCTGTGAAGACGCTCAATTTCTGCATCTTTTAGGGCCACCTGTTCTTGCAGCTGGGCTACCTCAGCCTGAGGAAGCAAAAGAGAATCCCTTCCAGGTCAGAGAGACTACTGGCTCATAAAAAAACACTTTATGCCATAGCTTAGAGCCCATCCGGCCCCAAGAGGCAGGAGAAGTGAAGGATATAGGTAAGGAGTGAGAGTGTAATTCACCTCCCCACTGGGTGGAATCCTGCAGAACAATCTCACTCACTTACCTACCATCACCTTGCTCTGTCTCCTCATTCCCTTATCTGACCAAGCTCTTTCTCTTCGCTGTTCTGTAAAACTCAGGTAAAACTGAGGCCAGGGAGCTGGGACTGCATAGTTGGATCATTGATTTTGCATGTGGTCTTTCCTCTCCCAAGGTACACATACTCATTTAGATATGCCATTGTAACAATTATATGTAACTCCATCTTTCCACACACTTGGAAATAGAGTGGAAATAAAATAACTACTGCTGATTTTGAGGTGAGCCAAGAGTTCCCTCCTTAGATACTCTCTTTTTCTGCAGTCAATGCTTCTGGCCAACCTCCAAACACAGTTGCATGTTTGCCCATGTGTACACATACAAGCTTTAGAGTGTGCTCAGTATGTATACTTTTTTTTAAGGGAAAGCACATAAGCACACTGCACACAAATCCACAAATCTACACACACTGGCATTGGCAATGGGCAGTTCCCACATCTCCATTATGCCTAAAGTTACAATTCACACACAGCACTATGCATGGTTAACCATACTTTCCAGACTCTTTAGAAATTCAGAGCTCTTTCTGTCTCTCTCCAAGAGGCTCATTGGAGCCAAACAAATCTAGAATCTCTCATGTCCCAGTTGGATGACCTTGGACAAGTAATTGTACCTACCCTAGTCTTAGCTCAATAGTGACCACTTCATGGCCTACAGGAAAATTACATAACATAACTTATGAGTGACTAGGTCAAATACTTATCACATATTAAAGGCCTAGTAAATACTACAATCATAGTAACACTTCTTTCCCATCCTGTTCCTTCCCTTAGGAAAAAGCTCCATTCTGAACATAAAACCAAGAAAGGGGTTAGAACTGAGCTTTGAGCAGAACACACAGCACAGGCATCTACCCTGCCCATGGCCTTCCATGTAGGAACCTAATTATATTCCAACTCTGGTTGTCAGAGTATGATGGGGGTTGGGGGGAGGGAGAGATAAGTCAATCACTGGACAACAAATGAGCACTAGTCCTACTGGTGACTCTTCTGCCTGCCAGGTCTTGGTTAGACTGAGTACCCACCCTGAAGCCACTGTTCTCACTACTTATAAATCTCATGTAGTCCCATAAGAACCCATGGGAGAAAGCAAATTCCTGAAAATACTGGGAGAAAACAGGAGCAGTACATGACTCCAAATGAAATCAGCCAATGACTGACTGTCCAGGCAAGGATGCTGTCTTAGTTACCCTTCTATTACTGTGAAGAGACACTATGACCAAGACAAATCTTATAAAAGAAAGCATTTAATTGAGGGCTTGCTTACAGTTTCAGAGGGTTAATCCATTATCATCATGGCAGGAGGCACACAGGCATGGTGCTAGAGCAGTAGCTGAGAGCTTTACATCATGATCCACAGGCAGCAGGCAGAGCAAGAAAAAGACTGGGCCTTGCATGAGTTTTTGAAAACTTAAAGTCTATCCCCAGTGACACACCTCCTCCGACAAGGCCACACTTCCTAATCCTTCCCTAAACAGTCTGGCAACTAGGAACTAGACATTCAAATATATGAGCCTATGAGGGCCATTCTCATTCAAACCATAGTAGATGCCAACCTGAGACCATGTGTTCCAATGCAGAATGCCTGCCACCCACCCACCCTGCTGCTCCAATGGTGCTTCACACACCTCAGTCTCCATGCTTCATCCCAGGACATCATCAGCCAGCCTGCTGCTCCAACGCAGAGTTTCCTTACTCACCTAGTCTGACCACATGCAGAACTGCACCCTCCCGGCCTGCTACTCCAATAGAGAGCTCCAGCACTCCAGGCTGCATGCTAGTATGTTAATAGGATGAATGAAATCCACTCTTGTGAGACTCAACCCTTCTCAATGGTTCTGAATAAACCTTCCCTGACATCCTCTAAACAGGACAGAGATGTAAAGGAAAAACAGGAGATAAAAGGTCAGATTTCTTTCCTGTAAAGCTTGCTATGGAGCCTGGTCCCTCCACTCTGGGCCCTACCTAGAATCAAGAGAGCCAAGTCTGGCTATCCCATCCAGCTTACTGAGATGAGCAGCCACAAACCATCATTTGGGGTCCACATGTCCATTGGCTTATGGATAATGGTGACAATGGTTTCTGACAACTCTAGCCTTAGGATTATCAACTCAAATGCATTGCATTTCCATGAGGGTCAGGATATTCTTTGGAGATAATCTCTCAGCTTTTCTTGCATGGTTTCTTGCCTGTGGTTCTTTACTGTTAGAAATCCAATGCTGATGCTTATCTGTTGGTCTCACAGAAGACTTCAGTGAAGTGGGCCTACTGAGAAAGAGTTTATTTGAGACTTACAGTTTCAAAGGCTGACTCTGAAGAGACACTAGCCCACTAGAGTATGTGGCTCTGGCAGGCCTTGCCCTTCTCCCCCATTTCCTTTGCCTTGCTACAAACCGTTAGATTACATTTTTAAAGCTAGCCACCAAGGTCTATTCCCTTACTTGACCACCTCTTTCTCCTGAGGCTGACAACCAAAGTCCAGCTATCAGAAACACCTTTTGGCTTACCTAATTAACATGCCCAACTTAAATTCAACACCTTATCCTAACATGGGGTTCCTCCTTTACCTTTATAAACCACCATTCGCCTATGTGCCTCGTCTGTCTCCTCTCTATCCAGAGGCAGTCCTTCATCCTTCCAGGACATATATCCCTGCCCTTTCCCCTTCTCCCTGTCCTCTATCTCCTTTCCCACTGCACCCTAGCCCATTCTAACACAGACCTCCCCTTTTTCTCTTAAGAATGACACATGCATGGTCATAGGTTGCTGTTTTTCTGCCTGAGTCAGAAAGCAGTCACTTAATTTTTCTTTGCTGCTTAATAAAGAATCTCTCTGTAAAAAGAGGTGTTTAGGTGTGGCTTTCATCTGATCTGGGGTCTGGAAGAGAGCCCCTGCTGTGCAGAAGTCCTTTCAGACTTCATGGTGATGATGGTAGGGAGCATGGGAGCAGACAGGCAGGCATAGCACTGAAGCAGTAGCTGAGAGCTTATATCATCTCCATAAGAATGAGGTGAAGAGAGATAACTAGGAATTGCATGGCTTTTGTAACCTTAAAGCCCAACCCCAATGACACATCTCTTCCAACAAGGCCACACCTTCTAATCCTTCCCAAACAGTTCCACCAACTGGGACAAAATATTCAAAATATTAGCCTATGCACAGACCTGACAGACCAAGTGACTTGCCTTGACCTTTACTTTGGAATGGCCACAAAACAAGGAAAAAATACAGGTTGTCT
Organism: Peromyscus maniculatus bairdii; assembly: GCF_049852395.1. Classification (NCBI taxonomy): domain Eukaryota; kingdom Metazoa; phylum Chordata; class Mammalia; order Rodentia; family Cricetidae; genus Peromyscus; species Peromyscus maniculatus. The sequence continues at coordinate 118,003,985 of NC_134852.1, read as the reverse complement.
GATATCCTTAGAAGGTTATCTGACCCACAGGTAGATGGGAAGCCCTATCCAGAACCATGAGAGCAATGGCTATCTCAGCCATAAAAACCAGCACTCTGTTGCCAGAGGTCCAAAACTATCTGAAGCCCGGCAGTGAGGCAGAGATGGGTACTCTGGATACCCTCAGGGCAAGGAACGATATTCTGCATCCCTACAGGGCTGTGTCTTACTAAACTCAAGGAACAAACTCTATTGCTGATTGCACTGAAGATAAGCCACCATTAGGGTCTGAGGAGGCTTATGCAGAAAACTGAACAGCTTACAAACATAGGGAGCATTTCAGGTGGAGAAGCAGCCACCACAGGAAGAGGGGGAAAAACACAGAAGCAGGAGACCCAGACCTGAACCCCACCCTTGCCACTTGAAGTCTCGTGGTCCTTACCAGCAAATCAGCATCAAATGCACCCACTGCGTTATTGTCTGACTTATGAGGAAAGTGTGCAAAGGGCTGGGTGGGTTCTGGCAGGAGGTGTTCCACACCTGGTAATCATTAGGAACTCCTCAGCCGGCATCTCACAGGTCCACATGCCAAGGCAGAGCGCTCCGGTGAATTAAAAGGAAAGGGTTTTCTTGTTTTTATAACAAAGGGTGGTGTGTGCAACTTCAAAGGTTTCACCTGGGCTGGACTTGCAGGAGTGAGTGCCGTAGTGGAAAGTTTTGAGCTCCTGGAAAAACAAGGCTTTTAGAATTGGTGACACCAAAGCATGGCACACATAAGGCTGTCTGTGCTTAGACAACAGCCGGTGGCCAGGCTAGGCCTGACTGGCAGTGAGTGTGGGAAGAGCTATTCAATCTCTCTAGGCCTCTATTTTATCACCTGTGAAATGGCTAAGTGTGGGTTTTTTTATATTTGTACATGAGAATATGATTATATAAATACTAACATCATGTTCAGTATTTTTCTTTTATTAAAATCATAAATTAAATCATAAATTTTTAAATGGAAAAGAGCACAATAAACATTATAAGTTGTCAGAACCAGAAACTGAGGAAGACATGGAGGGTACAGGAAGAGAAATGAAAAGGGAGAGAAAAGAGAAGGGAGGACCATAGAGAAAAATACCTGGAAGGAAATATTAGCAAGGGTAGTAGTGGCTGGGTGATCTGGGTGGTTTTTATTTTCTTTCTTTTAAAAAAAACTTTTTAAAACTTGTTTCATATGTATGGGTGTTACATTTGCATTGTGTATTTATGTACCACACGCAGGTAGTGATAGCAGAAGCCAGAGGAGGGTTTCGTATGGCCTAGAACTAAAGTTACAGATGGTAAGAGCCACTGTGTGGGTTCTGGTAATTGAACCTGCGTATTCTGGACAAGCAGCTGCTGCTCTTTAACTGCTGAGCCATCTCTCCAGACTCTTTATTTTTGAGACAGAGTCTCACTATGTAGCTCTGGATGGCCTGGAACTTACTCTGAGGACCAGGCTGGTTTCAAATTCACAGAGATCTGCCTGCTTCTGACTCCTGAGTGCTGAGATTAAAGGTGTGTATCATCACACACAGCCCTCCTTTAATTTCTATTTTATGGTTTGAAATTTTTTTACAATGAGCATTACTTTTAATAATTAACAATTAACTTTAGGAAAAGCAAAGATATAGACAAACTCACAATAATTCTAAACAAAGGTGTGTGTGTGTGTGTGTGTGTGTGTGTGTGTGTATGAAAGAGTGCATGTGCACTAGAGGTTTGGTTGTTCCTCAGGAGATGTCACCTTCTTTGAAAGAATACCCCACTAGGATCTGAGGCTCACCAATTAGACTAGGCTGGCTAGCCAGTGACCCCCAAGGATGGGGTCACTGTTATGAGAGTCACCACACCTGAATTTTTACATGGTATTAAGACTGATTTTGGGTTCTCAGGCTTGCTTCACAAGCATTTTGTTGACCAAAGTGAACCATTTTCTCCACCCTCAAAAGTATTGTTTTTAAATCTCGAACACCAACTGAACACTAAAATGCCCACATGCATCACCGAGTGTCACCTGTGGATGGTTCTACAGAACATAGAGAAAAGCAGATGCATTTCTTCTTAAGGGGCAGTAGCCCAGGCTTCCTCCAGCAGAAACTCTATCCAGGATGGTTAGAGAGTTTCCTTCTTCTTCCTAATGCCCACATGAAGCCCTTTTTTTTTATTGAATCATACTCTCTGTCCCTTCCCAGAGGACACAGTACAATGTGATACAGGCACACAATGCATAGTGAGCAAATCAGGGTGATATGAACACCCATCTGCTCCAACAGTCATTTCTGTGAGTTGAGAGTTTTTATGCTCTTCTATTCATTTTGAAATGTATAATATATTTTTCAAACAACAGATTCCCAGGGTGGCAAGACAAATCAGCACGTAAATGCTTTTGCCACCCATATTTAACAATCCAAGAGAACTCACTCCCCAAGTCATCCTGACCTCCACAGGTAGCCAAACCACATACATGCATGCTCACTTCCTCCCCTGCCGCCCCACTCTAAAAATAGCATAATTATATTTTAATGTGATTTTTCCTAATGTTCATTTGATAACTAATTTGGCATTTTAAAGATATAATATGCAAGCAAAAATAACTAAATCAATTTTATGTGTGTTTGTTTCTTTTTGCTGTTGCTGTTCTTTCCTGAGACAGAAACATGCTATGTAGGCCAGGCTGGCCAGGAACCTGCTATGTAGTCCAAGATAGCCTCAAACTCCAAGTGATCCTCCTGATCCCCTGAGTGCTAAGATGACAAGTATTCCACCGTATCCAGGTAACCCACTACTTTTAACCCCTGCAGTTCAACTAGGAAGAACTAAACAAGAAAGAGAAAAAGTTATCACTAAAGAATTTATTCTTGGTGTCCTTTACACAGTAAGCTCCCCAATTCAGTAAAATGCTTTGACTGAAAAAATAAACCAAAGGCTTTATCATTTTAGGAATGCATTCATTTCTAAAGCTAAAGCACGATTATGATGACGATGATGATGATGATGATGACGACCATGACAATTTTTTTTTTTAGAAAACTGACTGATGAGTTTCAGATGATGTCCCCAACAAAACACTGTTACTCACCCTCCCTCATTCTGTTAGGATTTGTCACCTGCGGCTATCACTTATCTGACAGCCCACTCACTCACTCACCTAGGAGTGGGCAACCTTGGCTAAGCAGCAAGGGGCAGCAGGACGCTGCCAGAGGAAGAAGACATGGCTGGGGTACCTGAGCAGCTCTCCCTTCAGGTTGCCAGGCTCTCAGGGGAGCCTTTCTATATCAGATCTGCCTGCACAGTGGGCACTGTGTGGGTTGGTTTGCATTTCCACACTTCCTGCTGTAGGGAACCCCAAGAGTGAACCCCTTCCATCAGAGCCCCCACTCTCCCCCCTCCTCAGGTGCCTCATACTGCCTTTTACCTTAGTGGCCTTCAGCTCCCACTCATACTGGTTCCGTTCATTCTCCAGCTCCTCCACTTTGATTTTGAGGTGCTTGAGCTCTTGCAGTAACTCCTGGAGAGAAGGAGAATGACAGAGCTGTGACAGGTAAAGAGCATGACAGATCAAGACTCCAAACTGGATAAAACTCATGCAGGCTCCATGACTACAGCTTTGAACTTTAAACATGGTCCAGAAAATGCCATGCAGCCATTTAAAAATGAAAGCCAGGGAGTTCCAGACATAAGAGAGAAGAAATTGCTGTGGGTGTACATGTGTATGTGTGCATGTGTATTTGTGTGTTCAAACATGTGTAGGCCAGAGGACAACCTTAGGTATATTCCTCAGCCATCATCTTTTTTTTTTTTTTAAAGAACAGGTCTCTTAGCCCCAGGATCCACCTGTCTCTACTCCCCACCCCCAAGTGGCAGGATTGCATGCGTTTGTATATGTGTGTGTTTGTTTGTTTGAACATTGGTTATGGGGATGTAACTCAGATCCTCATGCTCATCATTTTACCCACTGAGCTACCTTTCCAGACTAAAACTCAAAATTACCCTCTTATTCTTAGGTTCTGTCGTTTCATTCTCTGACACCTGAACCCCCATGCCCAGCTCACGCACAGGTGTGTCACAAGCCGACAGGTCAAGCTTGTGAGTGGGAAGAGCAGAGATGCTGAATGGAGACAACTTCCCTGATGGTGCAGAGGGAAGGGCAGGAAGCAAGGAGCATCTCTCTGCACTGAGGGTGGGGAACCCACAGGAGGAAAGCGGTAATCCTCTGAGGCGTCACAACCATTAAGATTCAGGAAATAAATGCTAAGTGCCAAACACAGACGCCAGTGTGAGTGCCCTGTTCAAACAAGGAGGTTAAGCAAGAAGAAACAGGGAAGACATGCGGAGAGGTGTCAAGACAGGAGGCAGACGGTGAGACAGCCCCTTGTGGTGGAGCAGAGATTAGATGTTGGCATGTACTGAAGATGAGACTGGGGAGCTAAGGCAGGGTCGGGCTCTACAGATGAGGGTACTCAGGGTGACACTGTGTGGACAGGAAGTCACTGAAGCTTCCTGAATGGAAGCTTACAAGTACACATTTGTACTGGTTGTGAGTGGGACAGGAACTCAAGTCTGTATCTAGACCCCTGATTGAAAATTTCCTCAATAAAGGGGTAACACTCAGCAATGCTATTTTTGTTGGTTTTTACCTTCCAAACATTGAAGATTACAACATGTACTACCAGTGTGCTCTGCCAACATTTTCTTGAACCAAAATTCACTTAATGGACAATCATTTTGGGTAACAACTATTTACTATCAGAAGAACTGGCATAAAGATCATTAACTGGTAGCCTGAGTATCTTCAAATGGTTTATCCTTTGTGACCTTGGCCCTGTGTTAAACACTGACTGCTAAATATCCACAGGAACAATGGCATTAGCACACTGATCTGAGTGGCACTCCCATGCTCTCAAAGCTTCTAAACTTTAACTCATGACCAGCCTGTCCTGTCCCAGGTAAGCTCTAACATGTCACACTGGAGAAGTTTCAACTCCTCTTTCCAATTTACACCTCAATACACACAACACTCCCCTCTAATTGGCCACCATGTAAACTCTTGCCTATCCTTCACCCCCCTCAGGCAAAGCTACCCAGACCTCCACATCACATTAGGCCCCTCTGCAGGACTCTCTGGTGTTTCCCACAGATCTCCTATATGGTTTATCTGTAGGGTTGCTAATGGCTTGTTCTGTTCTCTTCTGTAACGTCTGGGGAGTCCTTGTGAACCTCTTACCCAGCAGGTCCTGGCACATAGCTGTTGACGAATGAATACCTGATACTCAAGTCATTATTTAATTGGCTTAGGTGTCTTTGCATTCTGAGATAATCTACCATGAAGTAACACTGCTTCCACTTGAATCTTATAAGATGATTTATGAAAAATGACTTACAGCTGGGGTGAGTATTCTTGATACCTTTTGAAAGAAAAAAAACTTCTCCAACCTAAGGTGACCATGGATTTGATTTTCATCACTGGGCTTAGAGACCTTTGGTCACCTATTTGAGCTTGCTACAGATTCAGAATCATTTTCTAGTAATGTTGTCGGCCCTGCCCAAGCTGTTCCAATGCTCAGCAGGTAGGAAAAGTCTTATCTGTTTTGCTCCTGTCTTAGGGGCTGCTCAGTTTGCTGTGAGAGACAAGCATGCCCACAGTGGTGGAATCAAGGAAGCACAGGCTACAGCTCTCTGGGTTCTTGAGACTTCTTTGGCATATGGCCTGAAAGGTCATAAACTCATGATACTGTGATTATTATGTGGGCATTATTTTTCCTGGAAATGCAGATGATGACTTAATTGTTCACAACAAATGAAAACCCTAATGCTTGGTTTATTCTCTGAGGTGGGGGTAGGGCTAAATGTCTCTAAACATAGATTTGAAAAGATTTTTTTCCCATGATGCTGTTTTTTTCATTAAAGAGAATCATACAATGAAGCTTCATTTAAACACCCAGTCCAGGAAGACTCCAAGGTAAGTGTCTGGATCATACATTGGAAGAAGGAAATCCTGACTCATCCTTTGGCCCAACACCACTCAGAGCCCGTGACAAACCTCCATCCTATTCCTGAAGATGGGGAATGTGGCCTTCTGAGGGCTATTCTCACCTGTTAAAAACCCTGCTTGATGAGAGTTCCAGAGCCTACCTCATATCAACAGAGGCTTGTATAAGCCCAAGTTCTGTCTGAAGTAACAGCATATCCATGCAAAGCCACTGCACACAGTTCTGGTTAGGAGAAACTTCAGCCTTCCACAAGTGAGATATCACACACACACACACACACACACACACACACACACACACACACACACACACACACACATGCTCTGATATACTTAAGTGTAGTTCCTACAGGTGACCCCTCCCAAGGGGCACAGTCCTGGCTGCAGGGCTGTGGCTTGGCTTCATGGTCATCGGCCACCACCTCCTCAGGGTGGTCCCTAGTGAGTAACAGGCGCTCTTGAATTTGCCTGTGGATGTCCATCTGCAGCCTACACATCTGTTCCTGCAGCTCACTGATCACATTCAGAACTGACTGTGGGAAGGAAGAGACAGGAGAGAAAAGCACTCAAAGTCAATCACCTTCAGATGCAGACCTCCCTGGGAGAGTAGCTGAGAAGAAAAGAAAGTTTGAAGAGGGTAAGCACAATGGGGGAGGGGGAGGGTGGCCCTCAGTCCATGGCCAGGTCCCGATTTGATGAAAAATATACGCATCATTTTTTCCCCCTGAGGCCTGGTTCATCCTTGGACCTGTCTTGAAGTTTGACATCACTTTCTGCATAATACTGGATGGCCATTCTTCTAAGTCAACAGCTGAGGTACAGAGAGTTTGGCAGATCCCTTCTTCCAAGCAGAAGCAGCAGCAGAGGTAGATGACACACAGCGCAGACACATTCCCTCCACACCTGCATCCATCCATGCTACACCTGCCAACACCCACCCACACATCCAAACATGTCAACACCTGCATATGGGTGAGCTCCACAGCACACACCATGTTTACACATAATAATGCACCCCCCCACTCTAATTCCATTCAGATGCTAATTGGCTCATTTTAACATCCAGCCTATATTCCTCTATCTTGTCAAAAGATGTCCCAAGCAATGTTTTTTTAGCACTGCACTGGAGTGTGGGTGTTTCTGATCTATCAGGACAGAAACATTTCCAGCCACATTTTTTGAGGCTAGGCTAGGTTTCTCACAGACCTGGAACTCACTAATTAGGTAAGGCTGGCTGGCCAGTGAGCTCTGGGGATTCTCCTGCCTCAGTCTCCCCTTGGGATCACAACTGCATGCCACCACACCCAGGCTTTTTTTGTTGTTTGTAAATTCTGAGAATCAAATTCAGGCCCTCCTAATGGAGCTATCTCCCCAGCCTCAGATGTGACTCAATCTTTTTTTAATATAAAAAAAAAAAAAAAAACAGTGAGTTCGAGGCCAGCCTGGACTACCAAGTGAGTCCCAGGAAAGGCGCAAAGCTACACAGAGAAACCCTGTCTCGAAAAACCAAAAAAAAAAAAAAAAAAAAAACCACAATCTGTTATTGTGTGTTTGTATATGTATAGGAGTGAGCTAAGATGCACATATCAAAGCCAGCAGACAACTTAAGAGGAGTTGGTTCTCTCCTTCCTCCTTGTGACTGGGGTCCAGGGTTCAAAGGCAGATCCTCATGCTTAGTAGTGGGCAGCCTCACCCACTGATTCACCTCACTGGCCTAAGACTTCCTACTTTGTTTTCAAGGTTCTCACACCCCTCAGAGGCTTGGCTCTAACTTTACAGAACCCACCTAATCTTTTTCTGCCAGTTTTAAAATTAAGAAGACAATGTTTCATTTCCAGATTTCCTGAACTCACTTCATTCCTGATTTCTTACACAGTGACAGACTAAAGCTCTGTGGTACAGCACTACCTAACAAGTGTATGCACAAGGTCTAGGGTCAGCTTCCTAGCACACACAATAACTTTAAAAAATGTTAATATTAAAAAAAGATTGAGTCACATCTGGGGCTGGGGAGATAGCTCCATCAGAAGGGCCTGAATTTGATTCTCAGAATTCACAAAAAAGAGGAAAGAAACAGCAAAAACCTCACTGGCAACATGGAGTGTGGGGACTGAGGTCCCAATTCTCTGCACCTGTTACGAGCATTGCAAGAATCAAGCGCACTTTTTCTTTCCTCTCATTAAAAACATACCTTTCTTTTAAAAGGCTATTGTTCTCAGCAGTGTCCTTTGTTTGGGGTCTGCCCTTCCTCATATGGTTCATACAGGTGTACTTTTGTCCTTAGTAATTGCCCTTTCCATGTGTTGTGCGGGTCCCTATGAAACCTAGTTTCCCTCAAGGCTGGCTACTCTAAGCCCTTCAACCTCTTACCGATACTGCATCAGAGACGATGCAGTCAGAACTACCTTATTATGAAATCGTACAAGCAGTTCAGGATGATTGAGTTCTCTTTTCTCTAGAGTTCCCAGCCTCTTCGTCACTCAACTCTTCAGAGTACTCTGCCTATGCTTAGTTTTGTCCTCACTCAGATTCATGAGTTTCTGGCTAACAGTGCCCACTCACTCTCATACTCCCACTTTTACTGTGTTAGTCTCACCTTTGCTTCAAAACTGAAACCAAGTCACAGTTCCCCCAGTTTCTGTTCCCTAGTCTCTGAGTGAGAAAAGTGAGAAAAACAACTAAACCTGTTTGATCCCTATCAGCTTCGGCTGTGGACTTGAGAGATCCAGACAGCTGCTGTTCCCTCCCCTCCACTTCCGTTCTTATCTGCATCAGGCAGTTCGCAGATGTAGGTCGTAGGTTGGGTCCACACCTGTTTTCCTCCCTCTGCCTCAGCAGGATCATGTGGTACACTCCAGGTCTGCTGGGCCATTTCCCTAACCACGTGCTGTGGTTGTTTTTTTGTGTCTCAGTTCTCAGACTTGGCAATGAAACTTAATGCTCTAACTCCAGGGCTGGCCATCTCCTCTTCCCAGGTCTTTTTCTCTCCTATGGGGCAGAGTCTTTGGCAACACTGCTGCATCCTTGGGCTACTGATCATGAAGTGCAGGTGACATTTATGAGGCTGTAACTGCTACTGTGTATTGTAATCTCAGCTGACTTTGTAGACTCACCCTGCTGCGCCAGACATCCACTCCCCTTTTCAGGGTTCTCACTCTCTGCAGCTACCAAGCACCTCCCATAATTATCATCTGCCCTACCCCTTCTTACCTGTCAAACCTGCTCACAAGTACCCTTAGTTCTTTCTCCCTCTCTTCCTTCATGCTGGGTTTAACAGTGGCCTGGCCCTCTCCTCGCACACACTGCTGATGAGTGTAAAATCTCTATATTCTATAGAGGGAGATTTGGAAATACTTCAAAATTTCAAGTACAGGTGCCCCGGCTCATCTGTTCCATTGTGAGGGTCTCACACATGTATAAGATTACTTACTACAGCATCATACGGAACAGCAAAAACTTGGAAACAATTTAAATTTCCATCAAAAAAGAATTTTGTTAACTACATTAGGGTATAGTCAGATGTTAGAAAATATGCAGACATAAATACAAACGAGGAATGTTTTGTTGTTTACTATTCTTGCCATGGAAAGAAGTGTAGGAGCATTCCTTTTTTAAAAAGAAAAGTATGAAAATAAAGGAAGTAGAGTATGTGTGTGCACATGTGGTATGTGTGTTTGTGTGCATATGGTTTGTCTGTGTGGGCATATATGCGTGTGGTGTGGATATGTGCATGTGGTGTGTCTATGTACATGTATGTGGTGTGTCCATCTGTCCACATGTCATTTGTCCTTGTGTAAGATAACTCTGGAAGACTACAAAACAAACTAATAGCACGGATCCTGAGTGCTGGCTGGAGCACAGGTGTTAATGAGAGCTTTGGTTAGACATCCTTATGAACTTTTGATTTTTTTTAGCAGTTTCTTTCATATGCATGAAAACATAAATTTATAAAACAAAAACAAAAATATTAACAACTCTCCTCAGCAGGCCAGTTCAGCTCTGAGCAGATACATTACTCCCTGTACTTGTTCTATGGTCCAAGTCCATCATTCTGGTTGCTCTAGTTCAGAAATCAAAATTTCTCCCTCTCAAGTATGGCACAGGAAGAAAACAATGTGTTGTAAGGCACTGTGTGTTCTGCAAGAAAATCCTGAAAATTATTTCTCGTTCTCAGTCAACTGAGATAACCCCATTTCCTGGAATCCACAGCCTGGACCTCTGCTCTCCTTTAGCCAGACTCTGACAACTGCTCAAACCTACGGGGTGCCCTGCTACGACGACGCTAGTGTGGAGGGACTCAGACTCCCTTCTGGAGGATCCTTCTGACCATATGCTTTTAAAATGCCTTTGCTCTGGGGTACCACAAAGAGGTTTTCTTTTGCCTCTGAAACTTTCTTTGTGTTCCATCATCTCATTTCTGATACTTCCTTCTCTTGGCAGTCACTCTACTACGATCCTGCCTTTCCATCAAGTAAATCTAATATTCAACCTGGGTAGCTTGAAATGACCTGGGAATACTGTAAAAGGCTAATGAGGAAAACTAAAGCAAACATCTGTATTCACCCACATCTCAGATGGACCACTACCGACCCAATCCTTGGAAAGGCTGGTCATCAGGAAACCAGCACCTCCAAACCCCCAGGTTTCACAGACTGGCCAACAGTAACCATCTGTACAACTCAAGGACAAGCAGCAGGGTGCTGACTGCAGCCACATGACTTAGGGTATGATTAGAACCATGTGTGTTCTGTTCTGTTAAGAATTGGCCCTATTTTCATGGAAACACTGAATCTGAGGATAATGGCCAAGCTGCATGAAAGAAGTGTTATGGCTTGAATTTGAAATGCCTCAGGAAAGCTCACGTGTTAAAGGCTTTGTTGATGTGATTTTGGGGGAAGTGATTTGATCATGAGGGCTATGACTTCATCGATGGATTAACCCTTGATAGGTTTGATAGGTTCATGATTTCATGGTGAGATTGGGAAGTCATAGGAGGTGGAGCCAGGTTAGAGAAAGTATGTCAATGGAGGCATGTATCTTGCTCCAACCCCTTCCTGTTTCTCTCTACTTCTTAGCTGTTATGGCTTAAACAACCTTCTCTGCCACATGTCCCTATTGTCATGGTCTTCTGCCTCACTGCAGTGAAGCCAGCCTGGAACTTCTGAAACACTGAAGTCAATAAATCTATCTTCTTCAAGTTTATTTTCATTTTTATTTGCACAGCAATGTTAGAGTTTACATATGGAAGCCCCCCAGACTCATGTAGTTAAATACCTGGTCTCTATATGGTGGTGCCCTCTTAGGAGGCTGTGGAATATTTAGGAGGTGATGTCTAGCTGGAGGAAGCAGGTTGCTTAGGACTGAACCAAGCCTGGTTCTTAATCAGAGCTCTCTCTTGTCTCCTGATCTAATGATATGTAACAAGCCTTGTCTCGAGCTCCTACTACCAAGGATAGAGTCCCATTTACTATGCTTTCCTGACCATGACATACTATATTGTATAAACTATGAGTTAAAGATAAACAATAAGCCAGATGTAGTGGTGCATACCTTCAATCCCAGCACTCAGGAGACAGAAGCAGGCAGATTTCTGAGTTCTAGGCTAGCCTGGTCCACACAGTGAGTTCTAGGATGGCCAGGGCCATACAGAGAAACCCTGACTCAAAAACCAAATTATAATAAAATAATGTTGATGATAATGAACAATTTTTCTTCCCTTCTTGCATCCATCAGGGATTTTGTCACAGCAACAAATGTCTAACACAGTGACAAAAGCTATCATAAATGTATGTCCCATCTGTCTATCTCAAAAAGAAAACCAAAATCTTGCCTTTTCTAAACCACAATCAGTCTTGGACACAAGCATTCACTGGTAAAAGCCATGCAGGATAGGAATGGAAGAGGCATTCCCTTTATTCATGCAATTCCAACCACAAGTGACCTGAGCTAGCAAAATGGCTCACTCAAACATTTCCATCACATGCCAACAGTAAGGCTTCAGCGGCACTCATGGTATTCAGCCACTGGTGCTCCAGATAGATTCCAACAGAGGCTGAGGTCTTGGGCAGACCAGTAGAGTATGCTCAATTACAAGAAGGAGGAATGCATTTCAGGTCATGTGGCTGCTCATCGCCTCTCACAGGTTTGAACAGCCTACCAAATTCCTCCACATGGAAACCTAATATTTGTACTGGCAGCTAGGAAGGGCAGTGATTTGGCAGGATGGAGGCCAGGAGCTGGAGAGCTATGTTGCCTCATGCGTGAACACCCTGATGAAAAACAACCTCAAACTCGGATTTAAAAACCATCCTACAGAGAAGCAAGCAAGCAAACAGGGAAGTAACTGCTTTAGTGCACATATCACAGAAGGGAGCATTCACCTCCTCCCTGAATTTCCAAAAAGGAACTGAGTTACCTGGCTCCACACTAGCCCTGCATTTTCTTCACAGATGAACTGACTCTCACTTCCACATACTCCAAGTGGTGTCAACCCGAGTGCCAGGCCCAGTCAAGCATGAGACCCATAATGACCCTACAGCTTTTGCTGCAACCATTAAGAAAGAGTATCTGTAGATGTCAGTCTAGAGCTACTGATGGCTATCTTTACCATGAAGGGGTCAGCCTCCCTGAGAATAAAGCAAACAGAGAATCAAGGACTGCCCTAAAATGGGCTTTTAGAGGCACGGTGAGATTGTGTGGCTCTAATCATGCTGTGCTCTAACCCTAGACTTTTCAAGATGTGTCTTCTAACAACTCCTTTCTCTCCTCTCCCAACCCCCCCCCTTTTTTCCATTAATGGCTTTAAATTATGTCTCTGACAATTTACACCCCTCACAGAGCTCCCTGAATTCTGCCTCTAAGCACCTAATGCATGCTCACATATATCACAAACCCTAGAGCACTGACAAAATGACTAACCCAGGAGAGTTGACTGTTTCTCTACAAACAATGAAGAAGCAGTCCACACAGGTCAGCTTTCAGTCTAGGTGAACTTTGCAGCATGTGACTAATGTGTCATAGTCCACCTTTCCATGGTCAGTGTGAATAACATTGTCAGTAAGGAATCATAAAAGCTGGCTACTACTACATGACCCACACTATGCTAAGGGCTACATACACAAGTTCTCCTTAAATCCTCAGAATGACTAAGGAAATAGCAAGCATCACCACCATCTTATAGAAATAAATAAGCAAGAATAACTAGAGATCCAGGAGTTAGTTAAATTAACAGCCAGGAACTCAAAGCTAGGGAATATCCAAGCATGACTCAAAGCCAGAGATGAGCTCCAATAACTGGCACTCTTATCAGGAGCTCCTGTCCATAGCTCACTACAGATCTCATTCTTTGACCACCACCCATCTTACTAAGAAACATGTTCTCAAAAGCAATTCGAGGAATGTCTCCTGGCATATTAGAAGTGGCCCAAGCTCTGTTATCAACCCAGAAAAACATGGCAGATGTCAGTATAAATAATGTTAGCACTTATCAGGACCAATTTCCATCTTTTGACTTTTGAGAGAGCTAAACAGAGGGGACTAAATAGAAACCAAGTGTTTACAAAAATGCCAAATACCATGATAGCACTCCACATCTGTGATTTAATTGGTCTTGAACACATTCATTATTGATAGCACTCCACATCTGTGATTTAATTGGTCTTGAACACATTCATTATTGATAGCACTCCACATCTGTGATTTAATTGGTCTTGAACACATTGATTATCCATTTTTATAAATAAAGAAATTGAAGTTCATACAAATTATATAACTAGTTTGTTGAAGTCCAGAGGGCTACTGAGTAGAGCAGTAAAGAAGCCAAAGTTTCCCTAAACTTCAAACTACCCTTCTTCCATGTGTCACAATGCCAGGTGTGAACACAGAACACGGAGGTGAAAGTTAAAACATGCTGCTCCTGTAAAGAAGGTGTTCTGGGCCTAAAATTCTCTGAACTCTATCCAAAATAGACTCTGGCATATTCTGACCAATGATATATGCGGTCTGAAGAACAAAACAAAACAAGCAAACCTTCTTTCAGAGATGGCCTGCATGTGGGCTCACCCACCCACCCCAGCAAGAGAAAAAAAGCCCACAAACTTGGGGGTGTAGGCAATGAAATGTGTATCTGAAACTGTCCCAGGCCTGCTGGGAGGCTAGCTTCCTTCCCGTTGTTGTCATTACCTTAGTTTTCACAAAAGATGTCTTGTGTCCCTCCACATGTGCCTGATCCTTCCCTTTCGACTGCTTCCCTTTCCATCCCTGTCAGCAGTTTGAGGAGAGAGCCCCAAAGCCAAAACTGAGTGGTTTGGGCATTGCTGAAATGTGCAGCGACAGCAAAACCTGATAACTTGGTATTAAACAGATCATTGTGTCTCTAGTCCATGAATATTCCTGGTACCCAGCAGCTGCTGGGACTGCAGTCGGCCAGATGGCCTAGGAGTCTAGTACAATACAGGGCCCACCCCTACCCCACCCTGATGTGATGCATCACACTCACCTCTGCTTTTCTCTGTTTTTCCTCTTGTTCTTTCTGTTCTTTCTCCATACCAACCAGCTTAAGCTTCAGCTCAGACACCTCAGTCATCAGATCCAGCTTCTGGGTCTCCAAAGATGTGCGACTTAGCAGCTCCTGTAAGCAAAAATGGATCTCAGCATCATAAGCCACCATGGCCACAAGGTCAGCTGCAGCTCCATCCATAGCACATGAGGCAACATCTACACTGTGTCTTATACAGCCTGGAGTAAGAACTACTGTATAGCAGCCATGGGTCTATCAGGAGCGGTTTGGCGACCCAAGGTCACTTGGGGACAGCACAACCCCTGACATCACCCAGTATGCTTTGAAAGACATTTCTCAAAAAACATATTTCTCCATAGTAACCATTATTAATTATTTTCAGAGAAAATGAATGGGCACTTTCAAAGGATGAACATTTCCCAGCTCTGTTTTCAAGGCGAAGCAGCAAGCCTTCTCAATCAGAACAAATGAATATGAATTCATGTTGACAACAGTTTTTGAAAATAGAAATTTCTAGACCAGCTCCTGGGTACAATCAAAGATCAGTCTAGTTTTCTACAAATGTCAACATAAGACATCATCATAATGAATCTAGAGAGAAGTCAGAGTACAGAGTGGATTCCTGATGAGTGGTTCTGTTAGTCGGGTCTTTCCTGAACTATACCAAAATTACAACTGGCTATTATAGGATATAGATAAATTTATTCTCTACTGATTATGGAAAGACCAGGTACATTATTTTTAGTCCTGCTGTTACTAGAACAGTGGCTGACAATTAAATACCCCAGCTCCTGGACACCAAGCCTGCCATAAACACATACACACATTTATTAAACATAAAGAAGAGGAAACAACAGAGGATATAGGCAAGACAGTGCTGAAGCACTATTAAGGACCAGAAATACTTCCAGTGGTACAAGGCAATACGGTTTTGCATCAGCAAATGGCGATGTCATGATAGCCAAAAATCCTGGCTCATGGTCGACTTTGTCCGCACAGGTTCTAGCACTGAGGACCTACAAGGAAACCAAAAGAGCATCTGGAAAGAAACAACCTCGTGCATGGTCTGAACACTGTGTGTCATCTCAGCCAACCCAACTTTGGCACACAGAATGATGGTCTCTGATTTCTTGGTCTCAAACTGTCCTGCCATCATGAATCAGAGGAGTTTGACAGACGCTTTCCTAACCTCCCCCTGAAGGTCACCAATCCCTGACAAATCTGGGCTACAAACTAACTGGACTGGATAACGAAAAGCCCTTCTGAGTCCTGGGCCAAGGCAACAGGCTCCTCCTGGTCAGCCGGACTTGAGGCTGGATGACAGGGCAGAAGCAGGAGCACTAAAGCATTTAAAACCCTGGGATACTTGGCCATGAGGAATCAGTCAGATGAGATATGTCCAAGGTCATTATTTGTTGAGTGCTTCCTTTACAGCAAAGACTGCTCGCTGTTTTTATACATATCCTCTTCACACTCCTCCCCAGGGACTTGGCAGTAAATACTGGTATCTGAATTCTACAGATGAGAAAACAGGCCCAGGGAAAGAAAGCAAATCTGCTAACCATGGACATAATGCCAATCATAAGCAGAGTTAGTTTGCAAACTATCACCTGTTTGACTTCAGAATTCATTTCTGTTGTATTTATCATCCTGTTTTCTAAGTTGGGGTGGAAGGTGTGGGCTGTGAGTCAAAGAATTTAAAGAGAAATAACAAAATGTTGAAAAAGGCAGTTAACAAATATTCACTGAGCCCAGGAGATGGCCACTTAGATTGACAGGGCTTCACTGAACACATACAACATAGAACTCTGTTGTTGGGGCTGAGCAAGCTGTAAAGCATCTTAAGCAGTTCTTCCCTGGGTGGCAGGACACACCAAAATGATGATTTCTCTTGGCCTTGAGTATGTGAAGTTTATATGATGTTCATAATCCTCTCTTCTTATCATTTATTCTCTTCTACATCCTCTTCCCTCTTCCTATCTCCATCTTTTTCTACACTTCATTCTCTTAATCTCTCTATCCTCACATCTGCATGCCTTATTCTAAAACTAATTTTAGGCAGTCTGCAAAACATATATTTACAGTGAAAAATATATCAAGGCTAGCAAAATGGCTCAATGGATAAAGGACTTGCCATTCGAGAGTGGGGACTTGAGTTCACATCTGTAGAACCTATGTAGGAGTGAGCTGGACACAGCAGCAAAGGACTATAATGCCAATTCTATTCTGGCAAAATGGGATGCAGACACAGAAGAGTCCACAGATGCTTACACAAACCTGGCCTGATACACACAAGGCATGCTAGCTGTCTCAGAGAAGGTGGAAGGCATGAAATAACATCTGAGGTTTTCCTATGACCTCCAGATATATGTCATGGTGCACATGTACACACACACATACTCATACACACACCCACTGTACATGCCCACACCAAAAGAAAAAAAACATAAAAATTAAAAGTAGGTAAGATAATAGGAGACACTGAAGACACACAGCTAGTAGAAAACTGGTAAGTTACTACAAACAGCTGGGGGTGACCCACAACATGTGGATACACAAGTTTCTGAGCTGCCTATGCAAAGGGACAAAAACATAATTCCACAAAGTAAAATCCATAAGGACAATTTCTCTGGTGTGCTGAGATCTAAGAAAAAAGGAGTCTTCTGTAAGACTTCATTTGTTTTTAAACACCTAACCCGTAGGCCAACATTTAGAAACATGACAATTGAAAGCACAATCCCTGTGGGATGCTGGATGATCTTAAGATGATAACCACACACTTCTGTCCAGGGATCAGCATTCCAGACATTGCTTTGGTGAACTTTTAAAAAGCCTTACAATGTATCTAAGTCTTCTGTGCTCTCATCACTGTCAAAGCCCTCCTAGTCATTTAAACTCCCAGGTTGTAATTAGTCACACCAATGTTGCAGCTGATGAGGACAGTGCTGTAATTAGTTCCAATAGCCATCCTCATTAGTTACGCTGGTGTTTAAATTGGTCATGCTAACATTCCAAATGTACATTTGGGGCTGGACACGCTCAAATTTTAATCTGAAACCTGAGGTTGTTTAATTGATTACAATTCGCTGATAACAAAGCTTTACTGGCTCCCTAGTGCTTCTACCACTTTCAAGCCTTTTGTTGATATTCCTGCCTTATCCTCGCCATGAACATTACTAGTCTAGTCCATGAACTCAAAAAAGCCAGCCTTCAAGTCAACACATCACCGAGATCCTCTCACATCTGTGTTCACTGCAGCAATGTTCACAACAGCTGTGTCATAGACCCAAATTAGGTGTCCACTGACTGACGAATGTATAAAGAAAATGTGTACATACATGCAATGCAAAGTTTTTTCAGCCATAAAGAACAAAGTTAATGTCACTTGTTAGAACTGGAAATAATCATACTAAACAATTAGATCAGTCACAGAAATAGACATTTTGTCTCTCAGTTTGGAACCTAGGTTTTACATAGCTACATAAAGTTGTATGTGCACATGATGTAAAGTACAACTGAAACTGTGTGGAGGAAGAAAGGGGATTTATAGAAGGGACAGGGATAGGGGAAGGGAGGGCACCAGATATGGGGGAGGTCCATTGGACTACAGTTTATACCTGTATTAAAAGTTTTTGAAAAACTTATTGGATCATAAAAAGAGATATGAAAGCACAAGTTGTTAGGAAAGGGATCAGAAGTGGGACAAGAGAGGGTAATGGGTGGAATATGATCAAATTACATTAAATACATGTGTAAAGATGTCATGAGACTTATCACATACAATTAATATAGACTAATAAAAAAGACAAAAAAAAAACCCAGAAAATAGAATTTTAATGATGACTGTTGTTGGGGGGAAAAAAAGTCAAGCTTCAACAAGTTTAAGCCAACCCAGCTCAGTTTCCCTGTCTCAAGACCCAGTGAGGTCCCTGGTCACTATTAGGAACCAGGTTCTCTAAAGTGCATAACTTAACCTCAATGTTGCCTTTCCACCTCCAACACGAACAGCAGTTGCATCTGACAATGTATGCTTCCCTCTCCCCTGTCATCTCAGATGAAGAACACTCTGATCCCACCAACCCCACTTACAGAACAGCTCCCATCCCAGGCCTGCCTCCAGACCATTGCGTGTTCCCATCAATCGTCCACATTTATCCCAAGGCAGCACTGTTCAGCTACAGCACATTCTCCCAAATACCCAGAAGCAAAGCAGTTTCCACTCCCCCCAGGCATTTGTCTTTTGATCAATGGCTTTTCTACGTACATTAGGTGATGTGCGTCTTCTCAGGAACTTCAGCATCCTTGTAAATGACCGTTCCGTTCTGAATCCTGGTGAATGATCGTTCTGTCCTCTATCTGCTTGCAGGCCTTCTGTTCAGCTTCACACTGACCTCAGCCACTGAGAGCTTTGCTTCTCACCGGTAGGGTCACAACTAGGTCCTCATCTGCACCCAGAATGTGTTTGCTTTGTCTCCAAAGTATTCACCTCTTAAGTTCTCTTGTCTGACCTTTTTCAACTATCCCTCTTGCTCCCTCAACCTAGAATTTCTTCTTCTGTGTCCACTGGTTACTTAGTAACTCCCTGTTTTCCTGGTCTATCAACTTTCTTTAACAATATTTGTCTCCCTGGCCACTCTGTACGTGGAGGTTTGTCGTTTCATTTGTATTTATATCTACACCAGAAAACTCCTTCCCCCAATGTCCCCTACCCCAGACCTGATGGCCTTTGTTTACCAGGGCCCAGATGGAGCCAAATCTGTTTGTATTTGCTTCCACTCCTGATGACCTGAGCATTGCTACTGAAAGTCATTTAATCGTGCTCATCGGTCTCAATACAAATTCACCATATCTGAATACAGCTTATCTGCCAATAGTGCCTGGTAAAACCTTACACATCCCTGGTTTGTTCTCTCAGTGACTGTTCCAAATCTTTCCTGTCCCTCTAAGCTTTAGACTCCACAATGTCCTCTTGCCAAATAACCTCTCCTCCTATCTACCAACACAAAAAACCCCACCACCACTCACTTGATTTACATTCTTTTTATTTCAGCATTTTCCACTATCACCTCCTTCATCTCTCTTAAATCCCTATCTTAGTGGGAGCAAACATGCTTGTGTATGTGCGCATGCGCTTTCTCTCCCTCTCCCTCTCCCTCTCTGCAGGTTCTCTCACTTTCAGGAACTATTTTGTATCACAGAAAGCTGGGTGTGTTGACATCTGTAACCCTAGCACTCAGAGGCTGAGTGAAGGGGGAACCCAGATTGGGCTACCCTGTAGGCCTCCCCAACCCCTGTAAGAGAGAGAGACAGACACACGCACGCACGCACGCACGCACGCACGCACGCACGCACGCACGCACGCACGCAGAGACAGAGAAACACACACACAAACACACACACACACATACACAGAGAGAGCTAGAGAGAGACAGAGATACAGAGAAAAGTAGAGACAGAAACAGAAATATACATACAGAGAGAGAGAGAGAGAGAGAGAGAGAGAGAGAGAGAGAGAGAGAGAGAGAGAGAGAAAGAAGTGCTTCCAGAAATTTGTTTCTCAATTACACCATTTTGACTGACCTTCCCACTTCCGCCCTTCAAGGTTATCCTCACAACTTGGTAAATATCAGTTACCTGGGCAGCTAACCAGTAAGTAGTCTTTGTTGGTGTCCCTTGATCTTCTTCTAGCTAGTAACTCAGATGGACTCCCATTCACTGGGACCTAGCCACTCCCTCACCTTTGTGCTGCCTTGGAAGGAGCTCCCACCAAGCTCTGCGCTAGTCTGGGATAGGACCATCAATCATGCACTCTGACCGGCATTTAATCTCATCCTCACCATCAGCTCTCATTCCTTGGGCTATAAGCATGATCAAATTTCTGACATTCTAAAGAAGCCTCCCCTCTGAACTCCCTTGCCTTTAAAGTTACCAGAAACTCATAGGTCCTGTCTCTGCATAAGTAAATGTGTGCTGTGTGTGTAATACATACATATACATCATTACATATACATATATGTGTGAGAGAGAACCCTCCCTCTACCCCTCCCCCCTTGCTCCTCTTCTTCGCACTCCTCAACAAGATGTCTGTCTGCCTGCAGCCTGCTTGCTGCCTTCGCCTAAGTAAGGGGCACAGCCTTACTTCTAGGATCCAGTGTCTAAACTTCAGCTGCAACTTATATTTCTAGGCTTTTACAGACTCCATAGCATTGATTCAGCATAAGTTCCTGTCTGTCACCTCATCTTCCCTTTACCATATGCCCCTAACCATTCACTTTGCTCTCTCCTCTCCTTTGCTGGCTGGCTGCCTTTATTCTGTCTTCTCTAAGGAAAAACGTTGCTGTGTCACTGCTAGCTGTCACTCCCAGCACTGGAGTCAGCTCTGGATGCAAACTGCCTGTCTGAAGCTGCCCAGGCTTCCTGACCTACAGGGTAGGACCCCACTGGGCAATGCTTAGAGTCCTGCAGCTACCGTGATGGATGCAGGGAGGCAGCAGCAGGGGGGCAGTAGGCTGAGGGTAAGGGAAGGAAGCTTCCCAAGCAGCACTGCGCCTCCTGCTCCTAACTACTGCAAGGCTGCCTGCAATTTAAATGACAGGGGGCAAGGAGGAGGGAGGGGCATGGACAGCTTATTTCACTTAGTGTGAAGGACTGTGAAACTGGGTAAGGACACTTTAAAAAGAAGAATGAACAAAATTATCACTTGCTCCTCTCTTTTCACCGCCACCACTAACTTCTTCCAGAAGCACAAGAACATCTCCTTTCTCAGAGATGAAAGAAAGTTTACATCTCAGAGCAAATGGCCATTTCCTTTTTCCCAAGGCTCAGGTCCTGACTGGAGCTGATAAAAAAGAAATCTGCCTTTCAACTCATTCTCTCCTTGGAGGACCACATCTTGAAGCAATTACCTCCATCTTTAAGAGTGGAACATGACCCAGGGAATTACTAACAGGGGACTGCAGCCAGCCTGGCAATCTGAAACCAGAATGAAAGAATGGGCTGGGGAAAGACAAGAAAGCAAAACCCTGCCACTTTGCCCTTTGAAGTCACTGGCTCTGGCCTTGCCATGGAGCTAGGATCATGAGGAACACTGCAGAAAAGAGATTTCCAAACCAACTCTGGCTCCATTCAAGCCTCATTTCCCACTGACTGAGTCTCTGAACTCTCAGTCTCACTTGTACGTACACTACTATGCATCACTAATAATAATAACAATAAATTCAAAGAAATAAGAACAGATTTATTGACCTTCCCAGATCAACATCCAGGCTCCCTGACTCCCAGTCACTCCACACCTCAGTTGGCTTCACATAAACCCTGGGGTTCTATAGTTTAGGCTGGAGGCTTGAAATACACTGATGTTGTTTCCTATTTCTCAGAGCAGGGTAGTGCCTTCACAAACTCGGGACAATTTGCATCCTCCTTTCCTTCCCAAGGTATCTTCAAGCATGTTGCCGTCTAGGTGGACCTGCCCCTGTGTTGGTTCTGTATACTTCTGGTTTTTCTACTACCAGGAGAGGTCTTTGTATTTTCTCCTGGAGACTGGACGAGTTCATGTTTAATTGCAACAGGTAGGAGATCAGTGATGAGCAGGGGCTGGGCTGGACTAGTCTGGGGAAGTCAGAGGAGGCCTGCCTCATGAGATGGGTGAGAAGCTAATCTCTGCCTCCTGGACTCCTGGAAGAAGTCTGACACTGGTACACCAGCTATGAGAAAAGACATCTCAGTGGGATTGCTGGAACTTAACAAAGCACTAGTTTTGGGCTATGCATATTGCATCTGGGTTTTCTTAAGTCTATGTCATGGATTAAGAGAATGGCCCTCACAGGCACATATGTTTGAATGTTTGGTCCCCAGCTGTTTGAACTGTTTGGGGAGGATTAGGAGATGTGATCTTGTTAGAGGTGTACCACTGGGGATGGGTTTTGAGGTTTCCAAAGCCCACACCATTCCCTAGTTATCTCTCTCTTGCCTCGAGTCTGTGGAACAGGATGTAAGCTATTGCTCCAGCATTATGTCTGCCTACCTGCTATTATTTGTTCCCAGCCATGATGATCATAGACTCTAACCCTGTGGAAATATGAACCCCTCCAATAAACTCTTTCTTTTATAAATTACCTTTGTCATGGTATCTTAACTAAGTAATTAAGTAAGTGGGAGAGTCTCCCAGTGCTATTCCAGCCCGTGGGTGGGAGACAGTCTAGAGCATACAGTGTAGGCTAGAGATCTCCAGGCCAGGCATGACCTATAGTAACTTACTCTGTAGTTCACACAGGACATTTCAAAATGGAAATGAGTTGTTAAAATTTTAAGATATCTTTAAATCTTTAATTTTTACCTGGGAGGGGGAGAACAGCAACAAACTAGACTATCTTGCATTACTGAGTCCACAAAGGCAGTAAACTAGCACTCAATAACAGTACCTTTAGATAAGATGTATCAGTGTGCAGTGTTATCTGGACCAGCACATTTTGGGGAAATAATGGGTACCAGGCAAATAGAAGGCCCTACTGGAGACAGGGAAAGATCTCATCCAGAGCAATGGGCCAGGTCTGGCAGGACAAGAATGGTCTCCCAGGCTAGCAGAAAGAAGCAATTGTGTCCATTCTCTGCCTCTAGGCCATGAGTCATTCTTGTTCCAACCACCAGAAGCCAAGAGCCCTGCAGCCAAGGATATCTCAGCCAAACTAGGCAAGTCTCTACCTGCCCCCAGCTCATAGGACATATACATATTCCTGGCTATAAACAGCATTGAATCAGCACTGTGGTGCAAGAACCAAGGGTCCTCACAAACAGCATCGAGCAGATTCCACAACAGCAGCAGCACTGAACTGAAGATCTAGAGCTGGAATCACCAAATCCAACAAACATCTAATGGGAGCTGAGGTTCAAATGTGTCCCATAATTTGAACTTGTAACCTTTATGAAATGCTACCCTGAAAAGATTGAGAAGCCATACTGAAAGTTATAGACACAGAACTTGGTCAAATTCTAGAAGTGACAAATGCTGAGCCACCCTTATTCTAAACTGTAGAAGCTGATGGGTGACATCACATTTACTATGTAACAAACCGATGCTTGATACCTCACTCACAGCACATGGCAAAGAATTAGAATAAATGGGATACCAAAGCTATCAATCTAAGATTTTAAAAAAGTCCAAAATGCTTTCTTTGTGATAATGCTGACAGACAGATAAGCCAACCTCTGCCTAGGCAGTGCTGGCCCTCTCTATCAGACTCCTCCACAGACAGAAACACTGCCATAGTAGAGGGAAGTAAAGCAGTTCAGAAGACAGCACAGTCAAACACTCAACTCCAGCACTACAATGTAGCCATTCTCTAACCTCTGAAACTGTGGCTTCCAGCCAGGTGCCACCTTCCTGAAATGTCATCCCTCTGACATTTTCTCATTTATTCACTTTCATGTTCTGCTTTCCATGGTCTCTTTTTGAACTGTTTACAATTGTCTATCATCTTCCTTCCTTACCCTCCCCCATCAAAACCACACCTCAGGCAACCTGTGTGTGTTTCATGCAAGATTTTTTCCCCCATCAGACTATTTTCTTTCCTAGGTAGTCAAAAGATAGATTCATTTTTTTCTTCTAAAAAAGACCTGTTGTTGCTAGTCATAATTTCTCAGGAAAAATTATAAGTAAGAAAAATGGTATGTAATCTAAACAAAAGAAAACTGAACTGTGTAATTTATTAATCAGGAGTGAGAAGATAGCAAATTAATTATAACCTCCACACTGCTGCAACTAGTGTTTTGTTTTGTTCTTTGAGACAGGGTTTCTCTGTGTAGCCCTGGCTGTCTTGGAACTCCCTCTGTATACCAGGCTGGCCTTGAACTCAGATATCCACCTACCTCTGCCTCTGCCTCCTGAATGCTGGATTAACAGCATGCACTATCACCTGGTAACTAGTATTTATAAAGACATGTCCATCAAGATACTGATTTACCCTTTCTTCCCTTAACTTCTTCAAATGAACCCAAGCAAAACTAAGACACCCTGAAACTATGACATTTATTCTAAGATCCACAGTAGAATGCAAAGACTGTTTATAGGCTGGTCTTGACAGTTTAATAGAAAAAAAAAGTGGAGCTCTAAGGAAAGGATTATAATCAGTCATTTAAGTAAATCCACTCATTTTAAGGGAACAGCTTTTGTTCTCTGAACAGAGGATGAGACTCTACAAAGCACACACACATAGAAGCTTCCTGCACTCTTGAATTTTCAAAATAGCCAGTGCAAGGATAATTTTAAGCAAAGGAAATCTATGACTGGATTGAATCAAAAGTCTAACGGTGTGCTCAGCAGACCTTAAAGATTTTTCATGACAATTCAGGACCCCTTTGTAATAGCCCCAACTCATTTTTTACATATGATACAATTATTTGTGGAAGAAGGATGGTTAGGTCAATTCTAATATTTTGACTTACAATAAGTGTAATTCTTAGTAGTGATGGCTTCACTGTTACATTTTTCCAAATGGAAAAGAGCCACCACACCATATTTAAACATACAAACCCTAAGGACTAGACGATCCCTCTGTGGGACCACAGCTTTGCAAATCATGTGTACACACACTGGAACTACCAAAAGGACTCTGTTTACAAAGCAAGGAGGCAACTAACTATTGCTTTCCTTTTTGATATCTACTAAATTACAGTAAGGTGGTATTTATGTCATAGTTTTTAATCAAAAGAAACTACAGAGGGAATGACTAGAGTGAGGGTGGGGAAAGGGGCAAAAAATAAGCTGACACGTTGACTTTCTACAACCCCAGATGCCACCCCTTGGCAGATGACAGCTTCTATGATAAAATGATATGACATGGCCAGCAGAGAGAAAGTGTTCCTGGGACTCTGTCTAACCAGCTCAGCAAGTTATTTCCCACCGGCCAGCCCCGCCCCACTTCACCCTCACTGTTCAGGTTGGTTTCACCTGCTGTCTAAACATTGCACAGTGCACAGCCAACCCCACCTCCAGGCATCATAGGAGAGTAAGTAGGAGCCCATAAAGGGGCATTAACATCAGAGCTGCTTCAGGCCCAAAGCCCTCCACTCCGCCTGCCCGTACCTGCTGAAGCATCTCTTCGGCAGCATTGAGTTTCACCTGGTGTCCTTCCAGACACACTTCAAGGTCCCGGATCTTCTCTCCTTGAGCTTCCACTTGGTCTGTGAGGACACTCACCTGTTGCAGAACATAAACAATAGTGGAGGACTGTGTGTCAGGCAGAGAAGTCCCCACTATGGGGTGGGTGAGCTGTGAAAGCAACCTACTGTTGAAGGCCTTTCTTTAGGTGAGTGAGTTGAGGAAGGATCCCAGAGGAAGGCAGTTCCAGTTAGAATCTCACCTTACCAGGCAATCGTGGCCACTGCCTAAATGCCTTGGTTACATTTCCTGCTCTTGACAGACTTGAGAGGAACGTTCCTACCCAAGAGTCATGAGAGCTGCCTCTGAGCTGGACTCCTGCCCCTATTCCTCTAATAGGGCAGCCCGACTTCAATGCATATCTCAGCTCCTGCCAGGGCTCTGCCACCTCATGGGGAAGAGCAATCCAAACCTTTATGGAAACCAACCAATGACCTACCTCTCTCATACGGGTGTGGGGACTGCTCACCTATCAAGTGAGTGTTTGGAAGTAATTAAGGAATGTGGGACGTAAAGGGCATGTATTAGCACTGACAAAACTTGGCTCCGGAAAGGTTTCTGTGCTTTACAGGCCAAAACATGACTCTTAAGTCATATAAACACCAAAGCCACACTACACACACGTGGCAGAAAGAAGTCATTTTTTTCCTGAGGAACCCTGAGACTGTCTATGGAAATACTAAGAAAACTTCATTTATACCAAGTCACTTTAATTAATACTCTCTCTCTCTCTCTCTCTCTCTCTCTCTCTCTCTCTCTCTCTCTCTCTCTCTCTCTCTCTAACTGTTTTGGTAGGCTTCTCTATTAGCCAAATGACCCCTAGGATCCTTTCTATGTTTTATTTATTATGAGACAGTTCCATCCAGGAAGACGAAAGAGAATGGGTAACCTTCCAAAAATGAAGGAATCAATGAATAGTAAATCATAATCTTCTTGGTCCTTTATATATAGGTTATTTTAGTTAATTTCCAATTCTAGTGATTAATGAAGCATGAAGAAGTTAATGTAAGTTCATTTATGAGTGTTTAGATGAATTTTATGAATTAGAAAGTTCCTATTCTCAAAGGCACACATTTAAATGAGCCTGTCAACTTTATATATTGTACTTCTAGACCCAAATAGGAGTGAATGATTGAAACATTCTTGAAGCTGATACAGGGTGTGCTGACATCTCAATAATGTCAAGATGGGCTCCTTCCAATGACTAGGCCCATTTAAACAACACATTTGTGAGTGTGTTTGTGTTACTGTTAATATTCCCTATTTTATATGCATGGTTGTTTTGTCTGCATGTGTGCCTGCATGCATGTGTGTCCAGTGCCTGCAGAGGACAGAAAAGAGTGTCAGATACCCCAGAACTGGAGTTGTTAGTTGCCATGTGGGTGCTGGGAATCAAACCCAGGTCCTCTGGAAGAACCACCAGAGCTCTTCACCTCCGAGCCATCTCTCTAATCACATGTTTTTATTTGGTTTTGATCCTTGTTCCTGAATACTATCAACAGCATTAGTCTTTTCAACTAATAACTATACTTTCAAGAGAGTGGGACTCTGGGGGAATTATTGTACTTCCTAGACTTCAGGGTTTCTGTTTTGGGAAGGTGTTTTGTGGCTGGCCACTACAAGGATTAAAATTTATAAAGCTGTACTACACTTAGGGACCATGTGCTGGTGGGGGTTTGTGGAGTAGGCCAGGTCATAGGTCACCTGTACAGGAGGCCAAAGACAAAGAGCTACAGGGGTCTTCTGAGCTTCAGGTCAACTCTATTATGACTCAGGAGGTAAGGAAACTGACACTAAGATTTCAGAATCCTATCTTCATTCCGTAAGAACAAATACTTTTCAGTCCTATATTAAACATAATTTTGGGTATTGGGAGGGAACAGAAACTAATCTTGTTCTTCTACAAATAGACCCAGAAAACTTTATTCTGGGTCAAGGGCTCCAACTCATTCAGTCTGACTCAACCGCACTGTGGATTTTGCAAGAGGCTGTGCCCTGATGAGAATCACAGAACCAGCTCCACGGGCCACTACTGAACAGGGCAGAAGCAAGAAGTTGCCCACAGCTCCTGGTGGAACAGAAACCATGAGGGTCAACTTTCACCTTTATTATGCAACAGCTCCCCAATTGTGTTTGGATTATTTAAACAGGGATTAGTCAAGAATTTGGTAAGAACAGAAATGGCTGTGAAAGGGGGCATTATTACACTGGACTTCTTTATTAATTGTAATCCCCTCAAAATAGCTATGTGTTGTTTCAATCATGGACGGACCTGGTTCAAAAGTTTGCAAATTCATACTGCGTGCTACACAGTTCTAAATTGGATTGTCATTTCATGAATCATGTTTTGGGGATGAAGTTTCAAACTGTCCATCCTTCAAGGGACCTGTTCTATAAAAGCAGGCCCCTGCTACCCCCTCAAGGGGGCTTCCACCCCTTCTTCCCAGGGACTCCAGCCACAACAGCCCCCTGCTGTTCTGTCTGCACACCAAGGATACTTCCATCTCTGTGGGTGGGCTGGGCTGACCAGTTCCTTTGCCTGGAATGCACTCCTCCAGGTATCTGTGATTCCCTCCCTCCTGCCGGGAGCTCTTGTCTGCACACTCTTATCTGGATTTATTTTTCTCCATGGTACTTATCACTACCTGAAGTATTTTAGGTATTAGTTTGGGTTTGTGCACTCTCTCTCCGTCTTATTCACTGCTACACTTACAGGATCTAAAACCAGTATCTGACAAATCTGATAGTCAATTACTTTATAATGATTTAATTATTCAAAAAGTCAATGAAGGAGCTGGAGAGATGGCTCAGTGCTTAAGAGCACTGATTTTTCAAGAAGACCCAGGTTCAATTCCCAGCATCCACATGGCAGCTCACAGCTGTCTGTAATTCCAGTTCCAGAGGATCTGACACCCTCATACAGTCATATGTGCAGGCAGAATAACATGAAAGAAAGGAAGGAAGAAAGATAGAAAGAGAGAGAGAGAGGAAGGGAGGGAAGACAGGAGGGAGGGAGGGAGGGAGGGAAGAAGAAGGAAAGAAGGGGAAACAAATAATAAAACTAGCCTATAAAATTCTATGTTCGGCATGAGCTCAATTATTTAAAGGAGGTGAGAGATACATAACCAAAGGACAAGAAGTTAACCTAATCTGCTTCTTGAAATGCTCAGAATTTCCAGTTTCTAAAGGAATTGATTAATCCCGTGTTTTTAAAATAAAATATAAACATAAAGTAAAGTGAGAAAGAAATAAGCATACCTCCATCTCATTCACAATCTCTGGTGCTCCAATCTAAGGGCTACACCTTGGGGCCAACACCAGACCCCACTTCCCCCTCCTATCCTTCCTCCATTTCAGCACAATTTTTATGTTCAGTCATTTTTATGTTCAGGTGGGGGAGGGGGGCTGTCTCATGTGCCTGGTCTCAAACCAACTTTAAATTTCTGGACCTCCTGTTTCCACCTCCCAAACACAGGGATTACAGGTGTGCACAATGCCAATGTACCAGGGATGGAATCCAAGGGCTTCATGCATGCTAGGAAAACACTCTAAAGACTGCACCCCCAGCCTCCATCACCAGACATATTCACCTCCCTTCAAGCTTTATAAGAAGCTGATATTAGAACATTGATCTCTGCATTCTCTAAACCATCAATTGGGATGTGATGCAGAGCAGACACTGAATACCTGCTTGCTAAATGTAGCTGTGCATTTGAGGACAACACAGCAAAGAGCTCCTGCTGCAGTGCGGCTCTCTGGAGAACACCCAATGTGATGGCCAACCAAGGAACACTGACTTTTGAAAGCAAGAGGCTGTTTTGGTGTCCTTTTTCTGTGAGAAGTTTCAAATCTCTGCTCCTCTAACAGAGTAAGAGAGCCAGCGAAGGCCTAGCCCATGCTACCAGAGCAGGGGATCTGGCATCCAAGTGGATCCATCTGGATCCAGCTTCAGACTCAAGGACCGGATTCCATTAGCATGCTGCCTGAGGCCTGTGTCACTCAAGGTTCAGTTTTACTAGTGACAAAGGATGCACTCATCTCCCTCAGCAGACTTACAGGCTCCCAGATGACTGGCCCCAGTTTGCTCATTGCTAATACCTAGTCTCAGCCTGCCCACAGGGGTTTATAGTGTGCAAAGAGAGATGCTTGGAAGCACAAGATAAATGAAGGATTCAGAACCTAACACTTGCCAACAGAGGACTCCCCCTGTGCCTCCCTTTCCTGGGGAAGCTATGGAGCAAGAGGACTTACCTGGAGTATGAGGGACTCTTTATCTCCTTCTAGCCGGGCCAGGCGTTCCTGGTAGGTTTCATTACTAGCAGCCGTGTGGTGATTTACCTGGGACTGAGGAGCGGGGGAAAGAACACACTTAAAGGCCTAGAAACAAAAACACTGCCCATTTCCAAATGTATGTCATTTATAAGGACAGTTTCGGCAATGCTATGTGCAAACCCAAAACAGGAAACCTGATTTCAAGACAGCCCAGAGGACCAGACTACATGCCACTACAAGGTGTGTCCTAGAAGATGGTGAAACCACCCCTGATGACCTCACCCTTGGCTGGAAGGGCCTCAAAAGAGCTTCCAACCAACCAGCAGGGCTTGACCTGATTGGCTGGGGGCATGCTGGGTCTGGTTCAGCTGGAGACACAGCCTATGAAGGGTCTGCTCTGGAAGGAGACTCGAGTCAACACCACTTGCCAAGCATATATGTGGGAAAAAGTGGGACAACAGTCTTGGAATCCTCAACGTTTCCTGCTAGATTTCTGCAGATTCACTGCATCCTAAACAGTTAAATGGAGAACTGAGAAAACCAACTGCAAGGTCCACCCCAAAGCCAGCCATGACGAGAGCATTGCCTTACACCACATTTCAGCAGTGCTCAGCTGAGAGCAGAAAGCTTCAACGGCACCATTTTGACAGGAATCTAAACAAGTAACACCCAGAGGATCTCAAAGAGTGAAACAGGGAAAACAGTAGATGTAAAGTAACTAGGAACAAGAAAAGAAAAGAGAGGAGGTGCAAAACGGCCGAGCACGACAGACTCCTGAGCCAGACAGACACAGGAGCGGTCACTTTCCAGGGTTTGCCTAACCTGATTTGAGAGGGAGTGAGGTAGGAGCTCCGAATGGCACACAACTGGCCCCCAGCCCACCACTTCCTCCATGCCAAATAAAAGGCTGAAACCAGGGGTCCACAAGCAGCCATGCAGAGGGTTGCTGGTCTGAAAGACTAGATCTCACTGCTTAGTGGGAAAGTTGTTATCCTGATAATCTGGGCTGGTCAATGATCAATTCCTGAGGGAGGTGTTTGTCACCAGAGAAAAGCACAATTGTGCAAATGGGCAGGTCAGAGAGGCCCAGGGTGGGCCCACCTTATCATGAAGCTTATCTCCCACATTTCAGCTACCAGAATAAGCTCTCCAACCTCTCTGTGCGTGAGGAGAAGCACCTCCTCTGCCCTTCATTCCAGGTGATGGGCAAGTGACAGAGCCACTCCCATCCGAGAACAGCATGAGGAATAAGCATTTTGTAAATTGGAGCCTCACTAGAGAGAGCACTGGGTTTCTGTGGAAGGGACAGTAGTGGGCTGAGCCTGGGGCACTTCCCAGACAGCTGTGCCAGGCATAGTTGAGATGGCTCATGGCACCTGGTGACACCACTGCCTTTCCAGTCCAGCTCAAGCCTGCACCATCTCATCCTCTGTGACAGAATCTCTTTCATGCCATAGACAAAGGGCCTTCACAATCACCAATGGCTTCTTTGTGGATGGCAGTTTACTGTTGCTAGAGTAGTTAATATCCAGGTACTGCCATGGCAGACTCTCCTCTAGCATCCAGAGGTGGGTTAAACCAGCATTTATTTTTCTGAACCGGTAAGAGACAACTCTTAGGAGCAGGACACATTCTCCCGTGGAAGGGCTCAAAATGAATGGGGATTTTCAGAAGACAGAGAGGAAAGCAGCTAGTCTCCCAAATGACAATGCATGTCAGATTTCAAGGTCAAAACCATCATTATTTATAAATGACACTGTCCAGCCGTAGAATCACAACTTGTCCTACAGTTAGTTGGATAAGAGAAGGCCAAGGGCTAAAGGGCAGATTTGACCATAAGACTCCAGCAAGTCTCCATGGCCACTGTGCTGTATTCAGTTATTTATGGTCTGCCCCTGCAGTAACTGCTACAATTTTATGTTCCCTTTGCAACATCATTTTTGTTTTGTGTGAGACAGGGTTTCACCATGTATCTCAGTCTGGCCTTTACCTCACCTTGTAGCCCAAGCTGTCCTTGAACTCATAACAACAATCCTTCCTTAGCCTCCCACGTACTGGGATCACAGGCATGTACCACCATATCCAATTTTCATGATACCCAGATCCTGCCTCATTCTCTCTGCCTTTGCTCCTGCATCTTGCTGTGATTCCCCTAGGTGTGCCCCATACCCCCATCCCTAAACAGAAGCTCTTACTCTCCCACACTATGTTTGCACCACGGATGCCATGCCTGAACTCTAACCCCTGACAGTGAGAGACCTAGGAAACCTATGCAAGTGGTTCTCATACAGGTGGTTCTTCCACAGCTACTCTTCCATCTAGACTTTTGGTGGTTTCTGGGAATAGTAGCTACCAGCTGAGTTGATAACAAAGCTCATTCAAACCAGTGCCACAGTATAATACAATATTATAATATTATAATATAATATATAGTCACCCACTGCAGCAGCCATTTGTACTAACTGACCCAAAAGTTATGGTAAGAAGATAAGTTAGAGTCCTAAGTTCAGAAAAATGCCTGCCACAGAGTTCATAGCACACAGTAGGAAATGCTGATGGTGCAGGCTCCATTCTAGCAGCCAGTAGAAGAAGAAGGAGCTTAATGTGTTAAAAGATGAACACACAGGAGGCTAGGAGGCTAAGTAAGGAGGATCACATGAGGGCAGCCTGGGCTACATAGTGAGATTCTGGCAGATAGGTCAGTTCTAGAAAATCAAACTGACTACTTAGGAGAGGTCTACCTATTCCTGGGCAAGAAAGGAATTGCTCTTGCTTTCACAGAGAGACTTTATGTATTGGGATAAACCACATCTATGATGATACTGTAAACAGAGCTCAGTAAAACTCATTGCTTTCCTGAGATGCTTACAAAATAGACAGAAGGATAACACACACAGCAAAGGTCACAGCAGTTCTGTGAGATCAACACAGTATTGTCCAAGCACAGCACCCTCAGCACACAGCAAGCATTTACACAGCATTCGACAGAAGCCAGGCACTGCTCAGAGCACTTTCCACACAGTCATTCATCTATTTCATCCTAGGAACTTGTGAAATGAATGTCACAGATGAAGAACTATAGAGCAAGCAGATCATGCTCAAGTTACTATGTAGTAAATTAGTATGCTTTCTGTTTGGGGGGATTAATTCAGGGTCAGCTCAACTATAAAATTTGGTTTTTGTATTGTTTTATTGACTGTATGACTAGTCTCACAGTTGGAAAGTGTCTCTAGGGGAGTAGTTAAACAAAAGATAGCTTGTCCATAATATGGACCACTTACTTGCAGCATCCACAACATGAGGCTCATATTTATGCCTAGCATAGAAATACTAGATGGGTCTTGAACAAAGCAAGCTACAAAAGTGGCCGTGGCATGACGATGAAATGCCACACAATTCCACAGCTATTTACCTATGTGTGGGGAAACAGAGACGCTTCTAGAAGGTTACCTCACAGTCTTTTCACAGTATTTTCTTCTGGGAGAAGGGCACGGATGAGATAAAAGGCCAATGCAATGGGACTTTAGCCATAATAGTTGAGTTTCTTAAAAATCCTTTTTCTTGGACTGACAAGGTGGCTCAAGGGGCGCAAGTTCCTGCTGCCAAGCCCCTTCGGACCCACGTGGTAAAAGGCAGGAACCCTGACTCTTGAAAGTTGTTCTTTGCTCTATGTGCACCATGGTGTGTGCACACAAAATAAATAAATAAATAAATAAATAAATAAATAAATAAATAAATAAATAAATAAATAAATAAATAATGAATGTCAACGGTTAAAACTGTTTTAATACTCTAAGTCGAGGTAGCTATCTAAAATTATTGGGAGGAGGGAGAGCATGTGATCTGTATGAAGCTTGGCCCGTGGAAGAACATTCCTACATCCCTTGCATTTTAACTAAGGAATGCCACAGTGAAACACACTATCTCCCTCATATCACAGAACTGAACTGGAACAAGGAGTGAAGGGTCTCTAAAGATGTCTTGTATGTTGGTCATCAAGAACTTGTAAAATTTCACTATCACAGTTAAAGACAAAACAACCACATTTGTTCCTTTCAAAGCATGCCTCTCCAAAGACATTCTTTGTCCATCCTTTAAAATTCAAATCCCAGGGGCTAGAGAGATGGCTCAGTGGTTAACAGTACTTGCTGCTCTTGTAAAGGACCCAGGTCCATTTCCCTGCACCAACATCAAGAGGTTCACTAACTCTTATAACT
The DNA here is from genome assembly GCF_049852395.1 of Peromyscus maniculatus bairdii. Lineage (NCBI taxonomy): Eukaryota > Metazoa > Chordata > Mammalia > Rodentia > Cricetidae > Peromyscus > Peromyscus maniculatus. Next base: position 117,969,828 of record NC_134852.1, on the reverse strand, counting down.
GTAGGTCTAGGAGATCTGCCAACCTTTTCTGGCCTCCACGTGCCCCTTCACTCACATGGTACACAGATTTTGATGCAGACGCTCACACATACACAAAAAAATACAATTTTAAAAATCTTTTAAAAAACAAAAAATTCAAATCTCTCAGAAGCAAAGTACAAAATGAGAACAAGAGCTGTCATTTCAACACCTTCCCAAAGTCCTTGGGAACAGGAACAACACATTCCTTTGACTCTTAAAGGTCATCCCATTTTCAATAGGACTGGCCACCACCACGAGAGTTGAGCAGGCCTAACAAACACATAGCTTGTGTAATCAATAGCCTAAGGGTGGGCTGTCCCTGAACACTAGTACGACAGGCTTTATGAAGATGTAGTGCCATGGATGGTGTTTTTGGTTGGGGATCTTGTGATGTTTCCTGATAGTTAATCAGCCTCAACTATTAGAAGAGCAGTCAAGGGATGGAGAGAAGCCTATGTGTGTTTAAAAGGGATGTAACTAGCTATCAAGATCCAGCAGGAGTAGTAGTATCTGCATAAAGTAAAGTTTGGGTCTATACAAGAACACTGACCTAACATGCTATTATTAAATCCCTCACATCTCTCCCTGGGGCTTTGAGATGTTTATCCTTTTTTAAAAAGAATTATTTAATTTATTGACTTTTTATGTGTATGAGTATTATGTCTGTATGGATGTCTATGCACCATGTGCATGCCTGGTGCCCACAGAGATCAGAAGAGGGTGTCAAGGTGCCCTGGAACTGGAGTTACAGATAGTCGTGAGCTGCCATTCAGGGGCTGGGAATCAAACCGAGGTCATCTGCAAGAGCACATGTTAAGAAACCACTGAGCCAACTCTCTAGCTCCCAAGTGTTTACTCTGGATAAGTTCCTCCTGCACAGAAACCCTGAAAAGTTAAAGGCAGATTCAAGAAATAAAATGGCTTCCTACATCTTGCAGGACACTACATTTTTAGTTAGTGATGAGCCTATCAGGAGATACTTAGGTCTCCAAAAAGAAACCTTACACATGTGAGAACCCCAGACTATTCAACTTGCTCCTTGTTGTTTTGCTAAGGAAAGAAATGAAGAAAACTCGAATTAATTACTCTTGGCAGAGGATCCTTCTCAACCCTTCCTTAATGGAATTATCACTTGTCCAGAGTGGGCCAAGATCGTCACTTATATTGTAGCCAAGAGTCATGAGTGATACAACGAACATGCACAAAAGAAAAGGAAGGGGGGAAGGAAGAAAGGGGGAAAAGAGAGGACACAATAATGACAGAGGAGAAGAAGGGACAAAGGGAGGAGCAAGAGAGAGAGAAAATGAATGAGAATCATCCCCAAACCACGATAGCATCTTCCCTGGTCTATGCTGTCTAAAAGCAGAGATACATACTGAGCCTTCCTGTTAGTCCTATCTGGGCTTGAACTAGATCAAACTGAGTTTCTGCTATTTGTGACCAAAAAGCCTTGTCTCAGCATGATCACTGAAGTTTATTCCTCTGGAAACAGATTATAGGAAAGAATTTCTGCAATTTGCATATAGTACTGAATTACAAAGGAATTCTGCCTTCCCTTGCTTGATCTGCTTAGACTGGCAATTTTTAAAATCAGGCAGTCAGTTCTAAACCGACTGTAGTTAAAACCAGGATACTAGGATTATCATATCAAGGGCTAATGTGTGGCTCAGGGCGTGTCTGTGTGGGATGTGCTGTGATTAAAAGGGCAGTGAGTCTCCTTTGTGTGTGGCTTTCTATCCACCACCTGTCTGCCTCCAGGAAGGTGAAGACAAGAGATGAATACAAGAATAAACTGACCCAGGGGCAAGTACTAGGGTGGGGTGGGATAAGGAAAAAGAATATAAAAGAAAACACGAAATAAACAGAAACTGAAATCCAAAAGGTAAAGATGAAATGGGATGTGTACAACGATAGGTAAATAAGAATATAAGCCTACCTACTTAAGAGGCTTGGTTGAAAGAATGTATATGTCCCACACAGCTGTTCACAGGTCTGGGAGCTGGGAGACTCAAAGCTGCAGGTTCTCTGGGCCCCATTCATTATCCAACTGGACTTCAAGGCAGAGAACCCTAATATGTTGCTGGGGGCTTCAACATTCATTTACAGAGTTTCTACAGCATCCCCCTGAGCTGTCAGAGGAAAAACCAAAAGTTTGAAGAGCCAGGTTGCCACCTCAGGCAGGTCACCTCATCTCAGGCATCCAGTTCATTCAGTTAAAAAAAATGATTGCCCACAGAGCAGCGGTGAGAGCTAGCTAGGTCTACATACATAAAAATTTGTGAGACTAGAAGCACACAATGCTTTTCAAAGCAGGATGCTTTTGCAATTCCTAGTGTTATAAACAGCCTTTGGATGCCCAAAAGGATATGGGAATCATTTACATGGCTTTGTCTAAGCCCAGAGACCAAGGTTCAGTCAGAAGCAGTTAATTCCCACTGAGAGTTTTAATTAATTCCCCCATTTTGTTCAAGAGAACAAGAGGCAGTATTTCTGATCAGTACACATCTAAGAAGTATCTATAAAGATCTGTGCAAACAACACACAGAACAATAACCAAAATGTTTTCAGACTGGAAAAATAAGAAGAGCCTGACTGACCACATAAAATGCACCGTTGGCCAACAGGAGTGGAGTCACGCCTTTGGCACACACAGCTGAAGGCATGTTCACTTTTCCATTGCCCCAAAAAGGTACCTGTGGTTTGAGTCAGATCTTCATGGCCACAAGTTTTTCCTTTTTACAACTATATTGCTGTGCACTCTAAGTACTCTGTGCTACATACATGTTTATAATGAATACAGAAAGAATTTCAATAGTCACAAAAGCCTAAATTTGAGGGGCTGGAGGATGGTTCATGGAAATCCAGTTTTCCATGAAAACATGAGGGCCTGAGTTCAAATCCCCAGAACTCATATAAAAAGCAAGGAAAGGCTGAGCACATACCTACAACCCCAGCTCTCAGAGGCAGGGGTGGAATGGAGACAGGAAGATTGCTGGAGCTTGCTGGCCACCAGCCTAGATAAAGCCTACGAGCTCCAGGTTCAGGGAGGATGCCACCTCAAGGGAACAAGGGGGATGAACCAAATAGAGAGCAAGACATCTAACAACATCATCTTCTAGCCTCTAGCACACTTCAAAAAAAAAAAAAATCTGAGTTTCACTCTGTTCCAATTTAGACATTAGGCTAGCTGAATCCATCCCCAGAAGCCTCTTAAAAGCCATCACTAACCATAGTGGCTCATCAGATTCCATGTTTGCTTGTTCCTAGCCTGCCACCTCTACTGAATCCTGGCCAAGGAAGGGATAGCTAGTTATGCACAGCTCTTCATGGAGTTCTGGGCAGCATTTGAGTGCTTGATGACATGGCTGGGGCAAAACAGAATCCCAAGAACATGGCTGCTATAACCTGCCCAGTATCTACTGGGAGAGCACAGCCTTCATTAGATACATACTCTGGTACATTCTCTGGGATGCTGGGTGAGAGCAGTTCTTCATCATTCCTTGATTGACACACCCAGGAGACTACTGCCAGTGCTGAACTTGACTGAACTTGGTGACAGAGTAGGTTCCAGATCAAATCCAGCAAGGGACATGCTATAATGAAGTATCATTGGTATGCAGGAAAACACTAAGGTGTTTGGGGAAACCCTAAGATAGACCCCTAACAATAGCTCTGGCCTTTCAGAGCCAAAAACTGCTTTCCAAAGCTACTGCTTTAAGGTTGTCAGAGTATATCTGTCCTCTTGTTTTGATATGAAGTATCAAGGTCTTTAGACTTAGCAAGATAGGGTTCATTTCCTTCAGCACTTCCTATCAGCCCTGGATTCTAGTTCCAAGATTTTTGTTATAGAGCACACACTGTTCCAACTGGTCAGACTATGTTTATTTATATCAACGTACTTTGTCTGTAAATATGTTTGGATTTGAGTGTTTCACACTGGGCACTTTCTTGAAATGCTTTTTTCCCCCTTTACTGAAATAAAGTCTTGCTGTATAGTTCTAGGCTGGCCTTGAACTTCTGATCCTTCTGCCTCTATTGGTGAAATTATTAAGGCCATTCCACGTAGTTAAAAGGGAGGTTTATTTTGTGGAGTAACTTACAAGTGAATGGATAGTTTACAGAGTCTGGGAAAGGCGTGGTGCAGTCTGGCAGTGTTCTCTGGAGAACTCTGCTGGGTCTACCTCCAGCATCCAGGGTCCAGGAACTAAGAGCGCCCGCGCATGCGCATCTGGAACCTGGATCTTCAGCGTCCTCTCTCAGCCCCACCTTGTAGGCGTGACAGTTACTGAAGCCTCAATGGGGGTTGGGGCTTCCAGGTCAAAGCTGGAATGGCTACCCACAACATGCCTCATCTCCCTGAATGCTGGAATTACAAGCACGTACTACTATGCTTGATTCTTTCTTCATTAGCCACTTAGATAAGTTATGCTTTTAGATGAATGTGAAAGTAAAAAAAAAAAAAAAAAAAAAGTTATTCCTTCCAGGCTAGACATGAGGGCATGTCAAATTCCAAAGACCAAGTGTCAGTGAGCCACAAGTGCTAGGCATAAGGCTTCAGGAGAAATGTCAAAGCCACTAAAACTACAGCTGAAGCTCAAAAGTACCACTAGAATGACTAATACTATCAGCTCCACAGGGAATAGAATCACTCTGGAGATACATCTCTGGCATGTCTGTGACGAAGTTCCCAGAATGGGTTAACTGAGGAAGGAAGACCCACCCTACCTAACTGTGGGCAGCACCATTCCATGGGCTGGGGGTCCCAGACAGAATAAAAAGCAGAAAGGGGCTTTTTATGTGAGTTCTTGTAACTTGATCTCAGGTCCTCAAGCTTTCATTGACAGCCTGATTAGCCATTGAGCCATCTCCCCGGCCTCCCAATTCAGGCATTTGTGACTGGTTATTGGCAGCTACTGACATCCTAACTGTAATCATTATAGATGACACTCATCTCTCCCTGCTTCCTGACTTTAGATACAGTGTTTCCAGCTACGTCATTCTCCTACTGCCAGGCCGTCCCTGCCATGATGGATGACACCCTCAAACTGTGAGCCAAGAGAAGTTCTTCCACCCTTAAATGGCTTGTAACAGGTATTTTGTCAGAGAAAAAATAAAGAAAGGTACCAAATACAATCACTCCATGCAAGCCTTTAAAAATAGAAAATATAGACCTTAGGGAATGCCTGCCTGGTACTGAAACCTGGTCAGCTGCTGAGGCCATAGAACCAAGAGAAAAACCTACTATTGTCAATTATCTAGACCAATATTAATTCCCAACTATATCCTAAAAACCTACCTTTATACCCATAGATAAAAGTAGCTCTCTTCCTTTATCAAAGAAACTTCTTTGTACAGTAACCAGAGAAATTCACAACTGTTCAAAGAGCACAAACACTGACTGTGTGGTACCCATCCCCAACTGATATATCTATAACACGACCTCTACAGCTAAGACTCGGGGTACATAGAAGAAGGAGTGGAAAGATTGCAATACAAAGGGGACCAGGACGTCTGCTAAGAAGAGACAGACTCTGATACATATGGCATGGGGCTGCACCCATGAAATTTTAACAATATAGCTGCTGAACAAGACCTAAACAGTAACACCACCAGCTGACATCTCAATGTGAGCAGGGGAAATCCCACAAGACCCCACCCTTAAATCATGGGTGGCAATTAATGGCTGCTAAGAGGAGGAGAACCCTCTACCCTCCTCCATTAGCTTTCAATTACATACACTGGGGAGGGGGGTAAGTGTTGCTGGTCAGTTTCTCATCATCCAGTGATCTAAAAACCCACCTTTAGGAAACCAAACGGAGTCCACAAATAATGAATTAAATAGCTTCTTGGTTAACCAACAATTGTGTCATCATACTTCACTCATTCATTTATTCAATGACTAAGATATTACTGAACTTCACAGCAGGTATAATAAATACTATCAGAGAAAGTAATGTGTGTACATGAACAACAAGGATATAAGGAAGAGATGAATAGACTTTTACCTTCAAAAGGCAGAAGAGACTTTATAGAGCAGGCCCCACTTCCAGGATTAAGTCTGAAAGCTATAAAAGACTTCTTAGGGAACAACATCACCCTTGCAAATAGCCTTCCCAAGACAGATAGGCTATCTTTTGAGACCATGATTAATTACTATCCTTCAGACATTCTGAATTCCATAAGCTTTCCAAGCAAAGGGTGGAGTGAGGCTCCAAGATCATCCTCCTGGCAACATGCATATCTCTTCCTCAAATTATGAACATGGCTCGGCTCTAGGTAGTGCTAAACATCCATTATAGGTGGCTAGATACATAAGGAGCTTAAAGCACTGAACTGTAAAAGTGGTATTTGTACATTTGTGCCAACAGCCAAGAAAGAGTGATGCTACAACCAGGAGGAAAGGAAGAAGATGAGACTCTGAAGAATTTCCTCATCTTGCCAGTTCTAATAGACACAGTGACTGATTACTGAAAATGCCATCAGACCCAGGGCAGCATCACTAAGTATTGGGAGTTGGGGGTGGAATGAACACTGTGATTTAGCTATCTGGAGGCACTAGAGTTAATTGACTGGTGCCTCTTATACAGCTAGTGTCTTATAGAAAGGCCAGTAGCCCTATAAGATCCTCAAGTGGGTGAAGGCGGAGGGCTGGACTATAGGTCAGTTGGTAAATGCTCACCTAGCATGCACACAACTCTAGGTTCAATCCTCAGCACTGCATAAACAGGATATGGTGGTCCACACTTACAATCTCAGCACTCAGGAAGTAGAAGCAGGATGATCAGAAGTTTAAGTCATCCTCAGTATTTAGTTAAGGACCAGCTTGGGCTACATGAGACTTCAAAAAGTGGCAACAAATTCAGGAGGAAATAGATAAGAAGGGTTGCTTACGAAGTACACAATGGCAAGGACATTCATTGCAGAGGGGAATTTTAAAGGTGACTTCAGGGACAAAGAGAGTGTGCTCAGGAAGGGCAGGGAAGGAGGAGGATAGACAGTAAGTTTTTAACTCCTCCAAGAACACTGATAAGAGGAAGGTGAATTAGAAGGTGCAAGTACAGAGACAAAGATAGTTTTGTTTTTTCCATGAGAACTAAAAAGAAACTTTTCTCCTCCAAGAGCAATGGAGTACACAGGGAGCCAATGAGAGAAGACTAGGAAGAGTCAAGCAGGATGAGGTCAAAAAGACTGACTAGACACTGCGACAGCCCTGGCTATGAGAGAAGACCCCCAGCCACATGAAAGAGAAGGAAGTTCAGAAGTAACAGCTGTGAGCATGATTATACTTGGTGAAGGGGAAGGAAGATGAAAAATTCATCTAAATTTGCCCCTCACCCTGTCCCCATCAAGTCAGTAATGACATCAGTTGAGAATAGAGTGCAAAGTCAGAGTCAGAGGGAAAACACATTGTCAGGAGTGCAGAGTTGAGTCACAGGATGCCTAAGGGCTGCTGCCAGTTCATCAAAACTACCAATGCCTATGCTTCTTTGAGGGCCCCACGAGCTACTCAACCAAAGACCCTGGCAAGATGTCACATCACAAGATTCCATGGAGTAAAGGTTTAGGAAACCTACTCAGAGTCAAGGATTAGGCATGTGGCTCTGACGTAATCAGAGGTTGTCAAATGATGCTGATTATCCCACAACTAACATTTACGATGTGTATTCCAAGTACTGAATACACTGAAAAATTTATTTCTATTTTACAGTCAGGGAAGTGGAGTTCCAGGGAAGTTATACACATTGTTCAATGTGCCCAAAAGGTAAGATATGAATGCAAGGAGCCTGGACTCCGGGTCTGTGCGGTTAACCGGTAGAAGAGGTCTATCACAGGAGCTGTTGGTTATTTCTCTAATGACCATTATAGATTAAGTGAATGAAAAGGGAGTCAGATACAGTATCTGATTGTCTTTGAAGCTCTTCTGACCCAAGTGGCCAGGCTACTAGATCAACCATTTGAGTTTGCAATGGCATAGAATAAGATTTTAAGTTTGCAGCTTAAATATATTCACATTTTACTACAGAACTAAGGTAAACTGCATGGTAAACTCAGGTGGCTCTGTTTTGTGACTGATTGTAGGGTGGAAATTTTCTTAGAGTCTAAGTGCTGAAGCCATGCAGCAATGTGAAGATACTGCTATTTGAATACATTTTCAAAAACACCACTGTTTAGTTCTCTTCCTGGGAAAATGAACTCCTGCTCAGGGAGCAGAGGGCTGGTACTACAGACTCTGCTAGGAGCCTTCTTCAGAGACTGTTTCATGGTTATGTGGGTTGGATCTACCGATCTCAGTGCATGACATGGAGAAAATGTTGGTGAGTCAGGAACTAGACAGCGGGAAAGGATGAGGGCCTCTGGGTACTTGTAGCAGGAGTTACCTAGTGCTTAGGTTTTATCTGCTCAAAGAATGAACTGGAGGGTGAGCCCCCAGCAGTTTCTACTTAGCAACCGGAGATCAGCTGAGCAGTCAGCAATCAGTGGGATGCTGGGCCAGGTAGAGGCCACCTCTTCTAAGTCTTCAGTTTGCTTGGTTTAAAACCTTGATCTGGAACATGAGAAGTCTAGAGCTTGAGGAGTCAATGGCCTAGCATGCACTTCGAAGAAGAAGCAGTCCATTCTCACCTGCTCCTTTTTCAGCTTCTCTTTCCTACTAATAACATGAGCAGTTAAACATAAGCATGCTGCTGAATGCTTCCTATACACAATTGGCACTATGCTAACCATTTTATAAGCATTAACCTTACTTGATCCTTAAAGAGACCTGTGTAGAAAACACTAGTATAAGCCTCCTATTTTATAGATTTAAAAACAGGTTCAGGCTTTTGAGTACATCAATCTAAGATCACATACCTGGTAAATGTGGCAAAGCCAAGATTCAAATCCAGACCTCACTCCACCTGTATGCCTGTACCTATAACAGTACACACCACTCTGTCATCCCTCAAAGGCCCCAGTGATGTTTATTTTCCACGTAAATACTTTCTTCCGGCTAGCTCCTCCCTCATCACAGAGCCCCTCTTTGTTCTGACTCCTCTTGGGCTTGGTAAATGAGGGATTAGTACTAGCTGACACCTGTAAGACATTACCCTCTTGTCTCAAGTCAAAGGGCAAGGCTCCCACTATGTGCACTAGCTCACCACTCATACAGGAACCTCTTGTTCTAGAACCGAACTCTTATGCATGGAAGAATGAAAGAGACAGTGTTTCTACCTTCAAAATCGTAAGCTCTGAGAAAGCTGTTTTCTGCATAAGCACATGAGAAGGTAGGTGGGGAGTGGTGACCGCCTGGACTGGAGGGCCTCTAGAAGGACTAGATCAGTAAAGGGATGGCTGCAAACAAGGGGCCTAATGGAATCAGGTAGAGAAGGTAGGAATTAGAGAAAAGGACAGCCGAGATAAAGCTTAAAAAATAAAAATTAAAAAATATTTTAAAAAACCAGGAAATATATACTTGAAGGTTACTAAAGAATTAAATGAAAAAGGTATTGATTGGAACCAAAGGCAGAAGAAGCTGAGGAGGCTGCATTTCCTCTTCCAGACTGAAGATGAGTCCCAGAGGCTCACAGCTACAGACAGAAGCAGCGTCTTCTGGTTTGGGGAGATTAAAAAACCTGGCCCAAGGATTTGGGGTAAAGAAGGGAACCCACCACTACAAAATATATTTTACCTATGACACATCCAATATTCGATGTTTGATTTACTGTTGTTAATAACTCTTAAAATCCTAAAAGCAGAGAAATATATTTGCTATGGGTTCTGTGGGGGTTCTAAAGTTGTTGCCTAGCTCAGAGAGTCTATCAGAGCTCACATCCTGCATCTTGGAGGAGACAGAACCTTCTCATGTTGCCTTGTGGGCAGAATTGGTACCTACAGACAGAACCTCTGTCCAAGGACCTGTCACAGCATCTGTGCAAGGCTATGATTACAGTTCCCATACCAGGCATATGGTGACTTGTAGACCCTCTCAGTTAAACGCTTCCTTTTGGAAACAAGGACACAAAGACTGAGTGTTGGGAAGTACGCTTTTTCCTAGTTCCCTCCAGCATCTCCCTAGCACAGCTTTTTAAAAGCTTAGGATGGTGCTGACCTTTACCAGAAGGTCCAGGTGTCTCAGCATGCTCTCTGGTCGCTGAAATGCCCTACTTGCTACAAAGCAAAGGCTGAGTACAGACAGGATTTCTATTGCATTCTGAACCAATCATTTTCTGCGTATTTGCCAAAACTGAGGAAGGAGCAGGACCAAGAGACAGAGAAAATGGCTCAAGACCAGGCTGCCCGACCACTAACTAGCCAGCACTCACAATGTCCTTGGCCTGTCTTGGGTTTTACTAAATGAAGTCTGGTACTAGCTGACTCCTATAGGCCATCCAACTCTCTAATCATGTCTCAGATGCCTCAATTTCCCAACACAGCTTACTACACACCACATCACAGTTACAGGGATTTTCTTAAAATACAAATTAGACCCCACGATAGATCCCATGTTGCTTCCTCACTACAAACCCAGTCATGACAAACCACTGTCACCTACTGCCCCTACATGGCCTTCGCTGTTCTATGTGATCTGGCATCTGCCTGCCTCTACCCACCATGACTGAGTCCAGCAACAATGGCGTTCTCTGTCTTGAAACCCTCCCGACTCTCCTGCCTTAGGACCTTTGCACACGCGCCACCCACCCTGGCTTTGGCCTGGAATGCTTCTCATCCCATATTCCACCTGACTCATTCCTATTATTCTTTCAGGTTTCCATGAAGTACTATTTCCTCAAACAGGGCTCCTGACCCTCTTCTTCAATCATCAACAGCCCTCCTGAGCCTTCCTTACTGCATGCTTATAGTTTGACATTGGTTTCCTGGGGCTGTGAGGCCTCCTGTTCCCTCTCAGGTTGGTTCAGCTTTGCTCACTACGGTACACACTGTACCAAGAGCTCAATATTTGCTAAGGAAGCACTGCAGCTGCAGAGGGTACACACAAAAAGCCAGCCAGCCCAGTGCCTGAAAGCTGACAGTCCAGTTCTATGTGTCCCTTCCAAGCAGGACACTTCCTGTCCTTCTGCAGTTACAATGTCAAACCTCTTATCTGTCAGGTGCTCCTTCCCTTCCTCCCTCTCAAACATATTCAGCCTAGAATTTCTCAATACGAAATGAACGTGAGGCCATCTTACATGAGAAGAACACTAAAGTTCTGAGTACAAAGCCCGTCTGGCCCCCTAGGTTCATTCATTCCTCACTCACACTCTACACAAATGCCCATGCCCTAAGAAATTGCATGAACAACGTGCAAGTGAAATCCTGGGCTTCAGAACACTGCAAAGAGAACTACCCTGGAGCCTTCCTCCGGAAACACAGAAGCTCACTGGGCTGGCAACAAATATACCCTCTGCCCCGGATAACATCAGGCCTGAGAATGAGTTAAACGACTTCCGAATTGAGGCATTTAAGACAGTAGCAGCTTCCTCTCTGTGTCCTGGAATCCAAGAACAGTGGACAGAATTTTCAGACCACGGTGTATGGAGATCCTGAATGCTTAAGAGCCCAAGTTAAAATAACTTAACTCTCCTCACTCTATTCTTGCCTTTCAGTACAGAGGCTCATTCACTAGGCTGTCAGGGCAGAAACAAAGGCAGCTGCCTGTTTTCTCCCTTGGTGTCTATAATTAGATTCTCATGAAGAACTTGGCCACAACAGGGTTCACTGGACAAATGCCTCCCCCTATCACTCACACACACACACACACACACACACACACACACACACACACACACACGGCCAAAACACCCCAAAGTGTCTCTCTCCTTACTCATTTCCAGAGAGACCCAGACAAAGCAGCCAGTCACTTACCCTCTTCAGCCACGAGAAATGCTTGTAAACATCAATGTCCCCATCCATGCTGGGTACCCATGTCAGCAGTTAGAGTCCTTGGTTGAGAAAAAGCCCTTTATTCTGGCTGGAGCTCAAGCCCTCTCCTCCTCCCTGCCTCTGCCCCCTCCCCCGCAGGAACAGCAAGCTGTGTTCCAGTTTCCCTACTACTTCCCTGGCCTGTGTCCTATAGCCTTTCTTTCCCTAAACAGGCTCAGATACACAAGACTCAGACTTGACGGTGCTGCTCCAGGGTCCTCCCCCACCGCCCCCACAGGAGGCAGGCAGGCAGGCACACAGACAAACGGACACACACACACACAGACCAAGACTGACTTCAGAGTTCTTCAGAGCAATCAAACCTCATCAAAAGGGGAGGCAGGAGTTGTAAACACACTTGAACGCGTACACTCACTCACACATGGGCAATGGGAACCTTCTCAGTGATAATACCAGAGCCTGCCAGAGGGAAACAGTCCGGAAGAAAATGCCTTGTCTGGCTTCTCCTTTCTGGCGTGGCTGGAACTCATTACCAAGAGCCCCCGATTTCCTGTCTCTGCTTCATTCTGCATTTACCCACAGGCTCCCAGCTGCTCTCAGTTTATTTGGGACTAGGGAGACAACTAAAAATAAGCACTACTCCCAGAGGAGCTTGCTGGTTCCCACACACAGACACACACACAGACACGCACACACACACACCCTCCCTGAAGCCCACACCTACCCCTCTCACAGATGGGCCATGGGCTGTGCCCCAAGGAAAGCCTGGATTTCCAAAAAGGACAGATTTAGAAGCAGCTCCAGATCCAGTTCTGGGCTCAGAGGTGTGCCAGGCTTAGGTAGGCTGTCTGCTGTCCTTGGCACTGCTGGCACTATCCACCAGAGATCAACTGTTACAACCTTGAGACCTTTACCACTGGCTCCCTCAGGGAGTGCTGCTCTGGGCTGTGAGCCACCACCACTGGGTTCCCTGGAGGTCACATATCACACCAGGGGGTTACTGCTTCTGTCAAGTCTCAGGACTGCTTCCTGGCTATCCTCACCTCTGGAGGTACCTTACAAAGCAGGGAGCTAGAAAGGGTGAGCTTTCATGAGACTTGGGGGGTAGCTCCAGGTAAGGAGGAGTCTAGAAAGCTTGGAGGAGAGAGAACTGTGTGTTTTCCCATTGGTGGGTCACATATGCTGGCTTTCCAGGGTGCCCCTCTAGCACTCCCCAGATGCCAATACCCCTCCTCTCCTCGTACTTTGACATCTCCTTTGAGAGCTCCCCCTAAAACAGCTTTTCTCCCTTGCCCAACCCTTAATGTGTGGCCTTTGGCTACGACTGATTATGAAAGTGATCTTTGATGTGGGTGCAGTGGGAATGGTGGTTACATGCAAAGGCTCTGCACTCAGCTGTCTGCTGTGAATGACTTGCAGACACACATCATGGGACTGCTAGGCCTTCCTGTGTCTTTCCTGGAAAGCCCAGCATGAAGAAAAGACGCCACTGGATGACAACAGCCCCCTCAACATAGATGGCATCAATGCTCACCACAGTCCACAAGCAAAGCCAGAAAAATAGGACACAAATAAGGCTAGCAGCACAGTCACAGATCAGAGGCCAGGGGAGGAGGGCTCCAGCAGGCAGCTGGCACGAAGGGAGGAGTAAATTCCTGCTGCAGACACACCCAGAGCAGAGGCCAGAAGGAAAAGCAGGCTCACTGCCCTGCTATGAGCTCTGGATCCCTCCCCTCACTCTAGCCTAGTGCCACTGTGGTCCAGGACCCTCCACCCCTAACCAATCCTGTTTTCCCAGCCCAGACCTCAATACAATGTGAGAAGCACGCAGGGGTAGAGAGGACTTTAAAAAAAAAAAAAATTATTTTCTAGGAACCTGAGAAAGTCAAATGAAGAAACTCATTAGGTAAGCAAACACTTTCTCTGCACCAAGACAAATGAAATGTACTTCCTGCCCTGAGTAGATAAAAGAATTCTTTCCCAGTATGTAATAAAGGTGTGCAGAGGCTAGGGAGCTGATTTGGAGACAGAGTCCCACTCCCTGAGAATAAGGGAAACTCACACTTTCCACTGAGGAGCTCAGTGCCTGCCTTTACTTCTGCTAGGAGATGAGTCAGGAATGAAATGGTACAAAGCTACTTCTCATCGACCGACTGACCTAACCCCCTAGGAGAGGTGGCTCAGATGCATCAGGGCAGAAAGCATCCTCTGACAACTCCTCCTCAGCACCTTCCTGGTACATCCTAAGTCCTCCAGTGCTGGTTAGAGGTCTCCTCCCCAGACCTGAGATTTCCAGCCCATGGCATCTATAGCTGATGGTGGACAAGGCTCTACTGCGCCGGACTGTGGCAAGTGCATCATATTTCTGATTCACTTCTTTTCACTTTCACACCCAGTATAATTCTTGCTACACAGAAGAGATTTAAGCATTCTCAGAATGAAAGAACGAGGCTCAAATACTGAGACAAGCAAAGACTAATATTCTATTTAAGAGAAAATGAGGGTTTAATGCCCTGTTTGCAGAAAAGAAGCAAAACCAGAGCCAATATTAACTCAACTCACAAGTGATGACTAGGGGCAGGGGTGGAGAGGAAAGGAGAGGGAGAAAAGCAGAGGGGCTGAGCTAAATTCTTGTCACTTACATATGTCCTCAAGCAGCAGTTCTTGCCTGAGTCTTTACCTGTTCTGTTAAAAACACCAAAGTATGTTCTACTTCACGACACTTACTTCACTTCAACCGCAAATCCAAAAAGTAGCACTCCAAAGGATCTGGAGCAGAGCATGTACATGTGGCCGGCAAGAAGGACAGGGTGGGGATGAGTGAGATGCGACAACACAGCAACTTATGCATCTACAACTTCAGGAACCTCCAGGGGCTTGGCCAGAGCTCCCTCACAGTACTGCAGGTGAACCCCAGCTGCACCCACCCCAAAGGCCATCCTGGTCAAGGATCCCTTCGGGGGGCAGAGGACGGGGGGGGGGGGGGGACGCGTTTCACAGACTTCAATGAATCAGGTAAGTCCATAAATACATTCTGACAAACAGTACTGGCTCATACCAACTATCAGGAGCCAGTATCATGTTATAGGGCAGAACTATCCACCAACCCACCATCTGCATCCTGGGACAGGGCTCAGCTCTGAGCCATGGTGACAGCTGTTAGGACATTTGGGCCATGGTGACAGTTGTAAGGATACCCCCAACGCTACCATCAGTCAGACACAGGCTGTGCCCAAGCAAAGAGGGACCCCATGCTTTGACAAGAAGGTACAGGGATGAGCTCAGGGGAGAAAGTCCTGACTATAAGTTTGCATCCTGGCCACCACTATCACCCACCGATGTCCCCATAATACACAAGCTTGGAGAACAAACCTCCACAATGGGTCAGGATAAGAGACAAATGCTAAAACATTTGTAGCCCAGCAGGAGGAGCCAAGCAGTCGTCAACATTTTTGACTGCTATTTTTACCATGAAGGTGGTCACAGCCTAGTGTGGCTAAGTTTTGGTAAAACCTTATCTTTAGATGCAGAAATATGATTTTTTAATCATTTCTACATCATAAGGTATTCTTGTGACTTTTTCTTCAGTTATTAAAATGTGAAAATCATTTTTAGCTGATCCAACGGCATAACAAACAGGCAATAGGCCAAATATAGGCCAGAGTTCACAAACCTCTGGGTTAGGACTAAGCTGCCGCATCTTGGTTGAAGGGACTTGTACTGAAAATGCCAACTCTGACCAGCACAGTAGGTCTGGAGCCTGCATTTAATTGCTAACAGGCTTCCAGGGAGACAGTCACATAGCTACTCCCAGGACCACACCTGGAGTAGTATAAAATAAGAAACCCACTTCCAGAAGTTCCTCAAAGAACTTAGGACTGGGAGAAGGGATTCCTGTGGCTGGCTTGTCAGCCACAGCAGAGCTGAGGGAGCCGAAGGCTCCGAGCGGTGTATCTGACAGGCCCTCTTTGCGGGCTGAGGGTAAGTGGATGTCTACATGCTTAGACCTCAAGTCATGCTAACCTGGCAACATCCTCTACCACGTCCCCTGGGCCTGAGGCAGGAAACTCAGAGGGCAAGATTTATTTGCCATTTCACCAATGTTTGTACATTCTTGGCCATTTATAAACACTGGTTCCTGGGGGCTGAAGCAGTCTCTTTTGGTCAGGTCCTGAAAGGATCCAGATTGCTAGAATTTACTTGCTTAGGGAGGAGGGGGCAGCAATAAAAACCCAGGGAGAAAAAAAGTACAACTGTTAAATCTGCAATAACTGAGAGTCCCTCAAACATTGGTTATTGCGCCAGGAAAACTGTGTTCATAACCCCCCAAGGCACAAGGAGTGTTTCTAGGGCAGGGCTGACAGACACCACGTGGCCCTGGAAATGCCCCCTGGAATGTGGAGAGCCATCCTCCGGTGCCCTGGTGAAAGGAACAAGGGTCAAGGAGCCTGGAGAGGCTTTCTTGCTACTAACAAGGGAAAGGTCAAATCTATGCTCCTGGGCCCAGGCCTAGGCAGCCCGTCTCTTCTTCCCCAGCCCCACAATGGCACCTTCCCTGCCAGCTGTTTGTCCACTGGTTTCTAAGGAAAATGAGAAAAGAGTCTTGCTTTCGGCTGACCCAGATGCACTGCTCAGCCTCACTGGAAAAAGGAAAAACAAAAATCCAGACTATTTTCTCTTATAAAACCCATGATCTGATGATCCCTCATCCTCAGCCTTTAGACAGTCTAGCTTTTGTCCCTGACTCCCACCTACTGGTTTCCTGAAGTACTGCACATGGATAAAGCACCATCAGGGCCCTCTGTCCACCATGGCCTGCCCAGGGATTGGGGTGGGTGGGAGGAGACTGATCCCTACCTATTTCTGATAGTTCACTCAACTGCACACTATATCTTGCCATAGGAGAGGTACGAAACACACCTTGGAAATTAGCTCACGTATGCTGCACCTTTTTTGTTCTACAAAACTAAGTACTCCTCAAAGTGTGTGTGTGTGTGTGTGTGTGTGTGTGTGTGTGTACACCAATCACACTGAGAATCAAGCCCAAGGTCTCCTACATTCTAAGCATGCACTCTACTATCAAGCTATAAGTCACTGAATGGCATCCCCATGTCCTCTTTTTAAAACCCAGGAGAAAAGGTTTCCCTATAAATCCCCTCTGCCTGTAGCTTTGTACAATTAGAATGTTCAACAGAAACATATCTAGACCTGTATTTTGGTCCTGTTGGAGAATGGTGACAGAGAAATGAATCACGTGGCAAGAGAAACCCAGGCTCACGTTTTATAAGCCATGAAGCAGCTTTCTTGCCTACCTTTCCTGAATCGCCTCTAGCTTTCCAATGTGGAAAACAGACTTTGCTTCTTTGGCCAAGTGAAGGATTGCAAACTGAATGTGGCAGGGAGGAAGCTCAAGGTTCTGTGTGAGGAGCTGGAACTGAAGAAGCCACATCTGTAACAAGGTGGCTGGGGGCTGATGAGGGAGGAGGCCAGGCCTCTTCCAAAGCCTGATCTCTTTCTTTGTTGAGAGACTAATTCAAAAGCTATGTGAGGGGGCCTGCACTAACTAGTTAAGATTTCAGAGGTGCACACATACCCTACATGGGGCCTGCCAGCGTTCTCGGCAGAGGCTGCCCACGCAAGCAGAGGCTACCCACACAAGACAGGTCTCTGCACTGTTCTTGAGATACAGGCCTCAGCTAAGGCTCCCTAAACTGTCTTCACTTTGGAAACTAAGAGATCTGGACTAAGACCAAGGCTGGTGTTTCAAAGGAGGCCTGTTGATCCAGCCCCCAGAATAAAACACTGCATAAAATGCTTATTCACGGGGGCTGGGGAAACAGCTCAGCTGGTAGAATGTTTGCCTGGCATACATAAAACTCTGGCATTCCCACCACTAAATAACCCTGGAATGGTGACACAGGCCTATAACCCTAGCATTTGAGAGGTGGAAACATGAAGATCAAAATGTTAAGCTAATTCTCAGCTATGCAGTGAGTTGCAGGCCTAGCATGGGCTACATGAAACCCTTCTAAATAAATGCAGACAGGCAGGAAGAAAGCAAGCTAGCTTGGCCAGATCTTACAAATATTGAAACTAGGTTGCTATTTCCAGTAGGGAAACTGAGTCTCAGGAGACAGTGCACTGACCTTTTAAACTTCCTACCTCCTATACTCACCTTGCCTTGGTTCAGCTTGCTTTCAAGTGCCTAGGCTCACTTACCTGAACACCTGCTATATTACAAAGGAAAGCTAGGGCTTCTGGGGTGGGGTTTGGGGGTGTGCATGTGTTCCAGTTCCAAAGAGAACAGCAGTTGCTTGGAGTCTCTGCCAACCACTGGCCCACATCCTGCAACTTGGTGCTGCCTTGACTTGTCCTCACTTTGCTTTGCTGTTGCCGGGCTTCCCTGACCCTTCTCTGACTTCATCTTGAACATTCACCAAGGATCTCCTTGGCCCATATCCACAATATCAAACAGCAGGATATACCAGCTGCTGGCAGATGAGGGGTGTTTGTGTACCAAAATGTTAGAGAAACACCCACTGCTGCTCCATCTGGAGACGGCTGGCTCTGGGGCTCACATCAGCTCTACGGTAGCAAATGGGTCTGTTCCCCTAGCCGAATGCTTGACTCTGGATAGCTAAGCTCTTTAGAAGGCTACATATAGAGCCAAGCTGACCACATCAACAAAACTTTACCCAGCCAAGCAAACAGGTATGAAATAGACAAGCCCCTTGCAGACCACATGAGCGCTTTCTTGAGGCACAGCCAAAAGTCCCAGGAGCAGCCCGAGTGATACCAAGCCTTTCTCCCCTGTGGTATACCTCAAGTCTCTAAGGAACATCTCCTTTCTTGGCTTCAGGACTTTCTGGTGAGGCTTGGGAGCTCTTATAGCCCCATCCTCCTGAGGGGCATCAACTTGTACCTCACCACAGCATAGAGAAAAGGACGGTGCCCTATATGGAAATCAGCTCAATTTCCATCACAAGACAGATTGTTCAAATTTCCAGCAGCAGGTCCTGGCTGCATCTTCTGTGAGCACTGAGCCCAGCTTCACACTGTCCACCAAACATAAATGACTACCATCCTATCTCCTGAAGGTAACATTTCTGTTACCCAGAGGATAGCTGGGAGCATCTCACTTAAACCTCTCTACAGACAGCTTCAACATGCCTCAGACTCCAAGAAATTCCTTGTACAAAAGCCTTGTCAATCAGCTTTCCACAAGTAGGTCCAGAATTCAGACATGGACTCCAAGGAAATCCAAACCTCTTGCTCCTTGTTTCACTGAGACCCCAGAGACAAATCCCGGTCAGAGAGTTCTGCACATGCCCTTCCAGGCCTGGAGCCCACTTCCCAACCCACTTCTTGCCAAGAGTCTAGGCCAGAGAGCTCTAGAAACTTACAGCTCAGTATTCATTAATCTTGAGCAGGTCTGTTACTCTTGGAGGTAACCCTGGCAGTCTGGCCAACAAGGTTCCTGCTGGCCATGTTGCTACAGCTGTGTTTCAGCCCTAGTGAGACCCAACGGGGAGAGAACAAGCCCTACATTCAAACATACCCAGTTGTCCACTCTGACGCAGCAGAACCAGGAATGCCCTCTCCATCTAAGCCATAAAGGAAAGGCAGGCCCAGCTCCAGTCAATTGGTCCTATTCTAACTAGCAGTCATTCCTACACACACATCGTTACACGCTAGCAAGCCCCTTTATCTTAGGGACCCTATGGTGTCTGGAGAGCTAGCATCCCTGAAGAACAGCGGCAGAGACCACACTTCCCATGACACAACCCTTCCTCTCTGGCCAGAGTTCACTGAATCTTAGCAAGGGTCATTTGACAAAACAGTAGCTAATTTACAGCTCTGTTGAAGTTTTACATTTGGATCAGGGACATGGCTCAGGGGAGTAAAATAGTTTCTGTGCAAGCCTGATGACCTGAGTTCAGATCCCCAGAACCTATGTAAAGGCCAGATACGGTATGCATCCGTAATCAGAGCACATCTATAGTGAGATGGTGAGGCAGAAGAGAAAAGAGAATCCCTTGTTAGCTTATGGGTCAGAAAGCCTGGGGTGTTCAGCCAGTGACAAGCAAGAAAGATGCTGTCTTAGAAACAAGACGAAAGGTGAAAATCACTGCCCAAGGTTGTTCCCTGACCTCCACATGCATGGTATGGCACACACACACACTTACACATAAACATGCACACAGGCACTCACAAATAAATGTAATTGTTTCAAGTTTCACATTTCTATTTCATTGGTTCCTAGTATTTTTATGTGCCTGGAGGATATAGCTCCAAAGTTATTTAGCAAGCCAATGAGTTTGGGATTTGAGGTTTTGTTTGATTGTTTTAATGGAGGAAGGTACTGGGGATGTAGCTCAGTTGGCAAAGAACTTGCTAGTATGTACCAGGTTCTGGGTCTAATAACCAATATCACCTAAAACTAGGTTTGGTGGTACATACATATCATAAAAACCTGTATCAAAAATAAAATATAAAGAGGAAAGACAGAAATGACTTGTTGGTTAACTAGAAGAATAAACGTGTGTGTGCACATGCGTGCGTGCGTGCGTGCATGTGTATTTGCCATAGACATTTGGGGATGTCTGCCTAGAGGCCATTCTTTCCCTCTACTCTTTTCCTTTCTGACAGTAGCCATCCCTCCAATTCGGGCCTCAGCTCACCTTGGACTACTTATTATGACTAACTGAAGTCAATGGAGGGTAAATTAATTGTTCTTGTCTGAAATGCTTAGGACTGGCAGTATTTTAGTTGGTTTTGATTTTGCTTTTTTAAAAAAAGGATTTCTTTTTATTATTTACACAGAATTTACTGGTCAAGCATCCCTAATCAAGAAAAGTGAAATAAGATTTCAAAAAACCTGAAATCCAAAATACTCCTTAACTGAAACTTTCGGATTTCTTGATGAGGGTTACCCAATTTGTTCTTGGTATAATGCCCTATTTTTCTTTCTCAGCTTCTTCTGATGCTTCAGCAGCATCCTGGCCACTGAACTAATGGGAAGCCTGCTGGAGGGATTCAGAAAAACATTTCCACCCTTAATCAAAAACAAATAAAAATGGACATACTCTTCAGAAAAATAAGAAGAAATTGATCAACTCTGAACAGAGCTATATAGTTTTGTCTATTTGAAGACAAGGTACTTGAGCTCCATCAGGCATGGATGGAGGATACACCTAAGGAAAATCCAGCCCTGAGACATGGTGGGACAGGAAGATGGGAGGAGTCAGAGCTTTTGAAGTTATCTAGAGCCGGTGATTTCAGAAGGGCAGGCCCAGCCTCTCTCCACTTTTTTAGTGATCCAAACCCTACTATTGGCACTGCTTTGTTGAAGAAAGTAAAAAAGATAGTGATGTTATCAGACAGAGATGGACCATGTCAGGTGGCTAATTGTTCCAACAAAACAGGAACTCTGAGGCGTGTGACAGAGTCAGTCTGTCTGCAGAAGAGAATGGTACAAACACACACATGCTGCACAGCCTGTGTTGAGCAGGAGGCATGCGTCAGTCTTGCCTTGTCCCTCAAATTACCTCTCATTCTGACTCCAATCCTAATCCACCTAAGAGCATACACACAAACAAACAAACAAACAGACAGACAAACAAACAAAAGCACCTGGGTGTGATGGCACACACCTTTAGTCCCAGCTTTCAGGAGGCAGAGCAGGCATATTTCTATGAATTCAAGGCCATCCTGGTCTACATCACAAGTTCCAGATCAGCAAGGATTACATAGATCCTGACTAAACAAAAAGGGATCTTAAAATAAAATCAAGTGGAGTCTCAGTGATTAAAGCAAAGCTTTTTAAACTTTAATGAATCACTTTAAGGTAGTTTAGTGCCTGATCTAAAGTCTACATTTTTTCACAAGTTGCTTGTGAAAAATAGACCAAAAGTTGTGTGGCAAGTTTTTCTCTGAAAGAACCAATCTAAAGCACTTACGGAATTGTTCACTGCTCTGAATTTTGTGGCTGTACAGGGAAGACCTAGTGTGGAATGTGTGTAAAGCCAGAGTGTAAACTGTCTTTAGGTCAGCCAGACCTGAAATGCAGACAGGTCATTTCTGCTCAGAATCAAACCCTTAACATGCAGCTCTGGTTTCTTGGAATGTTTATATGAACTTCTGACCCCTGAAAAGTACACCATTCATATGTGGCTGATGGGCATAATTACTCTAAAAGATTTATGAATGCAATAAATAGCTTTTAGGGAAATCTGTCTTAAATAGCAGATTCTGCAGTCATTGTAAATAATCAGCCCTAAAAACTGTGCAAATCTGAAAACACAAGATGTTTCCCCCAAGCAACACATTGACTACATTTAGAACAAATTATTTTTAATGTATTCCCCCAAAATATTTTAAAAGTTAGATCAACTTTTTTCATGCCACTCATTAAAAATACTGATGAATTTAAGTGAACAGTCACATGGAAGTCAAACCATGAACCTACTGGAGGGAGGAACAGGTGCCTAACAGCTATCTGAAGTGAGATTAAGTCAGGCCTCTGTAGGGCTATGAGGAAAAGAAGGGACCCCAACAGTTAAGAATGATGGATTTAATAACTAGAACCTTCTAAAACCCTATGGTTTGAAAAGCACAGCACTTAAGAAAATCTATGTCTAAATAAAACAGGTCATTTCAATATGGTAACACCAAAACACCTATAGAACAATGAACACAAGAAGTGAACAGAGAGCAGAATAGCCCTGTCCAAGGGGTTAAGGTGATAGCAAAGTTGTGTGGGAAGAACATTTAGAACTATTTTTGGACTTATCCTTTCAATTCCTCCATTTGAACACCTCACTTTGATAATTTAACTACATTAACAAAAAAATCATATGTGATCATGTATATATATATGGATTTTTTTCATGCAGGGTATGAGATTAAAAACTTAGAAACTAGAGGATACTCATAAGCTAATAAAAAGCTTAGCCTTCTCACTAAAGAAAGAAATGTACAAAAACAGCAGTAAAATAATTTCCCTTATGAAACTGCTAAAACCATTTTTTAATCTTGGTGATTATTTCTGATGTCAGGATAACATGGAATAGACTTGCTTCCAACTTGGCCAATGAAAATAAAGACAATGGGCTGGGCGGAGGTGGTGCATGCCTTTAATCCCAGCACTTGGGAGGCAGAGGCAGGCAGATCTCTGTGAGTTCGAGGCCAGCCTGGTCTCCAAAGTGAGTTCCAGGAAAAGCACAAAGCTACACAGAGTAACCCTGTCTTGAAAAAACAAAAAACAAAAAAGAAAGAAAATAAAGACAATGAAATTCTTCTGAAAAGAGATTTGGAAAAATATATCAGACTTAAAGATATTAACATTCTTGGATTATGATTGCCAGGTTTAGCCAACTGCTCGGGGGCATACTTGATCACTGTCATTCACTGTTTATCTAAAATCAAATTTAATTGGACATTTTATATTTTAGATGATGACCCTAGTTGATCTCTGCAACCATACTGCTAGAAAATTCTAGATCAGAAATGGATAGTCACATATGGTGAAAGACTTAAAATAATCTAAATGACAGTATCAGAAAGACTGTAATGTAAGTGACAGTGCAGCCATTTAAGATGATCAAGGGACACTTATGTTCATTGTAAACTGTACAGTGAAGAAGAAAGACAAGAAACTGCTGAAGTATGGACAGACAGGACTTCTATTCAGAAAGAACTGACAATAAATCTCCCGACTCTGTGATGGTAAACTTCTAGACGAAGCTGAAAGGGAGCCAGCAAAAATAAGGCCCTGGAGACTCATAAAAGAACTTAGAGGACAGAACAGGATGTGTTTATAAGGACTCTTGTGATTACACTGGGCCTACCTGAACAGCTGAAGCTGTGCTCCCTATTTTTCAGGTTAGTTTATTTGAAACTGTTCCTACTTCCCTTTCATGTTTAAGGTCACAGACATATTCACAGATCCTGGCCATTGTTACAAAGGCATCTTTGGGAAACCATTATACTGCCTACGACCCTGGTACAGGTACATGATACAGGTAGAAGCTTATATAATGAAAATACTGAATAACACATGTAATGGAGATAATGAGGAACTGTTCAGTGTTGACGAAGGCATGAGATGCACTGACAGATCCCTCTAGAACAGAAAGGAGGTTAGGACATCTGGAATGGAGGCTGTTCAGTCATAAATGATATGATTTATGGATAAGGATGTCTCAACTTCCAAGATCAACCTTTCCCTCCCAATTTGATGTTGTGTTCCTACCTCCTACCTCTGCATATTTTCTAATTCTGAACAGGTCTGCAGGACTCTAGCATTTAAAGACTGTGCCCCAGCCTTTTTCCTCAAATTGAGCTTAGGTGGCCAAAATAGTGCACCCTCCTTCATTCCCTCTTATTCCTTCTCTGGCTTCCCAGCATCCTTCCTCTACCCTCTCCAATGGCTACGTCCCAGTTGACCTCAATGACCTAGCTCCTTATCTTACCCATTCCCAGGTAATATGAATTCCCTACACATTGACCTGCCCATCTCTATGGGAAAGCAGTTGGATACATTCCATTGCTACATAATTATGTGTCCCATAATTCCCTTATCAGGCTATGGACCCACACTCACCAAGCTGTCCTCAAACCACTCCTTTATGTAAGCAGCCGTTGGGCCAGGGATTTGGCTCACAAGGGCTTCTCTCTCCTGAGGAAGGGCCAACATCTCCAAGGCCAGTCTCAGGTCCTCAATGAGATGGAGCACTGGTATAGAGTTCACGCAGGAGGATGGAGAAGACAACCCAGGCTCACAAGTACCATCACTAATATCTGCAACTGTTTTAGTGCCTGGAACAAAAAGGAGAAGAAGATCTTGTTTAAAAAAAGTGGATGACACAGTCAGTGACTTTATCAAGAGCAAAGACAGTGAGAAGTGGGGGAGAAGAGCTGGAGGATCATTCCTGCCTCACCATGGAATGGTAGGAAGAGAAGTCCATAGAGGTGAATACAGCCTATTGAGCCTGACATACAAAGCTTGCACATGAAGACAACTGACAAAATACAGCAAGCCCTCACCAGTGACCAAAATCAATATGACCCAATTCTTTAGTTTTTACAAATATATTAGTTTTCTTTTAAGTCAGTGTCAGACTGCACGGATGACCACTCCAAACCCCTCCCATTCCCTTAAGGGCATTCCTCTCCCTGGGCTGGCCTGGTCACTACTATTACTAGAACACCATGGCTAATGCTGGGTTTGGGGTTTAATAGGACTGACAGTTCCTGCTCTTCCTCTCCAATGCCAACCACCTTGTAACAAAGGCCACCTGTTCTGTAGAAAAGACAGCCCCAACTGTCACCGTGAGTCATCCCACTGTGGTAACAGACAGACTTGTGAATGAAGACATCCTGGGTCCTCCAAATCCAGACGAGCCATCCCTATGGAACACTATCACACAATTAAGGAATTAGAAAGAAACAAACGGTAGAGCTGATCTGAGTTAGTTGGGTTAGTTGACCACAGTTATGGACAAGGATTACTATAGTCATTGTGGTGATGGATTATAGAGAAGTAGAATCTTTCTAGGTGCCGTAATTGGGAGATTGTTGTATTAAAACTGTATTAGTTCCTATGCACAGCCACAGCCCATCTCCCCATGACGGACTGCATGGACTCTGAGAACAGAGTCTATGCCAGGCATAGCTGAGTTCCCAGCACCCACTAGATGTTGAAATGCAGTTCATGCAAATGACTCCACATATACTCAAGTGGATAGATAAAGAGAAAGAAATGAGTGCCTGGACTTCCTCAGAGATCTGGGATGTGGGGTCGGTTCCTTTTAATTTAGTATGTCTAAAATAAGACTGTTTGTGTCTTTCTACACCCTATCATTCAACTACAGAAAAGCCCAAACTGACCTCACAGAGTCTGACAAAGGAATTCTGTGCTTTCAGCTATAAGAGATACTGTGTAAAATGTAGGTTAAAGGATGATTTTTTTTAGGGCATTTGGATTGTAAAGGACAACAGGATAAGCTACGTAAAGTTAGGACTATCCTGGAAAATGGGAGCTGATGGGCCACTACGGGTATGGCATCTAAATCCTGGTCCCTTTACACTTTGAGAAGCCACCATAGTCCTTGCCAAGCAGTTTGGGAAGGAAAAATCCACACAGAAGGAAACAATTACCACAGCATTTGATTGCCAGTTTGCCTTCTGAAAATATATGACAGAAGGAATCGTAGGTCACAATCCACAAACAAGTCAGGCTCTGGGGAACTAGGAGACAGCACAAGTATCCATGCTCTGGTGTATGCTCAGCACTTTCTGGCTCCTACATACCCAATTTAGAGCTGATTGGGAATTGCACAAGCCAAACCTCAGGGAAGAAAACGGTTAGAAACTCAGCAAGCCCTCCAATCTCCACACAATTGCTCAGTAATGATTCCTCTGCGTTCTGAATGCATACTCTTTTTCTGTTTTTAAATTAAATTGTGTGTGTATGTGTGTGTGTGTGTGTGTGTGGTGTGTGTGTGTGTGTGTGTGTGTGTGTGTGTGTGTGTGCATGCCACGTGGCATTTAGTGCAACAGTCAGGATAATTTCGGGGTGCTCGTTTTCTCCTTCCACTGTGGGTCCAGGGACTGAGCTCAGGGCCTTGGGCTTGCACAACAGGTGCTTTTACCCACTGAGCCATCCTGCACGCCACACAGTCTAACTGCAGAGTTTTCCTACAGGTGAAGTATATTTGAGTTGGGCTGAAAGAGACTGAAAATTCGGCGGCTTTTACTAATTTTACATGATGATGTGACCGTTGGGTATTTTATAGCACATACAAAAATAAAAATTTAGAGAGATGAGTATTATATATAAATATTAAAGTATAAGAGTATAAAGGAATAGATGAAAATTGGGTTAGATTAAGATTTGATAGACACAAGAGTAATTGAGCAAAATATAACAAAACACTGCATGCCTATTATATAAAATTAATTTCTGCTACATAAAACAAGTCTGAAAATACTACTTGTAACAATTATAATAAACATTAATAGATCCTTCATATAAGAGACATGGTATAAATCAGTTGAAAAAAAAAGGTCCCAATTCACTTCTTACACACAAAACAGGCATAGGGATTTACACAGCTAACTCTGAGACATCTACAAAAACACAAATAGAAAATTAAAATATAGAAATAAAGTGTTTTCTGGGTAGTTCATGGAACATTTAAAAATGGGAGTTCAGTTTTTCACTAATAAAATAATTGAAGTTGAAAATGCAACGATCAGTGTTGACGAGCACACACTGAGAATGCTCAGAGCCTGCTAAGGGACATAAAAATTGGCCCAATTCTTTGTAATATGCAGTTTGTCGGATACTGTAAAAATATTCATACTTTTCAACTAGCAATTCCAATTTTACAAATCTAACCTAAGGAAATTCAACCAGATGTTCATCAAAGATAAACACATAATAATGATCTCAATAGTGTGCTAATTCTGGAAACATGGGGTGTATGAAATGACTATCCAAAGAACCAGAAACATGGAGCCTTATACTCATTTGTAAAATATATCATTAAATGGGTAAAGAGATGGCTCAGTGGTTAAAAGCACTGGCTGCTCTCCCAGTGGACCTGGTTCAATCCCCAACACTCATATGACCCCTCACAACCATCTATAACTCCAGTCCCAGGGGATCTGATGCCCTCTTCTGGCTTCCATGGGCACAGCATGCATGTGGTACACAGATGTACCTGTAGGCAAAACACCCATACACAAAAGATAATTTAAAATTTTTTTAAGAAAATATAATTACTATCTATAGATATTTAAACATATATACATAGATAGAAAGAATAATTTTTTAAATGTTGGCAATGACTTTCATAAGTGAGAGATTGCAACTTGGCATTTAGCTTATGCACAGGTACTCCAGGTTTAAACATGCTTTCTAAATCCATACTGGATATTACACAGTGCCAGCACAAGAGATTTCAATTGTGTGTGGGGAGGGGTGGTACATGTGTGTATGTATATATGTATCAAGTGTGCTCATATGTGGGCCAGAAATCAACACTGGGTATGTTCCTCTATTGCTTTTTTTGAGCTCACCACTTCAGCTTGACTGGCCAGCCAGTGAGCTCTGGCATCCACCTGCCCCTCTACCTCCTCACCCCTACCCAGCACGGCAATTATAGATGTGCATGAACTATGCCTGGCTTTTACATGGGTGCTGGAGATCTGACCTCAAGTCTTTATGCTTACCCATCATACATTTACTTGCTGAATCATCATCTCAGCCCTCCAGCCCTTCTTTAAACACTTTTGGAGTGAGTGAATACGGACACATTCTCTCCCTGTGCCCTGATGACCTTTATTTCACTCAGTAATTGTACAAGTGAAGAACTGATATATTTTCAAACAATCTCAGAGATCTGTGGCTGGGTCACATGATCTGTTGGAAAGCATGCAAAGTCTGAGGGGATCTCCTGGCAAGTGGGCAGACCAAACTACCAGGAGTCCCCTTCACTCACAATGAACAAGAAGAAAAGCTGAAACAGCCTCCCAACTCAGAGCTATACTCGAAAGAAAAATTAAAACCTTGGGGACCGGGGGGGGGGGAACCTGAATGATGAAATAAGTTCAAACTGACTCTAGGACATCTCAGAAAAAAGACCCAGACAGAGGAAGGGCCCAGGATTAGGGCTGGGGCTTCTGTAAGGGGTGAGAGCAGTAAGCTGAGTGAAGTCTGTAAAGACAGTAGCCATAAGTATTATTTGTTTCTTTCAGGGTTTCTGAAAAAAAAATCGCCCATGGCAGAGAAACATGCAGAGCCCCAGGCATGTCTGTAAAGCCATGCATACCCTCACACTGTGAGAAATGCAAACTACAGGTCTCTGCATACCACAAGTGCAGGCCAAATGCCTACCATGCATTCTTTCCTAAAAATCCCCCAAAAAGAATCAGTACACAACAAACACAATGGTCCAGAGTGTGTGCTAAACACTGCCAAAGGCACAATCTCCCAGAGGGCTCAACTCACCATGACACACATATTCCCTGCATATTCCCTAAACAAAATTACAACCACACGTCAAAATAAAAAAACACATACAGCAAATAAGAGATTGTGTGCCTTAATCCTGGATATGCCCGTTTATATGGCAAAGGATTCCCTCTTGAATTATTTCTCAGAAAAATGTGATTCAACTTATATTCAAGTGCTAAAACCAAGTGTCTCTCTGGGAATGCAGTATTACATTATCTTGAATAATGAAGTCCTAGATAGGGAATATAAGTCAGCACAAAGGTGGAACTTTGGATGCTTACAGAATTCATAGGGGAGTTTTGCCAACTCCAGATACACTTCAGAGAGCTGAATTTCATTGGTCTCAGATAAGATCTAGAGTAAGGAAAAGGTTCTCAGCATTCTAAAATGAAGCCAAAGTGGAGACTATTGCATTTAAAGGTCACTCGACCAATGCTAGTTTCTGATGACTATAGAGGCTAGCTGAGAATTCTTATTTTAAGAAGCAAAACCCAAATCTACTATATAGTAATTTTATTTAATTTAATGTTCAAATAATTGTTGAGGATAAGACAAAACAGAAGTATAGAATTTTTAATCACATAAAAATATTGTTAAGCATTCTATTTTTTTTATTAATTGTTTTTTTCCAGCCCAATCACAGTTTCCCCTCCCTGCAACCTCCCCTCCCTGCACCCATCCACTCCTCCTCCATTATCTTCAGAAAAGAGCAGGCCTCCCATATATATCAGCCAGACATAGCATATCAAGTTGCAATAAGGCACCTCCTCTCCTACTGAGGCTGGACAAGGCAACCCAATAGGAAGAAAAGATCCCAAAAGCAAGTAACAGAGTCAGAGACAGCCCCAGCTCCAATTGTTACAAGTCCCACAAGTAGACTAAGCTACACAACTGTAGCATATGTGCAGAGGGTTTAAGTCAGTCCCATGCAGGCTCTCTGGTTGGTGGTTCAATCTCTGTGAGCCCCTAGGAGCCCAGGTTAGTTGATTCTATGGGTTTTCTTGTGGTGTCCTTGGCCCCTCTGGCTCCTACAATCCTTTCTCCCCATCTTTGACAACGGGCTCGACAACCACCTATAGCAGCACTGACTTTTTTTTTTTTTTTTCTGGCCAGTTGTGTTTGGCAAAATCCTGGGTCTCTGGGCTGTCCACCCCTGGGTCCTGGTCCTCCAGGCAGTGTCATGGGTAGGCCCCCACTCATGGTGTGGTTCCCAAGCTGGATCAGTCACTAATTGGCAACTCCCATAATTTCTGTGGCTTCTTTACACCAGCATACCTTGTAGACAAATTGTAGGGTAGAGGTTTTGGGGTTGGGTTGGAGTCCCAACCCCTCCACTGAAGTCTTGCCTGGTTACAGAGGATGGCTGATTCAGGCTCTATATCCTTCACTGCTAGGAGTCTTAGCTAGGTTCACCAGGATTGTTTTAGCTATCTTGGGTTTTTTTGTTTGTTTGTTTTTCCATATGAAATTCAGTATTATCCTTTCAAGGTTTGTAAAAAACTGTGTTGTAATTTTGATGGGACTTGCATTGAATATGTAGATTGCTATTGGTAAGATAGCCATTATTACTAAGTTAATCCTACTAATCCATGAGCATAGGAGATCTTTTAATCTTCTGATATCTTCTTCAATTTCTTTCATCAAAGACTTGAAGTTCTTGCCATACAGGTCTTTAATTTGCTTGGTTAGAGTTACATCAAGATATTTTATATTTTATATTATTTGTTGTTATGGTGAAGGGTGCTGTTTTCCTAATTTCTTTCTCAACCCATTTATTGTTTGTATATTGGAGGACTACTAATTTTTTTTTTTTTTTTTTTTTTAGTTTTTTGGTATCCAGCTACTTCACTAAAGGTATTTATCAGCTGTAGGAGCTCCTTGGTAGAATTTTGGGGGTTGCTTATGTATACTATCATATCATCTGCAAATAGCAATACTTTGACTTCTTCCTTTCCAATTTGTATGCCCTCCTTGATCTCCTTTAGTAGTCTTATTGCTTTAGCTAATAACCAATGTTGGTTTCTGATGACTACAGAGGCCAAGAATTTTAAGAAGTAAAATCCAAACTTAATATAAAGTAATTTTATTTATTTAATTTAATGTTCAAATACTTGTTGAGGACAAGACAAAACAGAAGTATAGAATTCTGTTAATAGTGTTTAATGGCACAATTTCTATTAGTATATATTACCTACATACAGTAATGGATGTTATATGTAAACACATGCATATTTGAGTGTAAGGGTGTAATTGTGTGTACCATACATCAGAATAGGTACTTTGATCCAACTTCTAAAAACAGCCACAAGAAAGAAATAAAAATTATCAATAATCCTATAACAAACCAAGAATCATCAATAATCTTATAATTATATAGAGCAGTTTTGTTGCTCTAATCTTTTTGACAGAGAAAAGAGTAAGTCAAATGCTTTCACAAGTTAATTCTATCAAACATTTCAGAACTGAATAGTTAGCTAATCTAACAGACTATTTAGTTTAGCCTAGAAAAGAGGAAACTTACTTTATAAGGACAGAGTACCCAGACAGGTTTTAGAGAAAATGGTGAATTGTGACTCCTTACCCACCCCAGAGCTGTACACCTCAGTCATCTTGATTACTAACAAAGAAAATTACAGCCTATCTCTCTCTGTGAGCTCAGATATATAAATCCTATGCAAATAATTCTGAAAAACAAATCACATAATATATAAAAACATGAATCAAGCTCATCTCTGTTGGGAAATAATAGACCAAGCAGACACAACCAGACAGAGAGTAATGACAGATCAGAGTTTCATAAAGTATGTAGAAACCAAAGTTTCCCCCTCACTACAGAATGTTTCATTAAATTACACATATACAGAATGCTTTCCCCAAAGTAACCATATACTAAGCCATAGGGAGGTCCCAACAGAAAACCAAGAACTCATAGGGAGTTCATATGGTTTGAAGGTTTCCCCAAAGTTCATCCAAGGGTGGGATGTAAAGTGCTACCAAGCCCTAGGTTTGATCCCCAGCATTAATTCTGATAGTGCATGTCTGTAATCCCAGCACTCCAGAAGTGGAGGCATGAGCTCAGCCCTCATTCCTGTTCTCTCTCAGAAAGTTCCCTTGCCTTCTGCCTTCTACCATGGGATGAAACAGAAGACGGCCCTTATCAGATGTTACATCCTTGATACTTGAATTTTCTGATTGTGTTTAAAATGGTGAGAAATTTCTTTAGTTTATGAATCACCCAGTCTCAAATGCTCTGTTACAGTAGCACAAAACTGACTAAAACATCCCTATTTCCATACTTTCACAGGAAAGTAAGACAGATTTCCCTAGTGCATTTATGGTCTCTATGCTTCCCTCTTTTGGTTGATTTCCCCCACAAAAAAGAATAGTTCTCTGACTAAAGAGTTGAAGGAATTCACTGTTTCTCTCCACCATTGCCCTTCTTCTGAATGGTGGCTCCCTCCTTGGGGAAATCTTTCTGAGAACAGTCTACCTCTGCAGAGTGATGTCTGCAGTCAGATACTAAGTTCAATTTGCTATTGTGTTTGGGGTAGTGTGTGTGATGGACAATGTTTATGACCCTAACATAGCTTCAGGTCAAGCCATCTTCTCAAGTCAGTATACCATAGAGTTAATGTTTTCATCTCCATCGGTATGAACTATTCACCCCACCCAACCCTGTGTCTACATCCCAGTTCCTGGATCCTGTCAATGTGTCACTTCACACATGGATCAAGGATTTTACAGGTGCAACTGAAGTAAACCAGGAGATGCTTGGAGAGTTGTGATTAACCATTTGTTGGTCTAAAGAAAGAGAGAGAGGCCATAAGCTTGGGAATGCCATAGAATTCTGACAGAACATACAAAGCAAGCTATACAAAAAAAAAAAAAAAAACCTCCTAAGACACCCATAGATCCATAGATATAAAAGCACACACATACATACACACACCCCTCTCAAAGTAGTAGAACTGAAGGGAGCCTTTGGAGCTCAGAACCTTTGTGGTACAAGCAAGTGGGTAAGTGTTTGGCCTGTAAGTTACTGCCAAATTCTCCATGGGCTATAGTTTTATGATTTTTATTTGTAATTTTAATTATATGTATGTAGGTACATCTATGTGAGGCTTTGCGCATGTGAGTGCAGTAGCTTCAGAGATCAGAAGAGGGCAGTAGATCTCTAGGTAGCTATTAATGCATGATGCCCTGGCTTTAATCTCTAGCACCACAAAAAAAAAAAAAAAAAAAAAAAAAAAAGAATAAAAAGTCCACCATCTTCTAGGAGTTCAAGATTGCTGAGATCTAGAGGACAAAAAATAATCACCAACAAGAGGGAAAATACACACTCACAAGTTAATGTAATATGTGTTGCTCTGATTGGTTGAGAAGTAAAGCTGCATTGGCCTATGGCAGGGCAGGATGGAGCCAGACAGGAAAATCCGAGAGATAAGAGGAAGAGAAAGGAGAGGCAGAGAGACGCCAGTCGCCACTGAAAGAACAACATGCCAGCAGACTGGTAAGCCATGGAACACATGGCAAAACATCGATTAATAGCAATGGGTTAATTTAAGATATAAAAACTAGCTAGCAAAAAGCCTGCCATAGGCCATGCAACCAGTAATTAATATTAAGCCTCTGAGTGGTTATTTTATAAGCAGCTGTGGGCTGCAGGATGTGGGTGGGAGAGATTCATCCTGACCACAGGGCTGGGCAAGACCAGAGAAAACTTCCAACTATAGTGCCCATAAGTGCACATGAAACGGTAGTGACCAGAAGCAGTGGTATAGGCTATCCGTCATGCAAGCATCAGTAAACTTCACCAAGTAAGTACAGGTCACTACAACCAAATGCAAGATAGAAATCAATTTAAAATATATATGATTGTTTCTGTTTGAAAGTGAGATTGTAAAACAGAAGATACATCTAAGAAAGAAAATGAAGTTATCAAAGAAATTAGAGACAGAAAAATATAGTACGTAGTACAGAGCTATCACTATGTACATATGTAACAATTCACAGAATAACATACACAACCAAGCACACACAATACATGGCAACTGATTGATAAAACCAAAAGTAGCTAGTTCAGAGTAGTAACAGAAAGATGATCTCTGGCAAGACTGATCTGAATATAAAAAAGGCACTGACGGTATTAAGAATAAAAACAGAGCCCGGAGAGACGGCTCAGTCAGCAAAGCGCTTGCTGCGCAAGCATAAGGACCTGAATTCGAGCCTCAGCGCACACATAAAAGCCATGTGTGGTATCACGTGCCTGTGTTTACAGCGCCGGGGAGTCAGAGGCAGGAGGATCCCTGGGGCTTGGGGCCAAGCAGCTTTGCCCAACAGCAAGCCCAAGGCCTCAGTGAAGGAGTTCATCTCAAAAAGCAAGGTGGGGACTGAGGATGTGGTTCAACTAGTAAAATGCCGGCCACGAAAGAATGAGGACCTGAGTTTGGGTCCTCAGTACACACATAAAGAGCCAGACGTGGTGGTCACACCCACAATCCCAGCACTTGGAGGAGACAAAATGAACCTATAAGCTTGCTACCCTGCTGGTCCCGTCAACTGGAACTCCAGGCTTAGTGCCTCAAAGATTAAGCTTACAAGCAACAAAAGACACTGATGTCATATGCTGTTCTCTATATAAATGTGAACCCACATATATATGCATATACACATATAGCATACACAAATATACACAGGTGCTCAGAAAGACCAAAGATTAACCTCTGACCTATGCTTACACAGACACGTGTACATACACTTGTACATGTGTATGCACTTGTACCTGCATGTGTGCATTCACATGTGCACATGCACACACACAAATAAAAACAAATGTGATGGACAAAATATAATAACCATCTATCTGCCAGCAAAATTTAAGACTTCAGTAAAATGAACATATTCCTAGAAAACTGTAAGTTGCCAAAAGTTAAACTAAAACCTAAATATCCATAACCAATAACAATAACAACAACTATAACTACAACCACCCTTCTAACAGGAAACCATAGGCCTTAAGTTCCAGGCAGGTCTATCCTATCCTATCTCCAACCACAATGTTTAAGAAGAATCCCTCACTTATCCAAACTCTCTCAGCAACAGAAAATGAGACCACACTATAGTGTAAAGTGGACTCTGCCAGCTGGGAAAACATACACTGTTGGCTGCCAAAAATCAGATGCCACAATGGAGCATTCCGACACTTTCACACTTAAGGCAAACACTGACACGTCAGTCCCCAGAAACCTCTAACTGTACTCCACCTCTCCCTGTAAAAGAAGGTGGTATGGGGTAGCAAGATGGCTCAGCAGGTAAAGGTACTTGCCACCAAAACTAAAGAGTGGAGTTGGATACTCAGAACCCATACTGTGGAAGCAGAGAACCAACTTCCACAGTTGTCCTCTCATCTCTACATGTATGCATACCATGTGCACACATGTACATATACATACAAACACACACAAAAAATGATTTTTAAAACTTTGTATGCATGTATGTATATATTTATTTTACTTAGAGACACTATCTCCCTGTATCTGGCCTCAAACTCACAATCCTTCTGCCTCAGCCTCCTGCATACTAGACATGTGCTACCATATACCCAGCTTGCAAATTTCTCCTGAACAAAGCTATTACAGGGCTCTCAACATAAATTCTGAATGGGAAACAGGCAGTAGATGTGGTGTGCTGTTACTGATGACTGGCTATGCTGATGTACCTCAGAAGAGCAGACAAGACCAGCTAATAAGTTCTGGGACGACAGCCACATCCTCAGCCACAACCCCCACAGCTGATACTCAAGGGCCAAAGGAACTATCTGTCTTGACCAGAACTTTTCCACCCCCATGAAATCTTTGTTTTATTCCTTCATCCAAAGCCAGACACTAATCAGGGCTGGCAGAAGGCCCAGAAGATGGGTAACCTCTTTCTTAGCTGTCTTAAAACAGTCTTTATCCCTTATCAATAAGTACAGCTT
Organism: Peromyscus maniculatus bairdii; assembly: GCF_049852395.1. Lineage (NCBI taxonomy): Eukaryota > Metazoa > Chordata > Mammalia > Rodentia > Cricetidae > Peromyscus > Peromyscus maniculatus. Next base: position 117,933,949 of record NC_134852.1, on the reverse strand, counting down.
AGAGAGAACTGCATGAATGTCCTTCTGCCAAAGCAAAGAGGAATAAGTGGACCTCTGTGTCCTGACCATGGGACACTGGTCCTATGCCCAAAGGGGCCTGACAGAAGCCACTGACCCTGTGTGTGTGTCTACACAGCAAAGCCCTATGTAAACTTAGCATCCATGTCGGCTGCTTTGTGCCATCCACAGCAATGTAATTAGGCAACACATGGCTTGATTTCCAGTGCCAACAACACAATTCAATTACGGTATTATCTGCAGATGGAGTCATGGGGACTAATGAGAAGGAATATTGGATGGAAAGTTAACACCCTACTGCAAGCTGCAACAATGGTCTTTGTATTAGAAACGAATCATTAATGACACTGGTCCAAGGGTCTTTAACAGTCACCTCCTCTCTACTTCCTCTCACAAACATCTGCGATTTCCATCAAATATCTTCATGCCTATGGTATACCCATTCAGATTTCAAGAACTCAAGTTTATATGATTAATAGTCCTGCTCTTTGCTTATGGGCATTTCTTTTTGCATTTGCAAAAACCAGTTTTTGTCTTGCAAACCCCCCACTCTCACCACTGCCACTGATCACCTAGAGATGAACATCATCACCTTGAGGCTCTGCAGAGGGTGGGGAGCATTCTTGCTGTCAGGACAGAATTGTCCAGTAGGGCAGTCCTACTGTCCTCATCAAGTATAACAATGGCAATTCTCAGTATTATCTCTATTAACTGAACAGCAATGTACCTTTTGATGGTGAAAGTAACATCAATACTAATATCAATGAAACAGAGATACTGTAGAACAGCCAAGTACTTACCAAGTGCCAGGCACTAAGTCCTGGTCACTATTAATTTAACCCTCACAATAATAAAAGATAGACAGCATTGATCCCACTGTTTCATTTACATGAAACTGAGCTGCAAAAGGGTTAAGCAACTGTCAAAGACACCACAGAGGAAGTAACTGGCTGAAGGGGAATTCAAACCCAAAAGCTTCGCTCTGTAGACCATACTGATAATTATACAAGTTCTAAGCTCTTTGCCCCAAGAAGTCCCACCCAACCTTCTTGAAAGTGTGGGTGGTATTAGAAATCTTGAGGACACTTTTCAGTAATTATCATTCTCTTTACTAAGAATATCATAGAGGTGCATGCCCTCCAGACAGTAGAGAACTCAAAGTTGAACTGCGTCATATGCTGGTATCGACTAAGTACGACTAAGAAACTATTCACAGGATTTAGCAACTACTGGTCTTCAAATATAGTGAGTGATCGTCTTAAAAAATAAACTCATGCAAAGGTCCAAGTCAAGAAAATAAAAATAAAATTCAGTATAATGCCAGAAAGAAAACATATACAGAAACTAGTATATGCCTCCTGACCAATGAAAGGATAATTTTGTCACAATAGCAAATAAAATATGGACGTGACAGATGTTTACTAAACAGCTATTATGTGTTACAGACTAATGGAGAGATGCCATGGGACAGGCTCTGTCCTCTTGAAACTGACATTCTGGTGCAATAAGAAGAGCAATATACCTGGGTCGTGGTGGCACACGCCTTTAATCCCACCACTTTGGAGTCAGAGGCAGGCAGTGAGTTCGAGGCCAGCCTGGTCTACAGAGCAAGTTAAACAAACAAAAACAAAAACAAACAGCACAGCAATATGAATGTAACAGGAGATTATACATGTGCTATAGAGAAACATAAATACAGCAGGAGAGATGGCTCAGTCCATACATAGTGTGTTTGCTTCCTCCTGCCTCCTGATTTCCCACACGGCGATCTGAAACAGTCCTCTCTGTCACTGACACATTATATAACTGGATCCTCAAGGCTTCCCTTGGCTCAGGATCTTCAGGTAAGAATCTGGGACAGCTTTGGGGGGGATGTGGCTTAGTATAGCCTGTATGGAACATAGGAAACGTGTTTCTTTACTTTCCAGGACAAAGAGCCCTCTTTTTTATCCTATCCATAGCCCTCCATCCTGGAAGGGTGAAGATTTTTCTGGGCAGGTGGATAGAGGGGAATAACTGTATGCAGACTGATTTTGATCCTAGCTCTACAAATTGTCTTCATGATATGAGCATCTGTTCCCTCATACTTAGGCGTGGCTAAGAACAGCTCCCACTTGAGGAGGGGGCTGTGTTACCCACATAAAGCACTTAACATTAGTTCTTGACACATAATAAGTACTATAAAACAAATGCTATTTGTTAAGACAGGGGCTTACTATGTAGTCCAGGCTGGCCTGAAATTTGCAGTGATCCTCCTGCCTCAAATGCTAGGATTACAGGTGTAAGGCTTCATATCTGGCTAAAATGTAAGCTCCTGATAAGTTAAAAGAGGGACAGAACATCTTTGCCATATTGAATCTGTTCCTCAAAGGTCAAGTCTGTTTCTCACTATGGAAGCTCTGTTTCACCTATCCAGGTTTTATGGTTTCTGTTATATACAGTATGCACATTCATCCATGGACTTTCCCAGGGTCTGTAAGATTGACATATTGCCCTGATTGGTCTCTGCTTTTCTTATTGCCCCCTTATAGACTGTCTCACCCACAGAGCATCCAAGTAAGCCTGAGAATGTAGCTGAAGTCACTCTTCCCATAAATCTCTAATTCTCTCCCACACCTTCATGATAATATCTGTCTGAAGTTCTCCCCATACCAGCCATGCCATAATATACTGTCTCTTCTGCATCCGAGGCTGTGTTCCTTTTCCTTCCCTGGCATATCAACTTTTAGCATATACACTGACTCTCCCCAGCCCATGACACTTTCAGTCTCCTTTCCTGGAAAGCTGTTCTCCAGATCCCCTCAGATTTCTAATAAAATGTCACCAGATCAAAAGGCCTCACCCAGTTTTATCTAACACAGGATTCCCTTTGTGACCTGTTTATATTTATTTTGTGTGTGTTCATGTGTCCTCTAATGCTGTCTATCTGATGTTTTGAGACAGGATCTCTACTTGGCCTAGAACTCGCTGGTTAGGCTAGAATGACTGGCTAGTGAGTACCAGAGGCGCTCCTGTCTATCTCTGCTTCCCCAGTGCTGGATTAGTAAGTCAGAACCACCACGTCTGGCTATTTTATATGGTTCTGGGGACTGAATTCTGGTCCTCATGTTTACCCCACACAAGACTACCCTCTTTAGGAAGCAGCTTATTCATCCCTCAAAGAGTCAATACTATCAAGACATCAGCTCTTGCTTGCTCTGTTGAGCAGAGGTGGGGATTGAATCCAGGGCTTTGTACATGCCAGGTAAGTGCTCTGTTATTCAGCTTCATCTCTAGGTCCAATGCAATGTGAAGATCAACACAATTCCAACCATAATCCCAACAAGTTCTCTTCTGCATTTGGACAAACTGATTCTGAAGAAGAGAGAGACGGGGTAAGGGAAGGACCACTGGCTCAAGACTCAGGCTGGCCAACACAATGGTAACTAACAAAGCTGCAATGCTAACATAACAAGATCTAACTTTAAGGCTTACAATGGAGCTACTGTAATTAGCACACTGTGACACTGGTAAAGAACCATACAGAAGCCTCAAAAATACACCTATGGAATTGCAGTCAATAATCTTTGACCAAGAAACAAAAGCAATACAATAGAGAAATAGTTATTATCTCATTCATCCCTCACAACCATTCATGAATTCTGCCAGGGGAATCAATCCTCAGGCCAGGGCTCAAATGTACATCACAGACAGCCCTGTGGCTTTTATCTCAGCATATGCAAGAGCTTCTAGATGAGACTTTTTAAGTGCATTGCTAGACAACCCACCTCTTGATGATGTCTTCTCAGTAAGTTAGCACAGACCCTAACTTAGAACAAGACATCCCAAACTATGGAGACTTGGAAAAGCAGGACATTGGTCATAGCCTCTCAAGGACACCTCTGTTCACGGAGAAATTGAGAGCCTGCCAGATGACAGCTCGGTTGAGTTACAGTGGAGCCTGTAACATGAGGAGGCTGTAGGATACAGACAGCCTCCCTCACCCCAGCTACGAATCCCAGAACCCTCCGTGACTCAGATGTATTTCTGCAATGGGGAGAAGCAAACAACAGGAAAGGGGCAGTATCGGATGTCCTGAGCACTTCCTGCAGTCAAGCCCCACTCAGCCATGTACCTCCTTTCTCCATCTCCTCCAGCCATACAGTTCACACCGTGGGGAGCAAAGGCCTGAAGCATGAAGCGGCATACTCTGCAAATAGGCATACCACTGAAGTGTGTCCAGTAAGGACAGAAAGAAAACCTGGAACCTTCTGGTAAAGTATGCAATAACAACCTTGTTACAACGAGCCAAGCTTCCTGATTGCTCCTGTCAAGGAATCAATCAGCCAGAACAGCCTACTGGTAGACTTCCCCAAGTATTCACAATTATACTGCAGCCTTTTTAAAGAAAGCCCCTACTGACTAATGCAAATATTTAAACCAAACACTTACAGTAAATTTAAAAAATGATAGGAGAAAGAATGCCGTAATCATGGTGTAAATCAAAACTGCCTGCCATCTCCTCAACATACTGACAGCTAGGGAAATGAACAGACACTGATTAGGGAACAAAGTCAGCTCAATTTCAAGCTTCAGTTCCACAGTAAGCCACGATGCACTCTGAAAATTTTACAACACAATCAATCTCATTGCACCCAAACTGCCTCGCAGTCAGGATCCAAACTCTAATAGAGCTCTACACAGCCACTGGTACACCCACCTAGGCCAATAGAGACTCCTTAACTATCATACCAGCAGAAGAGAGTTCCATAAGAAAGAGAGAGGGACATGGACACTAAACTACTTAAATGTAAACTACTTAAACATTAGTCTAACAAAGGGCCTTTCTCTATGCCAACAAAAGGAACTAGGATCTGAGATGTGGGGGATGATATATCAGTCCTAGGGACCCCTGAGCTTACCTGCAATGATCCCATCCATCTGCTCTAGGGCAGCTTCCAGCACATGACTAGCATCAGAAGCCATAGTTTCTTTTGTCCTCTTAGTCTCCTCCTGCTGCTACTGAAAATTCAAATACAGAACAAAGGAAAAATTATAGAAGTTATGCATTATAGGTGCAAGACCATGAAAGAGCTTTAGATGCATCATCATATATTTCTAAATGTTTAAAACAGCAGCTTTACTGAGGTATTATTGATAAACAAAGAACTCCATATATTTAATGTGTTCTGTCTGGGCATATACAAAACCTCATGACACCATGACTAAAATAATGGTAATAAACATAACCAGCCACTTTAAAAGTTTTATTTGTTTGTATTGATGCTAAGTGCAGTTATCATGGGTGAGAAAGTTACTTTTTCCACAAATGCTTAAGTGTAGAATACTGTGTTCATTGCACATACAACACACCTTCATTAAGAATCCATAAGGGGCCAGCAAGGTACCTCAACAGTATTGGCAGATTGGTGTGGCCCACATGGCAACCACTGCTGCTTGACAAAGTTCCAGCATTTCAACATTGCAGACCACACTTCTCCAGCACCTTTTTCTTTCATTTTTAATGATTCTCAATATTAATGCCTTTCCCTTTGGGAAATTTTGTATTGCCTTTGGTAAAAGATAAAAATGTGTACAATGGTAGCCTCTGTAAACAAAATTATTCTTTGGAAAAAAATCCCCACCACCATGGAATCAGGAATTCCATTGTACCCTCCTAATTACACCAAGAACAGGAATGTTAGAGATTTACTAGACACACCTGATCCCAAGGATAAAATACCTACAGTTCAGATCCAGAACCTGAGGCCAGTAAGGGCAGGAATTCAGTTAATATATGTAAAGAAATCAGAATGGTACAGTATAATGGGAAAAGAGTAAGACATATGGACCTTCCCTTTTACGAGTGTTATGAGGGGAACAGGCCCATAGAGTAAGATTAAGAAACTGTAATACAGTGTCTGCTCCCCAGAAGTCCTTTTCTCATTCCCTTGGGAGCTTGAGGAAAGTTCCTGCTTGATAAAGCAGTCATTCTTATCTCTAGCAAGAGGAACTTGTGGCCGTTCCATCAACATTATGACTGGTGCCTATTGTCAAGGTCAATGCTAAATTCTTCTACTCATGATCTCAAGCCACACCCCAGCTCACATGCCCTTTGTCTCTCATTTAATCCTATGTGCAACTATACAGTATAAAAGGTGTCATCTTTTCTCAATTAAAGGCTGCTGACAGTCAACCTGATTCACCCTCAAATCGTGTCTGTCTTCTCTTTCCCCCAGCCTCGGCCCATGCCACCACCGCCAACTCCACACATTTTCTTTGAGATGTGACTCCCTGCTGAGCTGAAGCAGGTCTCAGGCAGCAGATCTTCCACAGGACCTGGTTTAGTTCCCAGCACCCACATAACAGCTCACAACTATCTGTAATGGTAACATTAGTTCCAGAGGACCTAATGCCTTCTCCTGACCTCTGCATACATGCAGGCAAAATACCCACACACATAAAACAGAAATAAAATCTTTTTTTTTTTAAATCCAGGCCAGGACCAGCAAGATACCTTAACATGGAAAGCACTTGTTGTATAAGTCTAACAACCTTAGTTCCATCCCCAGAATCCATGAAGAAGTGAAAGGAGAGGAGATTCCAAAAATTGTCTTCTGATCTACACACACGTGTTGTGGCACACAAAATAAGAATAATTGTAATGGTGAACATGATAATGACTTGTAGGGGGAGGGGACCTAGCAGTGGGTATTTGGTTTCCAACATCTCCATCTCCATGCATTCTCTCTCCTGGGAAGAATACTTTTTCAACATGAATCTTGAGCATTCACGTTTTTGTAAAGAAGAGTTAACAGCCTACCCAGAGCTGCCTGCAACAGCAAAATACAGTTGCTCCACCTCTCCATGCCGACAGTCAAGGCCCCAGAAGCTCTAAATACTGGGGAAGGCCCTACTACTGTCTTAGAGCCACGTGTAACCCCCACCACAGTCCTTCTTTCCTGGATGTGTGTGATCCTGGCTGAAATGCTCCAACTGTCATTTTCCTTTTTCCAAATGACCAGCGTGCCCCCTCTAGAAGGGTCACAAGTACAAAGATATGGAGAGAATGCTGTCCCAAGAGCACTGCCTCTGACTATCTCAGCTATTTACCCAGCACTATTCAAGGATAAATTCCAGCCTCTCCAGGCTAAAGACCACCTCCTAGGATACACAGCCCAGCCACTTCCTAATGCTCACTCCCTTTTCTCAGGGCCCATCACTAGAGATGATGGACTTCCTCCCTTCACTCCCATCCCTGCCCACCCAGGCAACTACTTCCGGGTCTGGAGAAGTCTGCCTCTTAGACACTGAAGCTACACTGCCTTCTTGCTGCCTCCTCTATCGTTTCCTGCTTCTCACCTCCTTGGACGACAGGAGAGGTCTTACAACAGCATTTGTCATCATAAGAAGATACTGAGCTCATGTCTGTAAACCGGGAACAAGAGTCATTGTTTGTTTGCTCATTCAGCAAAACCTACGCATGTGCCTAATGTGCATCACACTTTGAATGACCCAGGCAAGGCATAGTTCCCACGCCACAGCATGAAACAGATGGTTCTGAAGGGCTCTAATCACTTCTCTTGTGACATGGACCTCTAGAGGAAATTAGGCCCCACACAGGAATGGCTTGGGAGATGAAATAGTTAAGGAATTTAAGACCACAAAGAACTGGTCTGAGTCCAGGCCCGGATCTACCATTTAGTGTGATCACTGAGCCTTGGTTTCCTCATCTGCAAAATGAGGACAACAGCATCTAACACACAAGACTGGTGTTGGGACCAGAGAGTCGGTAAAGTCAGATTGAGCGCTCCTTGCATACAGTAAAGGTCTGATTTTGCTGTTTTGCTTTTAAATTGAGGACATAACTCTGGACATACCTTTGTCAGACCAGTTCACAAGACAAGATTTGAAGCTACAATGCAGTGGGCCAGGGAGGAAGAATCCAGCCACACTCAGAGGCTGGTTCCCCTGCAGGAGGTCATGACAAGGGAAGAAGGCCATTCTGCACAGGGAGGAAAAAGCAGCATTCCACAGGGCCAAGGTCCATGGAGAGTTCAGAAACAAGGGCACGTGGCTGGGCTAGGGGTGGGATGGAAGAGTGGGAGGGAGGAGAGAATCTGTCTGGAGTCAAAAACTAACTTACGGGAGTAAGAATATTCACTCAAAGAGGAGAACAGGGGACCTGACTTCCAGGTCCTAGTACAGCGGCCACACACTCATGAGCCAGAGCTGCCATGAAGCAGGAAAGTGGTCTAGGCAGACTCCAAAGGGTGGCATTACTGGAGTCTGAAAGGGAAGTAAGCTTGGGTCCAGACAGACAAGGCAGCGGGAAAGGGGAGGTAGCAGAAGCAGGGCTTGTTCAGCCATAGGGACATGAAGTTTGAAATAGTTCCCTCCGAAAACCATCTCACTGCTCCTAGAAGGGAAAATGACCACAATCCTTCCCATGACCTATGACAAGAGCGTTGGCAAGCCAGCTTGGCACTGTTCTCCCTATAGCTCTGGCCTTCCACTTGCTCCCCAAACACTCTAAGACCACATCCTCCTCTGTGAGTTACCATCTGCCATCCTCTCTGCTCTTGAGTTCACTCCCCAGCTTTTTCCAAGGCTGGTTCACTCTCATCCTTAGGTCTCAGCTCCCAAGTACCGTCTGGAAGAGGCCTTCCCTAGACATCCCTCCTCTAAAGTACACAATTCCTAAGTATCTTATCCATCTGTGTGTTCACTTCCCATCCAGCCTCCTTCCCAATGGAACAAGGGACTCTGTCAAGCCTTATTACCCCTGTTGTCTCAGTGCCTTGCAGGGTACCTTGGCATAAGCAGTTTGTAAGTAATTACTTGTGAGAAAATGATGAATCCAGGCAGCCATCATCCCCTAAACTCTGCCAGGCTTGGCACTGGGAGGTATTGATAACTGCTCCCATGGGCCACATAGTCTACTGGAAAAGACAGAAATATGAACAAATAATTATGGCACACTGTGAGATGTACTGATAGAGGCGGATAGGCAGTATCACTGAGTCTTGACAGATGAGTAGGAGCTTTCTCAGAAGGTAAGGAGGAGAATGTTCTTTCAGACAGAGAGGGTGGTGCATGAGGCAGGGAGGCATGTAAGGGCAGGACATAGTTAGTTAAGGTCAAAATGGTTGATGAATTATGCAGAAGCAACCAGCTAGCTCTCCGTGAGTCAAAGCTTTCCACAGACTCCCATTAGCAGGATCTGGACAATTTAATAAGAGGATCCAGGGAATCACTACCTCCCAGCTCTGAATACCAGAATATAATATGTTAAATGGTCTCAGCTGGAAACAGTGAAGATTTTTCAGGAAAGCTCTCATATTTCAGCAGGCAGGTAGGCTCCACTGATGAGTCATGGGAGGGACCAGGATAAGTCCCAGGTTGGGACCAGGATGAAAACTGATGGGGTCAGCTTGGTGAGGGACAACCCCCAAGGGGTCATATGTTCCCCTGCAACAGAGAGGCCTTAGAAGAACCACCTAGAATGTCTGCCCAGTGACGAGTTTGTACTTGGCAAACAGCAAGCGGGTGGACCCTGGGTGCACCCTGGGAGCCCACAGAAAGAGGAGCATGAGTCAAAGGTGTATCCTTGCCACAGCCCAGGAGCTAGGGCAGTAGGGCTGGGGAAGCTGCTCCAGGCAGAACTGATGAGCTCACTTCTAGACCTGCTGGATCTGAAGCAACAGCAGGACACGTGAGTAATGACAGGTTCCTGTCAGCTCTGTCACAGGGCCACTGTGAGGCATTATGGTGTCAGGTGTACAGGGAATAATATGCCACAGGTACCTCCCCCAACTGTGTGAACATGGGCAATCTTGCTGGGCAATCTCACTAATTGAGGGAAACTAGGAAGTCTCTAGCCATTCCCCTTCTGACTGCTAACAGCCATTCTCCCACTTCCTAACTGTCTAGGATAGACTTTGTGTTAGCAAAGAACACACAATGGTGCAACCTTTGCCTCTAGAATCTTGGGTTTCAAAAAAAAACTTCACTTCTCTTTTCACATTTATGACATTAAATGTATATGGTCTTCCTACACTAAACTTTTCTTTAATTCTCTGTGAATTACATGAAGTATTTTATGTAATTCAAATCAATTTTAACATTACATACCAGGATATGGTCTCAGATCCCACAAGTTGAGGGCTCAGTCCCACAGGCTTACCTGCCCCCCACACACCCACACCAGATGTCAGTGAAAAGTTCAGGCCTCTGGGCCAACTGACTAAAACACAAGGGGTCCACAACCCCTTCCTCAGATATGATAATCTGCTAGACTGGCTCACAAAAGTTAAGATTCATATTTTGCAAAGGGTTAAATATGGAGTTAAGAGTTCTAACCCATGGGGTTCGAGAGATGGCTCAGCAGGTAATAATGCTTACTGCTCTTGCAGATGACCTGGGTTCAGTTTCAAGCACCTATGCAGCATCTCACAACCATCTGTAAATCCAATTCCAGGAGACCCAGTGCCTCTTCTGACCTTGGCAGGCTCCTGCACACACATGGTATACACATATATACCCAGGTGAACACACATATTCACACTACACACACACACACACACACACACACACACACACACACACGAAGTTAGTTCTAACTCGCCCTTGGTCACCAGCCTTCATTCTCTAGGCATCGTTATCATCTGCATAAACTTAGATATGATTGAAAGGGTGTTAGCATTTAGACATTACCTGGCCAGCCCCTGGGGACCTAGCCAGTAAGTAGGCAGTACGTCATCCTACATAGCCCCATTGCGCATGTGCCAAGCCCCCTTTAAGAGGTGGGCTCTGCCTACCTTTCTCCCTCTCTCTCTTCCCACAAGCTGCATCTGTAACTCCTTTCTTCCCCCTTTCCATCTCTTCTTTTTCTCTCTCATTCCTCCTCTCTCCTCAACCTTTATCTCCAGAGACGCACTAAAGCAAGAAATCCACGGAATCTGCTTAAAGGGCAAAGGGATTAATAAAGGAAAACTCACAAGACAGAACAAAGGAATTGTCATAGGGTCCTGGAAAGGTGAGGCATGATCTCACACTGTCCCAGCCGCATCCAAGTCCCATGAGGTAGCAAAGAGAGAAGTCTACATGCCTCTCAGGTCTTAAGGGTAGCCCCGAGCCACACCCCAGGGGCAGGTACTTCAGTATCATAGGTAGGTGGGACAGTTACCTGCTACATCTGTAGGGGTAGTGTTTCGAGGTCATAGACAGAACAGCTATCCACTACATCCCCCCCTTTTGTCTAAATAAGGAAGTTCTAACCTAATACAAAACTATATATAATAGAGACAATTAGCAAGTATTATCCAGGAGAAGGGAAAGGTAATAACATAAACAAAAATAGTAATATAATCAGCAAGAACAACATCAAACAAGAGACACATACTAAAATCCAGAAATGTCCAGAACATAGGCAAATGGCACGATACAGAGATTGCCCCAATCAATAGCTGTTCTATCTTAAAGAATTCAACTTTATGGCAATGAGACATGTCTGGTCCTGGCAGCACCATCTACTTCAGAGAAGATGGTGGACATCAAAGAAACTCCACATGGAGTTTACTTTCTTTGTGGCAAAAGTTAGCCACTGAGCAAGAAAATGCCCTTACTTCAACTGCTGACAGTATGCTATCTGAAATGAACAAGCAGGACACAAAATAAAGGACTGCCACACTTTGCCAAGACAAGGTAGGACAGCTCTTTTGAAAATCCTGCTTCACAGAAAAGTCTGTTAGATATACTAGGCCTGTAGGCTGAAGATGGATGCCCCATCCAATGGTACAGAGGAACCTTGGATGACTGTCTAGGCAGCCAGCTGTTTCTGTCATTTCTCACATTTTTTTGGAAGTCACTTGTTTGCACTTCCTGCTTACTCAGTTAATATTATTTCCTTCATGGGTCTCTGATAGAATTAAAGACTAGACAATTATAGTTCTAGTTTTCCTTGTTACATCACTAAAAAAGAAACTCACTAAAAAGGTGTAAAGTGAATAAGTTTGAAAGATATCAAAAGATAGTTTTCAGTTAGGATAGAAAGTGAATTAGGTACAACACTTTGGACTCATCAAAGTAGGATAAATAATGGAGTATTTTCTCTGAATTTCTCAAATGTTAATGGACTAGACATTATTAAATAATTCTTGACTATATATATCATATATAGTTATTTTGCTTATTGTATATAGTTTTCCTTATATTGGTTATAACCTTCTTTTATTATTGTTAGACAAAAAAGAAGAAACGTGGTGATATTTTGTTGTACTCTAATAAAATCTGCCTGAATATCAGAGGACAGATCCAGCCAGAGTTAGCCACGGAGGTCAGGCAGTGATGGCACAAACCTTTAATCCTAGCACTTGGGTCACACACCTTTAATCACAGTACTTGGGAGTCACAAGCCTTTAATCCCAGCGCTAGAAAGGCTCAGACAGGACGTGATATGGGTGGACAAAGAAAGGAATATAAGGCTGGAGGAGACAGGAATTAGGCCCTTTCAGCGGAGGATTCAGAGACATTCAGACTGAGGATCTGTGGAGACAGGATTTTCTTTTTTCAGCTGAGGAGTTGGTGGGGTAAGACGTGGCCATGTCTTGTTTCCTCTGATTTTTCAGCATTGACCCCAATATTTGGCTCCGGGTTTTTATTATAAGACCCTTTAGGATTTGTGCAACAATGCACTCTGCTTCCCTTCTTCCCTTCTCTTAAAAAAATCCTCTATGTGAGCACTGTCTGTATGGTGTGAGTGACTTTTCCCCATGTTCCTTGGCTTCCACCCACCATGGCTGCCACCTGCTGTTTTTAAATACAACAAAGGGGTCTATTATAAATAACAAGTTATTCTATATACACCTCTAGTCTTAGCTATACATTTTAAAAGTTAATCTATACCTCAAGAGTTTTAGGAACCTTGTGCTAAGAATCAGGGAAAACAATCACATATATCATTTGTGTTATCTGATAACAGACAATGATATGCTATGTGTCTTCCTTGCCTTCTCTGTTTCTCCCCATAGGGAAGTGTTGTGTGACAAAACTTTTCCTGGAGTGATGAACGTAACATCTACTCACCCCAGATTGGGAACCTACAACAGACCAAAGTGCAGATACCACCGAAGTCCAACTTGGTGAACCAATGAGTTTAATTGGGGTTACTTACAGGAATATAGGTGAGGGGTTACTTCGGCAGCAGAAATGACTCAGAGACAGCTGCATCACCCAGGCCCATCCCAGGATGGGTGACAATTCACAAAAGCTAGGAATCTGGAACACACTACACAACCTGCAGGCAGCCCAACAGGTTGAAGAGAGTCCTTTCCAAGTGACTCTGGTATGCAACTTTTCCTTGCAGCTTGGCTGGTTTCTGCTTCTTCCAAGCAAGTTGGTCTGATCTCAGAACAGCTTTTTTTTCCTCTGAGAGTTGCTTGTCTGTCTTCTTGGCAGTTAGCCTCCACTGGGTTTTTGTTTTGTTTTGTGGGTTTTTTTGTTTTTTGTTTTTTTGTTTTTTGTTTTTTTTCCAGCGTGATTCTGCTTACTCTGGTAGGGAGGGTCCCAGTGCATCTGTCAGTTTCAGGGACTTCCTGAAGCTATTTTGAGTTGTTTACCTTCCTGTATAAGGAGCTTCCTGCAGGATGGGTTGTTTTTAATCTCTGAGGAAACTGTTGCACGACACTCCACCCCTTCCTCTAGATCTTCTATTCTTTTGGCCCCCCTCTTTCACAATGACCCCTGAGCATTGGAGGGGGTGACTACAGATGTCCACCTATAGCTCAGAAACAGGCCACCATGTAACAGTCACTTGTTCTCAGTAACTTTAAAGGTGGTTTATGAGTTGAGGCTGATAACAGTGATAAGCACATCACATCCATCTACAAAACCAAAGAAATTACTTTCCTAACCCATCCTATGACCTCCACAGACACAGGTTTTATTCTAGTTTACAGTACTAGGCTTCAACTTCCTCTTGTGGAGTGGGTCTTAAATCAAACTGGAAGGCTGTTGGTCTTACCCAGAATAGCCAAGCCACTACTGCACAGAGGCCCATCCTGCCTGGCTTGCTGGTGTTGTAGCAATCCATAGGCAAGCAGGAATGTTGGTCCACCAGCAGCCTGCATGTCCCCTTTAACAATACAAAGCCAGCCAGAAGGGTCTGAGTTTCCAGTTCAAACCTAGCTTAATTTCTCCACATTCTATAGTCAAAACCTGCACGTGTGTACTTCAGCAATAGGTTTTACCTTCCAGTTGTAGCATACAACCAGCAGCAGTAGTAATAGCTTTTATGATTTGTGGGGCCTCAGGGGCTTCCCTGACTAACAACTCACAGGAAAGCAGCCTACTTCTGGCACTGGGTTTTTCATTCAATAACCTTATGGCCTCTAGGAGTGTCCTTTTTCATCCACGTAGGGTACCTTTTGAATTTTAACTCTTTAGCTGTTGTTTTAACAACCTATTTTTCCTTTTAATTAACCCAGCCCCGGTAGGACTGTAAGGTAGACAGAAGTACCATTGTACCTCGCTGTTGTTAGCTCTTACAATTACCTGGTTGGCCTCTTGGGAACCTTGTCAGTAAGCAGGCAGTACCTTAGCCCACTCAGGGTCCTGACAACATCATCCTCTGTAGCCTCATTTATGTAGCCCTTTGGGGCATGTGTCAGGCCCCCTTCAAGAGGTGGGCTCCGCCCACCTTTCTCTCTCTCTCTTCCTCTCCCTCTCTCCCCACGAGGCCTCATCTGCACCTCCTCTCTTCTCCTTTTCCTGTCTTCTCTTCTTCTCTTCTTCCTCCTCTCCTCAGCCCCTATATCCAGAGGCGCACTCTTCATTCCTCCCACCCTTACCCCCAGTAAATTCTTCACGTGAGTTCTGAGGTGTGGCGTGGCTTTCTAGGGCACCTTGGCTCCAAACTGCCAAGGCTGACTTTCCACCATTTTTATTACAGCTTTCTCTTCAATGGCTTTCCAAATGTGCAAAACACTGTGTCTATATAACCAAACGTTTTCCAGAGGATGGGCAGGATAAGGCAACATCCCAACCACCACATAACAAAAATAACACTAGTGAAGCTCTCTGAAAATCTGTGGTCATCTGTTCTGAGCAAGTGTCAGCTGATCCAAGAGGCTCACAATTAAGAAGATACTAAAGTCAAACATAAGCAAGGTCTAATAATACAGCATGGAAAACGTTCCATCTGTTAGTATCAATGGCTTCCTCCACAGATCGAAGTTGGGTACAAAGCATGAATAGGAGGTGTTAAATTAACTAGCTCTCTGTAACCCCCAGCCATTCCCTCTGAGCTCATATCCTAGAGCTCTTCCATGGAGCCTCCCTACATTTTTCCATACCTGATAAACTCAATGGGCTCAATTTACTCAGATCTACCACCCAGGGCCAAAAGGAACCATGATCCTGTTCTCCCTGTCATACCTACTGGCTCCCTGGGTCAGACAGGCCTTGGGTTGGCACCGTAACTGTTGCCTTCCCATTCACCATACCTAGCTGTTGGGGAGTTCCCAACTAAACAAACCATCTCCACCCCTAGTGAAGGGGCTCTGGCCAGCTCAAGCACTGTGAGCATGGCTCTGGCAGGCCTTGCCCTTCTTTCCCCTGATTCCCTCTGCCTTGCTAAAAACCATTAGATTACATTGCTAAAGCTAGCCCCCAAGGTCTATTTCCTTATTTGGTCACTTCCTCCTGGGGGCTGACCACCAAGGTCCTGCTAACAAAGTACTAAGTCCAGCAATCAAAAACTCCCCTTTGGCTCACCTAATTAACATGTCAAATTAAAATTAAACACCTCATCCTAACATGAGGTTTTCCATTTTACCTTTATAAACTGTTTTCCTATGTGCTTCGTCTGTCTCCTTTCTATCCAGAGGCAGTCCTTCACCCGCTGGGACAAATACCCCTGACCCCCTTCCCTTGGTCCCTTCTCCTTCTCTCTTATCCTCTACCTCTTGTCTTTGTCTCTTATTCCCTGCCCTCTGTCCCTGAGGCAAATGAATCTTTGTGTTGAGAACCTGGCCTTGGGGGTCCTGAACCAATACTTTTCCTTTCACCTAGCATAACGCTTCCTGGATGGAAATGTAT
Source organism: Peromyscus maniculatus bairdii (assembly GCF_049852395.1). Lineage (NCBI taxonomy): Eukaryota > Metazoa > Chordata > Mammalia > Rodentia > Cricetidae > Peromyscus > Peromyscus maniculatus. The sequence continues at coordinate 117,917,854 of NC_134852.1, read as the reverse complement.
AGTCCTAAGTAAGGAGGTACAATTACCTACCCTGGGACAGGTTGATCAGCTTCATCTGTATTGTTCTATCATGCTTGTCTTCTGGTTAACTGCTCCTCAGACTTTAAAGCAGTGGTTCTCAACCCATGGGTCTTGATCTCTTATGGGTCAAATGACCTTTTCAAATGGATTGCATATTAGATATTCTGCATATCAGATATTTACATTACGATTCACAACAGAAGCTAGCCCCATCTCCCTTTCTTGTTGTAATTGCTCCTTTACACAAACAAATACACAACAGAGGCCAGGCAACCTCTGCCTCTGCTTGAAGACACTCTTGACCCCTGTGCAAAGACTGAAAGATTTCCTCTAACCTTTAGCTATTTTCAGGGTACCTCCATATTCATGTGGAAGACCCTACTCATCAAGTAGGCATGCTACCTCATACTGCATAGATGAAGGCTGACACCTGGGATTCCTTCCACAGCCACTCCTGATCCTAATGGCTCAGCCTTAGCTGCCTGTCTCACAACCATAGCAAGAACCGTGCAACTGCTGTCATAAGACAAAGGCACACTAACACACACCACACAGGAAAGGACAACTCTATTGGAATTTCCTCCACAGATGCTCCTCACTCAGGTCTCTCAGCCTCAGCTGCATACCTTGCTACCCATTGCCAGGACCATGAACTCACTCCTCCTCAAATCATCTTTGGTTCTGCTGGGTCCCTGTTTGGGCACCAATTATGTTGTACGACAAAACTTTTCCTGGGGCGATGCAGCATACACGTCTACTCACGCCAAATTGGGAACTAAAACCAAACCAAAGCACAGTTACACCAAAGTCCAACTTGGTGAACTAATGAGTTTTATTAGGGTTGCTTACAGGAATATGGGTGAGGGGTTACTTCAGCAGCAGAAATGACTCAAAGATAACTACATCACCAACGTCCATCCCAGCACGGGTGACAGTTCACAAAAGCTGGGAACCTGAAGCACACTACACACACACACACACACACACACACACACACAAGACAGAAAAATAGAGAGACCTGGGCTCTTCCGAATTGTGGTTGTGGGTCTTTTTATACAACTTGTTTAACTTTTCCAAGGCTCCACAGTGTCACCTTCAACTCCATATAAAATGAATCTTACTGTTAGGGGCCAAGTAAACAAGGCAGACCTCAAGTAAATACAGGCAACTGAACCCAAACATCTAATTTAGCTGCCCACTAAAACAACAGCACAAGCATTTACTCTGGAAAACAGAAGCCACAGGAACACGGAGAATGCAATAGGAGTCATAGAGGCGACGCCTGAGTTCCAGATATGTACCAAGCATGGAAGGATGTCAGCCCTGAGCTCTGGGAGAGATTTCTGCTGTAACATGAAGCTGAGAACACCAGAGGCATCTGAACACTGTAGGAGGTGTTTATATAATTGGTGAAATTTTTGCTTAATTCAATGATAAGAAAAATACAAAAACAAGCAAATAATAGAGAAATGCTACAGAAACAAAAAATGTCAGAGAAATCACAGTCCTTACAGTGAGCCACACACACTGATCCCACTGGAACTGCACTGGTGACATGGGTAGATGGAAAAGTGCTGCTGGGTTACAGGGTAAAGCTGGAAGCACCCCAGCACTGAGGTAATAGAGACAGGGAGATCCCTGGGACTCTCCATCTATCCAACTTAGCCTAACGAATGAGCTTCAGGCCAATTCAAGATCCTGCCTCAAATTAGGACGGATGGAACCTGAAGGGACAAGATCCAAAACTCTCCCAGGCCTCAAAACACACATGCATATTGTGATGGCCCTTTTTGGTTGTCAACTTGACTATATCTAGAATGAACTATAATCCAGAAATGGAGGGCACACTTGTGATCTGGACCTTGAGGCAAGAAGACAACAAGCCTTTGATCCGGATCTTGAGGCTGGAAGGCACACCTTTAATCTGAGCCACACCTTCTGCTGGAAGGACAATGGAAGAAGGAAGGGGATGTGTTCCTTCTTCGCCTGCTTGCCCTCCCCTTGCCCTCCCCTTGCAGAACATGCATTCCTTCACTGGCATAGGAGCCTACTTCCTACTTCTCCAGGACATCCAGCCTCATGACTGAGCAACTACTGGATTCTTGGACTTTCCATTCATGCTAGCCATTGTTAGACTGACTCAGTCTGTAATTCATTCCAATAAATTCTGGCAGATAGATAGATAGATAGATAGATAGATAGATAGATAGATAGATAGATAGATAGATAGATAGATTCAGTCTATAAGTTCTGTGACTCTAGAGAACACTAATACACACACACACACATACACACACAAATTTAAAACAATCAGGGCTGGGGTGTCGCCTAATGGTAGAACCCTTGCCTGGATTTGAGCTTCAGAACTAAAAGTAAAATTTGTTTGGCAGGTTGTAGCAGTGAACGCCTTTAATCTTAGCACTTGGGAAGCAGAGGCAGGTGGATCTCTTAGTTTGAGACCAGCCTGGTCTACATAGAGTTCCAGGACAACCAAAGCTACAGAGTCAGACCTGTTTAAGAAGTAAAAAAGACTGAGAAGATGTGTGGTATGGCTGGCACAAAACCAAAATTTAATTGATATGAAACCCAATTCTTCTTTATACTTTCTTCCTTTGTTGGGCAGGAATTTGTTAGCTACATGGATCAGGATTTATCCAACTTTACCTCATTTAATCCTCACAAACCAGTTAGGAATGATTCTCCCTCTATTAGATGAAAAAAACAAGGTAACCTACCTAAGAATGAACACTCTTCCTCCCCATTCCTGAGACAGGAAGCCACAGAGGGGTTTGGAGCACACGGTGACAGATAGGATTTATTTAAAGGATTTACTGGGGCTGCTGCTCAGAAAATACACAGCAGAGAAACAACTGTGAACACAGGAAAGCCAAACTAGAAGGGAAGGTAGTGTGGGTAGGGACGGCTGTAGGAGATTGCCTTAAGTCCTGACCAAAGACAGGGGCAAAGCCAGTGAAATTTACTGACAGACTGCACTCAGGCCCGAGAGAAAAGCTGAGTTTGACTATGAGGTTCCAACCCCAAGTCCACAGGAGAACAGAAACAGCAAAGTGGCATCCATTAGGATACCTGAACTTCTAGGAAAGTGTGCTAGGAGGCCACCTGGAACTCTGAGTCCTGTGTTCACAGAGACGTCTTGGCAGCAGTTTAAAAGCTGTTTACAGAAAGACAGTATTTAAAGCAATCAAACAGAGAGGATTCTGAACAGGCACCGAGTAAAAGAGAGTGCCTGGGATGCTCCAGAATATTCCAGCACAGAGAGAAGCAGCAGCCAGGGAGATTCCAGGTGAGAAGAGAGAGTGTCACCAGAGGCATGTGAAAAGACAGAACAGAATAACCAGGTGTGCCTACACTACTGTGTAAAGCCAGGCAGCATTTTCTCTCCAGACTCCGGCCAGTGGTGAGCTCATCTGCTTCCACAGCCTCAGCTGGCCCTCCATTACCTCACCCAGAGGATTACAAAAGCTGCCCAACTGGTGGCCTCCCTCCCAGCATCCCTTACTACTCATCCTACACTGAAGACTCACCCATCTCAGCAATCCTCAAACTTTGATGTTTATCAGGATTACGTGGACAGCTCTTTGAGTTGAGTGCCAGCTTCTCTGGCACTGAGGAGGACCTAGAATCTGCTGGGCACTTCTCAGCAGCTCACCAGCAGACAACAGTGTAAATCTGTGGCTTTTTAACATATGGACTCAACCTACTAGGTTGAAACTTTAACTTCCATCATAACCCTTGGCAGCCTTCTGCCCCATCCTAACCAAATGCCTTATTACTAGTGGCGTGGCCCTGAATATCTGCCCGACCTCTCTCTTTCCTGCTTTTATGCCCATGACAACAGCTTTCCCTGTTAAGCTCCAAAGTTTCTCTCAAGCCCATTGTTCCAGGAAACTGAGCTCTATCCTGCCCACCTAAATGTGATTTCACCTATCTCTTACATCCTGCAGAAAAGGAATGATAGAGGCTGTATGCCCAGCCTCTTTCCCTCCAGCCCTATCATGTGTCTGGACTCTTAGTGTCAACTCTATACTCCATGAAGAAGTGGCTACAGATTTACTGCTTAAAATAAGCCAACTTATTATCAGTGTGACAGATAGTAGGAGCCAGTGCCCCACCAGCCCATGCCTAACATCCACCTCCCTCCCTGTATCTTCACACTGGGTAGCCCCAAAAGATCACAGCCTCAATGCTCCTCATCCCATCTCAGAGATGCCAGCACTGGTACCAAGTCAGAAACCTGGGAGTCTTCCCTGAGTTTTCCCTTCTTTCTACATCTGGCGGATCACCAAGCCTGGCAAAGTCTCCTCCCTTGCCCATCTCCAAGTTGTCTCCTCATCGTCATGTCAGTATCTCCAGAAATGACACTGCCTCCTAATTAGCCATTCAGTCTCAAGCCTATTTTTGCTCTATATAAAACACTTTTTGCTCTACATAAAACAGAAAGACAAGGCATGACATCGTAAGTCATCATTCAAAAGTAAGGGGTATTCTCACACCCATAGCTTATCACATCTTCAGCTATATATACTCTAGAGAAAGTGGGCAGACAACGTTATACAAGTTACAGCAGCTACAGCAATGACAGCAGATGAGGAGGCTACACAATGGCCTGTGTATTCAAGGTGAAGAAAAGGTTCTGTTGCTCCACACAAATGAGTGAAAAATGATTAAAGGACCCGATGACTCATGTCACCTGGAAAGAGAAACATTAACTGTTCTAGTCACTTATGCCTTTCAGAAATGGACATAAAGTCCACAGTCCAAGAAGTCATGAGTGCCTGCCTGCTCCAGCTCTGTAAGAACCCACTGTCTTCTTAGCCCAGTCCAAAGGAGAGGGACTTTTTCCAAAGAAGACTGGCAACTGGATTTTACTCAGCTCTTGTGATGTGTGCTGACACCTTCACAGATAGAGGGTGACCCCCTCCAGGGTCTAAATAACAAAGAAAAAAAAAAAAACTCAAGAAATTATTCTTTAAAATAAAACCTGTCCCTTCTGAGTTTCACAGACTCAAGAGCATCCTGAAGACAAGGTGTAAACTGGACTTACAAGTTCTAAGCAAAGATAAGTTCCATTTAAAAATCTGTACATAATTCTAGTTTTGTGTTTTAATTTGCTTCTCTCTTACATTTCCTTTAGACACCATAAACATAGTCACATATTCTCAATCATAATGATTACAACTTTATAGTATTTTCCTTCCAATCTATGCCACAACTAAATCCCTAGGCCCCCCACCGCGCCTCCCCCTCCCCGCCGTGTGTATGTGTGTGTGTGTGTGTGTGTGTGTGTGTGTGTGTGTGTGTGTAAGTGTGTGTGAGGGGGGGCATGTTTGGGTATGTGGGGGGCACGTTTGTGTGTGTATGTAAGGGGAGGGCATGTTTGCATATGTGGGGGGGCACATTTGTGGGGAGCTCATTTGGGTGTGTATGTATGAGTGGGTGGGCATGGTTGGGTGTATATGTGGGGGAGAAGGCACATTTGGGTATGGGGCACACGTTTGGGGGGGCACGTTTGGGTATGGGGGGCACATTTGGGTGTGTATGTATGAGTGTGGTGGCATGTTTGGGGTGTGTGTGTGTGTGTATGACTGGGGGCACGTTTGGGTGTGTATGTGTGTGCATGTATGAGTGTGGGGGCATGTTTGGGTGTGTGTCTGTGTGTGTTTGTGTGTGTGTATGAGTGGGGGGCACATTTGGGCGTGTATGTGGGGGGGAAGCTTGGATATGTGGGGGGCACATTTGGGTATGTGTGTGTGTGTGTTTGTATGAGTGGGGGGAGCATGTTTGGGTGTGTATGCTTAATGTACGCACATGCACGTAGGGCCATTTACACACAGGCATCCAAAGACCAGAGGATGTCGGATGCCTTCCTTTCCCTCTCACTTTATTTTTGGAGACACGATCTCTCCCTGAACCTGAAATCTGTCATTATGGTGGCTAATCCACCTGGCCACTGAGCCCTCAGAGCCCCATCTATCCCATGCTGGCCAGTGCTCTGGGGTTAAGGCTTGCAAGCCCATGCCTAGCCTCAACATGGGTGCTGCAGACCTGAGCTCAGGTTCCTCTTGCTTTCACAGAGAGCATTCTGACCCAGGAAGCCTCTCCCCAGCTTCCATATTCCTTCTGTAAATTGTTCTTGTATGTTTCGACACAGTGTAAGAATACAATTACCAAATGTGCTCTTTTTTTTTTTTTTTCTTTTACTTCATGGCTCTCAGACACCTTAAAAAAATGTTATTCTATTTTTAGTGACAATACTAAAATTAGGAATAACAATCTGCTGAATGCTTTATTGTTTAATCAGTTTGATGCTTCAGTTAAAGCATCTTTTCTTCTAAATTTCCAACAAATAATGCTCCTTAGATCCACAACTCTCTTTACATCCCTGTCTCAATCAGAGATAGCTTCAGAAAATAAGTCTTCAATCACAATGACACCTTCAGATTAAAGGAACATAGTCTTAGGGAGATTGAAACAAGATAGAAAGACAGGAGAATTTAATGAGACATGGAAAGGGTTAAGAAGTCCCTCACACTGGAATCTGTTTAGTCAGAGATTTCAACAAGCCAAAATCGCCTACAGAGACAGTGCATGTCTTCCTAAAGACATCTCAAACAAAGACATTAAAAGCAGCAAACTATGCTTACACAGGGCCTTGTGTTTAATTGTGTTAGCCTTCCTCTCTCTTCCCTGAACCTAAACAAATGTACCTAGTAGAAACCACCTGAAATTTTCATTTACCAAAGAAAAATCTCTAAGAAAAATAAGTAAATCAGTTTCTATGATTTTTTTACTTAATTTTTAAACTTTGATTATCATTCTATAAGCCTTGTTGTTTAGTAGCACATCCCTTATACAAGATAACTCAGAAAGCCAGAGATTCATGCATAAAACCAGTTTAAAAACACTTGTGTGGGTTCTCTTGAGAGCCAACACCAATAACTTGGGGGTGCATACTACCCTTTTCTTACACATTTCTCTTGGCCTCTAATCCTTATGCATAAGTCCAAAGCATGTGCTATCTCTTTAATCTACATAAAAAATTCAGTACCTCTGCTTCACTCTGGCTTATCCTGTGGCCTAGTCAAGGGTCTGCTTTTCTGTGCCTAGAAGACCCTTAGGGGCAGAGGAACTCTCCTTGGGCCCCTGGCTGAAGTGCTGGGCTGTGTCTCTCCACTGACAGTGACTGTCCCCCGGGTCTTCCCTTCTTTCATCCTCAGCTGGTAGATCATCAGGTCTGGTCACATTTCCTTCCTTCTTCCATCCCTCTAACTTCCTGAGCTGTGTTCCCTGGTCAAAGCACTGCCTTCAAAATGACTCCCCTGTCTTCCAACGGTTCTTTCAAGTCTCCAGCCTCATCTGTCACTGCCACCACCCCAACCTTCCCCAAAGCAGCCAGGAGGATGTGTCCCTAGAAATTTTATAATGCTTCACTGCTTCCTATCACACAAGGTATGAATGGAGGCCTGGGAACCCACAAAGGAAAGCGAAGTACCCATGGAGTATGTATTGGTTAGGCCACATTTGTACCCTAGTTCTTCCATTAACAGCTGTGTCCTTGAAAATAATTCTTTAACATCACTAAGCTTCATCTTTGCTATTTAGAAGATGTAGGAGTCATTGTGGGGCCATAGGAATTCAAACCTATGCTTGGAAGTTCACAGTCACAGTAGTTATTCTCCCAGCCACATCTGGCTCCTGTCCTGAGCAACAGTGAGGCCACTGTCACCAGCCTGGTCCTGCTCTCAGAGGTGACTCTCTCAGTATAGGATGTTTAGTTAAGATCCTTCTTCCCTCTGTTCAACCTCTCCTTTTTCAACATCCAATTCTAGCATCTTCTTCTCCAGGGCCCCTTTCTTAGCACCTACTCCATCCCATCACAGACTTCTCCAGGGTACTGGCTAAAATTTATGTAGACTTCTTTGGGTCTTAGTTCTTAGTGGTAAGCCTCTCAAGGGCAAGGCCATATTTCTGACCTTGGATCTCAGCTCACATGGTTGAGGGAATGTACAGACCAAACAGACACCTGCAGGAGATAGGGGGAAAAAAATCCTTCCATTTATGAGCTTGTGAAACAAGTTATCTGCTTCCATACCATGATGGTGGGACAGGCAGAGGACACATATTCCCATTCCTAAAAGGAGAAATTGAAGGAAGAAGAGGGTCACAGAACTACCATGGAGAGACTCCGGATGGTGGCAGGCCACATCACCCCTGCCTTCTCCTAAGTCTAAGGCCCGGAAAAGCCCTGAGGTCACATGTTCCATAGGGTAAAAGCCTGACTGTGAAGAGAAGCATAGTCTACCTAGCCTGAGAAGACTGCCCCAGAGCTCCAGACAAACTCTGTGTCATAACCCAAGGACAAGGCCACAGGCATTGAGTTCCCTGAAGAGAAAACAGCAAAACATTCTCTTGTGACAGGAGTCAAGGCATTCCAGAGGCATGAAGTCCAGAATGTTGTTGCCGAAGGCCTTTGGTGGATTGTATCTGGGTCTAGTAAGAGGGGGCTTCTTTCTTCAGTGACAGCACCACTTTACATGGTCTAAGAAAATCTGAGCAGGGGGAAATGAAAGAATGAAAGAATGCCACTCAAAGTAAAGAAGCTTGCTTTACTTGGCCCCACCTAATCACACCATCAGTAACTCCTAACAACCAACACTAGGGCCTTACAACATCAAAACCACTGGCTTCTCATGCAGGGCTGGGAGTTCTGATGCAGCACTGCTCCCTTACCGTCTTTTCCTGCTGTGTCAGGTTATCGGGCGATGTACACGGGGCATTCCCAGCCGCTCTTTAATGGGTGACTTCTAAGAGACTGCTATGAACATTTGTGCTGCATGCAAGCCAGCTCTATGAAGCATATTGGAAGGATTCCTTTGGCTTTCTGGAAGTTCCATTTAAAACCCAGCCCAGCTCCCATCACATGTCCTTGCCGCCTCACCACCAGCCTTTTTTGGCATAGCCCGACCCAGATGCTTCCACTTAAGCACTTACCCAAATACTCAGGTCCTTCTCACCAAACCACAGCCCTTTAAAACAAGACCATAATCCAACACCATGTAATAACAACAGGACAGTCACACAGCTCAACACCCTCCTCTATAGGGCACAAAGAGCATCCCAGGGCACCTCCAAGTGCCATAAAGCCATACTTCTGGCCTTGCTGTCCCCTAAGTATTGGAAACAGGACAGATATCTCCCTCTATATTAAAATGCAAGCCACTTAGGAGAGACACCACCCAAGAGAGCAGGAGACGCCACCCTGTGGAGCTGAGCCCAGCCCACAAGGAGGAGTCCGGTCTGGTCAGGAAACCAATGACTGGGGTGGCTTATATCCAGACAGCATATCTGATCCTAGATGGAAGACCATCCAAAAGGGGGTGACATTTCCCTTCATTTGGCGACTTAATATCTTCAAATGGCATCTTCACCTTCCTCTGACCATTCACAACTCCAAGTCTGCTCGTGGCACTCTGCTCAGCACCCAAGCTGGTCATCTCTAATTTAAAGCGTAGTAAAGAGATTCCAGTGACACTGGCGACTGAGGTCATGGTCCTTACCCTTGTGCCCACTCTGGGTTGTTAGGGCAGATCTAAGAGCAGACTAAACAGGCACTGCACCAAGGGAAGGACTCAGGGGGGAGTGAGAAGTGAGGCTGGAATGCGTGCCTCAGGAAGAAGCAAGATGGCGAGCCAAGCAGCACTCTCTGCAGAGCCCCACAGCCTTCCATTAATCTGCCCCTTTGTCACACCATAGGACGAACTGATCTCGCTCCAAGGGGAGGGAAGAGCCACTGTAGCCACGTAGAGAACTTTGGATGGAGATTTCCTTGCTTCCTTCTGAGAGCCTCAGAAAATGCTAGTCTGAGAAGTAAATGTAAATGTGATGGCTGAAATGAAAAGGACCAGAACAACTCAAAACTGTTGCCCTCCTCCAGGCTGGTCCCCATCCCCATGGCTGTACACAATGCATCACAATGATGGCAAATGACTTCCTGCCTGGGCAATTTCCACCTGCCTGTAAACAGGGCCTTCTGGGAGTTCACAGGAGGTTTCCTGCCTCCCAGGAGTGAATAGACTTTGTCTGCGTTATCTCATTAGTGAGGGATACATTACAATTATCAGCTCTGTTTTGCAAAGTCTGTGACTAGAGACCAGAGAAAGAGTGACAGCAGGTGAAGCTGAGGCCAACTTGAGAACAGTCTCACCTCCACTCACCCCCTGAACTTGTCCTCCAGGCAACCGCATCTGTGAAAGGAGCCCTTGGAAGCCACCTACTCTTCCCAGTAATAGTGTGGGAGGATGCAAAGAGTAAAAAAGAAAAATCAGGGAGCAGTCTATGGTGGTGTTAAGTCTTAGCTGGAATTAGAATGCCTGGGTGAAAACCCCAACTTAGACACTCTGTCCACTGGAATCCCTGACACTCAAGCTGCAGGAGAGCATCTGTATACCCCTGTGTCTTTTGCATGCTGTCTCCTCAACCTAAAGACCCCTTTCTCCAGTCTCTAAAAGACATTAAAAATTATTTTTCAATGTTCAAACCATTTTATACCCTCCATGACGGTATCCAAATAATCTCTGCTGAGACCCACAACAGGCACTCACACCTTCATTTAATGTTTCGTGTTGCTGTGGAGATATCCAATGGAAGATGGGCATCTTCTCTTGCATGGCTAAGAATCTGGCTGGTAAGCATGAGAGAAAGAACAGAGCATGTACAGCTTAGCCCTGTCGTTCCTCTCTCCCTAGAGATATCTTAATGAGGAAGGTGGCCTGTCTCTAGAGGAGACTACAATTACATATGCCCACACTAGAGGTGGACATGTTAACTCTGCAGAGGGATGCGTAAGGACCCTATGGGCCACATTCTCTATTAATAACTCCATCAGCTATAAAGCTGATAGCTTAGTCTCCCTCCAACTTCCGGTCCTGTTTTTCAGCTGTTGCCAATTTAAGTAGTATGAACAATTAGCCTATCTCAAATGAAGGCAGACCACTAAGTGAAGGACAAAGCAACAGTGTCCATAGAACTATTGGTTCTCATGCAATTGGTGACCAATACACCATCTCCAAGGGTAGAAAGAAGCACCCTAGGTAGCTACCATGTGGGTTATAGCCAACGATGATGGACCTACTTTCCCCATGTGTTCCAACTAGGAGCTCAGCTCCTCAGAAACCTGATGTTGGTGCTGTGATTCATTTTCCCACACAGGGCAAAGCAGAAAAGGTGGTCTGGGAGGAAGGTCATCTGGGTTGTGGCCACTGGACAATGCCTGCCAAAGTGAATTATCCCTCAGTGTCTGGAGTTTGGATAAGCCTTGTCAGGTCTGTCAGTGTGAATCAGGTCCTCAACAACGTGAACATTCCAGCGGACACTGGTGGTGTCTTACCCGACAACCTGCCCTCCCAAAAGTACTTATCTCCATTCTGTCCTCCACTCCACACACCTACCTCCATGTTAGACAAACCCTTACTCCACTGACAGGTTTCTGTGGGTTATGCATCTCCTCAGGCCTTGAACCCACCTTTCAAAAAAAGCATGCTCTCTTTTCTTCTTGACAAGGCAAACACACATTTGCACAAGTACATGCTTACACAATTCAAGTCACCTTCAGGGATGAATACATGGACATGACATCATTATATTGACCAAAGGGCTGATTCAGAGGAAAGCTTCAAATACAACTTCAGTTGAACACTTTCCCAAAGGTCCATCTCAAAATCCATCCCTGAAGAATACACCAGCAAGGAGTGATTGCTGAAGCCATGTGATGGGTGACAGATTTGGTGGGCCATTCCTTCAAGTCTGTGGCTGTTAAGAGTTTTATTTTAAATAATAAACTGTAAAAAGAAAAATCCATCATGTAAGGCTCTGGGTTTTTGTGGCAGGTGGGGGTGCAGGGTGAGTATGTTGAATTCTACATTCTCTTCCAGAAAAAATTCTGTGCCTAAATTCCTTGTTACTCATTTGAGCTCTGCCCTGAATAAGTTCTAGCATCCAACCCGACTCTCCCTCTCCTCATCATCTCTCAGACAGACTGTCAAAGTTGCCTCTTCTGGGCTTCTGCCCTCTAGCCACCAACTTCTCTTCAATACATCCTTTCCAGGAGAGTAGGAGGAGCTGCTCCCCAACCTTCCACAGCTGGCCCCTGACTACTTGCCATTAAAAAAAAGCCTCAGCCAGGCAGTGGTGGCACACGCCTTTAATCCCAGCACTCGGGGAGGCAGAGCCAGGTGGATCTCTGTAAGTTCGAGGCCAGACTGGGCTACTAAGTGAGTTCCAGGAAAGGCTCAAAGCTACACAGAGAAACCCTGTCTTGAAAAATCAAAAAAAGAAAAAAAAAAAAGAAGAGGAAAAAAAGCCTCATTTTTTTAGCATAACGAAAGTCCTGCACCTCCCAGGTGCACTATCACCAAGCTGTGAGCCCAAACACACCAAAATACTTCCTACCCCTGAAAGACATAAAGGTTTTCTTGCCAATGGGCATGCAGCTCTTGCCTAGCATGTACTCAACCTTGGGGTTCAATCTCTAGCACAAGGCATGGTGGTATACGACTGTAATCCCAGCATTCAGGAGTGGAGGCAGGAGGATCAAAAATACTAGATCACCCACTGCAATGCAGTGAGTTTAAGCCTAGTATGGGATACATGAGACCCTGCCCCCCCCACACACACACACACACAAAATCCTACACCGAAACCTTTCCTATATCCATATTTACTTTAAATGCTTTTTCCATAAAGTCTTTCCTATCTCCATATTTACTTTAAATGCTTTGTCCATCTGTATTTCAAAATCTCACCTACGGCCTTATGCAAACGCACCAGGGAGCCTTCCTATCACTAACACCTGGTCCCAGTCCCTAGGGATGCTGGATGCCTCCTGTCTTTGCCCCTGCCCCACATGGAACCCACATTAATCACTGGAGCTGTGTACACTGCTTTTAAGAATGACAGTCATTTATGTTTTGATGCATTTGTCCCCATTTCTGAATGGAGTGATTTAAGAGCAAGGATTATAGTCTATTCATCTTTCTCTCCGAGGAAGCATGACAGAGGTGGACACTTAGTAAATGTCTGTGTATCTTGGAGATGGAAAGCAGTATTTTGTCAGCATTCTGAAATAAGGGTTGGGGGCTGACCATGATGGCCTCTCCGACCTCTAGCTTTTTCTCTTCGGCCTGACTTTGAGAGGTGATGGCTACACTACCATTAGGGGTGCGTGGCTGTGCTTGGGTCTGGCATGGATGAACGACTGGCAAATGATAGATGCAGCTGTATTCCCAAAGGACCAACAAGAGCAGAGGATATGGCTTACCCTGCAGATAATAAAGCCAGGCATTTCTCCTCATTCCATTAGCTTAGAATGCTAAACAGCAAGAAAAAAAAAAAAGCAGGTCTGAAAAAATTGGCATGCTCTCTTTATTATCTAGGGTATTTAGGGCCTCGTGTACAACTAGAAGCTACAGCAGCTACCTCCTACAAGCCTCTTTAGCTGCCCATAGGGGGCTGAAGCCCTAGAATTTGGCATGCACAAAGTACATATTAATTGTGTCACTCAAAAATTGTTTTTTATTTGAAGCCTCATCTTCACATTTGTTGAACAACTTGAATCTGACACAAAGGCTTTCCTTTTGCATTCAAAAAAGAACAGGAGTGCTGTATGGTGGCTGTTGTTGTGTGGTAGGTGCTGCATGGTTGGTGCTATGTGGTGGGTGCTGCATGGTTGGCGCTGTGTGGTGGGTGCTGCATGGTGTGGGCTTACAGCTCTAGAAACTAGGAAGACCAAGACAGAAAGATCACCTGAGCCCAAGAGTCTGTGACCAGACTGGACACATAACAAGACCCTATTTTTTAAAAGATATACATATTAGTGTTGTTGTCAGCTTTGGTCAGAAAAAGCTTCTTTTTGCAGTGGGTAGGGTGAACTGCAAACTTGTATCTGGTCAAAATGATGAGAATAAGTGATTTCTGAATGCTCTTGGTACCTCTCTATCACCCTGCCCAAGGCTCAGGGTAAAATGCAGAAGTGGGGTTAGAAAGAACATAAAAAGCCAGGTGGTGATGGCCCATGCCTTTAATCCCAACACTGGGGAGGCCAGCCTGGTATAAACAGTGAGTTCCAGGACAGTCAGAGCTACACAGAGAAACCCTGTCCTGAAAAACTGGGGAAAAAAAGAAAAAAGAAAGAATATAAGAGCCAGAGGAAGGAATGGGGTATCTGAAATGATGTCTTCCAGGCCTTGCATGGCCTTCACACTCTTGGACTCATAGCAGCTGTGGCCACCTGCACAAGCTTGACTCTAGCAAGATCCTATCATAAAAGGGGGAAGAAAGATTCATGATACCCTCCCCCCACACACACACACTCTCCATGAAGATATGCCAGCAGTTAATAGTTACTAGGGTAGAGGGGTCCATAAGGCCTCACCCCTCTCTGAGGATCTGTAGGCAGATAATGGTTGCTGGGAGAAGAAAGAGACATTTTCTTCAGTGATGTAGCCAACAGTAAGGTATTCAGCTCCTGTAATTAACATGCTCCTGTAAGCAACCTCAATGAAATTCATGAGGTCACCAAAGAGGAAAAAGATATCACGGATGAGTACAGAAATGCTTTTTCTGGAAATGCTCTTTGAAACACACCTTTACAAATCAAACTTTCTCCCAACCTGTAACCAAGTTAATAATGTGCTTTCAGATCATTTATAACTATGTTATTATTTTGCTAACATACTGGGGACTCCGCTTGTCCAGAATTAACCTTTTAAGAAAAACTAGGTTTTAGACTCCTGTTGTAATCAACTTCTATAAGCTAAGCTAAATGCATAGCTTCCCATTTCTCCTTCATGACCCATTCATGCCCATGACTCAGAACAGTATAGGTGTGGTACCTAGGCCTTAAGAACTAGAAGCAGTGAGGTACTGAAAACAATATGTGTGCCCCTCCCCAACACCGGAGCATAGACTGATGACACATCTGATTGTGACTGTGTACCTTTATGAGTCAAAAGAATCAGAAAAACAATTTCTTCCCTTAAAAGAATCCTGTAAAATACTGATTAAAACAAAAGTTCATCACTCGTTCTAGAGACCATAGTTGCTGTGCAGTTCAATACGGAGGACAGTCTTTCTTTGCTCGGGGGATGGAGGACAGTCTTTGTTCAGGGGATGGAGGACAGTCTTTCTTTGCTCGGGGGATGGAGGACAGTCTTTGTTCAGGGGATGAGAACTCTACAGAACAAACCAGGCTCAGCTCAATCTTGGGTAAAAGACACCAAGATTAGTCTCTTATCTTTCAGGCAGCTTTGCCTGAGAGGGGAACTAGATGAGGAGAGGGTATCTGTGGGAATGGAAGAGGGACAATACAGGGCAATAGGGGATGAATACAATCAAAATGCATTATATACATATATGAAAATGTCATAATGAATCCATTACGTATAACCAATAGATGCTAATAAAAAATAAAAAAAAAAATCAGAAGAAAACCAAAGACCAAATCTTTCCAGATTCAGCCTGCAATACTACTCGGGCTCTTGGCTTCTGTTAGAGGAAAAGGGGGCTTCCCCACCACCAGCCTGGACTTCCTGGGAGCCATGTAGTCACTGCAAAACTCACTACTGTCATACAGCTCCAATGGCAAGTGAAAGCCTAGGCCCTGAGCATTCCCACATGAGTCTTTGGACAAAGTCAGTCAAGCTTCTGCTATTGGCTAGGTCGACCTTCTTTGTCAGGATCAGCAGTGAGTGCCTCTGTGTCCTTTGCCATTACACTGATGCTCGTTTGCTGAGGATTCTGAAAACACTCTATTATGAGCTTAACTGATCTCCAAAATTTGTATGTTGAAGTCCTGGCCCCCATGTTATTGTCTTTGTAATATGACTGCTTTTGGACTACTAAAGAGATAATTACATTACTGTGAGACCTAATCAGATATAATGGGTGTTCTCAGAAGAGGCTAACCACTAGGCATAAAAGACCATGCAAAGGCACAGCTAGAAGACAGCTAACTATAAATCAAGGAGAGGGGGCCGACAAGAACCAATCCAGAAAACAATGTGATTTCAGACTTTTAGCATCCATAATTGTGAAAAATAAACTTATCACTTAAAGCCCTTGATTTCTGATACTTAGTAATGGCAGCCTGGGCAAACTCAGGAACACTCTCCTTTGACCTTGGATACATAGTCGGGAAGCTCATGTGAAGAAGGCTATAACCTCCCTGGAGCTGGTGATTTTATCATCCTGATCCAATGGTGTTTGCCTCTCTTAGTCTAAGGGGGAGTTCTGCTTCACACTCACACATTAAATATTAAAGTGCAGGCATTTCCTAACATCTATCCATATTCTTTGTAAGTCAGCTCTTAGGTGAACTGCACTTAGGGACTAAGACGGACCGGGACAGACTTCAGGTTACAAGGAGGAGGAAACTATTAGCCCTGCAGAAATAGCAGTTATCAAGCTGCATTCAAGAAACCAAGAGCCCTGGGCCCAGCCCTCTTTTCTTCAACCCAATGCAAAATTTCCTGCATAGCATTTGGGCAGGAAGGGTTGGAGCAGCGCCTGTCCCCTAACCTTAGGTATCACAAGATACTTGTCACTTAGATCACTTCTCTGCCTGTGAGTTCTTGGGCGAGACAGTAATTTAGGGACTTTCCCAAGAATAGGGAGCCAGGAATCCCCTACTTGTTCATGTGCTACAATACACTAAAGAAAGAAAGGGCTGTGCTAGTTAGGTTTCTATTGCTGTGATAAACACCATAACCAAAAGAACTTGGAGAGAAAAGGCTGGATTCCATCATTGAGAGAAAGCAAAGCAGGAACCTGGAGGCAGGAATAGGCAAGCAGAGACCGTGGAGGAATGCTACTCACTGGCTTGTTCCCCATGGCTTGCTTGCTCAGCTACCTTTCTTACACACCCCAGGCCCACCTGCCTGGGAATGGCACCACCTATAGTGGGCCAGGTCCTCCTACATTAATTAACAATTAAGAAAATGGCCAACAGATATGCCCACAGGCCAATGTGATAGAGGCAATTCCTCAGCCAAGGTTCCCTCTTCCCAGGTGACTCTAGCTGGTGGAGAGTTGACAAAACGAATCAGCACAAGCCGCTGGAGCAGGACCCTGCATGGGATATCCCCTCTCTTGTGGGCCCACGTAGTCTCATTCTTCACAGGGAAGTGAAAATGTTTTGAAACCTGCTCTCCTTAGCTCTTCTCTCATATAAAACAGCCTTTAGTCCCCACAGAAGACATGCCAACAGTTCCTCAAAGTGAAAGGTATTGAGACCCCTGTGACTCAATTCAAAAGGGCCACAGCAAAGACAGACATACAAATTCTAGGTTCCCATATACCACTCCGCCCTACCCAGAGCCTTTGGAAGTTCCTTTATTACCAAGTAAAGATGGGCTTTCCCTCCTCCAGAAGAAGAGGAACAAGGTGCAGTGGAGGGATTCCAACTCTGTCTTTGTCTGAGTTGCTATAACGATGTCACCATAAACTGGACAGGTAGCTTATAAACAACACAGATTTATCTCTTAATAGTCTAAACATGGGGAGTCCAAGACAAAGAAGATTCAGTGTCTGGTGAAGATCCACTTCCTGGTTCTAGCTGCGCAAGCACACAGTGTGAGGGACTAGCTTCCTTTCCCAGGTCCCTTTTCTAACGGACTAATCCCATTCATGAGGGCTCAGCTCCCACATCTAACCACCTCCCAGAGCCCTGCTTCATACCATTACTTTATGGGTTAGGATTTGAAAAAATTAATATGGATGAGGATAACATAAATGTTCAGGTCACAGGGAACTTGGATGGACAAGTAATTAAATGCTAGCTCTGCTCAATTTTAGGTAATATGCATCAACATCTCGAGTTATTGCATACTGGAGATATTATTATACCCGATTCACACAAGGCTGGACAGTGTGATAAGAGGACAGAATAAGCCACTCAAACTCAGTACCTGGCCCGATAGATCCCCAACACCCTGCCTCACCCCACTCAAAGAGCACATCTTTACTGCATACATTATTCCAGAAGATGGATTTGGCCAAGACTCTCCGGGGTCTGTTTGAGAAGTGACCAAATACCTCCAGGGCAGCCCCAACATTAAGTGGACACTGAGAGTACCAGAGCTCAAACACAGTACATGTGTTCTCAACTTTCTGGGTCTCTCTAGCAGTACCAGAAAAACAGCAAGACCATGGCCTTCCTGAGCTAAAAGTCTCTTACAGATCACATGTCTACTCTTAGAGATCATATGTCCACTCTTACACAGTCCGGTGCTTTTTACTCAGCCATTTGCCAGAGACTTAGCAGTTAACCCTGCTGCGGGAAAGTAAGCAGGCCAAGTTTATGATGCTCAGGGGCCACTTGGGGACTGACTTGAGAGAGAAGTCACAACCAGGGGAAAAGATCTGGGAGGTATCCATCGTGGAAGCTAAAGCTGAAGCTGGGCTTTATAGATTTCGGTGGGGAAAGGGCCATATTCTGATCTCATTCACAGTGAGTTTAGTCTTGAAACAGCAGGACCTCTGTCCTGTGCACTGGTACCAAGAGTGCCCATATCAAGTCCAGTGATGACTTTGAGGGAAGACAGCCAAGTGGAACCAGCATCCTAGAGAAAACCCATAAATGCTCTCAGTGGATGCCATACTCTGAGGGAGACACATCAGTACCAAAGAAGGAATCAGTCCAGGAGTTAGGAAGACATGGCATATAACAGTGATGTAATGGCATACCTTTCTCACATACCTTATGGCTCTTTTCATCAGCACCAAACCTCATTCAGTTACCATTTTATCTAAAACTGTCTTTTAAATGTAAGTAGCCCTGACACTTGAGTGCTGGACTGTGACAGCAGGACATCCCTCAACATTTTTAATTTGGTCCAATTTGGTAGGTAAAACATGGAAGTAGAGATTCTCCCTCCCCAAAAAGTAGCTTGTTAACATGAGATCTTGAGACATTGTAGCCTAAAATTTCCCAAGCCTTCTTGATCTGAACAGCCCCTGTATTTACAACCTCCCAGGCTGATCTTCTCAGACTTTCAGGGCTGATGGGCAGCTTTCACAGGCTCACGCAGAAGACAGCAAATAGCCTCTAGGACTAGAGTTGAGTCCCGAGCTGCAGGAGGCAGCTGGATAGAGGATGAGAACCAGGGCCCATCCACTCAGTGATAAGGACCAGCTGGCTCTCCAACAGACTCAGAAAGATCCCTGACTTGAATGGACAGCTCCCATCAGCCCACCTGTTCAGAGCCTGAACATGCCATGCACGGGAACAATGTTGTCCTTTCATGCACGGATCCTAGCACCCACTCCAAACCTCTGCTTGGGCAAGTTCTGGACAAATACTTACCACGTTGTATCAGCCAGTCTTCTCCACCCCCACAGCTTCACCTGGGTTACTGCCCAGGTTGTCCTGACTCTCTCATCACTCACTATGGCCTTCCAGCCCACTCCAGAGCGCCACTCTTGCTAAATATCCCAGGGTCCTAAAATGATGGAGTTGTTGCAAGCGATGTGACTAACGATGAAGTAGCTAAAGCTAAGATGCTTTTTGAATACACTGAGATGATCAGGATCATCATGCCCTATTTTAACATATTTTCTTGAGTGGGAGAAAAATAGAGGAATTTAGGTCAGGAATTCAAAAATTACCTATAGTAGTGAGGGACTAATCGTTTCTTTATACCTAACAGCAATGGAGGGGCTGGAGAGAGGGCTCCACAGTTAAGAACACTTGTTCTGGCATAGGGCCTATGTTTGGCTCCTAGCACCTACACATGTCCCGTAAACTCCAGTTCCAGGAGACCTGAAGCCCTCTTCTGGGTTTGGTAGGCACCAGGCACACATGTGGTATACATTACACACATGCAGGCACTTACACACACACACACACACACACACACACACACACACACACACAGAAAGAGAGAGAGAGAGAGAGAGAGAGAGAGAGAGAGAGAGAGAGAGAAGAATTCTTAAAAAGAAAAGATCATCAATGTGTTAATGGTTTTGAGCTCTCCTAACTAGGACTAGAATATGCTTCATGACAATCTAGCCACATCTACCAAGTTCCTCTGAAGATTAACATAGCCAGGCACATGCTGATTTGACTATCTTCCTGACTTGTCATCATTAAGGGAAAAAAGTCTTCAGTATAATCAGTTGTTTAATCTGGACTCTAAATGTGGTGGCAAGGGTAGAATCAACATGAATTTAGGATCAGGATGACTGAGTATAAATGTGATGCTAGTCACCAGTTAGAAAACCCTGGGAAAGTCACATGTCCTGTCAGAGTCAGTTTCCTGCAGAATTCAAGTTTGAGAGGCAGCCAATAAAGTTTAAGTAAGTACATAATCTCCACTCAATGCCTCAGGCATGGTGAGTGCTTACTAAATAATAATGGTCCATCTTTGGTGCTCTAGTTAACCATGTTGTCTCTTTGGTCAACCTAACCACTGGCTGTTTTCTAAATTACACTCAGGCAGGGGAAGTGACCTCCTCAGCTAGAGCCCCCACTATGCCTGAAGAGAATGGTCTGAAAATTATCTAGTGACTGAAATAATGTGGCAAGAGAGCTTAGGAATTATACTCTATCTCTGTTCCTTAAACGGTGGGAGTTTCCCCAGACCCGGCAAATAAGCTCCTACTCTGAGCCAAGCTCCCTCCCTGCCTTGTAGTCCAGGCTACCATGCCCCTCGGGCATCCACATTGCTTAACCACAGCACCCTTCATCTTGCCATCCACCACACCCCACCCCAAACCTCAGCCTACTTGTATAGGGCCCACAGCCCTTCCCTGCCTGCTCTTGGGGCTGGAACCTCACTGTGGCCCAGGCTGCATTAAGTCACATTTCTCAGTGCTGTTACTAGGGCCCTCTACACCAACCATTACCTAGGAGTCCAGGACCTCAGGTCACATTGTCCCTTTTCCCTTCTACACCTGTTATACTCTCTTGGATGCTGGGAGGCTAATGCCTCAGACCACATGCCATGGCTCTCCATGTCCTAGAATGTCATGTTTTTACAATCTTCACATGGGACCTTCATGCCTGAAGAAACATTCAAAACCTAGTTGTGGTGAGGCCAAAGGTGGTATAAGCAGAGAATATACATGGGACTTAGGTCTTGGGGATCCTGGCTGCAGAGAGTCAGCCTACAAGGCATTTCCTCAGAGGATTTCCACTCTCCTGATCCATTAGCCTGTGACTTGACATGTCGAGAGGAGCTTGATGACTGCCCTTCTCTAGCCTCTTGCCCTTGGTGGACCCTACATTCCTTGCTAGTTGTCTTTTCTCAAAAGCCATCCGACATTCCCAACCCTAGAAGAGATAAGCCCAGCTTATCTTGGTTTAGAATTGAAATCCACCCCCCACCTCCCATCCCACTGCACAGTCCCAGATTCTTGTTTTATGGGACAGAGTCTCCCTCTGTAGCCCAGGCTGGCCTAGAACTCACTCTGGAGGCCAAGCTGGTGAGGCAGGAGGCCACTCATGGTGATCCTCCTGCCTTAGCTTCCTGAGTGCTGGGATTACAGGCACAAACCACCATGCCCAGCTTCTTTGTTCCACTTTTAGCAATGGAAGGTTTCCTCCTTATTTCTTGAACCCAGTTTTCTCAATTATGCCTGCTGTTCTCTTAACTCAGGGCATCTGATTGACCAAGAACCCCTCTATTCTTTCTTCCCTCACACTGAACCCTCTAGCTGCCCAGTAGATACAAGTCTTATTTTACTGACAACCCAGAAGATCAGTCCATCATTCCTACTCTTCAAAATCCCAAGACCATTTCGGTTAACTCCACAATGCCTTTAGCAGACCCTGCCTCTCCTCTTACTTCACCTACTGCTTCCTAATGGATACTCATCAGACAATGTCCTTGCCGAGAGATTCTAACACATGCTCTAAGATAGCTTCTGGGTCTAGAGATAAGCTTGACTTACCCGGATTTTTGTTATTTGTAGTATTGTTTAATGTAACACAGGTTGGCCTAGAGCAAGTTAAGGTGAGGATAAGTATGAAGTTCTTATCCTCCTGCCTCCACCTCTGGAGTGGTTAGGATTACAAACTTATGTACCTCAACTACCCTATCTTAGGTAAGGTTGAAGACTGAACCCAGGAATTCTGGTATGCCATGCCAACCCTCTACCTACCAACCCTCCATCCACTAAATTGTATCACCAGCACTTACCTGGAATTTCTTACATCATTTCAAACTAATACCTGCCTCCTCTCTAGTTTTCTTTACCCTCACTACCCAGAGCCCCTAAATCTACCCTAACAGAAGCACAGAATACAGTAACTGCCTCATTCACATGTGTCTCATTCCTGTCTCAAGTCTTGCATAACAAGAGCACTAATTTTACAACATTTGGGGTCCCTCCCCTGACTTGTCTCAATGTGACAAGTCTAGGTAAATTCAAGGAAAAATCCCCTCTATTTCTATTTCTTCTTTTCTTTTCTTTTCTTTTTTTTTCTTTCTTTCTTTCTTTTTTTTTTTTTTTTTTTTTTTTTTTTTTTTTTTTGGTTTTTCGAGACAGGGTTTCTCCATGTAGTTTTGGTGCCTGTCCTGGAGCTCACTCTGTAGACCAGGCTGGCCTCCAACTCTCAGAGATCCGCCTGGCTCTGCCTTCTGAGTGCTGGGATTAAAGGCGTGGGCCACCGCCACCCCGTTCCCTCTATTTCTATTAATGAAGCCAAGCTAAGCAAATTTACATGGGCTTTCCCACCTGGATAGTGAAGAAACACACAAATCGATTCCAATGATTCCAAGAGCCTTAGGACAGGACTTTGACCAGAGCCAGCCGCATCTTACTGAGCTGGGCTCCATGTGCTTCCCTTGTCTGGTTTGCTGATGACCAGCCACCTGAGACTGACCTGCCACAGTCCCCACTGTGCGCTTGTCTCCTGGACCATGGCTGTCCTTTCAATGTTGCATCTGCTACTTTCCTCTTCAAAGTTCAGGACAAGGAGGGAGACTGCAACGTTACTTCATGTGCACCGCTCCTTCTGACAAAATGCTTTCCTCAGGCTTCTTGAGAAAGGAAAAATAATGACAATACCATTTACTGACTGCCTGCGCCGTGCCAAGCCCTCTAGCCAGCAATGACTGCACCATCTTATTTAATCTTCACAACAATCAAATGAAGTGGGCCTCTATTACTATTAAGCCAAATGAGAAACTTAAAAACTCAGAAAAGTAAGCAGACTTGCTCAAAGTGGCAGCCTTGACCCTATGTAGCACAGGGACTTGAATGGAGAATGGTCTGATTCAAAGTCACATCCTAGAACTGCCAAGGTCTTAAGAATGAGGGAGACCAAGCCTTCATGATGGAGAAACCCAGCTGCCTGCTATAATGGACAGAGGGGGTGGGGAGAGCAGGCGGAGTTGGTTTCCTCCTTTGCAGAAGCAGGACAATAATCTGCGCCCCAGGCACTGTCTGCACCAGTGAGCTGGCACAATGAAAACCTAGACAGACACAGGGATGTTGTTGCTGTTACCAGGTAAGCAATGCTGCATCGAAGAACCAGATGTCTTGGCGGGGAGCAGGAAAAGCTTATGTAATAAAACCTTTTCATGACATCCAGTCAAGGTCAGGTGTCAGAGCCAAGAACTATTCCTTTGTTCTGGTAAAATGCTGAATGAGCAGAACTTGCCACTTCCTCCGGAAATCACAATTTACCTTCTCTCCTCTAGGCATGCACTCTCCCCTTTCTCCTTTCCCCCTGGCTGCTCCTATCACTCACAGAATTCAGGGTATAGGATAAGATTGATGCCACACACCCCCAGCATGTCTGAGGAAGTCCCACCATGCTAGGCTTGGTGGTGCACTTGTAATCCCAAAGCTAGGAAGCAGAGACAAAAGGATTTCTGGGCCTAAGCAGTGCAAGAAGTATTAAAGGTGTGTGCCACTATGCCTGACAAGAAAAACAAAGTGGATAGATAGCTCCTAAGGAAAGAAACTCAAGGCTGACCTCTGGCCCCTACATCCACCTGCACATACATGGCCCCACATGAACACACAGAGAGACAAATTATTCTTGTTGCAATATATAAAATTAAATCTAGTACTCGAGAACCTTAAAAAATCTGTTGTTTCCAAGAGATGGAAGCACTAGATCACACTATGCACAAAATTCTGAGTTGGAATCCCAGCATGGGAGTTTCCCATAAAATTAAATAACACTACCTCTGCTTTATGAGATAAGGCCTTTGTCAAACATATCAAATGGGTAATTCCATTCTAGCTCCTCTGGAGGAGTCTTTTTGTTATGCATGGCTGTACCTCAGTTGCCTCCAGGAAGCAGTCCAGTTCTAAGAGAGATTCATGAAGAAGCCTCTTTGGTTTAAGGGAAATTCGGTCTTCTGTTAGAGGATAGGGCTGCTGGGAGGGGTCGTCCTATACACAGACAAGACACAGAAGTCTTCTTGGTTTGAGTTGTGGTTCTTCCCTGTTTCCTGTCCTTTCTTTCCTTCTAGGGTCCTATACTGCTCTCCTCCACAACACACACACACACACACACACACACACACACACACACACACACACACACAATCAACTAAGGAGTTACTTTTATCAGGCAACCCACCTTGTCTTTCTACCAAAAGCAGGCTGGAGACATTTGTTAAGAAGGCCTCTTGAGACTAGGAAACAAAGGGAATTCAAGGGGGGATACCCAGATGTCCCTGGGAAAGGCAAATAGAAGAGATTTTATGAAGTGGACTGAGGGCAGGTAGGGATGGAAACATGAACAATCAGGTTGAGAGGGGAAGTACTAAAAGAGACTGGAAAGGGGAGCATTTCGGAGTCGGGTAGAAACCTGGCACACTCTAGCTAAGAGTCCTAGGATTATTGAATCCATAGCCTGAACTGGTCATTGCCTGTGACCAGGCAAGACTTCCAGTGGAGGGACTGGGACACCAACCCAGCCATATAACCTTCAAACTACAGTCTGTCCTGCCTATGGGACATGCTGGGGTAAGGGTGACTTAGCGATTGAGGGTGTGGCCAACCAATGACTGGTCTAGCCTAAGACTCATACCACAAGAGTAAGCCCACCCCTGACACTGCCTAGAGAGCCAGGACCCACAGGCTGGATGACCCAGAGACCTAGGATAGAACCAAACACAACTGGAGAAAAAAAATATCAATGTAATGATGTCTAACGATATTCTGCTATACTCTTTAGATTGGTGCCTAGCCCAAATGTCATCAGAGAGGCTTCATCCAGCAACTGATGGAAACAGAAACAGAGACCCTCAGCCAGACATTACGGTGAGATGGGGGAATCCTGCTGAAGAGAGGGAGGGAGGAAGGATTGTAGGAACCAGAGGGGTCAAAGATATCACAAGAAAACCCACAGAATCAACTAACCTGGGCTCAAAGGAGCTCATAGAGTCTGAATCCTCAACCAGGGTGCCTTCATGGACTGACGTAAGCCCTCTGCATTTATAGGTTAGTTACGAGCTTGCTTAACTGGTGGGATTCCTAACAGTGGGAGCAGGGGTTGTCTCTGACTCTTTTACTGGCTTTTTGGACCCTATTGCTCATACTGGGCCACCTTGCCCAGCCTTAATACAAGGGAAGGAGCTTATGCTTACACTTAATGCAATGTGATACGCCATGTTTTGTTGATATCCATAGGAGGCCTGCCCTTTCCTGAACAGAAATGGAGGAAGAACAGATGGGAAGAGGGGCAGACAGGGATGGGCAGACTGGAGGCAGGGGAAAGGATTGGAAGGAGAGGAGGGAGGTAAACTAGTTGGGATGTAAAATTATTTAATTAATTAATGTCAAAATCATGATTTAAAAAAGGACTTTTGGAGGAGAAGAGATGACTCAGCAGTCAAGAACACACACCGTTCCCGCAGAAGACCTAAGTTCGATTCCCAGAACCCATGCCAGCGCACTCACAACCATCACTCACTCTAGCTCCAGGGGAACCTGACATCTATGACCTCTAAGGGTACTTACACTCATGTGCACATACCTATATGAACAAACATAATAAAAAAACAAAAACAAAATACTGAAGAGGAAGGAGACGACGATTTCTTGGGGCACCTTGTGCAGTCACAGGAGCAGCCCTCCTGCTCAGAGGTCCTTGCCCAGGCTGAGATGCCCAGCTGCATCTGATTGGCACAGTCCATAGTGCACTGTGAAATTACATCTTCATCCTGGAGAGTGAGACAGGCTTTTTGACCATTCTTGCTAAACACCCTCAGGCAGTCAACAGGGCTCTGAGCATCCCCATGAAAGCAAAGAAATCCCAGGATTTAGATAACTGCCCTTCCTTTAGAGTCTTTATCTCTGGGAGGAGACAGTTACACTCAAAGAGGAGCCCAGGGGACTGGAGAGATGACTCAGAGATTAAGAGCACTGGCTGGTATTCCAAAGGTCCTGAGTTCAATTCCCAGCAATCACATGGTGGCTCACAACCATCTATAATGAGATCTGGTGTCCTCTTCTGGCATGCAGACAGAACACTGTATACATAATTAAAAGAGAGAGAGAGATACACACACATACACTGAGGCAGGTGGATTGGTAGATCCATACATACCAAGATCCAGCCACGATAGATAGATAGATAGATAGATAGATAGATAGATAGATAGATAGATAGATAGATAGATAGAAAGAAAAAGAGGAGCCCCTTGGGAATTCCACAACAGGGGAGAGGCCAAGCATTCCAAAGTCACCAGGACTAACTAATCTTTGTTAATGGTCTCTCCTCCCACCTTTCATCTGCATAAGTCATTCCTAAGCCTTGGGCAACCCAAGTCTGCTGTCTATGACTCCCTGCTACATTACCATGGGTGAGCAGGCTCAAGCACATATTTAAGTCTCATTAGATGACAGGACAAGGAGACTAACTCAACCTCAGAACAAGAGGAGGTAGAAACAAGCAAGAAAAAGCTAGGAAGGCTAGACAAGTTCACCTTCAAAGTAAACTCCCAGCACAGCTGAATTACTGTTTGGGTTTGCCAGCTGTCACATTCTGATTGTGTCCCATACCATTAGCCTACCTACCTGTGCCCTAGCAGATGGAAGTGACCTCTGCCTTAAAGTCCATGACAAAGGCAAGACTGTCCTGGGAAGCCAGCAGCTGGGAAGCCTGGCTCCTTAGAGAAGTGTAGAAGGGATGGGTGAGGAGGGGGAATTCTGGCCCCAGAACCACTGAGTCTCTCCTAGATACCTCCTCCCATCCATCACTCAATCATCAGAAATCCCTGCCCTTCTGAGGACAGGAAGTCCTTAGGACTGGTTTGCTGTCCCCAGCTAGCTTTCATTCCCATCACCTTCCTCTCCTTTCTCTATTCATCACTACAACAGTAGCAACATCTTATGGAATGTTCAATGTGTCCCTAAAGTTTGTCTGGGAGAGAAGAGAGTGTTATGTCCTTAGAATACACATTTCCAGTGAATTGGTAAATTGATTAATGGTTACACTCCCAGAAAAACCTGAATATGCACATAGCAGCAGCATATACAGAATAGAGTTCTTCTGAAACCATAAAAAGCACTTCTCTACTTAATATGCTAGAAGCCAGGAGGCTAGGAAGCCTGGATCTACAACTAAGAACGGGGTGATTTTGGGTACACTGCTTTGGGCTTTGCCATCCTCTTCTGGTTTTAAAATGTGTCACCAACCTCTTTCCCTTCTCTCTTCTAAGTTAGAAGGTCCTCCATGGCCCCACATCTATTTACAATCACCTCATTCTCTGCCAGTCAGTGTCCAGTATGACTCTTTTCTCTTCCTCAAATCCAATCAGTCATTTCTTGGCAAGCTCACTTCTCCACTGCTATCACTACCTTGATTCAGGACCCAAGATTCCTCTATGGTTTTAACTTGTAAGTAGTCCCACAAGTCTACTCTTCACAGCCCAGAATCCTCCTGAAGACAAACTTGCACAGAGCCTTTTCCATATTACCCATACCTTTCAATGTCATCAGTTCAAAGAAAACAAATTTTAGATGACTTTTACCATGCTGCTAAGTACCTGAGATTCTAAGTGTGTGTGTATATTATCACACAGGTCAAACTCTGAATTCTTTAACTCCAACCTTCAGGGTCTTCCACCAATCTTCGCCTTTCCAAACTCCAGCCTTTCCTCTCCAAATGTGTCCATTGATGTAGAGCCATTTATTTCCACAGAATTGAAACATTACCTCCTGGAGAATGCAGGGAGACTCATACAAATCAGGAAGCTAGTGAAACTTACCTAGGGGAGACCTGGGAGTCTCGGTTGGGAAAGTTACAGGACGAATAAGACCCCACCCCCACCCCCACTCCCACCCTCCACCCCCAGTTATAAAATCAGTAAATAATTGTTGGAGACAAGAGACTATCTAGCTGTGCTGCCTGCAAGTTGAGCAAGGAGCTCCAGGGGTGCAGCCTTTCTGCGTTCTCACCCACACTAAGGGATGAAGCTGCCCTCAAGTCACCCACACTCCTGTCAATAACTCCTCATAAAATCCATTGGTTCACCAGGCTAGGCTTGGGTGGAATCATTTCATTAGTGTGTCATCAGCATCTTATCTGGGTTGAATAGACATCTGTTCATGTCTCCCCAGGAAAGTCATACAACACCCCACCACACCCCATATTCTAGCCATTGAGCCATTCTTCCTTGAGCCTGCCCTTCCTGTCTTTTAACTTTTGCTCCCATTCCTTCCCTTCTCGCTCACAAAACAACCTGTTCCTTTCCCTCTTTACAGAAGCAAAAACCGCCGGGCAACCCAGGACCCACGCACATGGGAAACTCTTGCTGATAACTGTTAAGTACTGGGCCTCACACAAAAGCTGGTATAGCTATAGCGGCTCAGAGTATGGACAGGGAGGTGGAGGGAACACAGCAGAGAGCACTTTCTATTGTATGGCATATATGATACTCGTGGAAAGAGTGAAAGGACTCGGGAGTGAGGGGGTTTCTAGAGTTCTCACACATGTTACAGAGCAGAGACAACAGGTACCTCCAGGAAGGGGAAAATGTCATATCTTGCAAAAGGGTTTAGTCAATGTTTGAACACTGCATCTATTCTGTTTGTATTCACTCTCCTCATATTTTGCATTAAGGGATCCACCAGGAGATTTTAAGCAGAGAAGGATCATGAACAGGTTTGTATTTCAGACTCATGGCCAAGCAAAAAGCAATGTCCAGAGATTATAATCTAAGAAGCATACATTCCTCAGACAGAGAAGCACAAAAGGATGGGGAGAGTGTAGCTCCTCAGTTTGGGGAAACAGTGGAGATGGAGTTAGAAAACAAATTAGCCTAAAAGTTCACAAGGATATTATAGTTTATCTTATCAGAAAGCAGTTTTATCCTACCTATGTCGACAGGTGTGTTACAGACATGTACAGATGAGTACAAGATTACTATATAACATGGGAGTTAATAAAAGGCATCAAATGCAATGAATGCTTTGCTTTCATGTGAATACATGTGCACAGGGACACAGGGAGGAAATGAAAGCAAGAATTACCAAGGAGCACCAGACCAATGATGTTAAGGCCCAGAGACATTTTCAGTTTGCTGCAGACAAAGCTCAGAGTCCCAATACCTCTGGCAGTCTGAGGCCTTCTGGAGATCTCAGCAGGAAGCTCACCTGGTTGCTTTAGGGGAGGCATCTGCTCCTGTAAGGCTTTTTATCACAAGTATCAGAGATAATAACAGCCCCTGGGGGAGAGCCACTAACAGACTGCTCTTTAAGATTTTATAAAGGAACAGAGCTCACCTCCCCTAGACTCCAAAAATAAACACACACAGGTGCCTTCAAGGACAAACAAAACAAGATACTGGGATAGCAAAGGGCAAAGGAAGTGGAGCTTCTCCAAGGAAGGAGGAAGCAAGAAGCAAGAAAAATAGTGACTCAGGAAAAGCCAAGCCCAGAGCTTTAGTTTTAGTTTTGGTGCAGTTGTGCACATTGAGGGATGACTGCCATATCTTACATGGCGGCAGACAATCTGTGGGGCTTAATAAATGTTTAAAAGTGTCACCTGTTGTGCTTGCATTCATTCTTTCCCTCATATGTTTTACTAGGAGCTCAACAAGGGGATTTGAAACAGGAACAAATCATGAACACATTTGTAATTCCGGAGGAAAAGAAAGACCTTACGGACAAGTACAAATGAGCTGCTGACGATTATCGTCTGAGCAGCACACTAATCCTTGCATCCAAAATTGAGTTAGAATTCTCCAAGAATTGTTCCTTTTCCTAGTGTCTAATTCTGCCGAATCAATATGATTGGGGCATACTGGGCTGGTATCTCCCATTCCTTGGCCCTGGTCCTAAAGACTCAGTATTCCCAGGGTCTCTTCTGTCTGCTCACACTTCACTCTCATCACATTGACCTGAGTGGGCCTGCTAGTCTCCTAACTGGTCTCCCAGCTGTGGTCCTCCAAGCACTGCCAAGTCCTGAGGCTTATCCCACCTGGCTGTTACTAGGGAACTCGGTAAAAATGCCTTGGGCCTACTTAACCAGAATAATTCGAAAAACTCCCCCAGGCACAGGTTTGTAGATCACTACTTTGAATTCTTTTTTTTTTTTCTCTTCGAGACAGGGTTTCTCTGTGTAGCTTTGCGCCTCTCCTGGAAATCACTTGGTAGCCCAGGCTGGCCTCGAACTCACAGAGATCCGCCTCCCAAGTTCTGGGATTAAAGGCGTGTGCCACCACTGCCCGGCACTACTTTGAATTCTTGATACAGACAGGAGAGAGATAGGTTAGACATGCAGGAAGCCAGGCTCTACCCCTGACCCACATTTGAAGAGCACTGGGTGATTCTCAGGCTTGTGTTTGAAGAGTGAAGCTCTACAGTGTCACCTGACCACTCACTCCACAAATGTTTACTGGATTTCTGTTAGTCTGGGAGTTGGGAAGGTCAAGGGTCAAGGCCTCTAACTTTGATAAGCTCAGCTGACCACAAGTCAGTCTTTCCTTAACTTCCCATTCGTTGATGCCCATGGCCTCCCACCTGCCTCAGGCGCCAGCTGGGATATCAGTTTTGTTTGTTATTTTGTTTGTTTGTTGTTGCTTTGTTTACTACTCAGGCCAGGAACCAAGAATGACCAGTAGCCACTTCTTCGAGCCAGACTGAGTTTGCCTTATAAGCCGTTCCGTGGCCCAGGCCAAACGATACTTTCCTGCGAGGTACCTCACATAGATTGATCCTTCTTAAAACTCTCCTAAATTTTCCTATTTCTGATGAAAAAAACTAGGATTTCTGCAAGTTTGTTCCCGCTTTCTCCTGCCACTCTTACATGTATTGCTTACATTACCCACTTACTCTTAAAATCATAGCACATCTGCCTTAGTTACCACAACACACACGATAGAGCATTGTGCCTGTCTCAACCAGAAGCAATAAACTAAAATTGGCACATTATCAAATATCAAAGTAATACCACTAATATATTATGTGAGGGCTGGGAGGTGTTGCTCAGTGGTAGAGCATTTGCTTTGCTGGCATTCACAAGGTCCTAAATTAGTTCACCAGTCCCCATCACCACTAACATTAAATAAAATCCCAAATAAAAATAACAGCAAAAGACTTAACAATATTCCACTTTAAAGTCATTTAAATATGAAAGTAAATAGAATATGAATGGGCTGGTTCTCCCAAAGTAAAGAACGAATTTCTAATCAGATAACATTTTTGATATACCAATAGCAATCCAAGACTATATGTTAATTAGGTCTGTGGTAGACTTCCTTCCTGTAGTTGCGCATTTAACTTCACAAAATACACGGTAATCTTATAAACACTCCAATATGTAGTATAATCAGTTCAGGACCAAGAGAGAGGAAGACAGATAATTAGCCCAAAATATGGAAGAGGAAGACTGATCCATATCAAATATCTCAATGCTCTGAAAGGAAGAGTTGAATATCTATTTGAATCTTACTTGAACCTTGAAAGTGCTTGTCTTTAAACATATAAACTTATTTTCATCGGAAGGAAAACTACGGGTCTGGAGTCGAGATGGAAGGAGGGAGAAGTACCCGCTTTTTAAAATGTACGTATCTTGACATCCCAATCCCGTTCTACAAAGATTCCCTGCCTTGAGCCTTTGGGAAGCATGTTGAACTTAGCAATTAGTGTACACAACTGCTCCTGGCCAAGGCGCTGAGGACCAAGGCTCTATAGATCAGAGAGATTAACCTGGATAAACCGTCCTCAACTTCCTCACCACCTTGGGCTTTCCATCTGACGCCACTGCTGCTCTCATGGGGCACCAAGCTGGTACATAATCGCCCGGAACTCGGAGATATCGGAGCACCCCATTATCCCGGGACCACCCTAGCACCTGTAGAAGCGCGAGGCTGGTGGCACACTGGGAGCAGAGTGCGGTGGGAAACTCATGCAAATCCACAGGAGGTATACCCTGCTTCCAGTCTCCCAGCCAAATAAGCGGATCTCCCAAGTCTTGAAAACGTTCGGAGATCTAAAGGCCCACGAACCCCAAAACTACTCATGTGTCTCCTATATCTGGGGGCGCTCAGTTCCCGGGATAGCGGTGATCCGGGGCCAGGAGAGCCCACTGACCTGGATGCCTGAGCGCAGCTTCTTCCCCGGAGGCTCAGGTGTGCGGGTCGCTCCCGTGTTCCCCTCACCTTCCAACATAAGAGCCGAGAACTCAGCGACAGGCCACTAGCCTTGGGACCAACTGCCAACCAACCAGCCGACCCGCCAGCACCGACCCGGTACGGCGCACACGTGACGGAGGCGGGGCCCCGGAGAGGCTCGTCCCGGAGTGTGGCTCTTTGGCTGCTGGGGCCTTCCCCTAGGACCGCCCCTCTGTCACCCCTCCTCCCTCTCCCGCTGTGGCCCGCTGGGACCCAAGAGCCACAGTTCCAGTTCCACTTGCCTGGTCAGCCCCGCCCCCCGGCAGCGCTCCGCGTGCGGGTCTCAAGCCCCACCCCTCCCAGGAGACCACGCCCCTCCCTGCGTCCTACCCACTGTTTGCACCTCGGACTCTCGCACTCTTCCGGCGCAGGGCGGCCCCTAGGCATTTCTCTTGTGTCCCACCGTACTCAGGTCCCCTGAGCTTCTGCAGTCTGTCACTATTGCTCCCGGGACGTGGAAAATGACAGCGTGGAAGCAGGATACTTGTGCGGAGAATTGCAGAGAGGAGCACCGAAAACCACACACATACACCGACACACACCCGGAGCCGTGTGTGATCCCATCGGGATTGAGGGTGGCCTAAGGGCTGCATCATTCCTTGTTTCAGACTAGACCACCCTCATTTTGGCGGGCTCCGCTTCACCCTAAGGTCTGACTGCGCTCCAACCCCCGCGACCTCTCATGACCTCTAGTGGCTGACAACCTACGGAAAGCTCTGGTGCCCTGCCTTGTGAATAAACACTTCCTGTGTCCAGAGAGGTCAGGTACAAGTAAGCCAAAGAAAATTGTGGCAGTGTCTGCCCATAGGGGCTGGAGTTTCAAATCCCAAAGGACTGTGCCCTGGAGACCGAGTCCCAGCACCTACTTCCAGTGTGCAGGTCTGCTGCATCACAGGTGCTTGCCCTACTGGGGCCTCCAAGGGCTGGCTGCTCAGTTTAGCTGCTTAAAATCCCCAGGACCTCAGATGACAGCGACACCAGGAACTCTGGCAGGAGTTACTACTAAACTGCTCAGTTGCTTACACCCGAGTGTTGACAGATACTACAGGACACGACTTTTTTTTTTTTTTCAAATCCTGGTAGTCTAAAATGACTGGGGTGGCCAGAGGATTGCACGTGTGAACAGAACATAAGCACTCTGGCAAACAGGTGTGTGAGCACTGCTGGGACCTAGCCAGCCGCAGAGCAAAGGCAAAGCCAGCATCTGAAAAGCTGGGGCCCAAGAGACTTGTGTCACAGCAGGACACCCTTTGGTTCTTTCACTTCCTTAAAATAGCGGAGAGGCCTTTGGAGACAGAGCCTGTGCAGTTCACATGAGTTCCTGTGCGTTAGTGGGCAGTTCCAAATCCCACTGGTAACCTAGGGGTGCCCAGTTTCTTGCCCGGGCCCCCAGAAACTGCTAGTATTTTCTCAGAAGTATACAATTATTTGCAAAATGTTGTATGAAATTGGCTTTCTCAAGCTTATGTGCAGTTTGGGAAGGAGCTTTAAAAATACAGATGCTTTCCTCCCACTCCAGAGGGTCTGATTTAATGGCATTGGAGAGTATAGCCTGAATATTGGAATTCTTAAAGCTCCTCAGGTGATTCTTATGTGCTACAATATAATAACCATTGATGTGGGTCATGGAGACATCATCAATCCTCATTTAAATCCAGCCAGACTAGAGCTGAAAAGCAGACATGTGAAAGATACTGAAGCAGATGTCCCAGGGCCTGCATGCTATTAGGAAACGTAGCAATGAACAGGTTCTTCCTGAAGAACATTTCTTCACCTAAAAGAGATATTCTACCTGTGGGGGTTCTGTGTACCAGGGTGAGCAGTTTGGGATAGGTGTATCCTGCAGAGTTGTCCATTCCAAGCACTTCCCAGATAGAAGCCAGACAGCACACTACAAGCAAACTATTCTCTTGACTTCAAAGGAGCCATGTATACAGGACTCACTCCTTTGATAATGCTCCTGCACCCTTCAATGTGAGTAGGTCACTTTCTTTGTCAGAAAGGTAGGTAATGTACTTTACCCATAGAGCAAGTATTGATTCCTGGATTCATGGAGCAGTTACATCGTTTATTCATTCATTATTCTGCAAAAGGTTTGGGCTCTTGGGGACATTTCATCAGAGCTGTGGGTCATTCCTTTCTGCCAAAGATTTACTCAGATGGTATATGGTGTTGGTGGTGGGGATTTCTCTTCACTGCCTGTGGTCCCAGACTGGACTTGGCAAAGACAGATAGACAGCTGCAAGTATACAAAGCAAGCCTTCTCATGTGACCAACCTGGAAAGGCAGAGACCTCAGCACATGACTGAGGCTGGCACTGCAGTCTCACTTGTGACCTGGACTCAGCCAAATGGGACACACATGTGGGAAACACTTTGCAGATGTCCCTCTCAACTACCCTCTGCAATGCCCAGCATGCCTGCTGTGGCAAAGCTGCTTGTCTGCTACCTGGCTTCCATCCAGACTAGTGTATTTACCAAGGGCCTCCGAGTGTTAGGGAATGTTTACAGTAAGCCCAACACAGATAATACTGGAAAGCTTTCGTGCTGGGGGGATATAGGCAAATATAACCCGATGAGGTTATTTGCTAAATATCACTTTTATTGTATTTAAAGCAAGAAGAAAGAAGCAGGCAACAGAAAGACAAGATGAGGCTAGACTTTTGTCCTTATTCTTGGGCTGGTTTTCTGGAGAAAGCTGACTTTGAAAGACCTACAAGAAGACCTTGTGCAGACATGAGAACTGCCTAAGGGTCTAACTAATTATTTTTAGGCTGAACTGTGGACATAATGATTAAGGATAGGTCGGCAAAAGTATATAATTGAAACTTCCTTCCTTGGATGATGGAATGACTATGATATTTGCAATCTTTTCTAGCTCTTTCATTTTGTAGTTTCTCTGGCTTAGCAACTATAAAGATTTGCAAGCACCTACAAAGGTAAAAAGAGAATTAAACAATGTTAAAAGGCCTTGTAACTAGAAAGTAACATCCAACTATTATTGCTTTTATTTTGTTACTGTATCCACTTGGCTTAGCAAAGGGCAAGGCTAGAGGAAATAAAAATTAAACATCAACAAGAAATAGTGCTTCCTGAGTGTTATGGCCTCAGTGTGAAACGTGCTGAATAGGCTCATGTGCTTGAACATTTGGTTCCCAGCTGGGTGCAGGCCTAACTTGAGGAGGTGAGTACTATGAGGGTAAGCCTTTAGGTTTCTTAGTGCAGCCCCACTTCTGGTCTGCTCCTTGCTTCTGGATTGCAGATGTAATATGAACAGCTGTCTCATGCCACTGCTACCACCCTTTGACTACTACGGTGATGGACTATATCCATTTTTTTTTAAGATAAGGTTTCACTCTGTAGCCTTGGTTGGCCTGGAACTTACAATGTAGATCAGGTTAATCTTTAACTCACAGAGATCCACCTGCCTCTGCTTCCTGAGCGCTGGGACTGAAGGCATGCACCACTGTGCTCGCTCCCCTTTAAAACTATATGCCAGTACAAACCTTTCCTCTCTTAAGTTGCTTGCTAGGTATTTGGTCATAGCAACAAGAAAATTAACTAATAAAGTTGGTCAATGAAAAAATATTTATAAGCATTTGAAAAAGAGGACAGAGCCTGAGTGAAAGCCAAAGAAGAAATCAGTGAGTGTCAGGGGTGGCAATATCCTAATTGCTGGAAGAGGAATAGAGTCAGAGAAAATTCTGGAATAAGGAAAGATTGGGACTAAGATCAGATGGAGGAGGCCTTAAGCCCCATCAGACTTGGATGAGGATGGGGTATTGGTCAAAACATTGGAACAATGGCCTCATCTATGCTCTCAAATGATACCTAAGGCAATGACATTTGGGAAAGGAATAATATGTATTTAAACTTTTACATTCTATTTTTGTGTGCCTCTAGAGGGGTACTACACTCTAAAGGGGCTGTGACCTCAGTGTTCTGGAAAACCACTGCTCAAGCCACACAACTCCCCGCCCCCCGCCCCCCAAGCTGCCGTCCATTACTCCAGAGGCAGCCTTTTCTTTGTCTGGAGTTTGTAAATGATCTGATTGCCATCATTCCAGGCATACAGCTGCTTATCTCTAGGGTTGTAATGAATCATGGAGTGACTCCTAGGCCTCCTGGGGAAGAACAAATTGGGCAGATGCTCTTCTCTAACAGTGCCCAGTGGGTCATAGACACAGGTGATACGATGAGGGCCCTGACCGCCGGAACTGTAGACCACATAGAGGACCCCACATAGGAGGAATGAAGCTTCAGCATCCTGGCTTCTACACGGTGTGTCCCATGAATGCTCTACCCCCAAAGTGTCTGGCTCAATTTTCGTGAGAACCAAATGGCCTTGGATACCCGGTCCTGAGTGGATGGCCCAGAGCCCATGTTCATCCACAGCAAGGTCAATGTAAGTGGATAGGGAGTGTTGATAGATGGGTGCTCGGCCTGCCCCTCCTGGGAGAAGCATTCGATCCTCCACAGTCTTCTTCTGCAGATTGTATTTAATTATCTCATTAGAAGTTCCTTGATTGTGAAAAAATAGAAAGCTTTTGTAGATCACTTGCCCTGACCCCTGCCAGGAAAGTGGTAAGATTAGCTTCCGGGGGCCAGGCTTGCTGCTATCTTCCATGAATGCCCGCAAGTTTGCAAATTCCCAAACTGTGTTGTGTCTAGATCCAATTAATAAATACACTTTTGCAGAGTTACCACCAGCATCTTTCATCCAAGAGCCATCTGGGTCCATGGTCTTCTTCACTATTTTCAGAGACTTTATACTCATCAGCATGTTGTCACAGCCTAGCCAGACAGGAGAAAAAGAACAGATTATTCACGAACACAAGCTGTCTTCTTTCTAGAACACTTGCCATACCTAAAGAACACTGCTTCCCTTCAGATCTAATACCAGTAGAGAATGTCCTCCCATCTCTGCTATGATACCATGGTCTATGACAGAAGAGTTTCACTCAGAAAATCCTAGAGCAAAAATGGAACACAGGCCTGAACTCTTTCGAAGAAATAAATACAGTTAGACATGAACGTTCTCCATTACCTGTCCCTTAATTGTAGAATTTTCGTAGAAGAAGCTGTGTTCTTTCTCCTTTCCATGAGTAATATAATCACTGTATTTTGATCACATTCTATCCTAGCTTCTAGATGCCTCAATCATCTCATAATTTGTAATTTTTTCTTCATAACTAGCCCCTTAGTCTTAACTTATATTTATCTTGCTTATTACTATTTTTAAATCTCATGATGAGGCAGGGTGTGTATGCTCAGCACTCTGGAGGCAGAGGCAGGCAGCTCTCTGTGTCTCTGAGACCAACTTAATCTATATAGCAGTTCCAGGCCAGCCAGGGCTACATAGTAAGATCCTGTCTTAATAATAAATAAATATCTACAACTAGTTAACCTCTGGATACTATGTTATCTTTCCCACCATCTCATCCTCAGCTTCTCCTACAAAACAGTCTATATTTTTCCTACTTACTTTCTCACCTCCCACTCTCACTGTACAACACAAGCTGTTCTTGATAATGCTACCAGGGAGCTCCTAAAGGAAAATTCCTGCCACTCTTTTATGTGGGTCTGTTACTTCATCTTTTTGTAGTATGACAGCATTGATCAGTTCCTCCTCCTTGAAGATGCCTTCTCCCCCATCTCTGTTTCTGTGTGGTTCTCCAGTTTCTCCTCTGACAGTGTGGCAGAGATCATGATCTGTGCTCCTCCAGTTCTATTGCAGTTCACTCTTTCTCATTGCACGTGAAACTACATTTCATAGTCTCCTTTGTGGTTAAGCTGCATGCAGTTGTTTTTCTCTGGTGGGATATAGACAGGAGTGGTATAAGCTTCTTCCACCTGGCCTTTAAGTGTGTCATCTTCCAGATGACCTTAGGACCTTGGAATCATCATTGTGACCACGTTCAAGAGGTTGCCACTACTAGTCATTTCAGGAAAAGTAGGTCATTAGTTCTAATTTGGGACTTTTTGGTAGATCTCTATAAATCTGGCCAAGAACCCATTGTTAGGGATCTCACAGACCACAGGGGTAAGTCAATTATTATTTTGCTAAATGGGTATAGATTCAAACTTCTCTCCAAACTGATATCTCTATACTCAACCATTAGTGCATCTCTCAGGCATCACCAGAGTAGTTTCTTAGTGCAGCAGAAGACAGTGAATTTACAACTTGTCAGTGTGCAGAACGAAAGTGTCTGGAGAGTGCTCAGCCACGAATGATACATCTATGTTATACTCCCTCCCCTCAAGGCTCAGGGACCACACAGAAGATGGTCCAGAAAGATTATAAGAGCCAGGGCTCAGGGAAGACTGGAAGGAAACCTTATCATCAGGACTAAACAAGACTACTGCACTCACTCTATCTGCATAAGATCAATCCAATCAATATTCCAGCTGTGGTGTGTGTGGCAGGGGGCTAGTGCTTGGGGTCATGAGCTACATCCCTAGCTAGAGAGCTATTGATTGTTGATGGTATCTAGGGGAGAGAATGCCAGTTTTCTTTATGGGTGTGGTTCCTAGTAGGTCATTCATGCTCCAGTGATGGCCCCATATCCATGAGCTCATGGGCAGTACAAAATGGACTTGGTGGGTTATAATGATTTTTTAAAGGACATGAGGAGGTAGGTAGGGAGTGGGTCTTGGATTGAGCTGAGGAGTTTGGAGGAGTAGGAGTGAAAATAATAAAAATACATTGCATGCATGCATATATGAAGTTATCAAAGAATTAATTAATATATTATATTTAAATGTTTTTTTTTTGCGAAATTCAATAAAAATAGTCAGCTATATATCTTACCACCTACTCTTCTCCTGAAAACCATGAGTCATAATTTCTTGCCTAGATCACTACAAATGTTATATGATTTGTCTCCCTGATTTTACTCTTGCTTGCTCATCTACATGTCAAGTATACTTTCCACGGAGTCAGAGGGATCAGACATGTTAAACATTTTCTCCCTCTCCATCACACACAAGATAACATCCTAATTCCCTACCATGGCTTATGAGACTGTGCAATGTGGCCCTTGTTTATCATCAGTGAGCCATCCTCTGTGTATCAATGTGTTCTAATTACATAGTTTCTTTATGTTCTGTGAGCATGCCAAATTTCTTTTTTTTTGCCTCAGGAATCTTGCACTTAGAATCCTTCTACCTGGAACATTCTTTCTCTTGAACTTTGCACAATGGATTGGATCCCATTTGTTCGTCAAGTAACCTACCCCCCTGCATACTCTCAACTCACTATGTAGCCCAGAATGGCTTCAAACTCACAAGTGGATTGCATGCCTGCACTACCATACCTGGCCAAGTCTTACTTCCAATATCATCTCCTTAATGGGCTTTTTCTTTCCTTGAGATCACTCAGTACACTGTTAACTGTTTTATCTGTTTCTTTACTAACTTATTATCCACCTCCCTCATAAGACTCTCCAAAAACAGGGCTTCATCTTCATGTTTAGTATTGTACCCAAATACTTAATTCAATGCCTTGAAGATTCAGTAAATGGCAGTTGAGTGAAGAAAATAAAAATCTCAGATGTTTTGCTGGGATCTAAACAGACTAGCACTTTCTAGGTTCTGACTGCAAACCAATCTTAAGTAAATAATCATTCATAAAGCACTTCAAAGCTTTTAAGATACTTTAAAATCCATTATTTCATTAAAAAATGGACCCCACATTTTCTGAAGAAAACACATGGAATGGAGAACAGGCTTAGCTGGACAGAGCCAAGTCCCAAGAAGTCAGTTCTTTAGGTAGAGAGACAGTGGCCTCACCTGGCTCATACTGTGCCGGAGGCCAGATTTGGAGGAGAACTGCCAAAGTCTCTCAACTACCAGGCGCTGCCATGTCCTCCTAACATGCTCCAGCAGCATGATGGTTTGCTTTCATGTGTCACCATTGTTGTGGGTGACCTGACTATAAAAAGCTAGACACTAGAAAAGGCACCAGGGACTTTAAACATCTCAGGAGCACATGTACATCCTGCTGTATTGAGTGAGCTATTGCAGGATGAGGGAATGTGTGGAAGAAGTGGAACAGCCACCCTGATTCCCAGGGTGCCATCTCTACTCTAACACAGCCAAACCTGGCTGAGCTGAAGCCACTGCTCGCTCTTCCCTGATCCTATGCTGATCACCAAGGAGAAGTGGGTGAGACTTCAAGCTCTTAAATAAACATAGAATGATTGTACAGGGGACGGGGATGAAGGTCCATGGGTTCCTAAAGCTACCCATATGATATTCCATGTTAAAGAACAAGTCCAAGCTGGGCGGTGGTGGCGCACACCTTTAATCCAGCACTTGGGAGGCAGAGACAGGTAGATCTCTGTGAGTTCGAGGCCAGCCTGGGCTACAGAGTGAGTTCCAGGAAAGGCGCAAAGCTACACGGAGAAACCCTGTCTCGAAAAACCAAAAAAAAAAAAAAAAAAAAAAAAAGAACAAGTCCTTATTAAATATCTTACAAATACATAGAATCCATTGTACTGCATAACTTTATAATAATTTATGTGATTCTCATAAGTAGCCATGACATATATTTTAATCACTAGTTAACAAGTGAAGAAAGTTAAGGCGTGCATTAGTTTCTTGGAAAGGTCTCACAGCTAGTCAGAGGTGAAGGGGTCTTCTGAACTCAGAGGTAGGAGCCAGGACACTCCCAGCCAGCCTTAGATGCAGGGTATTGTGTGTGTTAGGTAGGAAGGGTTGGGAGCCATGTGTACTGGTGTGCCTAGAGAAAGACCAGTGGAGTGACAGGACATCTACTTCCAGCAGGTGGTCCCCACAGTGCCTGTCCTTCCTGCCAGGGAAGAATAGA
The DNA here is from genome assembly GCF_049852395.1 of Peromyscus maniculatus bairdii. Taxonomy (NCBI): domain Eukaryota; kingdom Metazoa; phylum Chordata; class Mammalia; order Rodentia; family Cricetidae; genus Peromyscus; species Peromyscus maniculatus. The sequence goes on along the minus strand of NC_134852.1, from coordinate 117,876,347 downwards.
CTTGAAGCTGAGCTATGTAAGGACTGTGTCTTAGAATGAGGAACATGTGTTTCTTGTCTATAAGAAAACATTCTTGTGGGTTGCCTGTTTTGTGACATCCAGGCCTGGGCTGCTACCAAGGGCCAGGTCTGTGGCTCTTGTTACCATTGAAGGCCATGCAGATGCTCAGGGTCTATGTGGACACCTGAGGCCATGTTGGTGTCTGAGGGGCTGCCGCCAGAGGGCATACAGATCTGGGTGACTTGTGATGCCACCCAGAGCCACGGTGAAGTCTGGGCTGGAGCTGCAGTCGAGGGCCATGTCTGGGTCTATGGCCATACCACCGCCAGGGTCTGTGTAGATGTCTGTGGCTCCTGTTACCATTGAAGATCATGTGGATGCCTGGGGGCTGGGTGCCACTTAAGTCCATGTTCTTGTTCGAGGTCCTTGCTGCCCCCAGGGCCGTGCTGATCTGAGTGACCTGTGCTACCACTAGGGCCATGGTGACAAATGGGCCCAAGCTACTGACGAAGGCCATGTCTGGGTCCCTGATCCTGCTGCAGCAGGGGTCTGTGTTGATGTCCGCTGCCCCTGTTACCACAGGGGTTGAAATGAAAAGGCCATTCTGGGCTTTTCCTGCCCCTCATAGGAGAGCTGTCCCCACAACTCAGGAGAGCTGGGTCCACCCTTAAGCACAGTTGTGGGAGAAAAGGCTGTGTTCCTTGCCTGAGGGGGATGGTCCCAGAGGCCAGACTGACCAACTCAGCTACCACCCAGGCACACATCCAGGGCTTTGAGTTGGTCCACCCCAACATCCACCCCATCTATGATGTGCTGGAGTGCATAAAGAGACTGGTTCTGTGGAACCACAGCCACGGGACCTCCATGACTAGGGGCAACAGCACGTTATGTGAGAGGAGTTTTGATGAGGGTCAAGTAGTGATGGTGTATCAGAAGCCAGAGGCCTTGAACCAGACCAATGATTCATTACACAATGAATATGTGCAAATAAATTTGTTTGTATAAAAGGGTTTACTGTGCAACACATCACTGCTCTTAGTGCCACTAAGATGAATGAGGAGGTAATGGAGAGACAAGAAAGACAGAGGAGCAGAGGTGGGTTTTTTGTTGTGGTGGTTTGATTGTTTTTGTTTTGTTTTTATTATTGTTTTGTTTTAATTAATATTTTTATTTTTATTTTATTATTTTTTAAATTTTTCCTTTGAAGAGATGCTACAAGGGTGAAGGGTAGATACGGAGGGACTGGGAGGTGAATGGGATTAGAGTGCATGATGTGAAATTCCCAAAGAATCAATAAAAATTTACATTCAAAGAAAAGAAAAAAGAAAACATCCTTTTATAATACAGAAGAGCAGGGATTAGGGATGAGGTTATATAGGTACGGTACCTGCCTAGTACACATGAAGCCTTAGGTTGGATCCCCAGTGCTGCACAAAACTGGGCATAGTAGCATAGGCCTGTAATACTAGAGGTAGAATCAGGAAAATTAGTTCAAAATCATCTTGAGCTCTACAGCAATTTGGATGCCAGTCTGGACTACATGAGACCCTAGCTCCAAAAATGCAAATAAAATAAAAAACAGAAGAGAGGGTGTTATGGAGGGGCAGGCTTATAATCCCAGCACTTGGGAGGCAGACCCAGGAAGGTTAGAAGTTTGAAGCCAGCTTGGCCTACATAGTAAATTAGAGGTCCGTCTATGCTACATTATGAGTCCCAGAATAGCCTGTGTTATATAATGAACATATATATGATGGAGCTTGGGACTGGGTATTAGAGACTTGGGGGCTCTGGAATCCAGTCTTTGAACTTCCTTTTGTCAATCCAGCCTTTGTTGTGCCAGCCCTAAAGCTATGAGTTTAGGATAGGTGTGCTCTATCTTTTTATCAGGGATAATCTTCTAAAGTTGTCTAAGTTTCTCTAGAAATTAGTGAGCATACATTTCCAGTGTCCCAGTAAAAGAATAAATTAAAATTTCCTGCTGTGTTTTTTTTTTGGGGGGGGGGGACAGATACTTAACAGGAGGAAAGAGTTAAGGAAAGATTGGAAATAATAAATTAAAAAAAAACTTGAGTCCAACTAAGATGCAAATTACTCAACAGAGAAAATGTTATGTAAAGTTTCCATGTACAAACCAAGACATTGAAATGTGTGGTTCCCCCACAGGCAAAATTTCAGACAAGCTATTAGTGTAGAATTTAGCTTAAGGCCTCTCAAGAAATTCATCTACAAATATCACTTATTTGAATCTCTTAAAATACTTTCCTTCTTATTAATAACACTTGCTGGACTTGTTCCTCCACTGTGACTCATTCTGATTATTAGAGACTTTGGTTCATCTTTGGTAGAAAAGTGGCTGGGGTTGGGGACTTGAGGGTGGGGTGATGGACACAGGGAAGTTAGGCACTGGGTTTATAAGTGTAGTACAGATTCAAGATACCAAAGAGTGGCAGGCAGAGATTCAAGGGACAGTTAGAAAGAGAGGAGTTGATTAGTTAGATTGGGGTAGCCAGGTGATGATGATAAACCAGGACTCAAGAAGGGAGACAGATACATGAGACACTGGCAGGAAAAGACTAGTAAGTTTCCTTGGTAAGAGTCCATTAAAAAGAAAATTCTTCTAAAGTCATGAGCATTTTCCACCACATTATGAAATTTTGTTATAAATCTTCACTTTTTAATGCCTTACTCTTGCCCCAGTTAATGAATGATTCCATCTGTGTAGCCCTCTTTCAAGATGGGTAATATGGTAGTTTGATTGCGAATGGCCCCTTCAGGCTCACATGTTTGAGTATTTGGTCCCCAGTTGGTGGAACTGCTTGGGAAGAATTAGGAGATGTGCTCTTGTTGGAGGAGCTGTGTCACTAGGCTTTGAGGTTTCAAGAGCCCGTGCCATCCATTCCCAGTTAGTTAGCGCTCTCTCTCTCTCTCTCTCTCTCTCTCTCTCTCTCTCTCTCTCTCTCTCTCTCTCTCTCTCTCTCTCCCCTCCTGTTTGTGGATCAGATGTGATCTTTCAGCTACTGCTATAGTGCCATTCCTGCCTGCCTGCTGCCATGCTACCCACCATGATGGTAATTGACTCACCTTCTAAAACTGTAAATGCCAATAAACTTTTTCTTCTAAAGCAGTGGTTCTCAACCTTCCTAATGCTGCCACCCTTTAATACAGTTCCTCATGTTGTACAGACCCCAACCACAAACTTATTTCATTGCTATGTCATAATTGTAATTTTGTTACTGTTATGAATGGTAATGTAAATATCTGATATGCAGGATATCTGACCTGTGACCCCTGTGAAAGGGTCATTCAACCCCCCAAAGGTTGAGAACCACTATTCTATAGGTTTCTGTGGCCATAGTGTCTGTTGGCAGCAAGAGAAAAGTGCTAAGGCAGGCATTACACTGGACTAGATAGTTCCTTGCAAGGAGTCTCCTCCTCCTCCAACACCTCCTCTTATTCCTTGTCCACCTTTTCTTCTTTCTCTTTCTGTTTCTCACCTTCTTCTTCCTTTTTTTCTCCCCCAGTGCCTAGGACACAATATGTACCCGTCTCACTATCCAGACTTTTTCTGCTTATGCTCGACACTCAGGAACTAGTGTAAACAGTTAGGTTCAGACAGTGCAGTTGTTTGTCACTGCCCAAACTTGTGATCTCAATTTCTACTCTGCTAATTTAGAAAACAAATAGATTAGCAAGGGCTGTCTCACTGTCTGAGTGCTTCAGTGGATGGATGGCAGGAAAGCAGAAATGCTGCCTTGTATAGGATGTTCCTTAGTGATCCACACTGATTTAGTGTTGCTAGAGAGCTATGTATCTTATATTAGGGCTTAATCAGGGCCTAGCATACAATAACATTGTACATGTTGATCTTGATGACCACACAGAACCTCTCATTAAACACTTACTGCAGGCATTTCTAGGTTCCTACATTTTCAGTTGCTAAATTTAGAATATTCTAAGGTACCTAGAACCAAGCCTAGTCAGCTGTATTGGTGATTAGCAATAGCATATGAAGAAGGAAACAGATTTTATTTAGGTGTATGTCATTCACCAGCAACAAGCAGAGAGCACCAGGAGAATTCCTGAATGCCAGGAAGATGTCTAAGCTTTGAGTGAGAGTCCAGCCAGCTTCCACCTTGGGGTTCCTATAGCTGTACCCCAACATGGGCAAACTTCCTTCTGACACAGTATTCTAAAAGAAGCCAGCTCTCCCTAACCTCCTTGTCATAATAGATTTTCTTCCCTTGAGTGTCTGTTATGTTTTTATGATACATTACATACTCATCTGCAGACTTATTTGTTGTTATAGTCCCTTCAGTAAACAGGAACTGTGGTGAGATTCAAGACTTTGTCATGTCTGTTTCATTCATTACTTTGTGTTCTCCCTGGAAGAACATCTGGTACATACTACAGCCTCACTAACTTAATTATGAAGGTGGCAAAGTCAGTATCTGTAACCAAATTCAGCATGCCCTCTTTGGAGCGTTGAATAAGTTTTAAGATGGCAAAGGAGTTTCTGTGACTGAATGTTTGAGAACTGCTGCTCTAGAGCATTGCGGCTAGAAAACATTCATGGGAGGCAAAGCAGGGGATTGGCCCATCATCTGGGGGATTTCTGATCTGAAACAACTGCCACTTTACATCAGGTACCTGCCTATTGCAACATCTCAAGCATTCCAAGGTTATAATGGTGAACTCCTTGATTGGATCTATTTCTCATTTGTAAGCCCCGTTTTTAATGTTTTGATTTAAAATCCTTTTAGGATATATTTACTCTATGTGTATGGGTGTTTTGCCTGTAAGTGTATATATGCACCGCATGTATGTCTTTGGAGGTCAGAAGAAGACATGGGATCCTCTGAAACTGGAGGTTACAGATGAATATGAGCCATCCTGTGGGTGCTGGAAATCAAGTCTGGGTCCTCTCCATGAGAAACAAGTGCTCTTAACTGCTGAGCCATCTCTCTAGCCCACGTCTGTTCATTTTTAAACAAGTTTCTTGGTAAACTGAAAAAGGGTAGACATGTACTCCATTTCTAGCTGTGACACTGCCATTCTCTTACATTTTTGGATAGAAAACAAAGTCATCTACAGTCCTATAAAAGAAATGTCACTTTCTTCTCTCCTCTCCATCTTGTTTCAATGTGTGGTCATCTAAGACATACTCATCTGAATCTGAACTCTAGTAGCATTCTTGCTGGTTCTGTTTCATTTCCTCAAACCCGTCAACCAACAGATTCTCTGTTCTCAGATATATGTTTGCATAACTAAAAACTGATCTTGATTGCTCCCTGCTTCTGTGAGCATCAAGACCAAAACCACAATATGGGATGCAACTAGAGTTTCTAGAAGAAGTATGAACCCTGGAGCCAGAATTGAAATTTGCTTTGGCCAAAAGAATGTGATGAAAATGGTGGGACAGTGGTGGCACACACCTTTAATCCCAGCACATTCAGGAGGCAGAGGCAGGCAGATCTCTGAGTTTAAGGCCAGCCTGGTCCATATAGCAAGTTCCAGGAAAGCCAGGGATACACAGAGAAACCCTGCCTCAAAAAAAAAAAAAAAAAAAAAAAAACCAGAAACAAAACAACAACAACAAAAAACCAACCACCACCACCAAGAATGTGGTAAAAGTGACCAAGCTAAGTCCCCTTCTGTCTTCTCTCTGAGACATCTGCATTCATCATAAGAATGAGCCTCCAGGAGAGCCAGATGGCATGTGGAGGACAACCAAGTCATCTCAAAAGAGGTCCTCCTTAACAAGTCATTCCTCATCAACATGTCAAGAATGGGGTATGTGCAGGCAGTCAGTCCTGGCCCAGATCAATAGAATGTCCTCCCACCCTGCAAACTACTGAGAAATAGGAATTGGGTGTTGCTTTAACCCAAATTTTGGAGTGGTTTGGAGTTAAGTTAATGTGGCAACAGATAGATGATATGGAATGAAGGTGTTCAGGAAGGAAGCTTCATGTCTGGGGTGGTATGGACCCCTGGGTAAAGCAGGAATGTGGGGGAAGATTCTCTAAGCCACAATGTTTTTATCTGAAAAAATTAAAAAAGTTGTGATAATATCTATAGAATAATAGTAACTATAGAATGAACACTGGACAACAGAAAAAAATGGCTTAGTGTGATCCCAAGCAAACAGTTGCCTCCAGTTTCTAATAAAGTACTTCAGGTCTGAGCATACTGATCTCACATTCATCCTAGGCACTGTGATAGATGTTGGAAAAACAGCATTTGAAATGTGGGCATGCGTGGATTATGCATTATGTTTTTAAAATAGCAGGTAAAATAAATAGCATGGAACATCAGGGATGGGTGGAAACAAAACTGAGAAATACTAAACATTGCTGTGTTTGATTGCTGGCTTCTAATCTACCTTTACAATTAAGGAAAACAAAATAAATATAGTTTCAACAGTATTTGTAGTTTTTATTTCATCATCAGGTATTCCTTTGTAGAGAAAAATTAAGTATTTAAATAAAGCTATGGTAAGATAGAGCTATACAGGGCATTTTTGTTTGTCCAGGGGTTTGCAGTTGCCATTGGGGGAAAATGATGTTATTGGAATTCTAGTAAGATGATCATGATGGCTGTACAAGTCGGAGTGCTGGGGCAGGAGTAGATGGGGCAGCGAGGTGAGTGTTGGGGATGGGAGATGCTTGTAATCGTGGGGAGAGGAAGACAGAGCAGTACAGGTAGAATGAAGGCATTTGAGAAATAATGGGAAGAAAGCACTCTACTGAACTGATGAGAGGTCAATCGAGGGCCACAGAAGTGAGAAGGGGGCAAAGCAAGGATATTTTCTTGCTTAAAAGTCAGTGAAGAGGTAGCCGGGCGGTGGTGGCGCACGCCTTTAATCCCAGCACTCGGGAGGCAGAGCCAGGCGGATCTCTGTGAGTTCGAGGCCAGCCTGGGCTACCAAGTGAGCTCCAGGAAAGGCGCAAAGCTACACAGAGAAACCCTGTCTCGAAAAACCAAAAAAAAAAAAAAAAAAGTCAGTGAAGAGGACCTGGAGTGGTAGCTGAGTTGGTAGAGTGCTTAGTAGCATGCACTAACTCAAGCACTGCATAAAACCAGACATGGTGATGCCTGCCTGGCATCCCAGCAATCCACAGATAGATAGAGGTAGGGGGATTAGACATTCAAGGTCATCCTCAGACATGCAGTGAGCTCAAGATCATCCTAGGCTACATAAATAAGACCCTGTCTCAAAAAATAAAATAGTAAATTAAGAAAAAACAGGGAAATAAATTGATTTTTCTTAGCCAGGATGTAAGTAAATCAATCTTTTGTGAGATGGAATCATAGTCTTCATACTGTGACCCATATTGAGATCAGAAACTTCTAGCATGAACATCTACTCTTAGAGCAGAATGCTCTCAATTTATATCTCTCTGTGATCACCCTTGACATTGCTTTGCTGGCTCTAGTCTTTACCTTCTATATGCTCCCAACCTCTCCTGTTGCTAGGCTGTTCTGTACCCTGTGTCCAGAGTGACCTTTCCCAATCCTCTGTCTGAGCTGTGGCACTCCCATACTGATCATTGCTCAGCTCAGCAGTGGGATGATGGGAGGGGCTGGCATGTGTGCAAGCCAGGGTTGGTTTGAATGTCATCCTGGACATTTCTTTAGTTGTGTGAGCTTGGGCAAATTGTTCTCCCACAGTCTTGTTCTTCCAATATATAAAATGAGGTGGCAGGGTAATGGTTATACCTAACTGGTGGGGTTGTTGTCAATGACATGACAATTGTCATTAAGGTACACACATCACTTGGAGACGACCTAAAATGTATTATCAATAAATATTAGCTACCATTCTCATTCCTCCCATTTGCCCAGCTGGCAAATGGAAGATTGTTTAGCATGGGGAGCTCAGCTCAGCACTCCTTTGGATTCCCCCCACCCCTACTTTCCACAGCATCCTGCTCTGACTGCGTTCTAGAAAATGATTTGCTCCACATAGCCCACCAAGCATCTACCACTGTGCTGCTGCATGTGGCTGCATTTGCTGAGGATGCTCTTAACTCCAGTCTCCAGCTAAGGAGCTCTTTTCTATGATTAAAACTGAGCCTGAGGTTACTGTCTAGTTTTATAGTCCCATCACTCCTAGCATCAAGGCAACCTTGACCCTATGACCTAACATGTTTCTGTGACACCTCATACATGGTTCCATCAGAGCAGTCCTCACTCTGGACTGTTTCCTCTGTGTCTAGATTGCTTCTTTACTATAAGTAGTTTTGAGAACAAAAATTACAGCCTGTGTTCCATCTCTAATGCTAGTACAAGTCTAAAATGTATCTGGAATTTAGTCAGACATTTGCTGAACCTATGAACAAATGAGTAAGAGAGAATGAATGAATGTTCATACCAATTGGAACCAAAAGCTACCAGATGACATGTTTTGGGAACTTTTGGTCATATCCACAGTACCTAGAAATAGCCTCACAAGAAACAGGATTTTTAGATGAATGAACAAAAGAAATTCTATGTACATAGACTTTTCTGAACTTGTGGGCATGCACTCTCTAGGGAATATACAGGAGCAGCTAAACTGTGTTGCTGGCCTTGAGAATGCAGCAAAACTGAGTTGGTGCACACATGCACACACAAGCACCCTTATGATCTCCTACATTTCTGCCGGCAGACAGGCCTTGAGTCTCCTCCTATGTAGTTAACACATCTGTTACAAATTAGTTATTGTTCTCTTAATGTTTTGCTCTACTCATCGAGAACCAATGGACCTTGAGAGTTGCCTCACAGACATGCTTTCTTTAGTTTTCAGTGAGTGAGGTGTTTGTTTAGTTATTTGTTTTGTTTGTAGTGGGTTTGAATATAGGCATGCAGCTGTCGACTTGAATGTATTCCAGAGGCATTCAGATATTCAGCAGACTTCTTGGAAACATGATCTAACAAAAGATATGTGTTATCTAACAGCAGCAGGGTGAAGGTTACATGAGGTTACTCCCATGCTTCCTTGCAATAAAAGGAGCTGGACTGGAGAAGGAAAATAAAATCTGTCATAATGGCTTGTTTTGACTGCCCTGAGAATTCTTCTTCAAAAGCTACTTAGAAGTTAAAAGGAGGTCAATACTTTTATCCACTCAAGAATGCAGCCTGTGGCCTCTCAAAGGCTTCAGCTGGATAAATTCTCAATCTACGTGCCAGTGGTGCTGTGTGATAAACTGGCAATTACAACGAACAAAGTTTCATTTTAACAATGGTCTTTGCACCAAACATTGGAAATGACTTTAAAATCTGTCACTCGCTTCTATTATAAACCATATATGTGTGGGAAAGGGATGGGGATACAAAGTGGGGGAGTTAAGAGTCTAAGAATTTCACTTAATCTCAACATTCCTCAGACTGGGGACCCATATTGACCTCATCTGTGAAAACACCTCAAAATAAAGGCTGAGGGCTTTAGAAGAGCTCGATGGAGAATGGTTTAGCAAACAGTCATCTTGGCTGTTCCTCAGGACATGCCTCTTAGTCGTTGCCTGAGAAATATCTGAAAGAAGATGATCATTCTATCATGCATTAGAATTTACTTGTATCTTGAGGTACAAAATGGAATTTTCTAAGGTGCCTGTACTGTTCATTCTCTAAAGCTTTCCCAAAGAAATGTTCTGAGACAGAAAGTCTGAAGGAAACCCTATAGCCTGAGCCCTCTCTGACCCATGATCCCAAGGGGTTTGCTTGCAGAAGGTGCTGACTTCAGAGTTTAGGATTTTAGTGAAAGCTGTTCCACTGGCATAGTCCTTGTAGCCCAAGGAGATGGGAATAGTGGGATCTTCTAGAAAGACAAGTTCGGATAATTAGTAGCAAACTAAGACATGGTGGTAGGTGGAATTCCCAAATGGTCCCTGTGATGGCTAACTGTGACAGTCAACTTGATGGGATTTAGAATCAAAACGGAAGGCTGGAGAGATGGCTCAGAAGTTAAGAGCACTGACTGCTCAAGCAGAGGATCCAAATTCTATTCCCAACCAACCCAGTGTTGCTGCATTCTCAAGGCCAGCAACACAGGACCTATATGTACATCCACATGGAAGCTCACAGTCATCTGGAAACTCCAGTTCTGGGGGATCTGGCTGCCTTCTGACTTCCTCAGCATCAGGTGGTACACATTCATACATGCAAGGGGAGTACTCGTATACTTAAAATAAATAAACAGTAACATAAAATAAATAGAATTGAAATGGAGACAAATTTCTAGGTATGTCTGTAAGAACATTTCTAGATTGAGATCACTGAAATGGGAAGACTCACCCTTAAGAGGGCAGTACCATTCCATTGGCTGGGGTCCTGGACTGTATAAAAAGGAGAAAGCAACCACCAGGTGATACAGTTCAGGGGTAGAGTGATGAGATCCTAGGTTCAATCTAGCATTCCAAGAGATGGGAAGAGAGAGAAAGAGGAAAGGCAGTGGTAGAGAGAGAGATTGATTGATGATTGATTCGCTGTTCTCTACTTTCTGACTGATGACATAATATAACCAGCTACCTGCGGCTTCAGTCTTTGCCATGATGGACGGTATCCCCGGAACTATAAAATAAACCCTTTCTTCCCAAAGTGGCTTTTGTCAGGTATTTTGTGGCAGCTGTGAGTCAAATAACTAATGCAGCTCCCAAGATCCCTGTCCTGTACAGACTTCACATAGCTAACTCTGTCCCTGGAGCATGGACAGGGCCTGGGCATATGAGAGGGTGTACACTGTGATCACATGGTACTTTAAGACAAATGTTCAGGGATGCTGTCATTAATAAGGGTCCAAATCAGTTGACTCTGATTAATCAAATGGATGATAATGATAGAGAGACTTGATGTGATCAGATAAAGAACTTCTTAAAAGAGGTGTGGAGCACCTCTTGAAGAAAAAAATTGTCTTTTCAGTGCCATACTGTGAGCAGCCTACAGAACCAGAGCCTCAGGAAGCCCATGGCCTTGGTCATACAGTTAGAAGAAGCCATGTGTGAACTCTGTAATAATGGACTCATATTGTTTTCAGCTGCTGAATTTATGATGATCTGTTCTACAGAGTTAGAAAACTGATCTGGCACAGTATCTACCAGAAGAGTCAAGCAAAAACCACTACCACCACCACCACCACCACCACCACCACCACCACCACCACCACCACCACCACCACCACCACCACCACCACAATAAAATAAGGTCAAGCACATTATAAAATATGTGCAGGACAGGGGACTAAGCTAGCATTCTAAGTCTAGCTTTGTCTGAAAATAATATATCATATGCTGGTTAGTTTCTGTCAACTTGACACAAATTAGAGTTACCAGAGAAGAGAGACCCTCTGTTGAGTGATCAACTCCTTTAATTGGCCCGTGGGCCAGTCAATGGGGGCATTTTTTGATTGATGGTTGATGTGGGAGGGCCCAGCCCACTGTGGGTGGTGCCACCTCTGGCCAGGTGGTCTTGGGCTGTATAAGAAAGCAGACTAATCAAGCCATGAGGAAAAAGACAGTAAGCAGTGTTCCTCTATGATTCCTGCCTCTGCTCCTACTTGAGTTCCTGCCCTGACTTATCTTAGTAGTTGACTGTATTGGGATGTGTAAGCCAAATAAACTCTTTCCTCCCAAACTTGCTTGCTTTTGGTTAGTGGTTTTTTTTTTGTTTTTTTTTGTTTTTTAATCACAGCAATAGAATAGCAGACCAGAACAGGCCAAGTCAGGAGACCACTAATCACATGGCTGTGACTGTATTTAGAGTCACATGTCCTTTATCTGTTCTTCAGACTCTCTCCCACCCATTTCTCTTCTAGGAATAATTTCTCTGGCCTTCTTCCTCTATGCTAGGTCCCTGTTGTACACCCCATGAACACAGAGAAGATGATGCCAGGATATTTATTCATGGTCTGGTAGAAGAATAAGATGTACATAAATAAAATATGTGTGGTTGAGTGTGTTAAATGCTCACATATTTGTCTGTATGCATATGATAATATATATTTCTTTATTTAAGTTATAACTATACATGTATACTTTGGGAGGAGCAGCAGTTGAGATTGGTTCAAGTCACTTTGCAAAAGGCTTTTTCTATATAAAAGGATTGAAGAGTAGAGTGGACATTTTTGCTGCTGCTAACAAATGGTGAAGAATTATGAAAAATACTATACAGTGAAGTAATGTAATCTATGCTGAGTTGTGCGAAGGTGTGTGTGACCATAATGGGGATCTAGGAAGCAAGAGAAGCAGTAAAGAAACTAGCACAGGGTGCAGACTTGTCCATCTAACAGTGAAAGGCAATGAGGGTTGGCTAAATTTTAAATAGCTATCGTTGAATCTGTGCTCCAGAAGTGACAGACATGTGAGTGGCAATCTCCAGTGTCTGCAGAGTGGGACAGAGGATGGAGTTGACAAAGCATGAACTCCAGTGTTGGGAACTCTGCTGCACTCTAGCTAGAATGGGGAAGGGTTCACCTCAAGGTCTGCAGGTCTGAGAGTACCCCAGGAATAGGAAAAGCTCAGGAACACAGCTCCACCATTTGGGCTTGGTGGCCTGCCTGTGGCCCTCTGGGAAAGTTCAGGCACATTCTAGCTCAGACAATTTTAGCACATCATTTCCCTCATCACTTCCTTACTGGAGATATGAATCAGACTCAAGTTCTGTACATGCTGGGCAATCACCCTACCACTGAGCTACATTCCCGTCCCTCTACCATGTATGAAAAGTCCCTGTATTCACCCTGCAAAGATGATTTTAGCTTATTTCCCCTTTGTATTCTCATACTCATTGTTACTCAAAGACATGCTCTCTCAGAGGGGCAAGTTCCCTGCAGGACAAGGCCAAAGCTGAAAGGATCTCTCACTTGACCAACTAGATCAACTGATTCATATGGTAGGAAAGGCACCCTGCTCTTTCTTCAGACTCAGGACTATGATGTTCTTTTTTCTATCATACTCTAAATAAGCTGTACCGACATTCACTCCATCCACTCACTTATTTATTTACTTACTTCTTTACTGACAATTATTTGTTTGAACAAAGATCCTATTTTACACCCTGCAGTGGAATGTTTAAGCTCTCATGGAGCTGGCACAGATGGAGGAGAATATGAGCAGTGAGCCAATAAATGAATGAGAAAACTTTGAAGTTTTAAGTTGTTACAGCTTGAATGTGCCTTCCTCAAAGAGCATATATTGGAGGCTTAGTCTTTAAAGTCATATGTTCATATTACTTGGAGGTAGAGCCTTTGGGAGGTAAATAGGATTAGACGATGTCATGAAAATCAAGGGTAGCATCTTTTATGATTGTATTAGTGGATCTTTAAGAAAAACACAGAACAGAACAGGGTTGGGAAGATAGTTCAGTAGAAGTGCTTGCCTTGCAAACATGAAGACCTGAATTTCATTCCCAGAATCTACATGAAAAATAAACAAACCCCCCGGTGTTAGGGTACATCATGCAATCCCAGTGCTGTGGAGGTAGAGGCAAGAGGACGCTTGGAACTCAATAGTCAACCAGTCTAGCTTAATAAGTAAACCCCAGGTCTCAGTGAGAGACCTCATCTAAGAAACAAACAAACAAACCCAAGATGAATGACATCTGAAGAATGTCATTGACCTCTAGGTTCCATATGTGTACACATACAACCCTCCCTTCCTTATGCACTCACACACACACACACACACACACACACACACACACACACACACTAAATAAATAAAAGGGGCTTCTGAGCTAGCTTGCAATGCCTTTTGCCATGTCGTAATGCAGCAAGATGACTCTCCCCTGATGCCAAGTAGATACCTATATCATGTTCTTAGACTTCCCAGCCTCTAGAAAACTTCCAATAAACTAAGTAAATTTCTATTCTTTACAAATTACCTTGTATGATTCAGTTATAGCAACAGTTTCATGCATGCTAGGCAGGTACTCTACCAACTGAGCTACATCCTCAGGCCCAAGACCCTTCTTATGACCCATAATTTCTTAAAACAATTATATTGAGAAGGTACGTAAAGCCCTAAAAACAAAGATGACCCTGATTATGTCTTATATAAACTTGCTGAAGTTCCCCAAATTTGGAATAGTCTCCCTATTTGCAGTGAAGTCTTTCCAGAATACAAAATACAGGTGGGGGGGGGGCTTGTTTTTCTTACTGTTTTAATCAAATGGACACATGCACAGAAAAATCTTCTCAGCTGTGATGCTTATCATTCTATGAGCTACTAGATACTATTATTGACAGCCTAGAACTGATACTGATGGGTCGCAAGACTGGGGACAAATTTCTGAAAGCCACCATCCCAAATAGTACACAATAGCGATATAATGTAGTACTCAGTCCTGAGGTTTGGTTGTCACAGTTTCTAGTTTCAAACTGTTGCTTGTTACACTGGCAGCAGTTCTCTGTTCCCAGGGCCCTTGGTGTAGCCCACACCAGCCTGCTACTCTCCCTAGAAGGATCTGGGACCACATGTCTCCATTAAACCAATGTCTACCTCTCAGACTGTAGACCTGGCCTTCCATGATGTCTTTAGAAACTCTCTGAGGAAAGAAAGCCATTTCCTTGCAGTGGGATTCTATTGGGATGTAAGACCCCTGCCAAGTTGCTCACACCTGTACACACAAGAATGCCCCCCCCCCAGTTCTCACTCATCACCACTGATCACACTTCCTAACTGCACAGAGGCTTCATCTCTCCAAGTGTGTCAGGCCCAGAAGGGGTGGTAGAAGAATCCCTTACTTGCGTTCAACAGAGCTCGGATCTTCTTTTCTTCTTCTGCTTCTTGAAGTACCTTCTCAGCCAGTGTCTTCTCCTCTGATTCGATGCATATGTCAGCTTCCCGGAGGTATTGCAGGTAGTCGATCTCCCGCTGGGCACGTTCCACTCTTAGTGCCAGGTTGTCGACTGCACTCTTGTATTCACTTGTGTGGGTCTGACACTTCCCCAGCATGATGGAGATGTTTTTTGAGAATTCCTGGAAGTCTTGAATGTATGCCCTTGTTGTTTGGGTACATTTTTCCAGCCCTTTCTTCAGACAGGAGATAAATTACCAAAGTTACCAAATTACTGCAAATTATTTCAATTATTCACATAATACAAATAGCTATCATTCATAGAAAAAGATTATTAGAAAAGTATAATAAAAAGGAGCAAATAATCCATAATCCTAAATTCATAGGTACTACTAGTTTTTAAATTTTCCAATTTAAAATGTATTTCATGATGCATATAAATATATATTTGCACATAATTTTACTAAATATCTGTTTATTTTAACTTGCTGATATATTGTTATCATTTAAATATCGTTCTTACATTATGATTATGTTATATTATTATATATTATCATATCATTATAGTACACACTATAATTTTATTGTGTTGATCATGTTTTTCTTATTAACAAGTGAAACTCCTATATAATTGTTGTACATGTGATATTTTGATGTAGAATGATTAAATCAAGCAAGTTAAGACATATATATTTACTTTTGAGGTAGTAAAAAATCTGTTCTCTCAATATCTAGGTATGCAGTGTATTGCTATTTTCTATGGTAATGACAGGTACAATAGATCTCTTAGACATGTTCTTTCGTGTGTGTGTGTGTGTGTGTGTGTGTGTGTGTGTGTGTGTGTGTGTGTATGTATGTGTGTGTGTTTGTGTGTGCATCTGTGTGTCTATGTGCATATGCAGGTGTACACGTGGAGGCCACAAAGCAACATCAGCTGCCTTTCACAATTGTTTGAACCCCTTATGCTTTGAGGCCGTGTCTCTCATTGAATCTGAAGCTCATTAACTGTCTAGCCTGCCTAGCCAGCAAGCCCCAGAGAACTGCCTGCCTTTGCCTCCACAGCACTGGGCTTACAGATGGACATCACCACACCTTCCTTTTCATGTGGGAGCTGGGGATCTGAACTCAGGTCCTCATGCTTAGGCAGCACACTGTACTGACTGAGTCATCTCCCTACCACCAGAACTTATTCTAATGGAAACTTTATATTCTTTGATCAGTATCTCCGTACTCCTCAGGCTTCTCTGTTTTTATGAGTTCAACTTTTTCAGATTAAATGTATACTGAAATCTTTCATTTAGTGTTTATCTTCTCATGGCTGGCTTATTTCACTCAGTAGAAGATCTTGCAAGTCCATCTACAGTGTCATATATAAGCTTCATTTCAAAGGATGAACAACAATGTATTGTGTAGATATGCATTTTCTTTACCCATATGTAACATAATTTTAATAAAATGCAAGCTTTTTATTAAGTTGAAATCCCATTGTTTGTTCTATTAAACACCTTTAAAGAAACATTTAGTTTTCCGTTTTTTCCCCACTCAATGTTAAGGAAAAAAACTATGTATTTACATTTTTATGTCCTCAGTTATTTTATTAGGCTAGATTCCCAGAAATAAGTTCCATTCCTTTATATCTGGCACAAGTTAAGGATATAGTAATACTCAATGAATACTTGGTGAATGGAAAAATACATGAATGGAAATGGGGTTGCTAGGTCACAGAGTTGGTAGTTAAAGCTCACTTGGTGACATTGACTAAGATCCTCTTCACAAATGTAAAACTTTTTACTCCAAACATAATTGTGTAGGGCACCTTCACTTGGAAGAGAAAGAGATAGAGTCATGAAAAGCAGCAGCAGCAGCAGCAGCAGCAGCAGCAGCAGCAGCAGCAGCAGCAGCAGCAGACAGAGACAGAGATGGATAGAGAGAAATAGAGAGATACAGAGACAGAAAGACAGACCTTGAGAAATAGAGAGAGACACAGACACAGACACAGACACAGACACAGACACACACACACACACACACACACACAGAGAGAGAGAGAGAGAGAGAGAGAGAGAGAGAGAGAGAGAGAGAGAGAGAGAGAGAGATTGAAATAGAAACAGGGAGATAATGAATATTAATAATTCTCAAGTATCTCAAGTATCTATTTTCCCTTTTCCTACTCTCCCACATGCCCCTCTCAGGACAAGCCCTGCATGCCTGAGTTGTCAAGCCTCTGCCTTGACAGTGCCTGCCACCTGGGACTTGGCTTCTCCTCCAGGTTAGAACCTAGTGGTCAAAAAAGGACATATTTTTATCTTCTACAGAACATATCTAAGCATCTACAGAGCATATCCAATTTTCCAAATCCACATCCAGGGCTGTGAATGTCTTACTTTGTGCGTTATTCCCTTGTCTGTAGACAAACTCTCACAGTACAAGGGGACAATGCATACCTAGGAGTTTAACTGTTGCTGAAGCCTAAGCAAATTTTTGGCATTTTAAGCAGATGAGGTTGGCAGTGTGTCCATGATGGAAGCAGGAGCGCAGTCAGAGGCCTGGGACCTGGGGATGCTTCAACCACAGCTTCCAGGCCCCCACCTGCTCACTGGCCAATGTGAGGAAATGTGTTTAGATTGCTCTGTGGACTTACTTTACTGAGACTATAACTAGGCAGTACCATCATTTGGATTTATAGATTTTTTTTTTTAGGAAAACATAGAAAATAAATGTTTGAGATAAGAGTGTCCTTGAAAGAACATGCATAACATGCCAATTTAACTTGTGCAAGAGCCAGGCATTTTAAAGTGGAAGGTTATATTTGTGCCCAAGAACATGGCTAGCCTATAAAAATATGGAATTTTGTTCATTTGTTTTTGTTTTGAGATAGGGTCCTACATAGTCTAAACTGGCCTCAAACTTTCTATGTAGCCAAAGATGACTCTGAACTCCTGGGTCCTTCTGCCTCCACCTCCCGAATGCTGAGATTACAGGTACATGCCAACACCTGGCTTACTCCGTGCTAGGCATTGAATCCAGGGCCAGCCCTAGTGTTAGGCTGGCACTCCACCTACTGAGCCACATTCCCAACCACATGTCTTTGCCTGTTCTAATGAGGTGGAAGCTCAAGTGCGTCCCCTTTGTTTAACATTACGAAAAAAACTCATTTCTAAGCCTAAGTCCAGCTAAGATTAAAAAGTAAAAATTCACAATGAGCTTCTGTGTATACTACCGAATTTTATAGTCACTTAACAGTTTACCATAAAAAGGGAAGAAGAAAAAAGCTGGAATCAGTTAGCATCCTAATACAATAAAAGATGAAGAAAATGTGACCACAGCTGTGATTTCATACTTTGAAGACTGAACGGTTAGGTTTTAAATGTTCAACAACCTGGAAATTTACTCAGTGGACCAGGCCATATTCTGAGTATGGATTAATGACCCAAAGTAAAACACCCCCAATTTCTCAAAGTTGAAATCTCTTCATTAAATTTTCAGAATATCATTTGAAGTTAAGTTCTATCTCTATGTCCATTTTATAGGTGAGAAAAACTGCCAGGGCCAAGTGTAAAATGAAGCCTTGCTCAAAGTCTAGTGATAGAGTGGTCTGGACTGGAAGCGGCATCCTCAACTGCTAGGCTACGCACATCTGTAATGGAAGCATAGCGATGATTCATTCTGTAACTGGAAGACATGCATCCTAGCTGACAGGAAAGTGCGGGTACAATAGAGTGACTTCCAAGAGACATTCTCCGAGTGAGGGGAACACACGTCACCTACCTCCAAGACTTGGAAGCGCTGGTAGATGTAATGTACCATAGCTGGGTCCTGGGCATGTTGTGGTGGGGGCAGAAATGCTGTGAGGAAGAGAATCAGTGAACAAGCTCTCCGAAGAGTCATCATCATCCTGTACACTCCCCAGTAGCAGAATTTCTTACACTTTGTTTCTCTAAAGAGACTTAAGGGTCCAGGTAGTGTGATCTCTGGTTTTCTGTCTGCCGCTGTGGCAATTCCTTGGAAAACAACGCTTTGCACAGCCAGAGAACAAAGTCCGCTTGTTATTCTACCCAGTGTATGATCTCAGTTTCAAGCTGGTGATCAAGTCCAGCTGTTGGCAAGTCAGTCCCTGGAGGCCTCGCTTGCTCATTTGGTGCAGAGAGCTCCCTGGGTCCAGCATCTGCTGCTTGGACATGCACAGACCCTTTCCAGGCAAGTGGCTGGCTGCATATTGCTTGTAGATCTAGAGCGTATGAAATGGGGTGGGGGTGGGAGGTCTTTCCGCCCTTCCCCTCCCCCAGCTTTTTTACTTTTGTTTTCCTCCTCCCTAATGGACTGTGCAGTCCAATCACAGGCCTAGCTCAACACAGGCCACCCCCTAGTTCTCAGTGTTGGAATTTCAGTTCAGTTTCTGGCAGAAATTCCAAGGATCCTTTTCCAAGAAGTTCTGTTAGGAGACCCCACCTCTCTTTCTAGACTTCCCTTGCATTCTTGTAGCTCTTAAAGGCGTAGCAAGGAAATGTGAACACTAATCTATACCATCTCACAAAAGCCAGTGTGCAGCGGAGGGGTACATTGATTGGGCCACAGGCCTGGCTACTCAGGCTGACAGCTGAGAATTGTCAGGATTGATCTTAAAAGAAATTGCTTTCTTTTTATTTTCAGATGTATATTAAAAATTCATGTGTATGTGTATACATATGAGTGTGGGGCCCACAATGACCCATAGAAGGTACTATCAGAGATTCCCTGGAGCCGGAGTTACAATCTCTCTATGTGGCTGCTGGGAATTGAACTCCAATACTCTGCAAGAGCAGCAAGTGCTCTTAATGGCTGAGCTATCTCCTCAGCCTTGGAAGAAATTTCATAGGAGGAGAATGATTGACACAGTGGTACTTGCAGCATTGAGCCATCAGGAAATGAAATTCATTGTGAGGAAGTCTTAGAGTTTCCTCAGAATTACCTTTAGCAGCAGGCTAGAAGTCCAGCTGAAGATAAATCACACTGCGAGAGCAAAGACATAAAACCTTCCAATTTTATTTTTCCTGTTCTGCTGCTGTCTGTCTATCTTGACCTCTCTTTCCATAGGCAGACCTAGGACCCTACCTCCATGTTTTTTTTTTTATTTTTTTTTTATTTTTTATTTTTTTTATGAATCTCTTTCAAAAATATGGAAAGTTGGAGCATCTGTAAAGTATGGAAAGGCCCCTGGCCAGGAGTCAGAAGACCTGATTTTGCATTTGGTCCATACACGAGAAGCTAAAATTGAAAATCTGAGAATTGTCCATTGGTAACTCTTGAATCTCCTTGTTCCTAAGTGATGTTCCTCTCCAGTCTTCTTTGACATGATTGTCATCCTAACTGGTTCTCCCCTACATCCTTGGTAAAATCATAAGCAGTAGTTCCTTATTCTTGAGAATAATTGCTCCTGTTTCTGAGAATCATCTTTGAACTCCTCCCCAAACTAGCTGAACTTTAGCTGACTTCTCTTAAATCCTTATTAAAAACAAAAACAAAATACAACTGCCCTCTAAATCTGTGTCTTTGTACCCTTAGATTAGTACAGCTCCTAGACAGCATCAGAGAATTTTTGTTTTGTTTTGTGGATGGTGGTTGACACAGAAACTGACAACAGATCAAACTACCAAAAATAAGTGACTGTGGCATACTCAGTTACTAATGGGACATTTACATCATAGATCCCCAAGGCTCAGTACCATCAGGAAAGAGGGGACAGAAGGAGTGTAAATGCCAGAGGTTGGAGTATCTTTTGGACATGATAGGACCTCTGCATCTATTGACTCACAGAAGGTATGGTTTCCTACAAAAGATCAAGCCAGACAACTCTCCAAATGGAGTAGGGAGGAGTTCATGAGCCCCCACCCCTGAGGAGCTAAGGACAGATGATGACTTCTGGGGAAAGGAGAGTCAGTTTTCTTTAAGGGTGTGGTTCCTGGTCAGTTGACCATGTTCCAATGGACGGCCCTAGACCCAGAGCTATATGGACAGCACATATTGAAGTTGATGGGTTATTTTAAAAAGGTCTGAAAGGCTGAGGAAACAGTTTAGCAGTAAGTATTTGCCAAGCAAGCCCACAGCCCTGGGTTCCATCTCCAGCGTCTAAAAAAAAAAGTCTGCCTGACATAATCTTTCCAAAGTGAGAATGCTCTCTCCAAAGCTGCTGCTGCTGCTGCTGCTGCTGCTGCTCCTCCTCCTCCTCCTCCTCTGTCCAGGACCACCACTGTTCAGCTCCAAAGCTCCTTGTACAAGGCATTTTTAAATAAAATGCCCCATACTGTGCTGATTTTCTTTCACTAATGCCTCAAGCTGTATCCCTGGGGTTGTGAGGTAAGGATGCAAAAGGATCAGTGAGGAAGACCTTGAGTGTATCACAATTAACACTGGTGGTGTGACTGTGCACAGCCTTCCCCTGGCTTTCCTATACCATGCTTACATTTTGTATTTTTTTAAAACAAGAAAACACACATATAGTGAAGGCTAAAGAACCTCCAGGCAATCAGTGAAGAGGTATCCCCTTGCTTAGCTCTCAGGAATTTCCAAATCCTCAGGCTGCTTCTTGCTTACTGCTACTCCCAGGGTTTTTTTTTTTTTTTTCTTTCTTTTTTTTTTTGGGGGGGGGGGAGTTGACTCCAAAGAGCCTGGCTCTGCCTTGGCAGGGACTCGCATTTCTTTTTGCGAGTGACTCAGGCCCCTGCTCTCTCTGAAGTCATCAGCATCACATGGAAAAGTCTGACTTCTGACTAAAATAGCTGTTCAAATACCAAATGGAGGCAACAAATCTTTTTTTTTTTTTTTTTTTTTTTTTTTTTTTTTTTGGTTTTTCGAGACAGTGTTTCTCCGTGTAGCTTTGCGCCTTTTCCTGGATCTTGCTCTGTAGACCAGGCTGGCCTTAAACTCACAGAGATCCACCTGCCTCTGCCTCCCAAGTGCTGGGATTACAGGCGTGCGTCGCCGCCGCCGCCGCCGCCGCCGCCGCCACCACCACCACCGCCCGGCTGGAGGCAACAAATCTTAAACATCAGAATGGATGAGCTGGGGGACAGATTCATGTTCTTGTGACTAGAGGGTTCATAAAGAAAAGATAAGCTTAGCTTGGAGACAATCCCTACTTTGACTGACACCCATTGGCCTGCCGTGTCTACTTTTGCTCACAGCAATCCTACTTAGTGGCTGCTGTGTTCATGAGGCTGTAAGACAGCCTGCTGGACCTTAGCCTACAGCAGGCATAAAGTCATTCACCTTACTCTGTGTAGTGTTTCCTTCACAATTAACGTCTGGCCTTGACCCTAAATTTATGAATGAGGATAGTGACCAAGTATTGTGACCCACCTTGTTCCTCTACAAGCATCAAGCTCTTCTGCTTCCTGGTAGGAAGCTCTCCAGCTCTTAGAGACTCACTGCTGTTTACTCAGTGTGGGTAGTCCTGGATCTGAAAGCCCAGTTAGCCACCTTCGTTGTTGGTGACTCCTTTTGTTACATTTTCTTCATGTTAACTAACCACTCACTTGACTTCCAGGGCCTTCTTGGCTCCCAGCATCTTCCACTGTGCTGAGAGATGTTGGGCAACTCTGAGAAAGTCTGTAAGGAGGAGAATCTACCTTATCAAAGAGGAAGAACCCAGCTCAACAGAATCTCCCTAGGAGAGAGATTCCTGATTCAGGAGCGAGTGGTGAAGTTTTCTGCTTTCTCTTCTCTCCCTTTTGATTCCTTTCTCTTTTCCCCAGCCTTATCCCTTTATCCACTACTCCCCACTCCAGCTACCCTCCCCCACCTAATAGCTATTGCCTTAATGTCTTGCTCAAATCTTTCAACCTCTTACAAGTAATTGCCTTGTTTCCTGCATGAGTGATTGCAGTGGCCTCTAATTCCCTGTGTTCATCTCTAGATGAAGCATTGAGTGATTTATGGCAAAATGAAAGAAGCTCTTTACAACATGACCTTAGCCAACCTTGCTTACTTCAACTTCTACCACTGCCCACATTCATCCTCCACAAGAGCCATGTCTGATTGTCTCCAAACTCCAAACATTTGATGATGTGGTGGTTTCTATGCTTGTGTTGGGGGTTGCGGGGAGGTACAACCTAGAATATTTTCTCCTATTGTAACTACAAGTTCTTGCTCATCTTTCTTCAGGTCTTCCTACCACCTGACTGCCACCCAGGCAGGATAGTCCCCTCTTCATCTGTTCTAGAACACTGAGAATTCTGACTTCTGGGAATTTGAAGGAAAGGTTCTTCTGCACATGGGTGCTCTGGTGGAGAGGCATGGGTGGGTAGCCTCTGGGGCAGTGGGTGTAGAAAGAGGAAAGGATGTACCATTTTTATGAGCTGAACTGTATCCCTAGATTCCTGTTTGCATCCTAGTCCGTGTGGTCTCGGAATATAACTATATTTAGAGACAGAGGTGTTATATTTGGAGACAAAGGTGGTTAAATGAGAGCCAGTTCCTGAGGTCGACCCTAAACCTGTCTAACTGATGTCACTACAGAAAGAGCAAATTTAGACATAGGTACAGATACAGATAAAAGACTGTGTGTGGGAACAGTGAGAACATCTGCAAGCCGAGGAATGTGGCCTGAGAGAACCAAAGATATGGACACTTTGATCTTAACCTTCCAGCCTCTGGAACTGAGAGAAACTAAACATCTATCATCTAAGTTGCCTGGTCTGTGGTATTTTGTTCTAGAAACCCACAACAACTAAAGTAAGCACTGATTTATAAAATACATTGAGAGTCTAATAATGGAGTACAAGGTGTTATTGGTCAGAAGTGAATTGACAAGGGACTTCCTGGGTGACATGCTGTTGAGCGCCAACTCCAGCCATCCCACTGGACATTTGTGCTTGGATATGGGCCAAATACCACATGTGTGGCCTGTTTTCAATGATCTTTTTCATCAAACTTCCTTTGGAACCATTTCTTTAAGCTAACAGTGTCATATTTTATCTCTGACAAATGCAGAAATGGAGGTATAATTCTGGATTATATCTATTTAGTCAGTCACCAAAAAATAAACTTGCCACATGTATATATATATATATATTCCTTTCTTTTTTATCCTGCTAATTCCTCACTTAATGGCATTTCCTACTATTTCATTTGTTTAGCAAATGTTTTTTTGCTACTTATTTGTGTTCCAGGTATTCGACTATACTCTAGGGATACAATGACAGACACAGTAGACAAATTCCCTGTCCTAATAGGTGAGTCAATCATATGGGTTCATAAGTATAGTGTACCATAATTGTTATAATTACATGGTTATAAGGACAACACTAATTGCCTCGACAGCACCAAGGAGGGCTCAGTGAATCTGGGGTGACTTCTCAAAGGAAGAAAATCTTAATTAAGACCCAAAGGATACATAGACATGAATTCTACAAAGTGGATAATGAGAAGGAGAAGTAGAAAATGTTCCTAAAGTAGAAGCAGCATTTCATGCAAAGAACAATGACCTAGGGAGGGCTTAGCAGACTTGGGGAACTAATGTAAAGGATGTATGATGGCATTTCTATGGGGATAGGAGAATGCTATACTTTAGAATTCCCAGGAAATAGACTCTGAGGCCAATTCACATACAAGATGTCTCTGAGGGTGTGCTTTTTGGAACAATCCTATGAGGGAGGAAGGGAAGAAGACCAGGCAGAGAGGGGAGTTGAGTTGCACTACCATTGTAACACAAATCCCAACTGAGTCCACAAGGAGGTTGGAGTCTGGGTGGGCTATTTTAGTTATGTGTCTCGTTGTTGTGGAGAAAATGCCCTACAAAAGCATCTTAAGGAAAGAAGGGTTTATTTTGATTCAGTTTGACTTACAGGGAAGTGAGGATGGTGGGAGCATGACGTAGCTGGTCACGTTGCATCAGCAGTCAGGAGACAAAGAGATGAATGCTGGTGCTCAGTTGCTTTCTCCTTTTTATTTAGTTCAGAAACCCATCCGGTTCAGGGTGACTCTTTCCTCTTCACTTAAACCTTTCTGAAAACATCCTCCTAGACACACCCAGAAGCATGTCTCCATGGCGATTCTGAACCTAACCAAGTTGACAGTGTAGATTAACCATCACAGAACCCATTAGGTATGCCCTAAACTGAGGCAAGGGGTCCCTGCCCTGACACTCCAACATCAATCAATTCCTTGATGAGGTAGCTTCCTTAGCTTCAGAACAATTCCCACAGAATGCCTCAGCTGGGAGCTGGGAGTGGTTAACACTCAAAGAGCTGCAGAGATGAGCATCTTTGTCTTCAATAGTAAATTTAGGCACTGCATTGATTACTCCTTCAGCATCATAAGGAGAACCCAGACATTGCCAAGTGTGTAGGACAGGATGGGCATTGTAGGAGTCATCATAAGAGCAATAAGAGAACCATAGAAGCCGGGCGGTGGTGGCGCACGCCTTTAATCCCAGCACTCGGGAGGCAGAGGCAGGCGGATCTCTTTGAGTTCGAGGCCAGCCTGGGCTACCAAGTGAGTTCCAGAAAAGGCACAAAGCTACACAGAGAAACCCTGTCTCGAAAAACAAAAAACAAAAAACAAAAAAAAAAAAAGAGAGAGAGAGAGAGAACCATAGAATTTGAAATGAGTAACCTAAGTAGACCTGTGTTTTAAGGAGACCCCCTCTTTGGAGGCCAGGCAATAGTTAGATTGGACAGATACAAGACTAAATTCAAGACACAAGATGTATTCTAAGATTGTTACAGAGATTTGTGGGAGAATATGAGAGCTAGGATAGTGTCAGTGCAGAAATTTCTAAATGGATGTCTTTCATATATAGGATGTAGAACTGACAGAACTTAGTTACTGATTGGGTGAATGAGTGACATGGTGAAGAAGGAGTCTAGCTGATGGTCAACCTCCATTCTGACCCCTTCTGTCTATTGTTTACACTGTAGCCATGGTGATGAGCTAATGTGCCAACTTACTATGAATTTTCCTGCTTAGGAGCCCCGATAGTCTGCCAGTTCTTTCCCAATAAAGTCAACATTCCTCAGACTCAGTAAAATCTTTGCAAGTAAACTGTATCTTAGCTGAGATTTACAGGAGTAACTAACTGGTCATAAAAGGGAAAGGGAATATTTATGAGATATACATCCCAGTGGAGGGGGACCCACATATGCGGTTCCACTTAATGCAGCTTTGGCAAGAAAGCTTCCCTCTTAGAATTGGGTACTCTTTGCAGATCCAGTCTCTGCAACACTGCCCTATCCTTATCACATGTCTCCCACTCAGTCTTGGAGCCTTGTTTGAGCACCACACCCTCGCCTTCCTTTATGGTCTGGGCTAAGATTTGCTGCTGGAACTGACTCTTCTTGTAAGTTACAATTTCTTAAACTTTGGGCCACACGACCCAGTAAGACTCATATTACGAGATATGGGGGTGGTGAAAACTTGGGCAGAGGTAGAAAGTTTGGAGTACTCAGACTCATGTGAGCTGTCTTACCATGCATGTCCACCAGTGCTGCCTGAGACATCTCTGCTCAGACTTGACACTGTTGTGTGCCAGCACTTCCATCTTTTATTCTATATGTTAAGATTTCTGCTCTCATGAAACATAATGGTTTCATTAGAGAAAAGACTACTAACTGAAAGTGGAAATGTTTATATGGAATGGAGGTGGGGGCTAGGAAAACAACAGGTACGGGAAAGGTTAATAAAAATGAAGACTGTGAAAAAGCCTGCTGAGTGGTGGTGGCACACGCTTTTAATCCCAGCACTTGGGAGGTAGAGCCAGGCAGATTTCTGTGAGTTTGATGCCAGCCTGGGCTACAGAGCAAGATCCCGGACAGTCACCAAAACTACACAGAGAAACCCTGTCAAAAAAAAAAAAAAAAGGAAAAAGAAAAAGCCTGTGGAAATCTGATATTTTTTGGTAACGTAGTTAAAAACATAATTAAGAAGTTTGAATAAAGATACCTTTTATGAGTGGGAAATGCTGCTCCCAGAAGCCACAGGTTATTAAATGAAAATCCCAGTGCTAGATGTGAGATACCTACTTATGAGTTGTTGCTTAGGGAGGCCTCAAAGACCCTAAATAACACATGGTATTGCCATTGTTCTTGGCTGTCCACCAGAAGGAGATGGTAAGACTCTGTTGATAAAGAGACTATCTTTGGTGGCAGAATATAGAGAATCAAATTGAAACTGAGATGGAAGCCTTGTTTCTGATGTCTAGATTTCAGAGTATAGGAAGATGCTATTCAGGCTGCTGGAAGAGCACAAATCAACAACCACCTTACCGAGCTGTGAACTCTGTGGACTACAGTACCAACCTGAGAGGCAAGACGTGCCCACTGGAGCAATACTGGCATGACTGTTAATGTGGGTAACTAACTATTTTTATTTCTATTTGAGGCTTGCTCCACAGGAAGAGATTCGTGCCTGGCACTGTAAACCTGGTCAAAAGGACATCATTCAAAAGATAATGGGAGGGGAAAATCTACTAGCATTGTTTTGCTAAATAGACACAGGGCCAAAGTGCCTTCTAAATAATCTATGTTTATACCCAAGATTAGTGCTGTTCTCAGTCTTTACCAGGGAAGTTTGTGTAGTGGATGATGGGTAATGTAGAGCCTCAAAACTGGTCAAAGAAGTGAGAATAAGTGACCATTGAATGCTCTGCCCTGCATGAGACAACTGTATCTATCACCTTCTTGGAACCTCAAAAGGAATTTTGTGGAGAAGAGGCAGAAAGAATGTGAGAGCTGGAGTATGCAGAGGGGTTCTGTCAACACAGTCTCCTGGACATAATATGATTATTGCACTCATGAACTCACAGTAGCTGTGGTTACCTGCACATCTGTCTATGGCTGCTGGGGAATGAATGAGACCGGCTCCACAAATAAATAAATTTTTGGGAGACTGGAGGCATTTTTCCCCCACTGGAACATACCAAAACATTTTTAAGCTTCTGTATTTTAATAAAATTCCTCCTAAGCATATTTCTGACTTATTTACTTTTTAAAAGCCATTATTGATTTCATTTTAAAAATTATTATTGTTACTGTGTTATTAGTATTGAGGAGCACACACCATAGTCCATTGTGGAGGTCAGAAGACAGCTTGTAGGGTCAGTCTCTCCTGCTTCCTTTACATGGGATCTGGGGATTGACTCAGGTCCTCAGGCTTGCTTGTCAAGTGCTTTACCTGATGAGTCCTCTCATTGGCACATTTGTTGTTTTCTTTATTTTTTATTGTGTCTTACCTATATTGGTGTTTTGATGGCTTGTTGGTCTGTGGACCACATGTGTGTAGTGCCCAAAGAGGCCAGAAGAGGGCATTGGACCCCTGGGATGGAAGTTATATAGATGGTTGTGAGCTGCCTTGTGGATTTTGAGAATTGAAACTGGGTCCTCTGGAAGAGCAAACTGTGCTCTTAACTGCTGAGCCACATCTCCAGCCTTACCACTTATTGTTTCTTAATGACATAAAATCTCTGAATATTTGCTACTGTACAGGGCTCTTTCAGAAATGGTTAAGGTGTGTAGAACAATTTGCAAGGGTGCTTACTGGGTGAGGACTGCCAGGGAATTTTAGTTTCTGGATCTGTCTTTCATATGTTCTCTGACATTCTGCCTACCTTGTCTTCATCCAATTCTTTGAAATGAAATGATCCAATGCTGGGCTCATTCCCTCCTAGCATGTAAAATAGCCCTATTTGGGATTAGGTTGAGACATAGCTTCAGAAATTGTTAGGGACTGTGTACTCCTTTTCTTACTCAACTGCTCTATTCCTTCCTTTTCCTGGACCACACCTTGATTTGGTGACTGGTCCCTGTAACAGGATTTACAGTAGGATTTGGGCTGATTGTCATGAGGGCCGCCCCAGAAAGGATGCCAAAGACCCATGGGGCCCACCCACACAGGTGGACGCTCACCTCTGCTCTCTCCTGAAATCACACTCTGTTTTGAATTCTGTGTCAGCATTTCTTCATGCTCTACCAGGCTGCAGCACACAGTTGTCCCCAAGGAAAGAATGAAATTTTGACAGAGAAGGACTTTGCAGGGTTTAAGTTTTCCTTGTTGCCTCTGAAGATATACAGAATTCCTTCCCCAAATATTGGGTACATTTTAGGTCCTGTTACACTTCAAGGGGAAAACATCCTCCCTGCCACCTCTCTGCCACCCTGGAGAGACAGGAAAAGACCACTTGAGCTGATGGCCTTGGTGATAGCTGTGCAGAGAGGCCCTTTTCAGGAAGAATCAACGTTCACACTCCAGCCTTCTTCAGGTCAGTGTGGCAGATATCCTAAGAAGCTTTGTTGACTTAGAATACTAAATTAATTCTTTAAAACGTTTCACAAGGCTGGGAAGGTGGCTTGGTCAGTGAAGTGTTTGCCATGCAGACATGAAGACCTGAGCTCAATCCTTAGACCCCACAACTTCAAACCCCTGCTTCTACTTCCCCAGTGCTGAGATTGCAGGCGACTCCTCTACCACACCAACCTAAGTACAACAGCATCCATAATCCGCTACACCCATCTTTTCAAATCTTTGCCAGGTATACCTTTATTAGCTCTGTCTGCAAAGTCCTTGTGCTGTGAGTCACCAATTGTCTTCACTTTGCTGCAGCAAATACTGTAGACTCTTAAATAATACGCATGTATTTCTCATGGTTCTCGAAGCTGGGAGGTTGAGATTAAGGTGCTGTTGGATTCAGTGACTCATCAGGGCTCATGTTATGGTTCATAGACAGTTGACTCTTGGTGCACCCTCATGTGGTGGGCAGCATGCTTTGTCTACTCTTCCTATTTTATGGACATTTTTTATAGACAAGGTCTATTATGTATACCAGACTGGTCTTGAACTCACAGAGGTCAGACTGCCTCGGCCTCCTGAAGGCTAGCTTTAAAGGTGTGTGCCGCCATAATAGGCTCTCTTCCTGTTTTATAAAGATGTGAAATCTACTCATGGTAGCCCTACCTAATTAACCCTCAAAATGCCCAAGTGCCATCACATTGGGAGCTGAGGATAAAACATAAGAATTCAATGGAACATAAACATTTAGTTCATGGCATCAACCTCCATTTATCAGCAACATTGTGAATAGAAATGAGGGAAACTCTCCAAGATGATCTTGGCATACATTTAAAAAAAATTATGTGTGTAGGCACTTGCACACTTGCACGCACGCACAAGTGTGTGTGTGTGTGTGTGTGTGTGTGTGTGTGTGTGTGTTTGTCATGGTGTGCATCTGGAGATCACAGGACAATTGTCCTGTGGAGTTAATTTTATGCTAGCTTGTGTAGTTCTCTTCTGCTCACACGTATGTGAATTCCAGGAATTAAACTCAGGCTGCCAGGCTTACATGGTAAACACCTTTACCTGCTGAGCCATCTCACTGGACCTTCAGCTACCTCTTTTAACCCTATTCTTTTCCTCTGGCTGAATCTGTTCAGAACAGCCTTTCAATTCTGGATATTTAACCCCAGCATTGACTCATGTTTTACTGGAAATGCTTTCTGCCCAGTACTTTCTGATGCCCAGCAGTGGTGCTGTTTCTTCTCTGTCAAGCAAAGAGCCCAGTTCTGCTTCGCTCCAGCCCCCAGAATGAGGCAGCTGCCTACCCAGCATTCACGTGGTAGAACAGCCTCCCTGTGTTCTTTGAAATTAAGACCGTGTACACCAGAGTTCCTAGAACTCTCACACCTCGTCATGATCTTTCTGCTTTGGCTTTTGAAAACCACCTGTGCAGTTAGTTTCCTGTTAGCTGGTTCTCTCTGGAGGCTGAGTCCTGTCCTACCTGGCATTAGTCAAATGCTGGGTACACCAGGTGTGTCTGGCTGAGCTTCAGAGTACACGCTGAGTCTGTTCCTTTAGCACCCCAACACCACCACTCTGCCAAGAGCTTCTGAAATCTTTCAGATTAGCATAGAGCTCGGGTATCTTGAGAATAGATGGAGATTGCAGGGGAGGGGGCGGATCAAGGAGAACCACTGACCTTAGGATGTGGATTAGTAACTTTCAAAAGCATGGTGTTTTGTGTCTTGATGATTACCTGAATGGGGCTTCTTTGTAGGTAAAGCTCAAGGTGGAAATGGCTCTTACACAGCCTGTGTCTACCAGGTAGGACTTACTCTTGGTCTCTGCTGCGCAGGTTCCCAACTGAGGTCTCTGGGGTTCTATGAATTTTCTATGAACACACGGGATTCCCTGGGTGTTAAAGCTGAAGTTGGCTTTCCTGATTCTCTCAGAGTGCTTCTCTGGGTAGTGTTAGTGTTCCCTGCCTAAAGACTGAGTCAAATTTTGTGTGAACTATTTGGAGCCTTCCACCACTAGAGAGCAGACTCTTTTCAGGTAGTCATTTGACTTTTTAGACTGAATGAGAAGACATTCTATCTAGAAAACATATACTTGGCCATGATGGCTCCTGCCTGTGTCCTCTGTGTTTGTGAGCCTTGGCAGTGTCCTCCAGAGGGAGCCCCAAAGAAGACCTGTGGGCTCTACCCAGACAGGTAGATGCTCAATCCACTCTCTTGGAAACATCCCTTGGCTCTGTCTACCCACTCTTCCACAAACCTTCTCTCTTCTCCTCCAGTCTGACTGATCTTGACTGAACCGAGCTTTGAGTTTTCGTTTTTAAAATACTGGCTGAGGTAGGAGGAGGATGGTTCTTGGAGTTGACAGAACATCAGGCCCCTGACATGTACATCTCAATCCAATGTACACAGAAATGGATACTGTGGCCTTGTGGGAGCTGTGCGATTTGCGGAAGTTTGTGTTTTGACATTGCCAGGCATCTCTGCCTTGATGCTATCAGTAACATAGATGGTGAGCTGTGGACAAATCACAGCTTCCTGGAATGAAGATTTCTATCAGAGCCTTAGGTGAGGGATTACAGGCTGGTGCTTAAATAAGTAGTCCAGGAAAGAGTGCTCAGTGCCCTCCCTTCTCCTTACCCTTGGCTATGCCATCCGCAGAGACACAATCACTCCTTTTCATCTCTATCTAGAGACACCCCTCCCTGAGAGCCCTCCTTGTGGCTCAGCTTCCCCTTTCCTTCCTTTTGGCATACTTGTTGGACTAGGACAAGCCCTCTTTAGAGTGGTTATAGGGAGCACATGTTTGAGCATTTAACTCAAGATGGAGTATATAAATCCTAGTTTTATGGTCTGCAGTACTCTTCAGTGGTTATTATAGAGGCTTTTTGGACACTCAAAATCAAATTCCTTTCAGATTACTTGTTAAAAATGAAAAGCCATTGAAAAGGGGACAGAAAAAGAAAAAAGAAAATGAAGGAATACAGTAGAGAGGCAGTTGATATCCTTTGACGATCTGGACCCTCCCTCCCCTTGCAGAGACAGACTGAATGGGGAGTTCTGGACCATATATGTCTAAGGCTGCACAGCTTTGCCCCAACTCCATGCCTTTCCCATTGTTGAGCACAAGAAGCCCCCAGATGCAGAGACACAAACTTTAAAGGTGGAAGAGCACAGAGCACACTGTGTTAACCATTTCTCATGGGAGAAGAAACAGATTTTCCCAGAGAAGGCCTAGGAATCAGAGGCAAAAGAGAATTCTAGACCCAGATTCTACCTGTAGCTGTTTTCCATCCACAGCACATAAGGTGTGTCCTGGTCCTTGTTCAGTGCTCCTTGCAAACATTACACATGAATGGCAGCCTTTCAGATGAAATGACAGCTCTATAAACAGACACATTGATGCTGGAGTCTCTGACATCCCTTAAAAATCACCTATCATGGCCTCGAAGAGGTGAGATCAACTAAGAGGTACCTATTCTAGCTGCAACCAGATTAAGAAGGCATTACGTAGAATCTCATCTAAAATGAGAAGTGGAGGCTGTCGTGGCTGCAGGTGGTAAGTATTTAGGGGACTAGAAGTTTCCTGAGCAGACTGCCTACCTGTGCTAAGTTGGCAGGCACATTCATAGGCCCTCAACTTATTTATACAATTGCCATGAAGCAATTTCTCTAAGACCTAGAGAGCTCCTTGCTGCAAAAGAGCCAGAGCTCCTAGCGCTGACAGGGCCATGATTTCTATGTTCCCCTTCATTGTTCTGAGAGGAAAAGGAAGCCCTGGACTCCATCCATGCTTGCATGTGCGTATGTGTACAGCTGCATGTACACTAAGAAGCTAAGCACCATAATGCAAAGAACAGTGAGGAAGTGGGTCAAGAAAGAAAGTTCTAGATAAGGGGTTCCCAGAGCCATACTTCCGTTGTCCAGCCCTTTGGGGATAGCTGAAGTGCTTTTTAAACTTAGAAGAGCAGGAGCCAGGCACTATTTGTTTACTTGCTTTTGTTTATTTTATTTTAATTTTATTGTTTGTTTGCTTGATTTTTGTTTTCCCTCAGATCTCTGTGAGCTGGCCCCACTGGGATTGACAAGGGTCTAAGTGGGACCCCTGATGATAAGGAACATATAGGAAGGTGAGGCCTGGAGCTTTTTGGGTTGGCCAGTGGCAGAGAAGTCCTCAGCTCCCAGCTCCTCCCAGAGCAGGGGTGTCTACAGCTCACATTCTGCTTGGAGATAACTGGTTCGAAGTATTGTTGTTGTTTTATTTCCCATTTTCTGGGAATTAGTCAGTGCCAACCACTGTGTCCACCCACCAGAAACTGAGTAAGGATTTTATGGCTAGAACCCCAAACACCAAGTTTATACACTGGAATAGTTTCAAGTAGTTTAATCTCCCTGCCTACCCCATAACCCCTGGGTAATTGTATCTTCAGGTCCGGAATCTGTCTCTAAAACTGGCGATTTCACCTTGTTCCCTGGAATCAACAAAGGTCATAAAATGAAGGTTGGTAAAGAATCTTTTCTCACCTTCCTCTACCAGGACCTTCCGTCCTTTCAAAAACAGCAGAAAATCTGAAGGCCATGCTGTTGTCCTGAACTGCTCATCTCATCTCTGCTAAGCCAGAAGAGCCCCACCCCCACTCCCACCCCGCGCCCTCACATCCCCGAGTGTCATACAGAAGCTTCATATGTAGGAATGGTCCTTTATGAAGGCAACAGCTGACAGCTGTCTTCACAGGGGCTGGAAAGACTGACATAACAGATAATCCAGGAAGTGCCAATATTTGATTTACCAGCTTTACTGGCTTTATAGGGTTCTTTAAAGGCACAGACATGTCTCTTCGATTTCTTTTTAGTTTATAGGTATGTGTGTGTGTGTGTGTTTGTGTGTGTATTTGAAACAGGGTCTCTCTACAAAGCCCTGGATTTCCTGGAACTCTAACTAGATTGAACAGGCTGACCTTGAACTCACAGAGATTCTTTTGTCTCTGCTTCCTGAGTGTTGGGATTAAAGGCCCGTAGGGGCTCGGAGGGGACCACTGATTAATTTTCACTTTTGTGTTATAAGATAATGTTTAGCCAGGCAGTGGTGGCACAGGCCTTTAATCCCAGCACTCGGGAGGCATAGCCAGGAGGATGTTTGTGAGTTCAAGGCCAGCCTGGGCTACCAAGTAAGTTCCAGGAAAGGCGCAAAGCTACACAAGAGAAACCCTGTCTCGAAAAACCAAAAAAAAAAAAAAAAAAAAAAAAAATTAGTAGTGCTATTTAAGATAACATGACACTCAACTTTGCAGAGAGCATGGTAAAACTGATATATCTTTTATGTATTTACTTTAATTTGAAATACTTTTAAGCTCTGGAGTGTAGTGGGTAGCCATTCCAGCTTGGATCTGGAAGTTCCAACCCCCATTGAGACTCTGGCAACTGTCATGCCTACAAGGGAGGGCTAGGGGAGGCGCCTGGAGACCCGAGATCTGGATGGGTGAGCACTCTTTCTGTTCCGGGACCCTGAATGGTGAAGGTGGACCTAGCAGAGCTCCAGAGAACACCGCTGGACTGCGATACACCTTCCCCAGACCGCGCCACCTACCTATCCCTTAATTTGTAAGTTACCCACTAAATAAATCTTCCTTTTAACTACGTGGAGTGGCCTTAATAATTTCACCAATAGTGGAGTTATAATTAGGAAATAGAATATTGCAACTTTCCTTTCATTTTCTTTTTGTCTGTGGTATATGTGTGTATATGTTCTCATGTATGTATGTGAGTGTGCACAAGTGAGTGTTACATGCAAATGGAGGCCAGAGATTGAAATCCAGATTTCTTTCTCAGTTACTTTTCATCTTAAAAATTATTTTATTATTATTAGTGAGAGAAGCAAGCAGTGCCTGCCACCATCCTAAGAAAGGCTTGTGCAGTCATGTGGGAGACGAAGGGGCTCCTCATCTGCCATCAAGGAATCCCATGCTGGCCCATGGTATTGCCCAGAGCTGCTTTGCTGCCGTTCACCTTTTATGTGTCCTTGACTTTGAGAGGAGGACCAGGGCTCACCTTCTGCACCTCCCAGAGTACCAGGCTGCCATCTCTTTGTCTGCTTTTCCTGGGTTTCTGCTGCAGGTTTTCCCTGGTAGGGCAACTTTCTTACTGGTGGGTTAATTTTTTTCTTTGATTATTTTCTTTTTCTTTTTTCCTCATGTTTCATTTAGTTCTTTCATGAAAGTTTCTTGTGAAAGTTCTAGCAAGGGAGATGAATTAAGATAGGTCAAGGAACAGAGGTGAGCAGTGAATTAGACCATTCCATTGGACAGGACAACTGCAGGAGAGATGCAGCAGAGGGTACCATGGCAACACCAGCAATGTGAGAGCCTCCTGCAGAGGGGCAGCTGACAAAGACTTTTAAGTTCAAACTAGAGTTGGTAAAAATCCCTCTCTTAGTTAGCCACATTGATTCTTTGTGGAGTGTGGCGATATATTATGTACCCTAATAAAATTTGCCTGAATATCAGAGAACAGAACAAGCTACTAGATTAAACATAGAGGCCAAGCAGAGGTGGCACACAGCTTTAATCCTAGCACTTGGGAGAGATACGTCTGGATCTCTGTGAGTTCATAGCCATCCTGGACTACATGAGATTGATTCAGTCTAGGAGAGAAACAGAGTCAGGCAGTGGTGGCACACACCTTTAATCCCAGTACAGCACTTGGGAATTACATGCCTTTAATCCCAGCACTAGGAGGGAAGTAATGTGGCTGGGAGGAGAAAGGTGTGTAACGTGTGAGGCTGCAGGAACTAAAGGCTTCCCAGCTGGAGCCTCTTTTGGCTGAGCCCCTTTCAGCTGAGGACTCCAAGACATTCAGTCAGAGGATTAGTGGAGTTGGTGAGGTGAGATGTGGCAGTGGCTTGTTCCTTTGTCTCTCTGATCTCTCAGCATTTACCCCACCATCTGGCACCAGGATTTCTATTAAAACACCTATTAGATTTTGTGTTACAGTGGAGTCTTCTAAAGAGGAACAGACAACTTCTATCTTCACTTCTTTCTCTAGGGACAATCCCAAGCATGGCAAGGTCCTGTCTGCACCTTCGGTTGGTGCAGAGATGTAGGAAAACTTAGGTATCCACTCTAAATTCTTTACTGTTAGAATAGTGATAGTAATCATAGTTGTCACCCATGTTTCTCACATCTGTCATGTTCTATCACTTATAACCAGTTGCTTTTTTTAGCTTATGCCATTGAATT
Organism: Peromyscus maniculatus bairdii; assembly: GCF_049852395.1. Lineage (NCBI taxonomy): Eukaryota > Metazoa > Chordata > Mammalia > Rodentia > Cricetidae > Peromyscus > Peromyscus maniculatus. Next base: position 117,840,085 of record NC_134852.1, on the reverse strand, counting down.
TGCTATGGATAGCCCTTTCCCTTTTTATATCCTTTCCCAGCCATTGTCCATGCATTGTATGTATGGACATACATATGTATTGCATGTGTTTTTAAAGTGGCAGCCATCTAGGCTGGGGATGTAGCCTGGCAGCTGAGCACTAGACTGCCATAGTCAAGGATCTCGGTTTTACCTCCAGTGTCAGCTGCCTAGGGAGTTCTTTGACTCTGTCACTTCCCTATCCCCACTCCTATCCCTACTGTCTCTCAAGATGACACCATTGGGTCATACCATTTTCCATCACTGTTTAACTCTTTCCCCTTGAATTTGGGCTGGTCCTATTACTTGTTCCCGACACACTGTATGTTGCAGAAATGATTGGTCCTTCAAATGTTATTGAGAAGAGCCAGGGCCTCCTAAAATGTTAGTTCTGGCTGCTTTAGAAGTCTATTGGGAGAGCTCCATGATGTGAGGAAGCCCAAAGTTAACACGCAGAAAGAAAGGCCCATTCTCCTGCTATCTTAGTTACTGCAGCTGAGGAGCCAGACATGGCCTCTAGCCCAATCAAGCTTTCAGATGACATCAGCCCCAGCTGCCATCTGACAGAGGGGGAGGGGGGAAGCAGTCAAGCAACCTACAGAATCAGAAGAGTCAGTACATGACCATTTAAGCTACCATAGTCTGTTATGATAGCAGATGTGTCTATTTCCAGCACTCATGGAGCTGAGGCATGAGACCTGTAAGTTTGATGCTAGCCTGAGCCACAGAGAGAAACTATCTAAAATACACACACACACACACACACACACACACACACACACACACACACACACACACACACACCAGAACATCACTCTATCTTGTTTTTATCATGTTTTCTTATACAGTAATGGATATTTAGAACACCCATCATTGCAGGAAGCCATTCTCCATATCCGTCTGTTTGTTTTCTTTGAGTGTAATTGATTTTTCTTCTTTTTATATGAAAAATTGGTTACTAATGGCCACAAAGAGTTAAGATCCCTAGAGAGTTTCAGAAACACACACATTAGAGAAACACCCATCTTGTCAGTGCTAGTTCATGTGCTGGACATTATACCCTTGCTGAATGCTCATAGTTCATTAGTCCAAGAGACATTTTAGTGGCAACACACCTAGGGCAGATTTCCCTGAAGTTGGGGCAGTAAGAAGAACTGGGAATTGTTGGGAGGACACCTGGTCTCTTTCTCTTACTCAGCACCAGATCTCCCCAAAGGGTTTCCCTAAGATCTGATCAATGTGTTTCTCTTTCCACCAAGGTATTGTAGTATCCTTCTATCCTGGAAAAAAAATGCCAAAAAAACCATCCCCTCCCCAATTCAACAAGACAACCATTATATTTTTCAAAAGGAATATTTACTAGGAAACTAAAGGGCAACCAAACAAAACACAAGAGAACAGAGGCAGAGTTGCAAATGAGCTGAGGGAATTCAAATTGATAGCCAGCTTCTGGCCACAGCTGTACTGGCTAGGTAAAGCTATCCACACACAAAGCCATCTGTTCACCATGTGGGCAGTTTTCTTTGCCTGAATGCCCCTGCAAAGCTATCTTTGAGCCATTAGCTTATTCACTTGTATCCCAGGGCTGCTAGCTCAAGGCAAGGAGATCCTGAGCAGGGAACAATAGGCTACCTCAGGATTTCCAGCTTGGGCTCCCATTGCCAAGGACATGCCGAAGCTTAATGAGATGGCTGCCTGATAATCTTTTGCTGGAGCCATTCTGGTTTCTTTGGGACCATTCTCCTAGGCGCATCTGCCTGGATCTAGTGACAATATTTCTGTACACTATCCTGTTGGCACTCGCCCTTCATACTTTGGTTCTAAACACTGGTATGATGGAGGATGTCTGAATGGGAAGGGATTGGGTAGAGAGAATCCATGGGGAGAGAAAAGTATGTTTTTCTCATTTTATTACACATAGACAGAACTGGGGTTCGCTTTGAACCCCTTGCAAATGGAAGTTGGAAAGAGATGGGAGTTGATCAGGCAGGCTGGGGAATACACTAAGCTTGAGTGAATTAACATTGCCTTACACAACCAAAGGCCTCTACCCTTTCAAGACCTGACAAGATCTGACACTGGCACTAGGATTGTACTAGGTGTGTATGGCAACCAGAACTTTCCAACATGTCATGATGCTCCATCTATCCAGTGCAACCTACATTGAAATGTGAGTGGAAATGAAGAGAAGGCTTTTTCTAGGATGGTTAACTGCAACCCAACTCTGGATTCTGTTTCAGAGACTGTATGAAAGGTAAATGCAATCATGGAGTAGTGATGCAGGTGTGTGGAGAAGGTGCTTTGCACCTAAAATGAGATAGGACCTCTAGGTAACAGCTCCTGGTCCATTCAGGGTATGCTGAGGCCTTTGGTTTCATTTTGTGGAGGGAGAAACCAGGAGGATGAGGTGCAGAACTGGCAGTAGACTGGTTGAGAAGGATGCTGGGTAATGGATGAAATACCCTGGGGAGAGCCCTTGGCCTTCATTCTTGTAGGTATTTCCATTCCCCAAGTGCTGTAAAAGTGATATGTGTCTGAAATGGGAAAGAGACTCTGTCTGTGGCTGCCCAAGTCTATACTATGGGCTATTACATATGGAAATACCCAGAAGGCAGTTATGTCAAGAAAAACCAAAAGCTATGTCTTTTCTTAGTGGATCCTGTGTCATCTCTCAGTGATCTTATCTCATAACACACACTCCTGTGCCCAGGAAATAATATTCCAGAATGCATATGCCATTGAAGGGAGTGATTCTCTAATAAGGAGGACACATTTCATTCTAGTAATACCACCGCTGGAAACAAAGTAGCTGCTGGCTACCTGGAAATAATGTTCTAGAATTCCAGAATCTGTGATGAATGTGAATGAAGTGAAGAATAGCCATGGCTAAGTGGGACTCTGCCATGTGCATGGGAGGGGTCAATGAGTTTGTTATGAACTAACTTGCCTTGCATGAGACTTCTCCAGGCTTGCCTGACCTAATATTCTCTTGAGCCATTCCTTGGAAAATTGGAGCACTTTTTGGGGTAGAATTATTCTCTGAAGACAGTCATTAGCTCACAAGTAGTAGAGTTTAGATTGAAATCTGCTGCCTATTTAGCACCTGGATATATTTTTAAAAATATTCTGTCCTTTCAGGGCATTCAATTAAATAACTTCTTGTTAGACTGACCACTACCAGGACCAGTATCATGCCCATACAACCAAAGGCCTTCCATTAGCCACTAAGAGTCTTGGTACTCAGGACTTTCACTATGCCACTTGCTTTCTTCCAGAGTCCATTTTGGTTTTTGACAGTGAGGGATGAGCTTCCCTAGAGCACATCAGCTTGGACCACCTGAAGAATTCACCAAATCCAATTTGGAAAGAGGGCCAGTTATTGCTGTGGTTACAGCTGAGTATGACATCACTGGAGTCATCTGGGCATCGCTAGGTGGGAAAGTTACTTAAGATCTTTGTTACATAGTTGTTCGACTGTGTCCTTGGCACAAGCAGTCTTCTTATCCATAGTCATCGTTTCTGTAGGAAGAAGAAGCAAAGAGTGATTGGTTTTCATGTGTACATCTCTAATGTGTACCAAACAAATACCAGGCACTGTGACAGATGTTGGGAACACAAAGACTGTATGTGAGGTATTCATCCAGATCTCAAAGGATGCATAAAGGGATAAGAGAACCATAGAGGTATGCATAAACATCTAAAGAAGTCTTTGAGATGACTAAGGGGATTGTGAAGTATAGGTATCACCTAGACTGAAGATGAACTTGGGCCATTTGGCCAGAAGAGAGAGCTCATGCAGGGGCAGGAAAAGAACCTGGAGCTATGGAAGGGTTATCAGAATTGAGGTGAAGGGAATGCATTGTGAGGAATAGAGCAGTAGCACGTATGACCAGGCTGGAAAAAAGGGTTTTGAGTGATGAAATATCATAATACTCAATCCTTGTTTTCCAGCTGCACAAGGTACACAAATGTATGTACATGCATGTGTGTATTTTGCTGGGGATACAGCCCAGGTCTTTGTGTTGGACAAGTGTTCTATCATTAAGATATATCCTCAGCCATGAACAGTGAACTTTCTTAGTAGAACCTCAGACTTAGAGAAGCAGGTTCTCTTGTGTTGCTCACTCAACCCAGTATTCTACTGAAATTCAACTCATGATGTCACCATTTAATACAGATCAAGGGTATGAATACAGCAGACACACAGCGAGAAGGAGAGAAACCAAAGTGACTTCTGAGGATATAGCAACAAACCTTTATGCACAACCTGAGAGAACAACAAATGTTCTCAAATTGGAATGTACGGACTACATTTCAGAAATCAAAGGTCTGCAATAAAGCTACAACATAAGTGAAGTAATTAAAGCCAGACGTTGGAAACAGAAAGCCACATCTGGCTTTGAAGTATGTACATTCTTGTATACACACAAATCCCTCAGGAAAGCTGTATTTATTTCTGAAGGTAGCAGGGAAGGGCAAATAGATATTTGTCATTTGAACAAATCTTAACACATTGCCTTGGGTACATAAACAAGCCAGTACAGAGGTGTTCAGACCCAGGAGTCACCTCTCTACTGGTCTGGTTATGCCCTGTCTGGAGTATGTTCAGAAGGCTAGACATTTTTCCCCCAGCCCTCTCCCCACTTCCCCTCTCCCCCAAATCTAAACTCCCTCTACTCCTTTCAGGAAAGAGCAGGCCTCCAAGGGACATCAAACAAATACAGTAAACATGCTACAATAAGACCAGGCACATACCATCACATCAAGGCTGGATGAGGCAACCCAGTAGAAGGAAAAGAGTCGCACAAGCAGGCAAAAGTGCCAGCAACTCCCCATCCCCACTGCCAGGAATCCCACAAGAACACCAAGCCACTCAGCCATAATATATCTACAGAGGACCTAGGTCAGACACCTACAGGCTCCCTGATCTCTGCGAGCCCCCATGAGTCTCAGTTAATTGATCTTATGGGTCATGTTCTTGTGATGTCCCCAACCCCTCTGGTTCCTTCGATCCTTCGCCCCCCCCCCCTTGCAGAATTCCCTGAGCTCTGCCTGATGTTTGGCTGTGGGGCTTTGCTTCTGCTCCCATCAGTTGCTGGATGAAGTCTCTCTGGTCTCTTTGATGACAGTTCTGCTAGGCTCTGTCCCAGAACACTCTTCAGGAAGGACAAAGTGTAGGTCAAAGGTTTTGTGGCTGGGTTGGTGTCCCAATCCCTCCACTTGAGGCCTTGCCTGGTTAGAGATGGCCTATGCAGGCTTGGCATCCCCCATTGCTAGCAATCTTTTCTAGGGTTACTCTTGTAGATTCCATGAGGCCTAGACTTTTAAAACTATTTCCCATATCCAGGGAATCAACTGACAGAGGCCAGTCTGCCAGCGACCCAAGTAATAGCATCGCTCCAGCTGGACACTGGAGCTGCAGTGGACTCATCTGGTGCCTTTCTTTGTGTGTGTAATAGTGGTCTCTGGCATAGCCTCGGGGAATGCTATGGAGTGGTCAGCTAGTTTCTCTCCTGTTTCAGATGAAACCCTCCTGCTCAGTGAGTCTTCTGGGACCAGCCCTGTCAGGGTCTAATGTCCCTTGTTTTTCTTCCCTTGGATACTGTCACTAGGTTCCAAAACACTTGTGGCCAGGGACCAAGCCCACAGGCTGACAGAAGAAAGGAGTTTTGATATTTCTGAAGGAATTGCTGGCCATCTTTATTAATAGTCTTACAAGAGAAAACTTCTAGAAACGCACCCATTCCAGGGAAAGTCAGATGTCCAGGTTATGTCTGAAAAAATGTAGTTTGGTTATCTCAGGAGAATCCTGAGTTTGACATGGATGGCTTATGCTCCCACCCAATCCCCTTTTGTCTCTCCTTGAGATGGGGGGAGGAAGACAGGCTGGAGAGATGGCTCAGAGGGTAAGAGCACTGACTGCTCTTCCAGAGGACCTGGGTTCAATTCCCAGCACCCACATGGCGACTCACAACTGTCTGTAACTCCAGTTCCAGGGTACCCAACACCCTCCCATAGACATACTTGCAGGCAAAACACCAATGTACATAAATAAAAATAAAGAAATAAATTACTTTAAGAAAGAAAGAAAAGATTGATACAGTTCCATCAAACAAAGCAAAGTAAACATATTACATCTTTCTGACTTATATCATCCAATGAGTTGCTTCTCACCCAATCTTTTTATAAAAAGATCTTAGGGGAGAGTTTTCTCTGGCTCAGAATAGCACTGACCCAGTGGGATGTGGTAGGGATGGGAGGGTGGAGACAGAAATGGTGGTTTAAGCACTGTGTGTCCAATATTGCCCTCGCTGGTTCCAGGGCTACCACACTGAGCACAGCTTCTTTCTCCTTGTTATCAGACCCAATGGCCTTCCAGGATGTGTCATGGGTTTGGAAGGCTTCAGAAAATTCAGCAGTATGACAGGAAGTGGTGGTTACAATCCAATCTGACCAGAAAGATTTCTAAGTGAATTCAATTGTCCTGAGACATAAGGACTTGATTGGAATTAAATTGAATTGAAATCAAAGATGAGAACTGTCTCAATGAAAACCGTAATGTGCAATGACACTTCAATCACAAAAATGACAGCTGATGTGAGACAGGGCATTGGAAATGACCCCAAATTAAGAACATAGAAAGATTGAGTGGAGTATTCGACTATATCTTCCTGTGAATTTGAAAATGGGTTCTGATTACAGGAACTTTCCAAGGGTTTTGAACTAAGAAGTCTGTCAAAAATGGAAATGATTCTTATTGTCTGATCTTATATGTACTTAACATTGTATTTAAAATTTTTAATCTAAAAAGTGCAAAATCCTCAGCATTTTGTTGGTTACTGATTAATACAGCTTTACAAATATTTATATAAAAAAACCACTGTGTACACTTCTCACCTAGAATCAGGTGAGCACCTCCTTCCTCAAATATTGCATTCTTCTTCTTTTTTTTTTTAACTCTTGTTTTTCCACTGTAAAGCTAGCATGTTAAAAATAAGACAGTGTGTGTTAACCTGTGGGTGGGGAGGTCAAGACCTAAAATAGGACCTACTGCTATTGTACTTGCTAGGTGGACACAGTATCAATGTGACTTCTAAGTACTTTCTTGAAACCCTGGTGCATCTCTTGGCCCTCCTCAGATGAGCTTCTTTTATGCAATTGACTTTGGTTTATACAGAGGCTACAATGAGTCAAAGTGCAGAGAATGAGTGACCTTGGGGCTCAGTTCTAAATGTGATCTCTACATCAGCCCTGTCACTAGGGAACATGGTGGGAGAGAGATGGAAAGAATGCATGTCAGAGGTTGGGGAGGAGTGTGTGAAGCAGTGTCTCCCGGACATGGCATGCCTGATGAACTTGTGAACTCACTGCAGCCGGATACCTGTATCAGACCTGCACACCTGGTAACCCTTCATTACGGAAGCGGGAGGGCTGATGAGGCCTCACTCCTCCATGAGGGACTAATGAGATATTGGTGGCCAAGGGAAGAAGAGTCACTTCCTTCAGTGGTAAGTGATAAGCTCCCCTGATTAAGTAAATAACCTCATGTCCATGCCCAGGCAACCTAATTAAACTTAGTGGATCACACACAGCAAACATTGAAGAAATGAGGAGGGGGGTGTGCTGGGAAGAGTTTTAAGAGGAGGAGAGGGGATGGGATGTGATAATAGGGGGGTAAAAAAAAAAGACTATAATTCATTATATAAGCAAATGAAACTATAAAGGAATAAAAAACTAAAACAAACAACTAAAGAAATCAAAGAAATAAATTAGTATAAATAGAATGGCATTTCCCATCAGGAGCTTAGGGTAACAACTTAGAAAATGGAAATGTCCATTTGGGTAAAGATGTTAAGTACCCAGGCTCCATCTTAACAACTTTGTACACCCTATCTCATTTAATCCTTTCTCCAAACCTTTATGTCAAATGGGCAATTACATTTTTCCTCCAATGAGATTAAGGGATCTGATGAAGGTAGGAAGCAGCAGGGCCAGACTCTGCCACCATAGGCCTAAAAGCATGCTCTGGAGGAACACACTAGGCTTTGCCTGCTACTGCAGAAACTTTATTTAAAAAGAGGTCTTAGGGGGCTGGAGGGATGGCTCAGCAGTTAAGAGTGTGTAGAGCTCTCATAGAGGGTCAGTTTGGTTCACAGCATCCATGTCAGGTGGCTCACAATAAGTCCAGGAGAATCCAATGTCCTCTTCTGGTTCCTATAGGCACCTTCTCTCACATGCACATTATAAAAAAATAAATAAATCTTTAAAGGAGTCTCAATCTGGAAAAGAACTGGAATAGTTCAGATGTTACAAGAAAGTGAATAAAATCCATTGTCAAGTTGGCTGTGAGGTGAAAAGTGGCACGCACACGTGTGCGTGTGCGTGTGCATGTGTGCGTGCGTGTGTGTGTGTGTGTGTGTGTGTGTGTGTGTGTGTGTGTGTGTGTGTGTGCTACTCCTACAGAGGAACACACAGAGGCAAGGCTCCAGTAATAATGCCATTTAGAAGGTAAATATTATATTTTTTCAAATGAGGTAGTACAATAGATAATTACTAAAAGGCAAAAATGATTACTTATTAAGGTTAAGTGGAAGATACATGCAGTGTGTTGCTCCAAATTTGTATATTACATTTACTCATCAACAAATTCAACAAACATTTACTGAGCACCAGAACACAAAGATGACCCATGCCTATTCACCTCTTAAAGAGTTCAAAGCAACAACGAGATAGCAAGGATAACGAGTAACTCTCAGCAGAAGCTCTGACTGTGTACTCCACATGTGTGTGGGACACATGACACCGTCCATCCAGATCACAGAATTGGAAGGGAAAATATTAGGATAAAAATTGTGTCAGGATGGAAGTTCAAGGATATACGTGATATACTGGATTACGAGATTAAAATAAAAAGTCTGAATTGTCTTCTAGTAGAGGGACATGGCTTGTTAGTGCCTAGCATTGGTAAAATTCCCCCAGGAGACAACTCATGCCCCATCCCGTTTCTATGCAGTTATTTTACCGCTTCAGTTTGAGATGCAAGTGTCTAGATGGCCATATGTATTTTCCATTGCTATTGAAGACCTAAACTGGTAATTCTATTCTTATTAACGGGAAAATTAACTTTGCAGCAACAGACAGGTACAAAGCATAAAAATCTGTGAATGGTGAGGTAATTAAGCTTTTGTTCAAATGTATTTACTCAGGAGCAATGCCTTTTTTGTGATACTAATTCTGTCTTAGGTTTTACTTTAAACTTATTTATTGAGCTCTTTTGAGACATGGTCTCATGAAGACCAGGCCAACTTCCAACTTGACACATAACTGAGGCAAGCCTTACATTCCTGATCTTGCTGCCTCCACCTCCAAGTACTGGAAGTACAAGCCCATACTTGAACCATTATGCACAGCTTATTTGTTGTGTAAGCCACATGCTTAACAATCCATTGTACTAGAAAAATGACAAAATTCATCATTTTAAAGGATATATTTAGGATAAATTATTGTTTCTCTCCTTCTTTTTGGGTGTGTCTATGTAGCTCAGGCTAGCCTCAAACTCTTGGCAATCTTTCTGCCTTAGCCTGTGGAGTCCTGGGTGTGCACCACCATGCCTGGCTTTAACTAGATAAAGTCAAAATGCTCAGGAAAGCATCTTCTAAGCTGATTTCAAAGATATTGATACTAATTGAACACAAAGGTTTGAGATCTTATGTTTTAAGCATAAGAGTTAGGTGTTTGAAAACCACTTTGTTTAATACATACTATGTTTGCTGCTTGAGGCACGTGATGGAATCCCATTTTAATTCAGCAATTACAGTTCAAGGGGCTTCAGCCTACCAACTGCTTAAACAGTACCTGAATATTTAGGATAATTTGCTTGTTAGATTTGTAAAATACTGTTTCTTTATATAAAAATGCTTAGGAGAATCATGAAATTGATTTTTAGAAGTTTATGGATATTAATCTGTTAAATTAAGGAGTTGAAAAATCTAAAAAGTAAAGTGAATATTTTAGTGTAAAGACAAAAACAATTATCTCACTAGTTCACACTGTAGAGCATGTGCTAAGGACTGCTCTGGGACTTTCACAAGTAATTTACTCACCAGAACCATACTGAGGCATGCATTGTTAGTCTCCCTATTTTATAAGCAAGCTCACCACACCTGTAATCATCCCTATTTTATTTTTATAAAACTACCTGAAATACTACACAATATGTTCCTTGATAATGTTTATTTTCTATTTCTCCCATAAGAACGTAAGTTCCATTAGGGTAAGGATTTCTGTCTACTCTCACCCTCAAATGTGTCGTCAGCACCCACTGTAAGTGTTCGGTTGACATCTGATGAACAAATACTTGAAGTCAGCATTTCTATCCTCAAAGTGATTGTTTCAAAGGAAGTCTGGCTGATATTTGCTTGAACAGAATGTCACAACACAGCAAAGTATGCCACGCAAACGGGAGTCTTGAATGATCAGGGAGATAAGCTGACAGCTATGCAGAGAGCTGTGATCCTAAGCCAGGACTTCTGAGTGTTCTAGAGGAAGTACCTGGCCCACCCCAGTCTGCCTTTTAAACTATGATAAGCTGATGAGGACCATCTGAGGCATTAGGCTTGAAGCTGTAAAAATCTCATCTACAAATAGGACCTTGGCTGCTGTTGTCTTTAATGTGTTGTCCAAGACTTGAAGAAGTAAGTGTCTCAGAGAAAGCAGGGCTCAATGAGTGCCAGAGATAAGAGAACATCAGTTTGTACAGTAGTACTCACTCATTTTTATGTATTAAGAGAACCATGACACTTGCAGATTTGAAAGTTGGCATGCAGAGTCTGTAAGAACTCAGCAATCATTTTACATATCATAAGATGGGAGAGATTGGTATTCCACCCAACAGGAATGTACTCAGTGCTGGCTCAACCAGGCATTGGGTACAGATTACACAATGATGAATAGCATACTCCAGCCTCAAGCAGCAACTGGAAGTGCTGGGGATGACACAGACACAGATGACACCAAATACTATGTCAGAGTTAGACACAGCAAGCTAAGAAAAGAAGCACAGACAGAGACCATTTACTCAGACTAGAGGGTCTTCCGGATATTTCCAGAGAATGGCAGCTAATCATATGCTAAAACGATGATCTGGATCCATCCAGTAAACAGGGCAGAAAAGAGAGAACAGAAAAGTAAAGCAGGAGTGAGGATGTGGGGGAAATAAAAAGTAGTAAGTGGACCAAGAGCAATTAGGCATGGCCCCAGTGAAAAGTGTAAGGGAGAGAAAGACAAAGGTCACAGAGGGGCTCAACAGAAAAGAACTCTGACTTTCAGCTTGTTCAGGACAGAGGACAGTTACTAGAGAATTTTAAACAGTGTGGGAAGGGGAGGGATCTGGGATCAACCAAGAGCTTTGGGTAGGTCTTTGGGGATGCTTCCTGGAAGGACACTCCTCAGTGGACAGTGCCTTCTGCTGGCTGCCCAGTGATAAGGAAGTCTGAGGAGATGGCAGGGCTGGCTTTGTCTGCTCACCTTCGCTCCCTGCTGGTGAGTGCATGAACTCAACTGTTGCTACTCTCCTTCTCTAACATGAGAATCTAGCTTCCTTGGTCTTCCAAGATGGACTGAAGACTAGCAGCCCTCCAGAAACCCTCCAGCATTCTTCAGTGCCACACTGGGACTTTTGAAGTATCCAGTCTCATGGACAGAGTAGCTACCACATTCTCAACCTCCTTAGCCTGCAGACAGCCACGGCTGGACTACCTGTCCTGTCCTGTGTAAACTAATCTAATAAATCCTCTTTGTAATCTATATTCATTCATTGGTTCTGTTCCTCTAGAGAACACTGACTAATGGTGCTGTGCTAAAGGAAAAAGTACATTGTGTCCAGTTGTCCTATTTTTAGCCATTTTAAGATAGATCACTGAGTTCAGATGTACCAGTCTAACCCACCTCTCATCACATCAAGTTCTTATCTCAGCATTCCCCTATTTTCCTAACTGGGGCTGGGCCCGATAGCTGTTTGGGTGATGCAGGATTTTTACAAAGAAGTATATAGATCCAAGAGAATACAAGAGCCCCACCACAGAGGTCCTAGACACTGCAAACTTCTAAATTAAAATAGCCTTCTCATCTTTAATTTGCATGAAGCAATGAATCCACTTCACTCTTCAAAGAAGTTTGAACTGAGGTTTCTGTTCCCAGAAGCCCAAAGTATTGCTTGTCTCAGGGTGGGAGAACTGTCCCATTCAAAGTCCCCTGGACTATCTAAGGACAAAGGTTTTTAGTGTGGGGTCTGCTGGCTAGACTGTGTGGGATTCCCACTATGCTATAGACCAACTCTGTATGAAAGGATTCTGTGTAAGGCAGGTATCAGGGTTTGAATGTCTTCTCCAAATCCCATGGGAATGTTAGCCTTAAAAAGTCATAGTTAATGCCATATGAGAGGTGAGCTCTTTGGGGTATGATTGGTCCTGCAGGTTCTTGTCTCATGAATGAAGTTATCCATCATGGATTAACAGGTTAGTAGAGTAATGGGCTATTGTGGAGGCTGTACTGTAAGAATGAATTCTCTCTTGGTCACCTGCACAGTCTTGCTAATATGATGTCCTGTATAGTTTCAGGACTCTGTTATGAAGTTTTCACAAACCAGCAAGCAGGCCTCTGTAGATGCAGTTCTTTTGAGATGGGCCCTACCTGAGCATGGAGAAGTGTGATCTTTCTTTCTTCCTTCCTTCCATCCTTTCCTTCCCCTTCCCCTTCCCTTTCCCCTTCCCCTCCCTCCCTCCTTCCCTCCCTCCCTCCCTTTCCTTCTTTCCTTTTCTTTGGCAGTTTCAATAACGACTCCTGGGCCTACTGGGTCATGGCCTTACCCTAAAGCAGTCCTGGGATGTGCTAAGGGAAGGGGACAGAGACACATAGGTTTGGTTATCTTTTTCCAAACTACTTGTACAGAGGGATGGGAGGCTGAGCCCAGAAGGAAAAGGGAATCCTTTTATCAGAACAGGAGTACTGTATTAGCAAATTCCAACTTTTTCCCTTCAGGGTGTTGCAGGCTAAGATGACTAGGGAAAATCAGGTTCTGCTTTAGAAAAACCAAGCCTTTGCATCTACAAAGTCAGGACTGATCAGAATACATTTAAAATGACACTAGTGGGTGGATGGGCGGGGGACTACAGAACACAACATAGCACTAAATTAAAAAAAAAATCCATTAGCTTTTAAGGTTTTAAAAACAAAGGGCTTTTGGTTCTCCAGTTTTACTGCATTATTGTTCACAATGTATCCTACTGGGCTTGGAAATTATGGTGATATTGCAGCAGATGATTAGGTGGGAAAGGAAATAGCAGGATCAAAACAACTGAAAGTAAATTAGCATAAAACCCTTACATCACAAACCATTTGGGAATGTGAGGTCATCAGGGGCTATGAATCCCTGTCAGCAGGATGGAAACAAAAGAATTTTACTGAGAATTCTTAAGCTTTGTTTTCCTCTCACACTGTTAAGTGAGCCAAATAATAATAATAACACAGAAGGGGAAAACAATTTTTAGAGCTAGTGTAATTTTGTGATCTCTAAACTGTGCAAAACCCTGTTTGGGCTCTGAGTGGTATAGCCACATCTTCTGAACAGCTGAGCTATGGGGCTGCACGTTGTGAAGAGATGTGTAGGCATCTGCATACTTTTTTGAGGAACATGGTAACAAAGAAAAAGGCAAAGTTCAAATGTAAATCTACAGGTTGTGAGATTCATCTCAGTGATCGTGATGGTTAATAATGAGTGTCAGTTTCAAAGGATCTAGAATTACCTAGCAGACAAGACTCCAGGCATGTCTGAAGGATTTTCTAGTTTAGGTTAATTGAGGAAGGAAGAGCCATCCTAACTGGGCAGCACCACTCCCTGGGTTGGATCCTAAGCTGAGTGAAATGGAATGGCAAAACCATTCATCTTTCTGCTTCCTGACTGTGGAAGCAAGGACACAAGACATTGCAAATTCTCCCTGCTACACCTCCCCAACCTGCAGTGTTAGGAGTTAGGGTTAGGGAGCCAAATAAACTCTTCGTTGTAGTTAGGATTTCTATTGCTCTACAGAGACACCATGACCACAGCAACTCTTATAAAGTAAAACATTTAATTGGGGTTATTATACAGGTTCTGAGGTTTAGTCCATTATCAAGCTGAGAAGCATGGCGGCATGCAGGAAGACATGGTGCTGGAGAAGGAGCAAAGAGTTCTACATCTGTATCAGCAGGCAGCAGGAAGAAAGAGATATTGAACCTGGCTTGAGCATTAGAAACCTCAAAGCTGGTGGAACTCCACTGCTCTGGAGCAGACCCCAGAAGCCATCCAACAGGTGAGAGACCCTCAGGCAGACCGCACCACCACCCCAGAGACTCACTGCATTCCATAATCACTACGACCTACTCCACTGCCTAAACCCACCAACCCCATCATCCTCCCCTTAGCCAACCGTCCACTGCAACATCAGCAGCCCCCATACAAGCACCACCTACTCCAGCTGGAAGAACAACAGCCCCTATATGCACAAGCATGATCTACACCAGTTGGAAGAACAGCAGACCCTACAGACACAAGCACCACCCATACCAGCTGGAAGAACAGGCAAAGGCATAACCCACACCAGCTGGAAGAACAGACTCCACTGGCACAGGCATAAGTAAAGTAGGAAGAACAGACTCCATAGGCATAAGTGAAGCCCACACAAGATAGAGGAACAAGAGGACATGCTGCATTTAGGCACCTAAACCCCCACAAACCTCAGCTGAGACAACCCTACTGGACCTGAGGACCAGCCAACCAACAGAACCCTTGGCCATTCAGGCCAAAAGCCAATAATGGAAACAGACAATAAAGGAACAAAAGACCCATCTAACAAAGACATCACATGAATCAACACCTGTACCTATAACTATGCCAAACCAGATGGGTAAATGGCAGTCTAAGAATACATGCAAAAACATAAAGAGCAATATGGTACCACCAGAACCTAATGGTTCTACAACAGCAAGGCCCAAACATCCCAACACAGATAAAGCAGAAGAAAAGGATCTTAAAAATAACTTTATGAAGATGAAAGAGGCTCATGAAGAGGGAATGAAAAATCCCTTTAAAGAAATCGAGGAAAACACAAACAAAAAACTGGAAGAAATCAATAAATCCCTTAAAGAAAGCCAAGAAAAAAAAACCAATTAAACAGGTGAAGGAAACAGTTCAAGACTTGAACATTGGAATAGAGGCAATAAAGAAGACAAAAATGGAGGGAATTCCGGACATGGGAAATCTAGATAAGTGAAAAGAACTACAGATGCAAGCATCTCCAGCAGAATACAAGAGATGGAAGAGAGAATCTCAAATTACAGAAAGCCCACAAACTCATGGAAACCGAACAACTCTCAACTGAGTTACCACTGGGTCAAGGAAGAAATAAGGAAAGAAGTTAAAGACTTCCTAGAGATCAATGAAAATGAATGTATGACATACCCAAACTTATGGGATACTATAGAAGCAGTGCCAAGAGGAAAGTTCATAACATTAAGTACCTACATAAAGAATTTTGAGAAATCTGACACTAGCAACTTAACAGCATACCTGAAAACTCTAGAGCAAAAAGAAGCAAACTCACCCAGGAGGAGTAGATGGCACAAAATAATCAAACTCAGGCTGAAATCAACAACATAGAAACAAAGAGAAAAATACAAGGAATCAATGAAACAAAGAGTTGGTTCTTTGAGGAAATCAACGAGATAGACAAACTCTTATCCAAACTAACCAAAAGACAGAGAGAGAATATCCAAATTTATAAAACCAGAAATGAAAAGGGGGACATAACAATAGACAACAAAGAAATCCAGAGAATCATTAGGTCATACTTCAAAAACCTATGCTCCACAAAATTGGAAATATGAAAAGAATGGGCAATTTTCTTGATAGGTACCCCGTACCAAAATAAAATCGAGACCAGATAAACAATTTAAATAAACCTATTACCCCTAAGGAAACAGAAGTAGTCATTAAAAGCCTCCCAACCAAAAAAAGGTCAGGGTCAGATGGTTTCAGTACAGAATTCTATCAGAATTTCAAAGAATAGCTAATAGCAATACTCTTCAAATTGTTCTACACAATAGAAACAGAAGGAACAATGCCAAATTCTTTTTATGAGGCTACAGTTACCCTGATACCCAAACCACACAAAGATACAACAAAGAAAGCAAATTACAGACCAATCTCCCTCATGAGCATTGATGCAAAAGTACTCAATAAAATACTGTCAAACTGAATCCAAGAACACATTAAAAGAATCATCTACCGTGACCAAGTAGGCTTCATCCCAGAGATGCTGGGATGGTTCAACAAACGAGACTCTATCAATGTAATCCACCATATAATCAAGTTGAAAGAAAAAATAAAACCACATGATTAGTTCACTAGATGCTGAAAAAACCTTTGACAAAATCCAACATCCCTGTATGATACAGGTCTTGAAGACATTAGGGATAAAAGGAACATACCTAAACATAATAAAAAGAATATTAGCAAGCCAATAGCCAAAATTAAAACGGAGAGAAACTCAAAGCAATTCCACTAAAATCAGAAACAAGACAAGGATGCCCACTCTCTCCATATCTATTCAATACAGTACTCAAAGTCCTAGCTAGAGTAATA
Source organism: Peromyscus maniculatus bairdii (assembly GCF_049852395.1). Lineage (NCBI taxonomy): Eukaryota > Metazoa > Chordata > Mammalia > Rodentia > Cricetidae > Peromyscus > Peromyscus maniculatus. The sequence goes on along the minus strand of NC_134852.1, from coordinate 117,823,389 downwards.
GGACAACAAAAGGAGATCAAAGAGATATAAGTTGGAAAGGAAGAAGTCAAACCTTCTCTGTTTTCAGATTAAATGATAGTATATATTAGTGACCCCAAAAATTTTTACCAGGGGACTCTTACAGCTGACAAACACCTTCAGTAATGTGGCAGGATACAAGATTAACTAAAAAAAAAATCAGTAGCCTTCCTACCTACAAATGATAAATAGGCTGGGAAAGAAATCAGAGAAACAACACCCTTTACAATAGCCACAAATAATATAAAATATCTTGGGGAAACTCTAACCAAAGAAGTGAAAGATCTGTATGACAATAACTTTAAGTCTTGTTTTTTGGGGGTTATTTTGTGGGGGGGTTTGAGACAGAGTTTCTCTGTGTTAACAGTCCTGGCTGACCTTTGTAGACCAGGCTGGCCTCGAACTCACAAAGATCCACCTGCCTCTGCCTCCCAAGTGCTGGGATTAAAGGCATGTGCCACCATGCCCGGGAACTTTAAGTCTTTAAAGAAAGAAACCGAAGAAGACACAAGAAAATGGAAAGATATCCTATGCTCATGGATAGGTAGGATTAACATAGTAAAAATGGCAATCTTACCAAAAGCCATCTACAGATTCAATGCAATTCCCATCAAAATCCCAACACAACTCTTCACAGACCTTGAAAGAACAATACTCAACTTCATATGGAAAAACAAAAAACCCAGGATAGTTAAAACAATCCTGTACAATAAAGTAACTTCTGGAGGTATTACCATCTCTGACTTCAAATCTACTATAGAGCTACAGTAATAAAAACAGCTTGGTATTGGCATAAAAACAGACACTGGATCAATGGAATGGAATAAAAAACCCTGACATTAATCCACACACTTATCAACACCTGATTTTTGACAAAGAAGCCAAAATTACACAATGTTAAAAAAAGAAAATCATCTTCAACAAATGGTGTTGGCATAACTGGATGTTGACATTCAGAAGAATTCAAATAGATCCATACCTATCACCCTGCACAAAACTCAAGTTTAAGTAGAACAGACCTCAACATAAATTCAGTTACACTTAACCTGATAGAAGAGAAAGTGGGAAGTGTCCTTGAATGCATTGGTACAGGAGACCACTTCCTAAATATAACACCAGTAGCACAGACACTGAGAGCAACAATTAATAAGTGGGACCTCCTGAAACTGAAAAGCTTCTCTAAGGCAAAGGACACTGTCAATAAGACAAAATGGCAGCCTATAGAATGGGAAAAGATCTTCACCAAGCCCACATCTGAAAGAGGGCTGATCTCCAAAATATATAAAGAACTCAAGAAACTAGACATCAAAATACCAAATAATCCAATTAAAAATGGGGTACAGACCTAAATAGAGAATTCTCAACAGAAGAATCCTTAGTTGTCATGGAAATGCAAATAAAAATGACTCTGAGATACCATCTTAAACCTGTCAGAATAGCTAAGATCAAAAACACTGATGACAGCTTATATTGGAGAGAATGTAGAGTAAGGGGAACACTCCTCCATTGCTGGTGGGAGTGCAAACTTATACAGCCACTTTGGAAACCAATATGGTATTTTCTCAGAAAATTGGTAATCAATCTACCCAGCTATACCAATCTTGGGTATATACCCAAATAATGCACAATAATACCACAAGGACACTTGCTTATCTATGTTCATAGGAGCATTATTTATAATAGCCTAGAACCTGGAAACAACCTAGATGTCCCTCAACTGAAGAAGAGATAAGGAAAATATGGTACATTTACACAATGGAGTATTATTCAGCTGTAAAAAACAATGACCTAACGAAATTTGCAGGCAAATGGATGGAACTAGAAAGTATCATTCTGAGTGAGATAACCCAGGCTCAGAAAGACACACATATGGTATGTACTCACTCATGAGTGGATATTAGGAATAAAGTAAAAGATAACCAGGCTACAATCCACAGCCCCAGAGAGGCTAGACAATAAGGAGGGCCAAAGAGGGAGGCATGGATTTTTCTGGGAAGGGGAAATAGAAGAGATTTCTTGGGGAAAATAGGGGCAGGGGTGGGGGCATGGAAAGATGGGAACTTGAGGGAGCTGTTTGGGACAGCTGGGTGTGGGGGGTGGGTTGGGGGTGCGTGACGGAGGGGGAGAGTAACAAAAAGACATCTTGATGGGGGCATTTGGGGTTAGGGAGAAGCCTGGTACCAGGGAACCTTCCAGAAATCCACAAGGATGACCACAACTAAGACTGTCGAGAGGGTGCCTGAACTGGCCATCTACTGTAATCAGATTGGTGATGACCTTAATTGTCATCAGAGATACTCTATCTAGTGACTGATGGAAGCAAATGCGGAGATCCACAGCTAAGCACTTGGCTGAGCTCCTGGAGTCTTGGTGAAGAAAGGGAGGAGGAGGGATTGTATGAGCCAGGGAGGTCATGATGGGAGAATCCACAGAGACAGTTTACCTGAGCTCATGGAAACTCATGGACTCTGGGACAATAGTTAGGGAGTCTCCATGGGACTGACCTAGCCCCTCTGCATGTGTGTGACAGGTGTAAAAGTTGTGTAGCTTGATCTGTTTGTAAAGCTCCTAGCAATAGATCAGGATCTGTTCTTAGCACTTAGCCAGTTTTGGAAACCTGTTGCCCATGCTGGATTATCTGGCCTAGCCTTGAGGCAAGGGGAGGAGCTTGGTCCTGCCTCAACTTGATGTGCCATGCTTTGTTCAAGCCCATGGGAGGCCTGCCCCTGAGTGGTATGGGAAGGAGGGGTGGGGGTGGAGCGTGGAGGGAGGGAAAACTGCAATTGGTATGCAAAATAAATGGAAAAATGTTATTAAAAAACAAAACAAAACTTCGAACTCACAGAGATCTGCCTGCCTCTGCCTCCCGAGTGCTGGGATTAAAGGCGTTCGGGGTCAGCCTGGTCTACAAAGTGAGTTCCAGGAAAGGCGCAAAGCTACAGAGAGAAACCCTGTCTCGAAAAAACAAAAAACAAAACAAAACAAAACAAAAAAACCCCTTCAAAGCCCCCCCCCACTTCCTCCAACAATGCCACATCCACTTTAACAAGGACACATGCCCTAAGCCTTTCCAATAATGCACCTCCCTATGAGCCTAAGGGGGGGCATTTTCATTCAAACCACCACCCCCTTCCTTCCCTCCTTGTACTTTATCATAGTAACAAGAAACACAACTATTACAGTGATAAAGTGAGAGAGAGAGAGCGAGAGTGAGAGAGAAAACCTTCACCTAAAGGGTCCTGGGAGAGCCCAAGTTACATTTTAAGTCTTAATTACTATGCCTAAAAGATCCATGAAACAAAAATGCCTCTGATCTGTAAGCCCCTTTCTCAAGGACAGATAGTCCTGACATGGTGGAGGCTATTGCTTATGGGAGATAAAAAGACACACGTTTTCATTCCCCTAAACAAGTTTGTTTGACCCAACCACACAGGATGTGCTTGATCACATGTGGGCAGGAGTTCCAAGGCAGGAAATACATCACGACTTGCCCCTGATTGGACCGGATACGAAATAGTGCAAACCATGACTTGGGCCATCTTCTAGGAAACCAGAGATGGACCTGGCCAGAGAATCCATCAACCTGGCAGGTATTTAATTAGAGCTTGCTTCAAATTTGACTTTAAGGTCTTATTCTTGACTGGTGGGATTGACAGTCCATGGCTGGGTCCACTGTGGTTGGGTAGAGTGGCTACACTCCCAGCAGCAGTGGTGTGGAGGAATACTGTGTCTAAAAGCATTGTCTGGAACCAAAAGACCTGTTTAAATTGGTATTAGTCAGCTTTTGTGATGATAAGAAACATCCCCTGAATCTTAGCTGTTTACACAATAAGCATCACCTTATGGATCACAGTTTGTGGGTCGGGCTGCTGCTCTGCCAGACAAGGTTGCTGCTGCTATGTCTTCTCACTCCAGGACAAGGTGGAAGGAGCTCCCAATGTGCTGTGCCCAAGACAGAGCCCCAAGGCTAAAGGTAGCAAGTGGTAGCACATGATGCACCTCAAAGTCATCACATGGACTGGCTTAGTATCATGTCTGTATTCTATAAGCTAAGGCAAGTGCCTTAGTTATGGTTTCTATTGCTGTGAAGAGACACCATGACCACAGCAAGTCTCATAAAGGAAAAACATTTAATTGGGGTGTGTGGGGCGTTTACCCACCACCCCCACAGCTTCCCAGAGTTTTCTTGAGTGCGATCAGCAGGAAATGTTAGATAGAAGGATTTATAGCGGAGAATCTTGCGGAGATAAACAGATAGAAAATAAAGGATAGCCTCGAGAGGGCCTGGAACCTATTCCAACCGGGCCCCGACTGTCCCTGGTCCAGGGTTTTTATAGAGACGCCAAGGGGTGGAGCAAAAGACCTCCTCCCCCAGCACAGCCAAGTGCAGGCCATCTCAGACACCTGCACTCAGGCCCGTGGTCCTGATCATCCTCTATTTGGACCTGCTGGGTAAAGCCACGAGGAACCCCAGAACGGGCTCCCACAGGTCCCCCCTTCTTAATATATAAAAAAATAACTATTAATGGCTTACAGCAATCTCCATAGCTGTTACACCTCCCAGTATGGGAGTAGAGGATGATATAAATGGCATTTCTCTTTTGAATTAAGTCCAAGGTGACCACAGCAGTCTTAGCTGCCTCAAGCCCTTTCTAAACCAAAACTCTTAAGGCGACTACAAACTTAAAGAATACCTTAGCTTCATCATTACCATTAACAGGTTAACATAAATATTGCTATACATAGTCACAATTCTCTCAATCTTACAACTCAAAGCAAACTCTTAACAGAACCATTAGAATTAGCATATATGGTGCTATATATAGTTAACAATTTTCTCCGTCTTACAACTTTAACTCAGTCATTTGAATTTTCTTGTTAACAGAACATAGGAAAAACTTCGATGTATTCACAAACTTAAACATTTCCTCAATTCCACAAAGCCAGGGTGCATTAATATCAATAGGTTTCTGCAAACATAATTCAATCTCATAGCTCCTCCTTTTCTTTATAATTTTTAAGCAAAATCTCAAGCCTAGTTAGAAAACCCAAACTTTTCTGTTTAAACAGTTCCATTTGTAACACAAAACCAGTTCCATAAGTAATTCCATTTTTACATAAACAGTTCCACAAAACAATTCATAAATCACCAGTTAATAAAGCATATATGCATACACAAAATTGCATCTTGATTCTAAGTAGAAATACATTTCTTCATTTAAACAGTTCCATTTTTAACCCAATTCCAGAAAACTGTTCCTAGGTCATTACTATAAGTAAGCTCAAAATTGTCCCATTGCAATGAAATCTCTATTGTTCATTTCATTTAAGTACCAAAATTCAAATGATAAATATTGATACTAGCCTTCCAAATTTGAAGAACTCCATAACCAAAATGTTTTTGTAATTTTATCTCATTTTAAGTTCAAAAAGTTCAAACAAGAAATATTCTTCCAAATATGAAGAGACGTTTTTCAACCAAAACTTTTTGCAGTTAATTTTTGTTCAAACAAGTGTCTCTGCAACTTTTGTTCTCACAGACAGACCTTTTTAGTTATAGTAATATTTTAAACCGCACCGTTTTTGCTGTTAGCTCAGGTTTTTCTGTGCTGCGTTGATATTCCACGAATCTCAGCTGCGGATGCCTTGTGCTGGTTCTGGCGTCCGCCATTCTTAGCTTCTTAGCGGCTTCTGGAGCTTTTGAAATCATTCAGACTGCCTACTTTGCAGTCTACTAGGACACTATCTCCTGTGTCTCAGGTGTTTTCACCATATACATTAATAGACTCACACTTAACATTTACACTTTTTCACAAACTCACATATAACATTTTTTTTTTGCAAAGCATTTAGACTCATATTCAACATTTACACGTTTTTACAAACTCACATGTAACATATTAACATCTACTTATTTATACTTTAAGGAAACTATAGAACTACTTTAGCAAATATATTTCTTATTAATTCTTATATACTTATCTTATTTCTTATTTAAACTTACATTTACAACTAGCATCTTACAAGCTTATTACTACATGTCTTAAGACTACCTTAGATACTTATATTCATTCCATCTTATTTCTTATTTAAACTTACATTTACAACTAGCATCTTACAAGCTTATTACTACATGTCTTAAGACTACCTTAGATACTTCTTACAAGCTTATATTCTTAAAGGAACTCTATAGATCTATTTTACAAACTTATATAGGCTACCATTAGCATATATCTAACTTAGCAAACACCTAAAGATTTCTTAACACAGATCTAACAAGACAGAATTTTTACAAACTCACATATCTTATATTCGTCTTTCTACTTCTTACTCTTAATTATTATCACCATCTCTATCAGAAAGATTCTCTTAACTAGACAGGAAGTACGTACATCATTTCTAAAGTTTGCAGTTTATAGTTAGCTTTGTTATAAAGCACTGGGATTTAGTGAGTGTTGTCATTATAGAGTTGTGACACTTGTTGCTAGGGGATTGTAACATTCTCAGGACAAAGCCACACCCCAAAGTTGCGAGTTCTCTCAGCCGTTCCGGACCGGCAGAGATGCACTGTCAGCGGTAGATAGTTTTTAACTAGAGGCTGTCCCTTCCCCCAAATTCATAATGGCTCCCCCTAAGAACTTCAATTCAAACAAACGTTTCTATCACAGCAGTACTTTTGGTTTGTTCTACTGAAAAACTTTACGCTGAGGGTGAAATTACTGTATTTAGCTTCTGTAAAGCTCTTCACCAAAAACTGCACAGCTATTAGGTGATATTTTAAGGATTTTAAAGTGACTTGTTTGCTCTTATAGGTAGCTTTTTGTCATCCAACTGCCATAAAAACTTCGCACAGCTATTAGGGTAAATAAGGCATTTTACCAACGGCGCCCCAAACCACGAAGCACCTAGTTCCGTATCCTTTCAATCTTTCATTGGAACTGATACTTAAACCCTTAGACGACTTTTCCACTTTTTCTTTTAAAAGCTGTATTTTAGTTTTAGAGCTGACAAAAGTGTTTCAGGGCAATGTCGCCATCTTTAGCGGAAAAACTACCTTTCCCAGAATGCATTTCCCTTATATCAGTCCATAATAATATCAGTCCCATATCAGTCCCTTATACCAGTCCCTTTTTTTCTTTAGTCCCTGTTCACGGCGCCATTCTGTGGGGCGTTTACCCACCACCCCCACAGCTTCCCAGAGTTTTCTTGAGTGCGATCAGCAGGAAATGTTAGATAGAAGGATTTATAGCGGAGAATCTTGCGGAGATAAACAGATAGAAAATAAAGGATAGCCTCGAGAGGGCCTGGAACCTATTCCAACCGGGCCCCGACTGTCCCTGGTCCAGGGTTTTTATAGAGACGCCAAGGGGTGGAGCAAAAGACCTCCTCCCCCAGCACAGCCAAGTGCAGGCCATCTCAGACACCTGCACTCAGGCCCGTGGTCCTGATCATCCTCTATTTGGACCTGCTGGGTAAAGCCACGAGGAACCCCAGAACGGGCTCCCACAGGGGTGGCTTACATTTTCAGAGGTTTAGTCCATTATCATCATGGTGCAACATGGTGGCATGCAGGCAGACATGGTGCTGGAGAAGGAGCTGAGAGTCCTACATCTTGATCCATAGGCAACAGGAAGTGGCCTGAGACACTGGGTGTGGCTTGAGCATATATGTGACCTCAAAGCCCACCCCCACAGTGACACAATTCCTCCAACAATGCCATACCTACTCCAACAAAGCCAAACCTTCTAATAGTACCACTTCCCATGAGCTTATGGGAGCCAATTGCATTCAAACTACCACAGCAAGCAATAAGGCCAAGTCCAAAGTTACTCATGTAAGACCCTAACAAGACTGTGGAGAGTCACATCATATAAAACAAATACTATGGTCTACCTCAGTCTGATTGCTCTGCCACTCACTTGCTGGTGGCAGTGAATACATTATTTAAGACTCAGGTTGTTTCATGGGGAGACAACATTATTTGCCTATTTATAGATTGTCTTCCTCAATTTCCTTGTTACTGTGACACAATATTCATCAAAAGCAACTTAGGGAAGGGCGAGCTTATTTTGGCTCTCAGTTTGAGAGGAATCCGTCTTTGTGGTGAGGGAGGGACAGTAGCAGGCACATGAAATATCAGGTCACTTTGTGTCCACAGTCAGGAAACAGTGAGAGATGAATACTGGTACTCAGCTCCCTTTTTCTTCCCCCTTTTTATTTAGGCCAGATCTCCAGTCCATGGGAGGAGTTAGTTTGTGTCCACTTTCCTCAGCTAAATCTTTCTGGAAACTCCTCTTTAAAGATACACCTAGAGGTGTATCTCCTAGGTGATTCCAGTTCTAGACACTGTGACCATGGAGACTGACAATCATACTGAGTGAGGGTTCAATCAGATGATGCATGTACAAAGCATGGTAGTGCCTTTTGAGAGGATAGGTGTTTGGCAAAAGAAAGTTTCCATTGCATTATTGTTAATCTGAGGTATTGTAAAGACAAGGCTTGTGATGAAGGCAAAGACCAGCGCTGGTGAGAAGGCAGGACAGGGAGGCTTAGGTTTGCTGAACACCGGAGAGAAGATGGCAGTCAAACAGCCAGGTTATAGAGTTTAAGGTGGTGAGAAGATAAGGGCACATCAGACCCAACGTTCATAAATGCTGCACACTGGAGAAACAAGGAAGTGCCTGATGGACAATGGCTCAGCCCTTCCCCAACAGGCTTGCCATGGTCTGAGGAAGGCTGAGGCTTTAACAAACTCAGTTGATCACCCAGCTTCCTGCAGATCAGGCAGACTGGAGACCCCTAAATTCACACCTGCCAAGCCTCACTCCTTGCAAGTTCTGCCCATCGATTCTCCTCTGGCTACTGCCTCCTTCACGCTGCTCTGCACCCCCTTTGCAGAACCTGCACCCCCTCCCACCATCTCCATTCTTCTTATGGTGCTCAGCATTAATTACATCTGACCACCCCTGCCATCTCTGGATGGGGCTATGTGTCTCCCTCAAAGCCTTTCTGCTCCATCTTGATGTACAAACTCCCTCCCCAGTTAACCTTTTACCTCTCCTCCCTGTTACCATTCCTCGAGGACCACAGCCCCTCTTGCTCTGGGGTTTCCTTTCCAGCCCAAGCCCTGCCTATGTGCCACTCCAATAAACAGGGTCTAGGTGGTATTTTATCTTTGAGCATCTTGGCCAGCAGGCTGAGGAAGCTGTAGAGACCTGGCTTCACATTCCATGTGCCTACTGAAGAATTCTGTCTGAGGGCTTATGAAAGGTGAATTAGTTTGAAAGAATTCTCTGTGTTCTGCCACAGAGCAGATTATACTAGTTTATCAAACTACTTCAGTGATTCTGAAAACAGAACTCTGTGTGACATAATGTCAGAGACACAGTGGGTATGGCTGCCATTTTCAGGAGAGTTGAAGCAGAATAATCACAGCATGAGACGGGAAGTAAAGCATGGCATGGTACTGAAGTTGACACCCTCATGGAGGATGCTTTCTGTTTCATTGAACAAGGCTATGCTATTGCTCTGTTTTTCCACATTGTGGCAGGACACAGCAGGGATGAATATCCTTGACTGAGGAGACAAGATCTGCTTGCAAGGCCTGTGCACACATCTAGCAGGGGCCATCAAAGGCAATGGAGCCTCAAGCCTGGCCCCTCCTCTCAGTAAGGCCCCCTGCAGTGTAAAAGCTGCTCTCAGAATAGGGACAAGACTGGAAAGAATGGCTATAGAGGTCAAGCTTTGTCCACCTCCCACCTTCCCTGCTGTCTCTGAACCTCTCACCTTCTCAGCTCACACTCACAGACTCTCAAAGTGTCATGGTACATAGGATACTGAAGCCTGGCTGGACTCCAGAGTCTAGAAGTGTTTCTGTCTTTGTGGGTTCAAAGGACTTTTTCTTTTAAAGCTCCTCCTTAGGGGGTGGGGGAGGGGCAATCTCAGGCTATGAGAGAAAAGTGTAGGATATTGTCAGCAAGGGCTTTTCCCATCATCTATTTAGCATGTAGTTTAAACACACAATCTTCTAAAATTCTACAGAATTTGTCACTGATTTGGTAAATCTGTGAGTTACAAATGTAATCTGTACACCTTATATCAAGCACAAGGCATGTTAGGCCCAAGGGACTCCAGGCTCTTCCTCTTTCTCAATCAGCCAACAATGACCACTTGCCCATTTGTTAGGATCTATCCAAAGGTTTCATCATTCATATATGGATGAGAAGAAATCCCTGTTTTTAGAGAGCTCACATCTAATTCAAGGAAAACAGAATTAGAAGATAGCATTACAACAGTTATTGCAAAGGTGTGTCTTCTTAGGAGAGCTTGTGGCTGGGTGTTGTATTAGCCCAGTTCTCATTACTATGATGAAATACTCGGGGCACGATGGTTTTTATGAAGAGGTTTATTTAGTTCATAGATTTAGAGACTCAAGAGCATGGTGTTGATATCAAATCAGCTTTGGTGAGGGTTTCTGAGATGCACATCAGGCAATGGCCTGTGTGTGAATGTTGTGTGACTTTCCTCAGAGGACATGAACAAATGCTTATTCACTCTAGATAGAGAGGGAAATCAAAGAAATGATTCCAACCAAGTGTAGTTTGGTAAACCAATGAGTTTAATTAGGGTGATGTGTGGGAATGTGGACAACTTACACCAAGTGCTGGCTAAGTCACATCACTGTAGCAGTCTTGTTTCTCCCAGTAATAGTTAAAGACATATATTCTGTAGGGAGGGTAGGGATCTCATTTGTCTTATTAGCCTCATGTACCCATTTCCATGATGAAATGATAGTTGGCCTGCTCATGTGAAGTGCTATGATCATATCTGCATGCCTGGAGGACAGGGTTCAGTTGCAAGGGAAGGTCATCTCTCCATGTGAGAAGCCAAAGAGGTTGGCAATCCCAAAGTCCTTTCCTGACCCAATGACCCAAGAACCTTTAAAAAATACATTTAAACCATGTCCACCCTATACCAGGTAGAACTGTAAGAAGTCAATTTAGAATACAGCTGGAGGCAGCCCAGACAAAGGGAAGTACATGTGCAAGGACAAAGTGACTCCACAGAGTGCCACATTTTCAGGGTCCGTTGGGAAGCCCTGATGGCCACAGGTTGCAGTCTTCCATGTCCAGACAGCTTTCTTAGAGCTTGGTGCAATATGGAGGACTCGATCCCCGCAGTGAGGGCTTCCTGCTTTCTACCTAACCTTATTTGGAGAATGTCTCTAGGCCCAGATGCCTGACTTATCTCAAGTGTGGTCCTTGACAGAGTGTTCTGTAAAAGCCTTCCCCCTGCTGCCCATATGGTAACCAGACATTGTACTAGGAGCATTATGATAGGACTGTGCTGTCACATATGCTAATTAGGTGATGTCCCACCTGCTGTCCCTGCACAACATATCTCCCTCACTCTGGAATAAAGCTGGGCTGTAACACTGAAGCAGTCTCTCAGAAGGCTATTTCCGTCATGCTCACAGGTCAGACAAAGCCTTTCTTGCTGCTTCTGCCCCTCACGGCCTGGTGGCCAACAGATCACTGGGAAGGAAAGGAACCACAAGGGTCCTGAAAGTAAGTAGCACATATGTAAGTATTATGCCAAGAAGTAGTGATATGGACTCCAGACAGGAATTAACCTGGTTGTGGAAAGTTCTGTGTACATTCTAAGGAACTTTCATTAAAAGCTTAAAAAAAAAAAAAAGCTGAGGAGAGGCAGAGAGAACAACAGAATTAGGGTAAGGTGTTGGGGTGAGTCATGATCTGTCATCCCCTGTGGCAAGAGGGAACCAGCAGCAGCCATGTGCTGCAGAGAGGGATTCAGATCAAGGTCAAGACTGGTCAGACCTGAACCCACACTGTCACAGAGTACTGGACTGCGTCCGAGGCTCTGTAGACCCGAAAGCTTCTGTATTGCCAAACTCCATATCAACACAGGAGGGCACCAAGATGGATTCTCCTGAGTCCCAGGGTGGATAATACTTGGCAGTGCTGGGGTGCCTCATGTTTTCTTCAGTACTTCTCTAAAGGACTGAGAGTCCTTAATATCTACTGCCTGGCACCATTTCATTCCAAATGTTCTTGGGAGCACCTGGGCCAAGGTGAGCTCATTGACAGAAGAGAGAGCAAGAACTGCCTACCTATATTTCCAGGGGTGGGAGGGAGGAGAAGCTGAGGCACAAGTGTACCAGCTAGTCTTATACCTCTTGCCCAAATTGCTTTCCCTCCAAGAAATCACCATGAATCAATGGGGATGTCAGGGAAGGCTTTGCTGTTCATTACTCAGGGAAGAGCCAGGATCTGATTCTTAAGGGACTACCCTGGGCTTCACTAAGAGATCAGGAAGTTGTCATGATATTATTGGGGTAGATAATCACCATATAGGAAGGCTAGCCTAAAAGGGAGGCCCCTGGGAACTCTCAATAGAGGAGAATTGGGGTTTCTGACCAGGACTCCATCAGCTCCTTTGATCATGATACCTACACTAACTGTAACTATTATACATGCAGTATACACTAAATACTCTGTACCCTTGAAAGTCTTCTGCATATATTAACTTACTTAATTCTTATAATTCTTAAAGGCAGCTAAAACCAATACCCTTTTTATATTCCTCCCAATGATAGTCATGATTATTTCTGAGCACGGTCACTGGACATTCCTGGGATCATGAATTCAGGGGTTGGAGGCTTCTCACTTTCTTTGCAGTGCCCAGCTCAGTTAAGCTCAGCTGTAAGGTCCAGTGTCTTATTATCTTCAGGCTAGCCTGGCGTCCAGTTGGCATCCATGCTGTGCCTGGAGTTTGTTCCCTAATTGGGACTCCCACAGAGTTGTTGCTCATTCTAGTAAAAAACAAACAAACAAAAACAACACCCCCCCAACCCCCCCCAAAAAAAACCAAACCAAAACAAAACAAAACAAAAACAGTCCTGTGGCGAGTTCCAAACTTAAAAAAGCTAGGCTTTTCAGTGACTTCAGCAAGGGAGCCATGTACTATGGGCAGGATGGACTGAGACCACACATAAGCTGAGGATTGGTGTGGCAGTCTTGAAGAGCTAATTGACAAATAGAGAACTCTTCTATGGCCCCACTGTGAGAAAGCATCTTTGAGATCCCAGTGAGTTTGAGGGGCCAGTTCTGTGCAAGCATCCAGCTTATGGGAAGAATTATCTCTGGGATAACTTCTTGCATTCTATAGCACAGCTAAAAACTACAGCTAACAACATTTAATTGATATGTCTCAACACAAAGAAATGATACATATGCCAACTATCCTCATATGATCATTACACATTGAGTACATATATTAAAATGTTATATATTATAACTCATGAATACATGCAATTACTACATTTCAATTAAAATATGTATTTAAAAGCTTGTCTCTCTAGGGTAAGGAGGGAAGGAAGCAGTTGCGTCCTCACAGATCATCAGCCCCCTTGCTTAAAAAGATTCACTTCTGAGTGAGTCAGTGGAGAGTCACCCAGGCCTCCTTCAGAAACCAAGCAGGAGGAGGCCCTTCTGGAAATTTCTTTGCAGAACCATCTTCTCACCAGCCCCTTAGCTACTGACCTCTAAGTACCAACAGGAACCCTGCTTTGGAGAACATGAACTCCAGTAAAGATCAAAGGCAAAGTCATGGCTCTTGCCTGCCAGTCCATCCCAGTTCAGCCATTTATGTGGTACAGGCCTCCAGGGAGGCAGTGACCACAAGCTAAGAAACACTGCCTCTGCCTTCACAGGGATAGCAAACACATAGGCCTGTGGGCTATGGAAATTGAGCAATTTTTCACTTAAAATCATCTGAAAACAAACTTCGATGTCTTCAAAATTATATATTCATAGAACATTTCTAGACTGTGGGATAGGATTAGATGGTAATGATTTAATTGATGGTTAAGTGTGTAGATAAAATGAGTGTGCTGAATCCTTCCCGTAATTATCTCTCCGAGGAGCCCTGGCAGCTGTAATTACTGTCTGAGGCCAAAATTACAAACCAGCTGTAGTTTTAAGCAAAATATGTTGCAGCCTCTGCAGGATCTTTAAGGGAAAGTCGGTCACCACTAGTACAGGCATCCCCGTAGGGCCAGTCAAAGAGGGAGTAGAGTAGAGCCTTGGAAAGGTGATGTATTCTCATAGTTTTCCTGAATCTCTGCCCACCAGTGTCACTGTGCACTGCTCTGTCCTCTCTTCCTTACCACAGGGCATCTTTCCTCTTGCTCTTTCTTTTGCCAGAAGAGTTCTCAGATCAGTTAGTTGATACTATTGACACTGTGCCCTACAAGCTGGACAGTAGATTCAAAAGGTGGGGCATTCTTAAGTCAACTCAGCAGTGGTGCTGGAGCCCTTACATTGAGGAAGACCAGTGGCAGCATGACAATTCCAAGTCTGTACCCTGTTGGTGACCCATAGGTCAAATTAGATTCTCTGTCTATACTTGGACAGAACTGACAAGAATGACTGCCTCCACAGATCCAGTGAGTTCAATCATTCCAAAATTCTTTTCAAAGGCTTAGTTATTGTTTAAGATAGTTATGTAAAGCATTATGTGTTCATTCAACACCAACCACAGAAATCTGGATATAAATAGAAATGAATGAATTCTTCTGCTGTGCCTCTGAAAGCTGATATTGCTTCATCATTTTAAAGATTCTCACCATTTTATGCCTAGCATCTTCACTTAAAGAATCCAGCCCTTGAAATTTGTTATTCTTTTCACTTTGAGTGCACAATTGTACATCTTTGACTTTCCTCTAGTCAGTGTTTAGGCTCATCACAACTACCACCTTCCTCTTTAGCATTTTAAGAATTGTTTTCATGTATAAAACAATGTTCCAGGTGCTATAGAAAGACTAGGTAATTCCATGATTTATAGAGTAGGTATTGTGTCTGTAACCACACTTGACTATGGCTTTTGGGTTATCTGGCAATTGACCTTGAATTCAGCAACAATCCAGTCTGCAACATTAGAAGCTTCAAGTAGAGATGAATAGTTCAGGGTTAAGTAGACATGCTACAGTTGAAAAGAGTGTACGTGAGCCACTAACTTAATAGCTGAGCTGGCCAGAGACACTTGCCCCTGTCAGCTCTATAGCCTTTCAGGCATTCAGCATTCCTGGGGTGCTTTCCATACTCACAGGTTGTGCTTCTCTGTGATTCATTCATAGTATACCCCAAAATATGGGTCCCAAGTTCTACCCTCGTCATATAGAACTCTTGCTAGGTATGAATCAGACAGAACACAGCACAAGGTAACATCATAACTGTTATTAAACAAACTGTCTACTTAGCTACAGGGATGAAATCAACATGTGCCTTAGTCTGGCAGAGTGTCAGGCACCTGTTCAGAGAAATTTGTTTTATTCAGAAAATGAGTCTTAAAATGCTCTAGAGGAAGAAGGTGGCTATGAAGACCATAAACATGGACTAAAGGAAGGCCAAAGACTTCCAGGCCTACCCTCAAAGGGGAAAGGGAGGTCAATTTCAAGTGTTCTCTTTTAAGTGATGATGTTGGGCAGTGGAATGGTACTTGCACTGGTATCAATGGCCAGGGGAGGGCAGCAAAGGGTAGCAGAGTGATGGCAGCAGAGCTCCCCACCCTCTGCCTCTTCCTCCCAGCTATGTGCTCCTTGTTAAATAGATGCTTGGCATTGATGTAAGGGCCCCATAACTCACGTTGACTATTTGTGGACATTGAGGGTAATAGGACTGGAGAAAATTGCTGGGAAGTATCCACTGAATCGTAGCGTTATAAATGAGTGAAGCCAGGTGATTGAAAGCTGGAGAAGCCAGTGTCCAGTGCCGGGATTGAGATATATAGAGTTGAAAGCCAAGATTCCATATGAGGTAGGTTAGCATCACAGGCTTGGTTCTCTTTCACAGGCAGAGTGTGGGGATTTAGAGAAACAAACCTCCTTGTTGTCCATTTTCACCAGAGTCAAAAGTGTTGACAAAGTTGTGACAGGCAGTGGGGCAACAGCCATCAGGGGTCTAGACAGACCATCTCTTTTCTGGAAAGGTTCCACAGGACCTGCTGAATGAGAAGGGCTTGGATCTTTTCTTGACTTTTACTATGTGGATCCCATGCTGGCTTGAGCTCTTGGAATCCCATGATGGAGTTTTAAGTTGAGGGTAAACTTTGAGTGAAAAGGGAGAGTCAGCTGGAAGGTTGGACAGGTCTTGCCAGGCAGGAGATGGTGCATTTAGGTGTCCCAGAAAGCAATTCATCTTCAGGATTGGGCTTATTTGGTCCACATTGTTTCAATACCCAAAAATTCATGGCCATGAAATATAAGTGGAAAGTCTGACAGGAGCCTGAGGAAGTTTTCCCTTGTTCCTAAGTGAGAGCTACAAGAAGTATACTTTTACCATTTCCTCTGGACTTGATGTCTACAGTTAATGTCACTTGTCTGAAGATGAAACAAAGGAAAGATGTCCACCATCTTGCATCATCCTTAGCTTCTGAATCGCCAGTCTCTCAGCTCTTATCCTCTTTCTAGACCCTTTGACCAGATAATACATTTTCTCTTTGCTTAATCTATTTGGTTGTAGAATTTCTGTTGTTTACATCAAAAGTAACTCAATGAGTATATTTCATAACAAAGTCAAATTGATCACTTGTCAAATACCATGTCCTTAACAAAAGAAAACTTCCAAGAACTTTGTTTTTCCTCATGACCAGATGGCTCTCTGCACTAGGGTGATGGCCTACTTTTGGAGTCTCAGCTCTTTACTGGATATTCCTTTATGGATAATTTCTGCTCAGCCCCACACTTCAGCTTTTCAAGGAGTTTTCAACATCAGATGCACATCTTTCCAGGAAGCACTTCCATTCTTATATGTGTGCTTCTAAGTGGTCTATTGACCTGCCTGCTTGGATACCAGTGATGTCTACAAGGCTGAAACACTGCCCTGGGACATTCTGCCTATTCTCTCTAAAGGATGCATTCATACACATTTCAAATAGATGACCTTTCTAGCTCCAGTGATTTACTAGACACTTCTTGTTTTAAGTTTCTTTTTTCCCATATCCAACTTAATGTCATTCATATCAAATGGTATCATGGGTTATTTGAGTCTCTTGGTGTTGTAAGTTGATCTGTGTTCTTGGATAGAAAATGATTCCTTTTGTTATTTGAAAGCCAAGATACTAGTGGAAGCTTTGTGTATAGAACTCCAACAGCACAGGAAGTAATCCCAAGACTTGATAGATGGGAATTCATGAAATTAAAAAAGTTTATGCACAGAACAATAACTATCAGCAGAGCACACAGCCCACAGAATGAAAGAAACTTTTTACCAATTATACCCTCGGCAGGGAGCTAATATTCAAAATTTATAAAGAACTGCAAAAATTCAGCACCAAAACATCAATAGCACCTTCCAAGTAACATGTGGCCCAATGAAAAAAGACATTTCTCAAAAGAAACCCAAACAGCCACAAATCACCATCTCTGATTACTGTTCAGTACTCCAGTGTTGCAAAGGGCAGCATGTGGAAAGAATGAAAATACCACCTGCAATTGTAATTCATCATTTTTCCAACTGTATTGTGAATTCATCATCTTCCCAACTGAAACTAAGCAAGCCAAACCCAACCCAACCCTGCTTCTAAAGACACATCCAGGCTCGCTCCTGTGGGTTTTTCTGTGCCCATGACAGGCAGTGAGTTTGACCAGTTTTAACAAACTCCACCACACCTTGTTCAACAGCAGGAAGGCATCTTGCTTTGGGACTTTTTGGGTACACACAGTTAGTTTACTTCTCTCTCTCCCTTTTTCTCTCCTTCCTCTCTTCTTCACTTCCTCCCTTTTTGTAGCCCAGATTGATCCTGGAACTCCTGATTCTTCTGCCTTTACCTCCTTAGTGCTGGGGTTATAGGCATTTGCCACCATACCCTGCTTCTGTATACAATTCTAAGAGGAACCCAGAGCTTTGTGTAGGAGATAAGCACTCTACCAACTGAGATATATCTCAGCCCCCCCCCCCCAGTTTCTTCATGCATCACAACAAAACATGATTAGTATAGATCTTTTTAGCTTGTTTCCATGCAGCTTTATTCACACTGTGGTGGAGGATCTCTCATCTGCTGCTTTTGCAGACAGTCTAGTCCATCGGGATGAATCTCATCTCTGCTTGTGTTATTTTGCTTTTTCTAGTTTCTTTTCTACTCAGGAGATCACTACCACTTAAGGTTTCATCTTCAGCACAGCTAGACTGCAGAATCCCATGTATAAACAAATGTCTAGAGCAAACACTTGTATCTTCTTGGCTTCTGGACATGCCCAAACCAACACTAGTTTTGGTGAGTGCTTGGGTTGCAAGGACTACAGGTTCATTCATGAATGTTTAATATACATTTGGATGGCTTGCTTGAGACCTATTTAAATTCTCATGAATAATAATAGCAGTGGATTCTTACAGAAGCTCCACAGAAGGAACCATGATGGGAATGGCTGCAAGAATTCCTTTTGCCATCCAAGATAATCTCCAGGACCTTAGCATCAGAAACTCTAGTGTTTTGAACTAGCCTTTGCTATTAATAAGTCTAAGCTCTTCTTAGTTCAATGCTTCTCTGTCCTCCTTTTACCTCTTAGGTTCTTCATCCATGAGTTTTCATACATTTCTTTTCATTATAGTTCTGTGATGCTTACAATTTATCTTTCATCATGGCCTATTATACCTTCTTGATTCTCTCTGTAAAATATGACTATTTCAATTTCTGGTTTTGCTGATTCATCACTGGACATGTTCATGACATTTCCAAAGTTTGCTGATAAAACACAATTGTCACAAGGTACCATAGGGTAGGTATCACACTGTATCATAAGACATAGGGAAGCTCACAAAGTGGCTGCTGGAAACATGTGCCCCCTTCATCTGTGGCCAGGCACACATACTTTATAAAACAAAGGTTTAGAGATGCCTCTTCAACAGGGAGAAGGAGGTGAGCCTGAGCAGGTATTGTGGCTCACATGGTCTAGCATGGAATTGTCCCTCATCTTCCCCATATACTAACTCTCCTTCATCTGCTTATCTTCTCCATTCTTCAGCTCATAGTTCCCCTTCCCAGTGTCAAGCCTGTCTTTTGACTTGATGTTGCTTGATGGCAGTTCCTCAGGCGGAATGTGACCTCCACACCCTAGAAATTCTTCCCAAGCAGCCTCAGCTGGTGTGGCACAGTGTTCCTGAGGAGTGCTCCTGATGCTGCCTCCCGAGTGGTATAAGAACCTTGAGATGAGATGCTCGCTTCTTTCAGACTCCTAGGACTCCCATGAGGATTCTCCTTAGCCTCTTTTTCTGGTTTCTTAGAATGTTGACATTCACATTTTAAACTAGATAAAGAAAGGTCTAACTCCATCAGGAAATAGTGGATTGAGTGACTTTTTCTTTTCTTCTTCTTCTTCTTCTTCTTCTTCTTCTTCTTCTTCTTCTTCTTCTTCTTCTTCTTCTTCTTCTTCTTCTCTCTCCTCCTCCTCCTCCTCCTCCTCCTCCTCCTCCTCCTCCTCCTCCTCCTCCTCCTCCTCCTCCTCCTCGTTTTTTTTTTTTCCGAGACAGGGTTTCTCTGTGTAGCTTTTGCGCCTTTTCTGGGACTCACTTGGTAGCCCAGGCTGGCCTCGAACTCACAGAGATCCACCTGGCTCTGCCTCCCGAGTGCTGGAATTAAAGGCGTGTGCCACCACCACCCGGCTTCCTTTTCTTCTATATTTTATACATGCCTGCATGCCTGTACTAGTCAGTATAAATCCAATATATATGCTTTCTTCCATTCTCTGCTAATATTTTGTGTTCCCTACTGAACTGGGTTTTTTTTTTTTTTTTTTTTTTTTTTTTTGGTTTTATTATTATTATTATTATTATTATTATTATTATTATTATTTTACAACACCATTCAGTTCAACATAATAGCCACAGAATCCCCTGTTCTCCCCCTCTCGCCCACCCCTCCCCCCAGCCCACCCCCCATTCCCACCTCCTCCAGATCAAGGTCTCCCCCGAGGACCGGGGTTGACCTGGTAGACTCAGTCCAGGCAGGTCCATTCCCCCCTCCCAGACCGATCCAAGTGTCCCTGCATAAGTCCCAGGATTCAAACAGCCAACTCATGCAACGAGCCCAGGACCTGGCACCAATGCACAGCTGCCTCCCAAACAGATCAAGCCAACTGACTGTCTCACCCTGAACTGGGGTTTTATAAACATTTTTTTCAGACTGACTCCTCTTCTAAGTGTCTTGGGGTTGTCCGATTGAAACCAAGAGGCACAATGGCTGCTTTTTGACTGATGCAGGTTGTCTCTTGCATCAGCACTGGACTTTTAGAATTTTAGAACAAATGTTCAAAGCCTGCCCACAACTGGACTTGCTGAGCATGAATGTAAGTGTGGGCTGTGAAGCAGACCCGGGATGAGATGACTTAGCAGGAAACAGTTTCTGTGTCAAGAGCTGAAGCTGAAATCAGAGATGAAGTCTGAACAAAAATGTGACATCCAAGAGTTAGGGGCGGGATGTGGGAGGTCCACGGGATGACAGTGCACATGAGGTCTGACTGAGGAGTACAGTTTCAAGTGCAGAATGGAGCATGGGGAAGATGGGTTATTTTAGACAATATAAAGAAGGTGGATGAGAAAATAAGTGCAGGGTCTAGAGCAGTGATTCTCAACCTTTCTAATGCTGAGACCCTTTAATACAGTTCTTTATGTTGTGGTGACTCCCCCATCATAAAATTATTTTTTGTTATTACCTCATAACTGTAACTTTGTTACTGTTATGAATTGTAATGGAAATATATAATATGCAGAATATCGGCTACATGATCCCCAAAGGGGTCGTGACCTACAGGTTGAGAACCACTGGTCTAGAGACTGGCAAAAGGCCTAGTGAGACCAAGGAAGAAAAGCAGCCCTTTGAAGGCTAGATGGAAGAGGGCAGAGCTGCCTCCAGGACACTAGACTGTGTAGCAATCATACAGAGAAAACCCAGGTAACCAAGAAGCCCTGGGGGACAGGAGGGAGGTGGTGGCCTAGTTCCAGTATTTGGGGAAGTCCTAAGTGGGTACTGCATAATGTGGAGTTGTTTCCTCCTGGGCTGGAAGCAGCACACAGGGTACTTCCTAACATTGCTCATGGAATAACACTTCCATATGCCATGGAGGCAAGGTGACACCATGATGAGCCTGTTAGGGGCGGGGCAGGGCATCCTGCACACACTGTAAGAAGAAATGGGCGGTGTCTAGGTAGAGCCACACAGCAGGTATCTCCTCTTTCTCCTGTATCAACCCTGTAATGGTCTTTCCTTATTCTATGTAATGTTCACATTTCTTGATTCAGTGAGGAAAAGCCAATCTCTCCCACTACCCTTCATTCTTTTCTAGCAATAGCTTATCTCCCGCTTTCCTCTTTCCATCAGGACACCTGAAGGAATTATCTATAGCCATGGACTCCACCTCCTCACTTTCCAATTCCACCATCCTTGTCTCTCTTTCTCTCCAACTGGGATGCCTGCAGACACCATCACTCCTTTGAAAATGCTTTCCTCAATGAGAGGCCACCACAAAACTTCTGTAGTCAGTCCAGCCTGTGTTCAGAATGACAAGCAGCTTACTGATAGGACACGATGTTGAGGAATAATTTTATGTATATGTGTGGGTACACATATGTGTACATGCATGATCATCTTTACACCCACAGATGTACACATGTACATGGAGGCAAGAAGACAGCCTAGGTTCTTGTTTGTCAGCCACCTCCACCCAATTTTCTTTTGAGATAGAGTCTCTCATTTGGCCTGGAGCTCACCAAGCAGGCTAGACTGACTGGCCAGAGACCGGAATCCACCTGTCTCAATTTCCCCAGCATTGGGAATATAAGCACACAGGCTGTTTAAATGGGTTCTCGGGACTGAATCAAGCCCTCAGGCTTTCAGGGCAAACTCTTGACTAAGCCTTTTCCCTAGCCCATGGAACAATTTAAAAATATTTTCAAATTGAAATAGAATTTTCTGGAGCAGATTTCAGGTTTTAATTTGCATGGTCTGCTGCATATAGTGATATTAATGTAATCTCTGCATCTTTCCCTGGCCCCTGGTCTTTCACCAACTATGACAGTCTTGTTTGCCTAAGATCCTGAGACTTGCTGACGCTCTCCCAGAATTTTGTTCAGGTCCACATTCTTGTCCTCATCAGGGAGGGGTGGTAAGATCTGGACCCTACCAGTCTGAACTGAGGTCCCTTATCTTCACATTAAGGCCACAGCTGAGTCTGGAGCCATTGAACACTGATACACAGCCGTCCAGAGAAATCAGTCTTTCTTAGTTCAGGAAAAGCCTGTCAACTGAGGGCTGAGCTTTCTGACATGCTCTTTGCCAAGCAATCTGGGAGCCTAATTAGTCTTTGGTTAGCAGATTATTGGCACATTTTCATTGAAAAAAATAGTGAACCAGCCTGCCACTGTTTAGCACTCTGTGTGTGTGTGTGTGTGTCCCTGTGTCCTTGTTAGGAGGGTGACGGTTAAGATCTAAGTAACTGTTATGAACTCAATGTGTCTTTGAGAGGGACGTCTTTTTGAAGGAGGTAAGTACAGCATACCAAATCTCCCTAATCTTCCTTTTTTCCCATTAGTGATTCCCTCCCTTTTCAACCTTTATTCCAGGCCCCTTCCATGCCATTGTGTAGTTTGGTAAACAGCAGGGCCATCCATCTGGCCAACATGGACATCTGGCTATCTTCCCAAACTCCTCCCTCTCTCTGACTTTCCATCTGATGTTAGCTCATAACCAACAAGACAGTCTACTTCTGCCTTTCCTCAGCTTCAGTACACTCATCCTGAACACTGCTGCCATCTCTGTCTCCAGCCTTCTGCCCATTTCCTCCAGATGGTCACCATGGTCCTATTAGAAGAGCATGTTGCCGTTCATCTTAAAATCATCCCAAAGTTTCAAGAGAAAGGGCACACTCCATCCTCCCCTTCTGGTTTGGTACCATTTGTGTTGTGCCCCCGCCACCCCCGCCGGCAACCCTGGTGTTCAATCATTTCAACTGCGGTCCCAGGTGCTGGTCCGCTCTGCTCAAGACTCTGCCTTTGAATGGAAAGATCTCCCTTTTCCTTCCTCATCTTTGCTCAACAGAGTTCTTACACATTCCAAGAGCCTGCTCAAACAGGGTCAGCATGTGCCTGCTTACCGCTCTCCCCTATCTTCCCTTCCGCACCATGAAAACAGCAATTATATAATTGGTTACATTACACTGGAACAGTTTACTGTCCATCTACCTGCCCAGTCTCCTGGAAAGCCTGCACTTAGTTTTCACCCCTGCAGCCGCAGCACTCAGTGGGGACCTGGCCCCTAGCAGGGGTAAAGGAGACCCATGGAGGGAACTTTCCTAGCAGGTGGGGCTTACCTTCAACACAAAATTGCTACTTCTTTCTTCTCTGGCTTTACACCATGTTTCTTCAATGACAAACGGTGTCTCTATGCTGTTTAGCATCTAAGCCAGTGGTTCTCAAAGCATGGGTCACGACCCTCACAGGGGCCACATATCAGATATCCTGCATATCAGATATTTACATTACAATTCATAATAGTAGCAAAATTATAGTTATGAAGCAGCAATGAAAATAATTTTATGGTTGGGGCATTACCAAAACATGAGGTGCTGATTAAAGAGTCCCAGCATTAGGACAGTCAAGAACCACTGATCTAATAAGTCTAGCTCCATAGCAAAGGTTACATATTTATGGTAAATCAACTTACTTGTGCTCATGAAAATTTAGTAATACAAATTCAGGCACACAGCATCCTATTCAGAGTCTAAAACCGAGGGATGATGTTGATTTCTAGTGAATACCTGTGAAGCAAAGCCTGGAATTTGGGACTTTCAAAGGAAAGGCTAGAATATAGCATTTCAAAAATGTGTGTAGTTTTGTTTTTGGTGTTGGGGATCAACCCTGGGCCTTGCAAATGCTACCACTGAACTATAGCCTCTGCCCCAAATGTATATATCCATTTGATCATGATTCAATTCCATATATCCCCCATCACAGACCCATTCTGAAATAAAACTGCAAATGCTTCTCCAAATGTATGCATCCCTTAACTCAGCAATTTTGCACTGAAAAATACTTACTCATTCCTGGGTATGTGAAATTCCTTTAATGATTCTAAAAAGCATTCCTTTTAAAACTGAAATAAAAATGTAAAGAACCCAAACACACTATATGCATGAACATTTATTTCATTGAACCCTTAAAAAAGTTTTACAATTATGTAACTATAATAATGTCAAATGCATTTCTTTTTTTTGTTTTTCTTTCTCATTTTTTCTTTTTCTTTTTCTTGGCGGCAGCTGCCAGGGTTGAGGGGTCTTCTTATTAACCCAGGCTGTCTTAGCCTCCTGAGGGATGGGACTATAGGCCCAGAGTACCATGACAGCTTAAATGTTTTTCTTCCTGTGGATCAGAGGCATGCACAACTGAGGGACAAATATATCCCACTCTAATCCAGGTGTGATGGGGAACTCGTTCCAATATTGTGCTATACCTTACCACCAACACAAACACCAAAATCTGTGAACCACTGAAAACTCCAAAGGGGGGCAGAAAAAGAGGGAGGGGAGAGGAAGGAGGAGGAGGGGAGGGAGGGGAGGAGTTATGGAGAAGGAGGAGGAGTGATGGAGAAACTTGGAGTGACTCCACAAAGTCGTCCTCATCTTAGTGCACTGCAATAATACCATGGAAGATTAGCTGCTGGGGTGAGGGGTGCAGCTGAGCTGGCAAAGCACCCACCGAGTTGGCATGTGCAAGGCCCAATGCTTGGTCTTTATCAACAAAGAAAAATTAGAATATAAAAATCTTAAGCTGTGCATAATGGCATACACCTGTCATCAATCTGAGCACTCAGGAAGCTAGGCTGGGGGATCATGGGCTCAAGGTGAAGCTGAGAGACACTGTTTGAAAAACCAATGGATAGAAGGAAAAGAAAACCAATATGTCTTGGGCTGAAAAGGAAAGACACTTGCTGAGCATATTTTATTGCCAGATCCTTTGTCAATCTCTTTCCTATGTGCGCCATCTAATCACAACAGGTGTTTATAGCTTGGCACTAATGCTCCTGTTGACA
Organism: Peromyscus maniculatus bairdii; assembly: GCF_049852395.1. Lineage (NCBI taxonomy): Eukaryota > Metazoa > Chordata > Mammalia > Rodentia > Cricetidae > Peromyscus > Peromyscus maniculatus. The sequence continues at coordinate 117,798,270 of NC_134852.1, read as the reverse complement.
GGGGAGGGAGCTGATCCTCAGAGAAATCAGGTAACTCACTCAAGCTCGGCAGCTCTAAGTGGTAGAGCTGGCACAAAACTCTTCCTGCTAGACACCAGTGACAACAGCATACTGGGTAGCCCACTGGGATGTTTAACTGGGCCATGGATTTCTCTCTGATTAAATGATTTTGTTGTCTTCATTTCTGGTTGCTTCAATCTCAGTGGTATGTGCATGGATCTGTTTTACACATTTCTATTTCAAATCAGACTTCAGGAATGAGTTCAAAGAAAACCTAAACAGTTAACGGGTAGTTAATAGAAGGGGGCATTTTCTTCTGTGGCATACCCACTGGAAGATGCCCATGCTCCTGTAAGCAGTCCTAATGAAACTCATTGAGTCATTTAAAAAAGGCATTGAAAATAAGTAGGGGACTGGTTAGGGAAAGAAAGGATTAATGGGAACAGGATGGGGATATGAGATGATAATGGGAGAGAGGATGAATATGATCAAAATACATTTTAAACATGTCTGAAAATATAATGAAACACATTATTATATAATTAATATATGTTAATACAAATTTAAATAACTCCATGCCTTGTGGCTGGTTGCTTCTGTAGCACTTGTCTGTCTTCCAAGTCTATTCTAGTCTTTCTTCAGTCACATGAAGTAGTCTTACATAACACCCCCAGCCCACCCCAAATTGCTACCAGCAAACAAATCCCATTAGTCACATAAAACCCCAAACAGAGGGCATATATTGTTCTCTGAGCATGGAGAGGGTTAGAGCTCCAGGTAGCTCAGTGTTCAATTCTCATTTCTTCTAGGGTGGGACTGAGAACAGTCTGGAATCTGGTCCAGATCTATTCTTCAGTTGCTTCCACATTATCCTATCTTGTGGAGTGCTCATTTGTGGAATGTATGGTTCTACCACTCTGTATTTTCTTAGTGTCCTACTTCCCCTAAATCACATCATAACCATGTAATGTAATAGCCATGTAACTAATGGCTGTAGCTTCTTTATGAGTGCAACAGGAAGTATAGGTGGGACTAACAGAGAGGAAAATTGGGGGAACAGGAAGGCAGAGGGGGAGACTGCCTGCAGCCGCCGCCAGGACAAGGAAGATGTAAGGTACCAGTAAGCCACGATCCACATGGCAAAGTATAGATTAATAGAAATGGGCTGAATATAAGAGTAAGAGCTAGACAATGATAGGCCTGAGCTAATGGTCAAGCAGTTTAAATAATACAAGTGTCTGTATGTTTATTTTATAAGTGGGCTAAGGGACTGCCGGGGCTTGGTGGGACCCGGAGAGAAAACTCCAGACACACACACACACACACACACACACACACACACACACACACACACACACACACATGATGTCCTTAGCCCCAGGCCTTTAACTGGCTGATAGTGATTTCTCACGTGGAGTGGGCCTTAGTTCTAATCAGAAAGCAGTTGGTTACTCATATCACAGAGTTGCCACTATTGCACCACTGAGCATATCTTGCCTGGAAGTTCAGTAGTGCTGCTGCACTCAGGGTCCACAGCTGAGTAAGACTGTTGAAGGCTTTCCTCCTTTAGCACTGTGCTTAGAGCTCAGCACCATTTCTAGGGTTATTTTTAGTATTGATTCTGCTCAATTTCTGCTACTGATGGAGCTCATACTTAACAGGGCAGTGTCCTGGGAACCCACGAATTCAGACACAATCTATGATGATGGGGAGGTTATATATCTGTGATTGGGACTTGAGAGAATTATTGGCTTAAAACAGTAAGAGGAACATCTTCCAGACTTACTAGTTTTCAAATACTCCTATGTGATTCAAAAGTCCTTTTCTTCCTTATTACTCTCTTTCTTACTTTCAAGCAGCTTCGCTGACAGCAGCAACTGAAGCTAAAAGTGATTTTCCTATAACAAGGAGAGGCTTTTTCAAGGTCTTTGCTATTAACTCTTTTATGTCCACTGCTGTGTGGAAGCAACAAAAACACTGGAGCTGATGTGGTGGTACACCATGGGTAAGGACTTAGATTCTGCCCTACTCAAGAGAATTGATGTTGGTGTGTCTGATTTTCCTTTGTTACAAAGAGTATAGGGTTTCACCTAGTAGTTATTTCTTTCTCATTCCTGATGAGATTTTTATCTAGGTGAGCCTGCATTCACATATGTTGGTTTCATACTTGAAAAGTAACAAATGCCACACTATTTGTAAATAGTAACTTAAGAGCCATTGGCTCTAATCCTGGAAGTGAATATTTTGCAACTTATTTGAATTTAGAATTAAAAATGCAGTTGAAAGATCGAATTCTATGACCTCAACTAGAAACCCAGATATGGTGATGTCTCCCTGCAGGCTCAAGGGGGAAAGAGAGGGCAGGCTCTCCTATGGCTAAACTTCATGTTTTAGGATCATGTGGTGCAATCTTCCATAGCCAATGGGTCTTGTCTGTCAACTCATTCCTGGATCTTGTGTACTAAAGTGAGAAGTAATCTCATACAGTTCAATTCCATCACCAGAGTGTCCCAGCTACGGGTCTATGATAGGCTATGGTTGTCTATGCAGGATCCTACTCTAGTCCTTAAAGTTTTCAGTGAAGAGGTCTTCTGTCCCGTTCTGGGATGACAGTTCCACTAGAGTGAGGCTTACTCACTCCTGCAGAGAAGATTCTAGAGATAGGCTATAAATAGATGATGCTCAGTATCATGTTGATGACTTTTGGATGTCTATCTAGGTCAATTCCATTTTCTCTTGGCAAAGATGTTTTGCCTAGCCCAAGTCATCCTTGTTTCTTAATGTTACCTTGGACACAAATAGTAAGGAGGTTCTCTTGTTGTTCTGAGCTTCAAATTACCCTAGACTAGATCATCTATAAGTTGCAGAAATTTACAACCCACAGTTCTGGAGACTATGAAGTCTAAGATCAAGGTTCCAATGCTCTGGCATAAGGGCTAGCTCTAAGCCTTCACAGGCCACCCCCTTCTTGTTGTGCCCTTATGTGGTAGACTCCATTATTTCTACCCATGGGGGAAGAGACCCCTCACTTATCATTCCCTACCCTTTAATACTACCTCATTGGAGATCTGACTTTTAACAAGATTTCTTTGCATCACAGAGATAAAATGTAGATAAGGCCCAGAGAAAAACACAAACAGATGTGGATTTCTTTGGATCCAAATTTCCATGTCCCCTGCAGAGATTTCATTAAGCATTAATAACAGGAAGAAAAATCCAGAATGTTTACATTTTACAATTTGTAGCCAGTCTTCATCTTTTTGGATGGCATTTACTTGCTTGATTGGTTTTATGACCTTTCTCTAGTTAACTGTCAATCTGAACATTTATTTATCAATATTAAAGTACCTAGGCAGGTGACATTCAGATTCTCAGCCACACAGAGCAAAACCACTTTGATGTTTCCTGTCTCATATAGAATGCTTGTTTTGGATAGTCAGAGTACGATGCACCATTGCACAGCAGGTACCTGAAACTTGAGATTGTTTTATGTAATAGTCAACAATTTGTGAAGTTTTCCTTGGTTTTGAGAAAACTCTCCTTTAAGATTTTCAATTATAAGCTGGGCGGTGGTGGCGCACACCTTTAATCACAGCACTCAGGAGGCAGAGGCAGGTGGATCTCTGTGAGTTTGAGGCCAGCCTGGTCTACAGAGTGAGGTCTAGGATAGGCACCAAAACTACATAGAGAAACTGTGTCTTGAAAAACCAAAACCAAACCAAACAAACAAAAAAGATTTTCAATTATAAATATTCATATACCATTTCCTGAATTGTACTTAAAATTGGTGAAAGTTGTTATTCTACCATTCCTGACTGCCAACTTTCAACACACAGCAGGGATTTATTTAAAAATCAAGTGATAAGAGTAAAATATAAATTTACTAAAGGTACTGGTGTTAAATTATTTTCAATTTTTAATTTCATTTATATGTTGTGTGTGTTTGTGCGTGTGTGTCTATAAAGTGTATAGGGAATTTGCATGTACCATAGCATGCATATGGATGTGAGAAGACAACTTGCAGGAGTCTGATTCTCTCCTTCTCAGAGCTGGGTCCCGGGAATTAAACTTAGGCCATCAGCTTGGTAGCAAGTGTCTTTCCAGCTAAGCCATCTCGATGGCTCAATTTTCACTTTCCTTTTAAATCAGTTGAAATATGGGGAAGGAGATGGAGAAGAATGGGCCCGTAACTGAACTGAGAAACTGCCTTTTTCAACACAGGGAACAATCCTAAATGGAGAACTTCCTGTAGGCCCTTCAGTTCCATGTATGAATTGAGTTTCTCCTGACAAGTATCACAAACAAACAAAGGAAAACAAGTTTTCCCTTAACTGTAAACAACATTCATGTATCCTGAGAGTGGGATGTCTTTCTCTTAGCTATGTTGGTGTCAACATGCAAGCTGTTATTTGCACATCAGTGATTATTTCAGTAGGAAAGTTTTGCAGAGTTTCCCTTGTGTCATGTGTCTTGTTAGATATTAGGCAAACACCAGTGAACAAGACAGAAAAAATGGACCTCAGGGCAGCCAACACTTCATGTGCCATTCCTCTTACAATTTATAGCAGATTTTGGAATACCAATTGTGGTTATTATTAAAAGAAAATGCCCCCCCCCCCCGAAACAGTGGCACTATTAGGAGGTGTGGACTTGTTAGAGGAAGTGTGTCACTGTGGAGGAGGGCTTTGATGTCTCTTTTGCTCAAGCTTCCCTCAGTGTGACTGTCAGTGGACTTCCTTTTGCCTGCAAGATATAGGACTCTCAGCTGCAGCACCATGCCTGCCTGCATGCCACCATGCTCCACGCCATGATGATAATAGACTGAACTTCTGTATTGTAAGCGAGCCACCTCAATTAAATGTTCTCCTTACAAGAGCTAATGTGGTCATAGTGTCTCTTCACAGCAATAAAAATCCAAACTAGGACACCAATAAATCAGGCTCTGTCCTTCCCCTCCCATTACTTGTGGAAACAATAATCTTAGCTTTATCCTATCAGCCAGTGATACTGGTGGTCTGTGGGAGTCAGCATTTGACAGGATCATCTCCTGGAAGCCTCCTTTCTAGGAACAGTGGCCTCTTGGAATGACCTCTGTCAGATGGTCCACTTTTGCCCTAGGCTCCTTTCCCAGGCAAGGGACAGTCCTCTTCCAAATTGGTATCTGCAAGTGGCTCTTTCTAGAGTATCATAAATCACTGATTCACTTCATCTGTGAAGAAAGAATCTACCTATCCTATGTGTCAGCAAGTCCCTTCTGTATGCCGTTCTGGAGATGGGCAGAGCTGAAGTGCAAGTCCATTGTCATCCACCTTTTATGTGGTAACTGTTGGAGCATAACCCCAGTGGACAGAAGCTGCCACAGCAAGGTCATTGGTGAAAGAGAGGGCTGTCAAGACACAGTTAACATTGTACTCAGCAGAAACGCCAGTTTCCATCTCATTATTGTTATCTTTTATGTTCCACTGATCATTTGAGTGCTCCTGTGTTTTGTATAACTCCTGTCTCTACAGACCTTTGAGAAAGTTTCTGATTTTCTATCTTCTCTGAAAAATGAGAAAATATTTAACATCCTTCTTGTTCTGTACAGATAATTTAATATAAGAAGTAAGAGTTGCTTGTGAAAGTCTCAGTTGTCTTGGCTTTGTTGACCACACCCTTCTATGAGCTGGAAACACAATGCTTCCCTAACACTAACCGTGCCCACTTATCCAAACTGTAGTCTGACCACTTAACATCCATTGGCATAAGTTCTAACAGGTGAGTTACTGGTTTCAGATCACAACCATGTAGCACCATTTTGTATTCACTGCTGTTAGTACAGCTTCAAGAGCTCCTCAAGTGTTCCTGGACACTGCTACACTACATCCTACCACTAAAAAACAGTTTATTTTTTAGTTTAAGAAATCTCAAAAGCAGGTCTTTCCTACTGTCCAAAAACAAACAAACAAACAAACAAACAAACAAACAAACAAACAAACAAACACCCTTTCTTTTCCTCTTCTTCATCTCTACAGATGTAGCATCAAGCCATGCCTTTGTACAAAATTGGTACTGAAATGTTTTCCTTGTGAGAAAAGCCAACTCAAGGGCTAGTGTCCTTGTCATTTCCCAAATAGTTCTCATTCAGGGTACTGCTACTGGACTCTAGGATGTCCTTGTGTCACCTCTCTCTTGTGAAAGTAAGTACCAAGTACTCTAGGACCCAGCCAGCCACATCAGTTCAAGGGGAGCTTCAAGGACTCTCAGTCGAACTGAATATTATTCTAATTGTACTCAAAATGTAAAGCCATGGTGATTGGCTGATAAATGGGAAGGTTAGAGGAAATGATCTTTGTTCACGTACTTCTTCTAAATGGAGAAGTAATCAAAGCTTGGAGCAACTAAGAACCATTTAAACATCTGCTACAGATTCACTCTAAGAAACTTTTACACCTTGTCTGTTTCTACTTTGGATTTCACTGAATGGAAATTCTGCAGCTTCAACATGAAGGGAACCTAGTTGATTCCACTACACATCTCATTTATTTTTTTTCCCACACTCATCAGACATAACTCACTATCTGTGCATAGAGTTGGTCTTTCATTGTCTATGAATCATGTCCCCTGTACTGAATTAATGCAAAATTAAGGCAGATAACAGTCAACATTCAGTCACTTTTAGAAGAAGTCTTAGAGATGGGCCTTGTTGTGGGAAAAGAAACACTTCTAATCTCCATACATTTCCTTTACGTGTTCAGGGGACACCTTGGCATCTGGGACATAATTTTTAGGTACAGAATGGAAGTTTCTAGAGCACCTTTAGCAGAGTCCCATGAGGACACAGAGTGGCCCATCAGGATGTAGGTCACACATTAATCATAAGAATTTTACTGAGTACTGGTTAGATACCAGCTGTGCAGCTGCATTTCTCATAGATTAACTTTGAGTATGCGGTGAAGCCATGCCAAGTGCCAGATCAAGAAAGCCTGGGAGCAGAGAGAAGTGACTCTGGTTTACCCCAAGTTTGAAACGCTATGTTCAGATGGACTGAAGGAAGAACTAAGTGTAAAAGTAGCCCCTGGATTAACATGATCTGCAGGAATATGGGAGAGAGAGTTTGTATCTGTACAGGTCTGTGATGGCACCGGGGCTCCCACAGCTCCATGTGTCCTTTCCATCCACACACTTCCTTGAAAATTGCTCTAATTGCCCGCCTCTGTTGTAAACAGCAACTTTCCCAGAGTATGTAGGTCTCATGCACCTTTGGGAAGCAGCATGATGACTCTATTGAGTTTCCTGGTCTTGTCAGTACCTTTCTCAAGTCACTGCACTCCCTACAGTGCTGATGGAGTGGGTTAGAGGTTACATTTCTTTGACCCACTCTGGGAAATTAGATGTTTTTTCCTGGGAATGTGTAGATTGAATATCCCAAGTGGGCTCTGTTGAGCACAGGAAAATATCTAGAAATGCTTTAAAGAGGGCACTGATGCAACTTTAAAGCCAGACTTGGTAACTGATAATTGCTTTAGGTTCTTCATAGCTCTAAATTTATAGCCTCACTCAGCCTAAGGAAGACAAAGAAGACTCTGGTCATTACAGGATGTCCTGCACTATCGAGTTGCCCTGGGGAAAGGGTGTAAGAGGCTTAATCAGGTGATCTCAGCAGTCAGCCATGATGGAGTAAAACCTTTCTGGCCTGATACACTTGTCTGTACAAAGGTTAAGCAATGGGAGAGGAGGATGGATCTACACTGAACACCCGAGTATAGGATTATATTGTAATATTTTAAATATATGTATTACAGTAATGTACATGGGACTATTATTGCATCCTACAAATCAATGTAAAATCTTTACTATATATTCTGATTGGGTTTTCTGTCTTTATCATTTCAGAAAAACAAAGCATAATTTAGCCAAATGGCATCTGCACCTAGTTTCTCGTTATACCACATCTTAATCCGGACATTATATAGCATTTCAAAGGGATGCCATGCAAAACATGGAACTATTGCCTGTTAATCTCCTGAAGCTCTGGATGCAGGTCAACCTGACTGTCAGGAGGGTGAGAAAGGGGTGAGGATGTGACCATATCAACACCATCTTATCTTGGATGTACAGAAGATGTGTGGTAATGTTTGATTTGTGCTGAAATGTGGTGATCTTTTATTTGTGTGTTAATAAATAAAGATTGTCTAGAGATCAGGGGGAAAAAGCCAGCCATCACATGTCCTTAATCCCTTAGCAGGCAGGATTTCTGTGTGTTCAAGGCCACACTAGGGAACAGAGCCAAGCATGGTGACACATGCCTTTAATCTCAGTACCAACCATAGAGACCTGGAGGTCTGTACAGACAGACAGACAATGACAGAGCTGTGTAGGAAGAGGAAATGAGGTAGCTGGGCTAAGAGCCAATGAGAGGGCAGAAAAATAAGGAATATAAGTCTAGGTAGACAGGGAGTCATACTCTTTGGAAGCTGCGGAGTTGGTGAGATGAGGTTAGCTCATGACTTTCCATATTTCCCTGATCTCTCTAAGGCTTTAACCCAAATTTCTGGCTCCATTTTTTTTTTTTATTTAATAAGACCATTTAGAAATTTGTCTACAATGATGCTGTGATAAGGGACCCCTCAGCACTCTGTCATCTCCTGAAGTCCCATGGAAGGGACATTTTTACTTCCAAGTTCCAGGAAACCTCTGGGGGAGCTTACACAGCTTTCTGAGCTGATGATGTTATGAAGAGTAAGGGGAGAGGTATTGGATGACCTTTGGTTGTGTAGTGAAGCCATGCCGAGTCCCAGAAAAAGAAACCGATTTTTGAACTCATTGGTTCTGAAGACTCCATCTGCTACCTACCCTGGCAATGTCAGGGTATATTAGATATAGCCCTGAGTAGATGGCCAGATCTCTGCAGGAATTGGGGTTCATTTATAACCTAATCCCTTGTTCTCTAGCAGCATGGAGTTTCTGTCAGGCCAAACTCCTTACACACTAAATCCCAACTCATGCTCACTTTTATTCACTCTGCTCTGTGCTTCATACAAACACATGCACACACGCATGCACAAACACCAAGAAGCTTAGGATTAAGCCGTTTTTGGTTTAAGAGAGCATAATAACAGGTTATCTTTGCAGTAGAGTTAAAGAAGAAAGGAAGTAGACCTTAAATCTGTACACCTGAAGCTGGGTGGCAGTGGCACACACCTTTAATCCCAGCACTGGGGAGGCAGAGCCAGCCGGATCTCTGTGAGTTTGAGGCCAGATTGGCCAACAGAGCAAGATCCAGGACAGTCTCCAAAGCTACACACAGAAACCCTGTCTTGAAAAACAAAAACAAACAAACAAAATCTGTACACCTGAGCCAGTTGGTGGTGGCATGAGTCTTTAATCCCAGCATTTAGGAGACAGAGGCAGGTGGATCTCTGAGTTAGATGTCAGCCTGGTCTACAGAGCGAGTTCCAGAACAGCCAGGGCTATACAGAGAAACACTGTCTCAAAATAAAAACAAGACAAAAAAATCTGTACACCCATGTTCAGTCAAGTATTGAGTGAGCCACTCTTCCAACCTGGGATGATGCTTACTAGGGATCCTAGCTGTTGCCATAAAAAACATCATGGGTGATATTTCCTTATGTTACAGAGTCACATGAGGATACAGAGCAACCTATCAGAATTTACAACACACAATAATGAGAACTTTACTAAGCACTGGTTAGGTGTCAGCCATGGAGCTGTCCTTCTCATAGATTAACTTTATCTATGCTGGGGATAAAGCTCAGTGTGTAGAGTGCTTGCTCAGACGTAAAAATTCCTAGGTTCAATCCCCAGCACTGTGTAAAATGGTGGTGGTGGTGGTGGTGGTGGTGGTGGTGGTGGTGGTGGTGGTGGTGGTGGTAGTACCCATGAAGTGCAAGGGGATTAGAAGTTCAAGGTCATCCTTGGCTATATCTGTTGCCCAAGGCTTGCCTTGGTTACATGAAATCCTACCTCAACCCTCTCACCCCTTAAAAACCTTAATCTTTCCAATGACCCTTAGAGACAGGCAGTTATGACAACTTTACAGATGAGAAAAATCAAAGGTGAGGAACAATCAAACAGTACGTGGCTGTACAGCAGTGTGAATCTAGGTCCATCCAACTCCAGCACACATACTTCCCAGACCTGCCTGTGACCACTTCCATCCATACTGTGGCTGACAAAGCACAGTCCACCTCGTGCCTTCTTTAATCTCATCGGGTACCATTGTCCTAATTTTGCCAGCTGCATGTTTATTTTTAAAAGGGAAGGCAGCATTTCCCCTCTGGAGATGGATTTAGAGTTCAAGACATGACTTCAAAGACGGGCAAGAGGCCACAGGGAAGGAGCAACCTCACTCACCTTTCATATTGGGGACATATGCATTTCATTCCCTTAGTTCCACGGCAACCATTGAGAAACGACCATTGTATTTGCTGAAGTAATTCCAGCCACTGTCCAAATGACTCCCAATGTTTCATTACTTTAACCCTCAAGACATTTATCTCTCACTTACATAACTGTTGAACATAGACTTGCAAAAAGCTGAGAGTTAAGGGTTTAAGGAGCACCTCCCAGGGACCTAAGTTGCACAACGTTTTTCCCTCTGAAGTGGAAGAAGCCTCCAGGCACCTGCAACCCCACTCCTGGCATCCCACACCCCAGCAAGGTTTGCTGTCTTCCAAGAACACCGAGAAAGTCCTGCTTGGATCAGAGCTCATCTCTCAGCCCCTGTGGACCTTACTCCTTTCCTTTCATCTGTCACAGAGCTTTGCCACTTCTGACCACAAAGGAGAATTTAAATCAGAAGTGACTTCTGATGGTACAGGAGGTAGATTACACTGGCTCTCATTGCCACTTACCAGTGATCTCTCTTGGCAATTTGCTAAGCCCACATATGGAGTCCTCTAAGAATTCCACCAGGAGCTGAGGAAATGAGCAATAGTCCCCCTGGCTCTTTCTCAAGTGGCTCACAGGTCTTGAGGTCTCCCTTAGGGATTAATTGTGATGCCAGAAAAGAGAAGTTTAGCTTCTATGGCCCAGGGACAGAGATACACTCAGGGGCCTGCAAATGAGGGGATCCTAGTCTATCATTGAAAATAACTGGGACTCTTCATGCTTGGAGTCTCCTTTAAGCACCATTCCCTCAAAGGAGGCATCCTCTTGTCTACAGGCCTCGGTTGGAGTCTCTCTCCCTCTCCAGTTGCCTGTGTGTTTACTCCATCACATTCACCTGACTGTCAATGGCAGAGGTACCCACACTGGACAGTGCTCGCCTTTGCTCTCAGGGCGCTTATGTGGGGAGAAGCTGCTTACACTGGGAGAACAGAGCAAAGTTCTCTGCCTGGAACCCACATACTCTTGGCCAATGACTTCTGCTCGCTTCCTGGTGTTCCCAGTCCCAGCAGCTCAGTCTCGGTGAGCAGCTCAGTCTCGGTGAGCAGCTCAGTCTCGGTGAGCAGCTCAGTCTCGGTGAGCAGCTCAGTCTCAGGGAGCAGCTCAGTCTCGGTGAGCTCAGTGAGCAACTCTCCTATGTGTCCTGGTAGCTCACTGTATGAGAGACAAAGCTATGGCTATGCACCTTAATGACTCATCCTCCATTATCTCTCAGAGGCCAGTGAGAGGCCTCAGTGGCTTAAGGTACTTGTTTCCAAGTTTGACAATCCGAGTTCCATCTCTAGGACCCACCTTGGGGAAGGAGCAAACCAACTCCCAAAAGCTGTTATCTGGTTTCCACACATATGTCTTTGCATGTGCACCACTAATAAGTAAATAAATAAGTTTATATTTAAAGAGCTTCTGTTTTGAAATGTCAATGAGAGCTCCAAAGAAAGTGGCCTCTCACTCACATGTGTACTTCATGTGTTTATATGGCATGTGATCCTCAGAAAAGTTCCTCAATCAATACTAGTTTTGGGAGAATGCCCAAATAAATGAGTCAATAAGCAAAGATAAAGAGAAGAACTAGTGAGAAGTGACAGGGAGGTGAGTGGATGAGGGGAAAGTGGCAGGATGATGGCCAGTACGCATTCTTCCTTTCTTGAAAATAAATCCTACTTATTAGTTAGGCACACAATAAAAAGAATATATTTATTACCCTTCTCTGAAACTGGACATGTCCAAAACCCTGTGACTAAATCGCACACAAGAAGCAGTGTCTTGGGAGATCTCAAAGAGAACCTTGAAAGAAGCACTGTGTGTTCTTTTGACCCTTTCCTTGTTCCACATTTTTTGTGGCATGAAAGATAAAATGTTTTTGAGGTTAGTGGCCACATTGTACAATGAGGTAACCACTGAGATAGTTAAGGAGAAAGATGGGAGAAGTTTGGGCTTTGTGTACACAATTGTGTATACCCTACACTGTCTTCGTTTGGACTTTCTGTATGTAAGGAAGAGAGAAATTTCCTTTCAACATCTTGTTGTTTTGTGCCTTGTCATTTTTAATTAAATAAACCTGAAAATGATGCCAACCAACATAAGATTCACAGGCTAGGGCCAGAGGCAGTCCTAAAACTGAGGGCTCCCTCTCTGTCTCATGTAGATGCCCTCCAAAAGCCAACCCAAAGCTGTAGAATGGAGTCAGAGAATCCTGATCCTTTTAAAAGACAATAAAAATGAGGGATGGTCCCTGATCCAAACATCCTAGGCTGGTTGAAAGAATATACTAAACCTCAGATTTCATGCAAGTCACAATAGTCCTGGGAAATGTCACCAGGGACAGTGCTAGTGACAGAAGAGCCAGGCACATTTATTCTGTTACAGCTTTGCATCTCAGCAGCAAAACATGTAATCTACAGAGTGGAACATGTGGGGGTAGGTCTTACCTCCATCAGAGAGTGCCAGTGTGCAATGGGCTTCCGAGGATATGACAGCATCTCACTCCAGTGGTCTCTGCCTAGCCGCTCAGCCTCGTTGCCTACTTGACACACGCCAATGACTTCATTGTGACCTACACTGTGAAAATGGGCCACAATAGTTTTTTCTTAAAATTTTGGTATACAGAAGTAAAAGCAACAACTCAAATGAATGGAAAAAATTCAGAAATAGTGGGCTATTAGAAAAATTCTATAATTTAAAACCATAGTCCAGGCTAAACAGCAGAAATACCTAGGGTTCAGTACTGTATCCAACTGTCCTAACACTGACATGGGTTCATTTGGTTCTGAGAACCTTTGCCCAAAGAACTCCCTGATGTGTGCTAATGATACCATTTCTGGTTCTGGAGGCTAAGCTGGCTTCCAGATATATGGGATGATATATTAGGAAAAAGTGTGTGATGTAACACCAAATCAAATTTCCACAAGAGGCAACCAAGGATGGCCAGGTGGAGCCCAGTAGGGAGGGATACTGGGTCTTCTTGCTCCTTGCTTCATTAGAGACCACCGCCATCATATTTTCCCCATCTGTTTCTACACTCAGCTTTGGTTCTTTGGGTCAACTTGAGTTCTCAACTGGGAAAGGCACCCAGCTTCTTTAATTTAGGGCTAACAGCCTGAAACTCTTTGTGAGTAGGTCTTACCTTATTTCATTTTACTTTTTCAATAATAATAATAATAATAATAATAATAATAACAAACTCCCTTGAAATAATTAGAATTATGTATCCCATTCTTTGACTCTTTGGGGTAACCTCTTTTTCCTCCCAGAAAAGACGAGTGATTTCTATTCCGTTTGTGTGGGGAGAAGGAGAAGAAATGGAGATGGAGTGTTTGGGATATTTAAGTCTATACCCATTAAACAAAATGCATGCAGAGGCCCTGTGGATACTGCCATGGATTTTTCCAGGCCATATTCATGAGTTTACTGATAATTAAATTGAGGCAGAGATTGCATAATCAGATTTGTTGATGCAGGAACCTTGGTAATAGCTTGAGTAGTGCTAGCCTAGCCTTCCACAGCTGGTGGGCAGCATCCCCTCCTGGGACCAGGCACTATGGTGTTGTGTGTGTCCAAAGAAGACAGGACAAGGTCTATGCCCAGCATGGGCTGTCACACTCATGGGCAATTGTGTCAGAAGACAAGGCATGCTTTATGTAGGGATTTACTGGAAAAGCATTGAGGTCACTGATACCACTGTGCTAACATTTCAGGGGTAGATGGAAAAATTTTTAGCTTCAAATAATATTTGTGAGATTATATTAGAAGCCAGACTGATTTTTTTCTTTTATAATTGTGCCCAGACCACGTGGGAGGTTTCTAATTAAAAAGAGACTTTGCATTTCTGTCTAATGACTGGTTTAACATGTATAATTCCCTGTTGGTACTTCCTTTGCATATTAAAATGGCTGTTTTTCAAATCTGTCCTTTAAATACACAATTGGCTACAATGCAGGCTATAAATATCTCCTCTGTGCTGTATTAATTAAAAGTCTAGCATCTTATACATTTTAATGTACCCTCTCATCTATACTGATCCTAGCATTTTCAAGAGAACATTTCTGTGTTTGCTTTCAGACTGAAGTGGATGGAAATGATCTTTGTTAAACACAGTGCAAGAAGGAAAGAAAAGATTGAAGTTATATATTTAGAAACGTTGGTAGTGTGGCCAAAGTAATCATTCTGTGTTTTGGATAGAAACTTTCCACTAAAGGAGTCAGGCTGCTCAATGAAAACAAGACCCGTGGAGCCACAGTTTGACACACAGAGATACCAAGAAATGTGCAGAAATGGGAAAGGAAAGAAGTGGGATGTGGGAAGGTGGAGGAGAAGAAAGATCAGAAAGGGGGAGGGGAGAGATGAAAGTATTAGAAGTACTGTAGTGAGAGGACTCTACTGCATGGTTTGGACAATGTGACTCCCTGTCAGCCTGTCTTCCATGTGCTTGCCCTTTGGTCACTCTGTGTCCTGGAACCCCAGATGAGCATATGGCTGCTCCCCAATCTGCCCATCCTGCCTAGAAAACAGCGAGAGTGTACAGAAAGAGAGAGCGCTCCTGGCATCTCACCGGTCATAATCCATGACAGCTATGGACAAGTGAATCTGGTCGATGCTTTCAGGAGGGACATCAAAGACTATGGCTTCATTGTAAACGGGATTAAGCGTGTTTCTCTTGGTGGATGTTTTCCTTTTCTTCAGTCGCCGGCCATCACACATCAGTGACACTTTCACGTAGGGATCTGCGCAGACACGAGAACAGGGCAGTGTGAGGACAAATGCAGATGCTGGGTGCATATAACCAATAGGGGAAGATTTCCTTTCTCTGTCTGGAGACTAGAGTTAGAGATTGAGGACTTTAATTCATGTGATATGTGATGTGGGCAGCAACTACTTAGAATAATTAAGTTATTCATTCAAGAAAAAACACAGGACACTGTCTCCTCAAAATTCATGAAATTTAAAAATAGGGTGAAAACATCTGTTGCCAAATTAGAAAATATTCCACCCAGAATTCAGGACCTGTCTGTCTGTGAAAGGAAGAAAAACACAGACATTTCCCAGGAGTGGGAGACAGGACTCAGCACCCCAACTCTGAGCCACCCATGGAGATTTTTGCTTAAATATTGGGCCTCTTTTTAGGGGAATGCTTCTAGCTGTATGGGCTCTGCATTCCCAGAGAATGGGACAGTCTGTAGGGTGGATGGCCTCAAGTCCTGGGAGATCCTGGAAGTGTGTTTGCAAAGGAAGAAGGCAGTCATTAACCAGCAAGAGAGAAGACATGGCAGAGCAGCAGGTGACCAGGCTGACTGTGCTCTAGAGGGGGCGCTTCTGGTCCGCTAGCCCCTCACTACCACGCAGCTCAAAAGGCAGTCCTGTATCTCTCTGCCTAACCACATACTGCCCTCATTCCTCACCCCTTCCAGAAAGTACTTTAAGCCAGAGGAGATATATCTTTTTTTTTTCTTGCTTAGAAACAGCTTGGAGTATAGAACACAGAATATATCAACATCTTGAAGTAAATATCAGTCAGTAACAAGCTTGTCATGCACATGCAGGCCTAAGACTTGAGTTAAATCCCCCTTCCAGTCATACATCTGGGCATGGTGGGTGGCATGCACTTGTAATCCCAGTGCAAGGTAAGTAGAGACAAGAGGATCCCTGGTGATTGCTGTTCAGTCATAGCCCAACGGTGAGTCCAGGTCTCAGTGAGAGAACCTTTCTTAAAAATCAAGGTCAGGTATGACATTTATTCCAACATGTTGGTATATTTTATGTTCTATACTCCAGGATGTTTCTAAGAAAGGAAAGAAAAAGATACTGTTCCTCTGGCTTAAAGTACCTTCTGGAAGGGATGAGGCGTGAGGGCAGTATGTGTGTGGCTAGGCAGAGATACAGGGCTGCCTTTTGAGCTGGACAGTAGTGATGGGCTAGTGGAGAATGACTCCTTGGGAGTGACACATGAGGTTGACCTCTGGTTTTTATATCTACATGTATGCACATGGATGCACACACCCACATGCATACACACCCATCAGCAACAACAAAGGAATACACTGCATCTCAGGCTCCTTGAGTTCAGTCTTTGTATCAGTGGTCTATGCCTTAGTGACCACTTAGCCAAGGCAGGTACGAATACACATAGTATGAACTGCACACTGAGACATTTTGTGTCAGGGTTTACAACTTAAAGGTATATGCTTGGTTCACTTTAAAAAAAAAAAAGCTATAGTTCACTTTTATAAGGGGTCAGAATTGTCTCATATCTTCAATGAGCCTAAGACAGTGGAGTCTGTGGAAAGGCCTAACTGGGCAGACTACCTCAGAATATGCAAACTGTGTGTCAAGTCCCAATTATGGGTATGGAAAGGCTAACTCAACTAACATCATGTAGCACCTTAATACACTACATCTTATAATCATTAACTCAGTTCATCATACAACAACTCAATGGGCCAGACACTAATCTTACTCACACTTTACAAATAACAATTTGAAGCCCAGAGAGGTCAAGTGACTTGTCCAAGATCACACAGCACTCAGAGGTGGTAGGCAACTTGGTTCCAGACCCAAGGTACCATAATAGGAATTTCATAATGTGCTGAATGAGAACCAGATGAGGAACTGAAGAATGCCCCACCTGATGCTCCTGTTATGTCCATTGCCTTTAAATTCCTTGCTTTTATAATGGTGATGGTCAGCCTGCCAGCCGTTGGAAGATAACAGAGTGAAAACATAAGCTCTCCCAGATCCACATTGTCCTGTTAAGAAAGCACAAACCGAAGCATTAGAAAGTGTCTTCAGCCCACATGCAGGAGGCTCAGCAGCAGGGCAATGTTCAAAAGGACACTCTGCTCCTTTTGTTTAGCTCACGACATTCTAATGTCATAAAGAAACTCCACCCTTGTACTAGGATAGCTCTACATCTATGGAAGCACAATATTTAAGATGGTAGAGCTGAAGAGGATGTCCACAGGAAGCTACCACACACCCAGCCCACATGTACAGCCTCATACAAGCTCCCATAGTCCAGAACGCAGCATTCCCAGAGTGACCTTCCATGTGGCTCTACTCACATGGCTGTTGCGATCTAGAGACAGTTCTCAGCACAAAGCCATGCAAAGAGGAGCCTACCAGGGCTGTTCACCCTAGTAGAGCCCAGAGAGTCCACCTGTAACCCCACTCAGCTTCCTGTGGTCTTTCCAGCAGTGTTTCACTCTAGCTCATATGCTTGACTATCTACACAGAGCAGTCAAATGAGCCACACTGTCCCCCCTGTCCCCACACACTCTGGCATAACCCAGTCTCACCCCCATTCTACACTGCCATTTGTACCCTTAGCATGGCAAACAACCTCTGTAGATCAGGAGCATGTGGTTCTACCATATCATGGAATTTTCTAGCTCTAATTAATTCTGGACAAAGACACTGCATGAGCCTGGCAGTGACAGTCTCTGACCTCATGTTCCCACATAATTGGACATACTGGGACACGAACCTAGTCCTGCACAAGACCCAGACAGGGAGAAAAGTTCAGAACCTGGAATTTAGGGAGCCCTGATGTCTGTTCCTCGAGGTCCCCCTTAGTCACATCCCATCTTGAGTTTATCACAAGGAGCTCCATTCCCTCTACTCAGATCCTGGGAAAGACATCTCCTTGGGCAATGTACAGCCAATCCAAGTAGGTCAGAAGACATGAATCTCTCCCCTGCTCCCCTCTCCTTTTAAAAGCCCAGGAGAGTCTAACTAGGAAGAGGAAAAAAGCCAGTTCATTTAGTTTCAATTTCTGCGAGACACCTGAGGTTATAGATCTGGGTGCCTGTGTCTAATTAATACTGTTTCATACTGACAATGCTCCGGGGACTTGGGTTCTGGCCCTCGACATCCACAGCCTCCCCTCCCATTCTAGATTCTTGGAGGATGCTTCTATTTTTAGAAGCACAGATTCAGCCTTGGAAGGTCACCTTGCCAGCCTCCTGACTTGACTGCTTCCACAGGAGGAGGAGGTAGAGGATCTGTTTGGTAGCTAAGGCAGATGGATTGGTCTGTGTCTTCAAGCATCACCTGGCTCATGCAAATAAATCACCTCACCTTGCTGCCCAAGCTGCCCTGGTTTCTGGAGCCTTGACCTCAGGAGACCTGGTGGCCAGACCTTTCCCTGTGGGGAGAGGCTGGGGGGCACTGTACAGGAGTGAGGTTTCACACATGGCAGGTGCTTGTTGCTGTGTGGTGCTGTGTTCTCTTCTGTAGGAGCCAAACCCTCTCTTTGCTGTTTATACTCAAGTCCACTCCTGTATCCTGGGTTTCTAGTTTCCCTTTCCAAAGCACCTTGCTCTCTTGTTTTATCTCAACTTGCCCAGAGAATCCCAATTTGAAAAAGTAATTCTAGGATTGGCCCAAATCATGCCCATGAAGGTTTCATGATCAATTCTTTCAGCATATATTTGCTGGGGGTTCACACTGTGCACCTCATTCTGAAAGATTTGCAATGTGAAACACACAGTTTAATTCTGGCTCTTCAGGGACATAGTTAAATGTGAGGTGTCTGATTCCTTCTGTACTACTTCTGTACTTAGTATGTGATGGTGTCTTCTTTTCTCCCACGATGAGTCCCATTCATAACTATTTCTATTGTAAGAGTGTATACTTATGAGTTAAAAGGAAAAATAGCAACAATAAAACTCTAAGACTAAAATCCATAATTGTATCTTTAAAAACACATAAGTTAAACAAATAATCATCAAAGTGAACATTCTTAACCCTCAAGTGATTTACAGAGAAATTTTGTGTGTTTGCGATGTGACTCCATTGGTATAGCGCTTGTCCAGCAGGCAGCACGTAAACCAGGGATAGTGGCACACTCTAAGTCCTTGGGAAGTAGAGACAGGAGGAGCAGCAGTTCAAGGTTTTCCTTGGCTACATATGGAGTTCAAAGGCAGACTGGGCTACACGAGACCGTGCCTGAAAATACAATCTTATAGACATTTTATAAAATTTTTACTTATAGAAGTTATTTATTTATAAAATAATTAAATGAAAATAAAATGATGCTGGAGTGGTGGTTCCGTGGGTAAGAGTGCATTTTCCTCTTTAGAGGGCCTGAGTTCAGTTCCCAGCACCCGCACCAGAAGGCTCACAACCTCCTGTGACTTTTCCTCCAGAGGAACTGATGTTACTGGCACCTGCATTCATGTGTACATATTGACATGCTTGAACAACACAGAAAATTTAAAGTAAGAATTCAAAAGTAAAATGACAGTAAAATTTCAATATTGAAAGACAATAAAATATCCCCCACCCCTTCCTACACACCCTAATGCCACTCTTCCTCAGAGTAACACTGTGAATAATCATTAGGGCTTTCATTCATTTGTTCATTCACTTAATCTTTTTTTGTAGATTTATCTATTTCATTTTTTGCATGTGTTTTCCTGTGTGTATGTATGTGTGCCATGTGTCTGGTGTCCACAGAAATCAGAAGAGAGCACCATATCTCCTGAAACTGGAATTATAGGTGATTGTAAACCACCACGTGGCTCCTGAGAACTGAACCTAGGTCCTCTGCAAGAGCAACAAGTGCTCATAACCATTGGGTCATCTTTCCATCCCCTCATTTCCTTATTCTTAGATCATCTATTTTGGCCATAAGACTCCCAGAGTCTTGGGGCTGAATCAGCAATAGTAACTCAGAGCCATGGTCCTCTGAGGAGATATAAGCTTCCCAGGCCAGAGACCACTGGCATCTGATGGTAATGTTGCTTTCTCACCATCAGCTGATGAAGATTTAGGATCAAGAACCTGTGGCTTTCTATCCATGAACATTCCCTTGAATCAGTACTTCCCAATCAGAAGTGAATTTATTCCTCAGAGGGTATCTGACATAATCTGGAGCAACTTCTGATTGTCACCTTTGAGGACTGGGATGTGTTACTGGCATCTAACCGTCAGACAGATTCCAGGTATGCTGCAAAAACATTACACAGGTAAGCTACAGTTATCTAGTCTAAAATGTGACTTGTGCCAGTGTTGAGAAAACAATGTGTATGGATGGGAGCATATAAATTTTCAGTAAATTTTCTGGAATGCTGAGAAAAGTCAAATATAAAGAAATGGCAGAATGCCTGCCTTCTTTTTGAGCCAAACAGAATCGGAATGCAGAAGTATCACTGGTACTGAGTGCCCTGGAGGATACAAGGGGAAGGGAAATGCCATGCCTCATTGGCTCTTGCTTGGTGTGGTCAAGTGCAGCACTGTCAGCAAAGCACATTGGGAAATTCTCAGAAGTTTGTAAGTTCTCTGTCTGCCAACTTGTAATCTCCTTTCTCTAATTGTGCCTGTAGTAGTCAATGTTAGTTGTATTTTCTTGCTAGTGCACTTTTATATTCTTCCTGCATTCTCTTATTGCATTCCTCCCCCACTCTGTGATATCCTAGAAGGGTGCTGCTGAAACTATGCTGACCACAATATTATATTCACTACCCTGTGCTTTGTTGGGACAAAGGATGGGTACATAACTCAAGTGGGTTGTTGGAGTCATCCCTAGGATTGATAACTAAATGCTAAAAAACAAAAAAACAACCCCCCCCTCATTTTTACTGATGTTATTCACTAGAAGACAAAAGACTAAAATTGTGTGCTTTTTGTAGATGTATAGTAAAAGTAGAATAAAATCACTTTGTTGACTTACATATGTTAAGGATGTGTAACACATACCCCTTGACATTTAGTTCTTTTAAAGAAAGAACAAAAATAATACAAAGAGTTTGTGGCAGAAAAAAAACAAAACAGGAGATAATAGAGGTGTGTGAAAATACTTAGTAATCAAAAAAGAACAGGTAAACATGGGAATGGGACAGGGTCATAGAGAAAAATCTAATAGAAATAAAAAGCAAATTATAAGATGAAATATTTAAACAAAACTATCTCAATAATGGCACTAAAAATTAGTGGTCTAAATCTTTGTATTTAAAAACCCCTGAAGCGTGGACATATAAGGTGACTGATCAAAGCTCAGTGAAAGCCTTGACTGTCCACTTAACCTTAGATAATCAATGTCATTTTTTCCAGTTAACTCTTCTCAGATTTTTCCCATGGGGGATTAATATTTAACGTGGGCTGGGTGGTGGTCATGCAGCCTTTAATCCCAGCACTGCAGAGATTGAGGCATACAGATCTCCAAGTTCAAGACGAGCATGGTCTACACAGCTATACAGAAAAAAGATGTCCTAAAAACTCTTTATCTATCTGTCTATCTGTCTATCTATCTATCTATCTATCTATCTATCTATCTATCTATCTATCTATCTATCTATGTTAACTCTTCTCAGATTTCTCCCTTGGGGGATTAATATCTAACGTGGGCTGGGTAGTGGTCATGCAGCCTTTAATCCCAGCACTGCAGAGATTGAGGCATACAGATCTCCAAGTTCAAGACGAGCATGGTCTACACAGCTATACAGAGAAAAGATGTCATAAAAACTCTTTATCTATCTATCTATCTATCTATCTATCTATCTATCTATCTATCTACCTACCTATCTAATCTTTATGGTTGATGATAATGAAAGTTAAATAACACATAGGCGTGGTGGTGATAGTTCAGCTGGAATAGTCCTTGCCTTGCAAACTTGAGTCCAGAGATTGATCATGAGAGCCTATGTGAAAAGCATGGTGTTCTGGTACAAGTGTGTAACCACAGCACTGGGGGAACAGAGACAAGGCAGACAGATGCTTGGAGCTTGCTGTTCAGGTAGCTTAGCTCCAGGTCAATGAGCCACAAGGCCATGGAACTTTTAGTCTCCTATCTATTCTTCCTATCAGTATCATATTCCTCAGTGTGACTGGCTCACTGAGGAACCCTGTTTTTAAAGTACCCTTTTCAAAAATAAAAACCTTGTAAGAAACAGCATCAACTGCAATCTTAGTTGTAAGATTTCTTCTGGATGCCCTTTATCTTCACCCATAACAATTACATTGAGAGCCCAAGCCAGGTCCTTCTGTAACATGGCCTCTGTTAATGATCTGCTCATCCCATCTCCTCAGACACCCTATGGTATTCTTGATACTACCCTAAGACATGGCAAAATGGGCAAAAAATAAAAAGCAGGAGAGAGAGGCCCCTTTTCAGTGACAATCCTACTGATAATTAGCATGCGCTGTTAAAGTAACTGTTGGTTGCACTTTATTTATAGGTATTAACATGATTAATTGCATTGGAAGTGTGCCTGGAGGATGACACTTTCTGAGCTGGTGCTGGGACACAAGTGAACCTGCAGCCCTCTCGGGGTAACGGGGGAGGCTAGGATCAGCCCACACTTCTCCCCCACATGACAAGTTCTCAAAGGATTCTAGGTCTAGTTCCTCCTAAGGAACAATTTTCTTTGACCCTAGAGATGGACAAGGGAATTAACACCACACGTGTGCAATGCTCTTTGTGGTCAATTACAAATTTCTCAGCACTATCTTATCTCGTCTTCTCTAGATCCCTGATTTAATATGGCATTTAAAAGCTCCAATATTTAGATATCTAGCCTAGTTTCCTCCTTGCATTATAGATTCATAATCCAATGTCATCCTCAGATCCCTAACAAGTTGTTTAACAGGCATCTCAATGTTAATCATCCTTTACAAATAGAGCTCATTTCCCTCACCTGCCCCCCAGCCTTCCTATTTAGCCCTTTCCATCTTTGTGTGGCAAAACCTCCCAAGGGCTGAAGTTAAAAAACTAGTTGTCAGCCGGGCAGTGGTGGCGCATGCCTTTAATCCCAGCACTCGGGAGGCAGAGCCAGGCGGATCTCGGTGAGTTCGAGGCCAGCCTGGACTACCAAGTGAGTTCCAGGAAAAGGCGCAAAGCTACACAGAGAAATCCTGTCTCGAAAAACCAAAAAAAAAAAAAAAAAAAAAAAAAAAAAAAAATCTAATTGTCACTCTATCTATATTCCTCCTCTCACCCTCCCACATCTGCTAGTCATGTCATTTCTCCCTTCTAAAATATCTAGAAACTTCCCAATTTCCCCCTCTACAGTGCTACCCTACTGCAAGGCAACATCATTTTGCACATGCACTGCAGTGTGGCTCTGAGCCTCAGGTTCAGTCTACTCTGATCATTGGCAAGGAATTACATGGAGCTGATTCAGAAAAGGGCTATCTGGAGAAGTGAGGAGACATCGTAGTGCCCGACCCTCCCGTGTGACTAGGGTTTTCCCTTCAAAGGCTTCTGAGAGGTGGCTGTTATGGTGATATTTTATTTGTGCTGAAATGTGATTTTATTTGTATATTAATAAAGTTGCCTGGGGATCAGAGCTAAGAGCAAGCCATTAAGTCTGGTAGTGGTAGCACACACCCTTAATCCGATCACATGGCAGGCAAAATCTCTGTGAGTTCAAGAACATTGCCAGCATGGTGATACATGCCTGTAATCCCAGTACCAACCATAGAGACCTGGAGGTCTATATAGACAGGCAGTGACAAGGAAGTCATGTGGTTGGGTTTAGAGCCAATGAGAAGGCAGAACAGAAAGGCAATAAAAAGACAGGACACAGGAAGAAGGTCTCTCTCTCAGGGGAAGGACAGCAGTGAGTGATAAGAAGGTGGTCTTGGCTCTTGGCTGCTGCTCGATCTCTGGGCTTTTAACTCTTTATTTGGCTCTTTGTTTCTTATTTAATAAGACGGTCTAGAATTCCATCTACAGGCTGGAGAGCTTTCTTCTCACCTGTGTACACTTGAAGCCAGCTGCATCCCAGTGCTGCAGTGGCAGATGGGACCAATGATGATAGTAACACTAAGAGGAACTTGATGGAGCCACTTTCCCTTCTTATAAGAAGGAAAAATGGCTTTGGTTGGTTTGGAATCTGACAGGTACTCACTCTGACAATACTAAGGTCGACAGTATCTTACCTACTAGGTAAGAGGGCCTACGAGGTACACAGCTTTTCTCAGTACCAAAGGCAAATATTTTCTGTCATATTGAAGCCAACAAACTGGGAACATAGAGTAGAGCTTCACCACAGGGCAGTAGTCCTGGGTCCCAGCTGGCAAAGGGAAGCCATCTTCCCAAGTATAAAAACTAAGCCACTTTCCCAGAAAATCAAACATGGTTCTCATCTCAGGTTTGTTATCAGAATACATTTTTGATGGGTGCTTTCCAAATCTTTCAAAAATCATTGAGTATGCTTGCCACACAAGCATGAGAACCACACACATGCACACCCGCACACAGTCATGAACATGTATTCACCCCCCCCCAATACCAGAACTCATTTAGTTAATGGGGTCATTCAAAATAGTTGTTATCAGACTAATGTCTCTTCCTCTTATAACCAAGCTACTAGACTAAGAACAGGAAGTGTGTGTGGGCACTGTAAGTATGACCTTAGCATGACATATGGTGAGATCTCTCCTGAAATCCTTGCAAATGATCTAGATGATTTAGCCTAGACAATAATAAAGGTGAATTCATATCCAGAGTAACCACCATGGTTACACCAATGGTGTTAAAGTGAATGTTCCAATTACTTGGGTCTTATCCAGTTCCAATTTTTTTCAATAGTCAAGAAGCAGCAGAATTTGATAGGATACAACAGACTTCATGAGTACATGGGAGTCTAGACTCAACATCCATAAAAATCCTGATTGGGGAGATAGATAAAGCCTAATTATATAAATTTATTAAGATAAATTTTTGGAGGACTTAAAAGGCCAATGGTACAATTCCTAAAGTAGATATAGAGCATTGGGAGAGCAGTGTGGAAACCTAGCACAGTAGAAACTTCCTGGAATAAATGAAGCTGACCCTAGTGAGGACTCCTAGTAACAGAGGATACGGAGTCTGAACTGGCCATCTTTTGTAGCCAGGCAAAGCTTCCAGTGGTGAGACTGGGTAACATTTGGTTGAGTTGTTGGTGGAAGATGTCCCATGGAGATCTCTAAACCACCCAGGCTGATGCTAGGACAGAAGGTCACCCTCTGAAAATTGACAACAGGCCCTATTGTTGAGGAAAACTACCACTCAGCTCATTGAATACAGAGAGGTAGATCTGGTGCAGGCATTGAGCCTTCACCCCTACATTCTAGTCTCTTTGCTGTGAGAAGGTACTCTGCAGGTACAGAAAGAGAAACAAACCTAGACACCAACACAGCCACAAAACCCTCCACCTACAATCTGTCCTGCCTGCAAGATGTGCTAGGGCAATGGTGGCACAGTACATGTGGAAGTGGACAACCAATGTTTGGTTTAACTAGAGACCCACCCCACACAAGAGAGCCCTGCCCTACACTGCCTGGATGGCCAGGAAATGGAGATTGGATAGCCCAGAGACCTAGGGTAGAACAAAACACACTGGCAAAACAAAACAACAAAATGATTCCGAATGATATTCTGCTATATTTACGGATTGATGCCTTGTCCGATCATAATCAGAAAGGCTTCCTCCATCAGCAGATGGAAAAGGATCCAGGGAGAGAGAATCTAAATTGGAGGTCTCCATGGGGTCCCTCTCCTGAGAGATCAGGGAACATCGCAGAAGAGAGGGAGGATTAACTGTGGGAGTCAGAGGGGATGGAGAACACTGGGAGAACATGGCCCACTGACTCAACTACACAGGGCTCACACAGAGACCGAAGCAGCAAACAGAGGATCTGCATGCGTCTGCACCAGGTCCTCTGCTTGTATGTTATGGCTGTTAGCTTGGTGTTTTGGGGAGACTCCTAACAGTGGGAGTGGGTTGATCTCTGACTCTTTTGCCTGCTGTTGAGACTCTTCTTTCTATTGGTTTGCCTGGTCCAGCCTCCATATGAGAGCTCTTGAGACTCTTCCTTCTATTGGTTTGCCTGGTCCAGCCTCCATATGAGAGCTTTTGCCTTGTCCTACTGTATCTTGTTTTGTCCTGTTTGGCTGTCTTTTCTTGGAGACCTGCTCTTTTCTGAAGAGGAAAGGGAGGGGAGTGGATCTGGGGGAGAGTTGAAAGGGGGGGCTAGGAGGAGGTGAGGGAGGGGAAACTTTGGTTGGGATGTATTGTGTGAGAGAAGAATCTATTTTCAATTAAAAATTATTTTGATAAATTACATGAGGACCTAAAAAGTTAATGGTACAATTCCTAAAGTTGATGTAACCTAATACATATGAGAATCACAGGTTTTACTCTTATTGTAGCCAAAATTTGTTACAGCTATCGGAAACTAACTTTGCATTAGGCTATACCAACAGAGGTATAGTTTGAAGAGGAAGGGTGTTGCATCAGCCTCCCTCCCCTACTTGAAATACCAATTCTGTTCTGGGCATCTGAGTTTGGATGTATCTGGAATGTAAATAGTGACAAGACCAGCCATTATGGGAAAACCATAGGAGGAATAGTGAGTAACTGGAAAGCCTGTAAGCCCTAAGGAAAAAATAATAATCAGGAAGCACAAGATTCCTGTTGGCATGAATGTAAATTTCTGTCACACAGAAGAGGGGCTGTATTTTCTCTTAATGGTTCCAACAAGAAGAATTAGGATCCATAAGTGAGAGCCACAGGAGATCTCTAATATTCTCTTCTATCACTATCCCAAACCATGGGCTGTCTTTGAAAGTGGTGTGCTTCCCCATCTGTTCAGTAAGTTTCAATGTGTTAGAGAAAATCAAGTATCAATAAAGCAGTTGAACAAATGGAAAGGCTTTTCTTTCTTGCTATTCTGATCCCCTGCAATCCCATGGATCAGACACAGACATAAGGGGACAGGTAATGAGGCAGGCAAACATAGAGACAGGCTTAGTAACCTGAGTCTACTTGGCTTGCACACTCCTCTTCTAACAATGCACCTAAGAAACCTTTTAGAGTGTCCCACCTGCATCACGCTACATGTATATCTACTTTAAACAATGGAGATATGTTATTCTCCTTAGCAACTCCTTGATAATGCCGTTTCATTCAAACATGTCCAACAAACCCTGCAAAAAGGGAGGTGGACCCATCTGGCCTGAATTAGTTTTGGGTGCATGTTCAGTAAGACAAACTGTATTCTCTGAGTAAACTTATGTGGAACACTCAATTTACCATATTATGCCTATGCATGATTGGATATGCATATTATTAAAATCAGATGTATCACAGCAAGGGGCATTTGCAGTGAGCAGTCTTATGTAATCCAAGCCTGTCAATCAAAACAGAGAAACATGGACATGAAGTTCTTTCACAATCTAACTCCTTTTCTTGAGACTTGTAAAGGAAGACACAAATAATAACCAGAACCCCTTGAGTACTCTCACTCACACAGCCAGCTGTCACAATTGGAAGTGCATATTTATTTAAAAGCAAAACAATAATGCAGATGAAAAAGAAAGTTTCCTTGTTACTTTGCAATCTATGTGCACCTTTGGGACAATTCTTTAAATAAAAGGCCAAGAATTTGAAAACACTTGGCCCAGACAGTAAGAGACATTATCGATTTCTGGGTCAGGACTTTTATATTATCAGAAGCACAATTAAGCATGTATGGTTAGGTAGAGTGTGTGACTGACTTGGAGGGAAGAGCTGGAGATGAAGTCTATTGCTTAATGATGTTTGTCCACATCCTAGGAGCATAAAAGGAGATGGTAATACGCAGCTGAGTCCCAAACTTTTGTGTCCCTGGCAGAGGGATTTGGGGTATGGGACCTTCTTTTTTCCTCTCCCCTTCCCTTTCTCTTCTCAATACTGCCTTCCTAATCGATACTTTGAGACTCCTATAATTTTTTTTCATCATTCTATCTTCCCAGGGGTCATGTCTAGCTAAAGAAATTTCTTGAATAAAAGAAAGACAGCTCTTTTCTAAAGTTAAAGGTCTCCCAAAAGGCTGTAGGACTTAATTTGAATGTTCAATAACTATTCAGAACTTCCAATCTCAATAGAAAAAGTCACAAAAGTAATTTTAGATGAAAATTTGTTCTTAGTTAAAGGCCGTGGGAATCTCAGAGCATCCTCAGAATTGAGCATTGTGTGCTGGCTTTGGGTATAGCATAACTGGCTTCTGAAGAAAACATTAAGATGAGTTCAGAGTGGTTTCTGTAGCAGCAGCAGCAGCAGCAGCAGCAGCAGCAGCAGCAGCAGCAGCAGCAGCAGCAGCCTACCTCTGCTGCCAAAGGAGTTACATCATGACCTGTTGCCTGATCCCTTTCCACTGCCAGCTATTTGAGATGTGCAGACTTTAAAAGTGCCCACCAGGCAGAGTTTGTGCCATTGGCCTCTTTTCTTGCCTCTTCCTCCTCTCTTTGTCTCTAATTTCCTCTCTTGCCTCTTCTTTTCTTTCTCGATTCCCTTCCTCTTGTCTGCCTGCCTTTCTCAAGTCCCCACTCTGATGCAGCCTTTCACTCTTTCCCTTTCGGCTCTCCTCCTCTTGTACTAACTCTGTTGCATGTGGTGTGTTTGCTTTGTCGCAAACCTTGACAGGGTCTGCCAAAGGTACCCACTTCGTGCTATGACTCTAACAGCCTGCTACACCTGCAGCAGATCTGTTCTCTTCCACCTGCAACAAATCTGCTTTCTCATTCACTGACATCTTTGCCTTCCAGTCAATACCAGCAATTGGGCTACCTGCCTCTGACCATTCCCCTAGATGGGAGGCTTCATTTCTTGAGCACAGTCCTCTCCGTGGCTTCTGGCTTTTCTCGAAGTCCTGGTACCAGGCACCTGTTTCTCTCTCCGGCTCTTAGCCCTCAGCCCCTATTCTTGCATGATGACGTGCTGAACAGTTTGTGCTCACATCATCTGATCCTCCCTGGATTCCTGAGATGCCAGAACATTCAGGCCTTTGGATCTTCTTCTCTCTGCCTCATCCTTTGGAACTGTGTCATACACCTCACTGCCCCATTGGGATGTCTTTTGGAGACCCACTGACCATTCTATGGACCAGTCAGTTGGAGAACTGAGAAAGAACTCTCCGCCTTTCTTCTTTTTCTTTGCTCCAAGATCTGCTTGTGTCTGTTCTCCCTCTCTACATATTCTGTTTGCTGCAATGTGTGAATCAAATATGGAGAAGCAAGCTTCGTCTTGCTCAGCACACACTGGTTCTCCCTTTCTATTTACTCAACTCCTGTTTAATTCTGTGTGTATGTGCATGTAATTATTAATAGCAACCACATGGCTCTCCTCCATCTTGGCTGGTGACCTCATCATGATTTCTGGTGAGCTCCAGGGAGTTGACTTGGATCCACCTCGAACAACATCTTGCCAGGTCCAAGTGGCGCCTGACGGTTCCACAGAGCCTGGACAGCAAAGAGAAACAGCCAGCTACCCCAGGACATGGCCAGCACCCTAGCTTTCTCAGATCTCCCAAAGGTGATCGACGTCCCCCAGGTTATCAGGAAGCAGTCTCAAGAACATGGTGCCCTCATCCCCACCTCACCTGCTACCCTTTATAACTCTTAACCTTTTTATAATAATCAATATGGAGGAATGTTAGCATTTAGGCATCTGTACTGGCCTGTCCTTAGGGTCCTGACAAGATATACCCTCAGCTGTAGCCACTAAGAACAACCCCTGTGCACATTTGCTACGTTTCCTTATAAAAGGCAGGCCTTGTCTGTCTCCTGTCTCTTTCTCTTCCTTTGCTCTTATTCCCAGGGATGGGTATCTGGCCCATTCTCTGCCCATTCTCTCCCCTCCCCTCAATAAACCTCCCATGTGGGTCCTGTTGTATGGTGTGACTCCTTCCGGCTGTTAGTGACCCTAGTGAGATCTAGTAATGGGGAAGACAGAGCCTGAACTGGCCATCTTCTATAACCAAGCCAGACTCCCAGTAGTGGGACTGCAACATCAAATCAGTCATAAACACCTTTGACCTACAATCTGTGAAGCCTGCAAGATATGCTGGGGTTATGGTTATATAGCTAAACAGTGACTGGTCCAGACCCAGGGCATTTGCATAAAAGAAGAGGAGGAAGGATTGCAGGAGCCAGAGGGATCCAGGACAACACGAGAACAAGGCTCACAGAATCAACTAAGCTATCCCTGAGAGGCCTGCTCTTCTTTTTTTAAAGGAAGCAGAGGATGAGTGGATCTGGGGGAGAGCAGCGGTGGGCGGAACTGGGAGGAGTGGTGGTGGGGATCCTGCAGTTGGGATGTAACATATTACAGAATAAAATAATAAAAAAAGGATAGTTGTGAATCCGAGACGCAGAAGGCAAGAGCCATGTATTCCTTTCGCCACATTTATCCAGGGAAGGTAAGTAGGAGAGGTAAATTATTTTTCTCAAGGTCACTGGGCTGCTTGGTATGGGAGCCACACTCCCAAGCAGGCAGCCTGACTGCAGATCCTACAGTTCCCCCATGTAGGGGGCCTGTCACAGCCAACATTCTCTTTGAAGCTTACAGGGAAGGTAGCCACAGGGAAGGTGGTCACATTCTTTCTTGAATAGTGAAGATTTGGGAGAACTGGGAAAAGTTGGACCAGGAGGGAAAAAAAAGAAAGAAGAAAAGGACCTGGATTCTTCTTTTTGCCATATAATATCCTGATCCTCAGGAATGACTTTCTGTCCCACCCGTTATCATCAAGAACTAACTGTTTTTGCCTTTTCAACTAGTGGGGGGAAAGAGAGAAAGGCACCACCTCAACTAAATCCAATTTGAGAACTGGGGCAAATGGTGCTTTAGCCAAAGAGGATCTACATTTCGTCCAAGCGCAAACATCAGACTACTCCCCTCTGTGTCCAATTCTCTAACACTGTTGAGAAGAGAGGAGATTTGGTACAATAAAGGGCAGTTCAGGAAGGTATAATAAGGGACCATCTTAGGGACACTTCAAATAGGGGCAATCATAGGCTGTGCCTGAACCCACTCTTTGCGATAACATATGTCAAACAGTTAGTGCCACAGCTGATTAATACACGTGATAACTCACTGTCTTCTCACAGTACTCTTCCTGGAGCAGGGCCTGGCACAGAGTGGGCCCATAGAAAATTAGTACACTGGTGGATGAGGGCAGTAGTCTCTTCAGGAGGGACAGACAGACTAATCAGAGACAACTCAGGGCAGGGACTCTCTGCTCCAGCTCAATTGTTCTTCAAAGACACTCTACAGTCTGGCCTACAGTGTAGATAAGGGAGACAAGGAGTATGCTGAAAGAATTCCCCTGGTAGCAGGCAGAACTTCTCAGGAAAGATGCCTATCATTGTAAAACATCAGCCCACAGTGGGCTGGCCCACAGTCACAAAGTTGATCAGTGTCAAGAATGGGTCTGCAACATATTTCTCATCCATCCCCATGAGCTCCATGTCTTCATTGAAAGATGATTTTTAGCAAGTGTCAAATGATACTAGTAGAATTTCAAAACCATTGTCTTAGTTCAACTTTTCCAGGATGACATACATGGGTGGGGTAGGAGATACAGCGCTTTCTCCATCCAGTACTCTGATACACATGGGACTTCACCATGTTGTCGAGTGTGTGTGTGTGTGTGTGTGTGTGTGTGTGTGTGTGTGTGTGTGTACTGAACGCAGAGCTTGTGCATGCTAGGCTAGTGCTCTAACATGGAGCTACACACCCCTTCATTTAAATGTATTTACTCATTTATTAAGCAATTACTTGCTGGATATGTACTAAGTTCTAGGTGTTACAATAGGTGCTGGGAATGACAAGAAGAGAAACGATAAGAATGGCTGTAATGAAATAGCCATTCAAACTGCCATTGTAACACCCAGAGAACTAAGTAACACTATCAGACTGAAAGGGGCGACTGATAAGGAGAGGATGATCAGAGCTGGTTAGAGGAAATGCAAGTTTAAATAGGGTAGTCAGGGAGCCCACATAGTAGGCACTGTATCAGAGGAGACCTGAAAGAAGTCAAAGTTGAAGGATGAAGCCAGACAAGGGAAGCAGCTAGTTAGAGAAAGTGGTCCTGGGGCAGGAGCAGGTCTGAGCAATGGCAGGAAGCTGGTGTAGCTGGAGTGGAGAAAGTGTGCAGGATGGTGGCAGAGAGGTGAGAAATGTGGGAAAGGACAGGTCCACATCCTGGAGGTCATGAAGGACTCTGGCTTTGGGCTGTTCTTCTAAGGCAAGGTGTCACTTATCCATCCCTGTCCTTGAACTCACTACTGATGATCACCTTGGACTTAGATTCTCTTGCTGGGATTTCGAGTGAGCACCACAACACCCAGTTTATGCTGTGCTGGGGAATAAACCAGGGCCTTCTGCATGCTAGGCAAGCGCTCTACCAACTGAGCTACATCCCTAGCCCAGGATTCTGGTTTTACTCTGATGAAGGAAGGAACCACAGGAGGACTATGGTCAAATTAGTGATAAGATCCAACCAAGAATTGAGAATAATTACCTCTGCTTCTATACAGATAGCAGATTAAGGGGCTAGCAGAGAAAATTAAGAGCATGTTTATGACATTCAAGTGCTGTTTTTTAGCTAAAGTCTTGATTTTATGAGGTCTCTAGTCATTAGAAAATATTGCTGTATTAGATAATGTGGCGTATCAGGGGAGGGCTACTTTCATTCAGAAAGAGTTGTAAATGGGGACTAAGAAAATACTCTCCCCAGGAACTCAGGGATAGCAAAGCAAGAGATCTTCTGAGTTTAGGACAATATAGAAAAGTGTAAGAGGAGCCAGATGTGGTGGAAAATGTACATAATTCTAGCACTTGGAGGACTGTGTTTAAGGCTAGCCTAAGCTACATATTAAATTCCAAGCCAGTTTAAAGAATAAGGTTTATTTTATTATTTTAAATTATATATGTGTGTGGGTCTATGTAATGGGTTATGTGCATATTAGTGCTGGTCCCTGCAGAGGCCAAATGCATCAGATCCCAGGAGCTGGAGTCAAAGGTAGTTGTGAGCTACCTGACGCGGGTGCTGAAAATTGAATTCAGGTCCTCTGCAAGAACAATAAGTGCTCTTAACCACTGAGCAATTTCTCCAGATTTCAGAGTATGATTCCATCTTGGAACAACAACAATATAAAAAAATTATAACAAAAATATAGCAACTAGGGGGCTGGAGTGATGGTTCAGGGGTCCAGAGCAATCCCTGCTCTTCCAGAGGACCCAAATTTGGTTCTCAACACTCATGTTGGGAAGCTCACAACCACTTTTAACTCAAGCTCCAGGGGGTCTGATGCCCTCTTCTAGCCTCTTCAGGTGTCTGCACACACACACACACACACACACACACACACACACACACACACACACACACACACAAGTTAAACAAATAAAACAAAAACAAAAGTGTGAGACAAAAAAAAAAAAAAAGTAATCACCCTGCAAAAAGAGCTTGAAATATTCACTAGGAAGCCTTTCCTTTATTTTTTGTGCCCAACCTTACCCACTGCAGGCCTCTCCTTCAGACCTC